>NC_073716.1:2807131-3441946 GCF_023634085.1 Falco cherrug
CCCCCCTTCCAGAGCAGAAATATGGGGGAGAAGCACATTTTCAAGTCAATGTTCTTCCAAGTCTTCTGTTGTGAAAAAAAATCACACCCTTTTGATTCACGCTCTGTTCTTTCCAGTTGAGAGCGCGGCCTTCCGTGCAGTTTGCGGGATGTATGGATGCGGCAGGACCAGTGCAGTGGGTGCAGGATTAGTGCTGGTTTGCAGGATCCAGCATCGCCTGTGTCAGCCTGGCTCCATACGTAGGCACGAGTTACATCCCTTGGGAGCCAAACCTGAGAATCCTTGGTAAGGTTTAATCTCTCAAAAGTAATCCTGACAGACGTAGCAGGTGAGAATATCTGCGTTTAATGCTTAAGCTTGATCACCTCCCAGAATATGAATAAACAAGAACTAACTTGTCAGTTGGTTTAAGCCGAGCTCTCTACTTTGACTTAATTTCAATCACATTTTTTGCAAACAGTTGAGGACAAGACCAAGTCCGTGACTCCCTTAAAAAAAACAACAACCCAGACATCCTTTGTAGTAAATCAGCATGTAGCAGTGTTATTTTAAAATATTTTTACTCGGATGTGATATTAAACTCTACACAGGTACCAGCTAAGATGTTTCTTTAGTCTTCTTTTCTTATTATATTAAAAAATATATTTTATTTTATATATATTAACAAAAATAAGTCTCTTCCTTTAAAATGTTCAGTATTTTACATTTTAATTTTCTGCTGGAAAAAAAAGCATAGACATTGTCTGACATTTTTTGGCATATTTAATTGCAGGAAGAAAATGACAGCATGCTCTCTTGCCCACAGTTAAGCATCACAGAGAATGCGAGAATATTAAAAGGTGTATCAACAACCATAAAAGGGATCTACGCTTTCTAACTGGGGAAAAAAAGAAAAAAGGGAAAAAAAATTTGAATTTGCTGGCCTCATTCATTTGACTGTTTCTGAAGAACAGAAGTAAAAGCACGTGGGCATGCTTTGGTTGAGAAGTTGAACAACCTGGTATTGCCTTTACAGGAGTGCATTGAATAAATAAATGTATTTTAAATACCAAATAACAGCAGTGGGATTTACCCTTACTGACAAAAAAAACCAAAAAAAGACCCACACTACTGTATTAGTATGTATTCTTTTTCATGCTGTCACACACATCAATATGTTGCCCTTGTTTAAAGTTATATTTAATTCTAGTCAGGTAGATAAATTTGAAAGGTCTAAACCCAGCTGGGACGTTTAAAGTAGTTGTAGTCGTGGAGGTCATAGGACTCATCTGTTACAAATAGCAGATGTGTAAAGCAGTCCCTCCGCTGCAGATAAATTATATTAAATGCAAAACATGGTAAAATATAGTCAGCAGGTGTGTTGTAAAACCTTTCAGGCTGCAAACTCTTCGGATACAGGACTGAAAAATCCCAGCCCAGCAAAGGCAGTCAGGACTGTATGGTATAAATATAAAATAATAATGGAATAAAATAACAAAAGAAAAACAGGTTCAACATTCTGGCACTTAGAAAAAACAAAGCCTTACATACTGAAAGGCACTCGGTGCCCTTCAAGAGGGAGTTTTGTGCTGCCACCAGCTCGAGAGCTTCGCAAGATTTAATTGCAGAGTGAGTTGAGTCAGGAGACTGTCACTGGAAGAAGACGTAGTTAGCAGCTACTTTTTTTTTTTCTGAGAACACAAAATTTTTGCTTGCTATTTAATTACACAGCAGAATGTTTGCTTTTTTTATAGCGCGCTTTTTTTTCTTTTTTTTTTTTTCCACTGAAGAATACTGGAAAGTGTTTTGAACAACTGTGAAAATGATTAAGCTGTGTGTGTATTTCTAAAAGACCATCTTCATTTGTGTAAGTGCCTCAGTGACTTTGGAAAGGCTGCTGCCCTAGGGGAAGTGATTATTTAGCTGTCACCTTCTCATTTTTTTCTCTATATCACAACAGCGGTTTTATTGCATTGTCCTCTGTTGATCTCATTTTAGTTTTCAACTGATTCCAAGCCTCCTCGGTCAGCCACTGTGTTTTTCCTATTGGAAATGCGTGTCTGGAGGTGCTGGCTCACTGCTGGTTTTTTGAAATTGCTCAGACACAAAGCTCAGGGCAGCAGCCAAGGCTTCCACCCTAACGGCTCCTCCTGTGTTCCCTGGCAGCTGCCCCCAGCCTGCAGAGCTACATGTGGTTTCCTTCCTATCTGCTATATGTTTGCGGAAAAGTCAAGCCTACACCTCTGCCGAAGTTCATTTGGAAAACCATTCCCTGATTTCAGGACGCACGAGGTGCACAAGTAGGGAAGACAAAGCAGGAGAACGACCAAGCATCCCTGCTCACCCACCTGTGGCACGTGGGTGCTGCACCGCCATCATCGCCTCTGAGCTATTGCTAAGCGTCGTGGCCCAGATTCCCTTTAATGTTTCGATGAAGCAAAAAGACATCAAAGTTCCGGTCCTTAAGGCAAAAACTGATTGAAAACATTGAAGTGTTTTCATTTCATTCATGTGTATGTACAGACGGAGGCGCACACGCGTGTGGACTTTCACAGTATTTGCAAATGCTAGAAAGGAGTCTTTGTAGCAAACACCATGTTGCAATTCTGTTACATGGAAACGCACACAAATTGTAGAAAAGAAGCTGTTGGAGTCACTTTCAAAACCGACCAGGATGTCAGCGCGGCCGCCCAGGTCCCTGGGAGAAGCCATTGGCTTCTCCATCCTTCTTCACCATCGGAGCGTGATGGTGAGGAACGGTTGTGCCCCGCTACCAAGCCTTCAAAACAGGCCTCGATCCTTTTAATTTTGCATCATCTCTGATGTTCTTAACTCTGAATCTTTACCCTTTGCATAATCAAAGTGACTGATGACACGATTTCAAAATATTCTTTCCTCACATAACTTACTCTTCGTGGGAACCTCGGGCCTTACAAATGAGTAAATGGCTGGCAACAGACTTTCGAACATGAAATAAGTTTAAATAATATCCCAGGAAGATGGAGATTTTCTGCACCATCAAAATAATGATCTAGTGAGAGGCCTGAAGCTCTATATCAGGTCTTCAAAAGAAAAGAAAAGAGCATGTTTTGGATCTAATTTGGAAAATTAGTATGTTAATTTTGAACTCAACATATAGCTTGAAGGAGACCTACAGTGAATCATGTTGTAATTTAAAATGTATAAACTTCCAATTCTGAGTATTTCTTTTCGGCCACAGATGCCAAAGCTGAGCAAGACAGATCAAACCACCCGAGGAACCGTATTTTCCAGGGGCTGCTAAAAGTCACAGCGTTTGCTCTGCTGGGTTTGCCGAGTGTGTCAGGGCTGCTTGCGGCCTTGGCGTGGTGGGGTGGCCTCAGCACTAGTCCCCAAGGCCTGGCAAAGGAACAGGCTGAAGTCAACTGCCATTAGACACCTTCCCACCGCTACCGTGAAGCAACGGGCCCAGGCACGGAGAATCCCAACGCTTCGGTTTTGACTTTTGAGGATAAAGGCCATTTTATAGGGAGACACTCCAAGCCTCTTGACTGTGCTGGGCAGGGGTCCAAACCCCCGTGTCTCTGGATGCTGATTCTATGACTAAGCCACATCACTTCACAATCTAAATAATTCAGTCTCCAACAACAGGATATCTCTGATTACGAGATATAACTCTCGATATATATTAAACTCTTTCCCTGTCCTTCATTTTGAGTCCACAGCTGGTAATACTGTGAGGATGCTCAGGCACTGGAAGAGATTACCCAGAGGGGCTGTAGATTCTCCATCCATCGAGCTATCCCAAACCTGATGGGACACAATCCTGGGCAACCTTGAGCAAGGTGGTTGGACGAGATGGTTTCAAGAGATCCCTTCCAACCTCAACCATTCTGTCATACTGTGGCTCTGTAATGAGCACGTAGTTTGCTTGTGTCATGGCTGGGTTTCTCCTCTTTGGAACAAAACTGGGAAGTTCTGCCCTGTAGGACTTCCAGTGCTGGTGGTTAATTCAAAAACCGTCCCTTAACTCATGTGATTATTAATACCCACGTTATTAATAACCAATGTTATTTTAAGACTGCTTCGGTACGCTGCCAGCGCTTCGTACACTGTTCTAAACTCACTGAAACATAAAGCTTGAAGAGAATATCCTGACCCATGCTAAAATAATAATGATTAATAACTGTTATGTTCAGCACTGAGTTTATTTACTGCTTTATGTAGCAAATGTGGATAAAAATCATCACGATCTATTAGCTAACTCAATTAGCTCAGCAGGCTGTTCTTAGGGCAAAATGCAAAAGGGACTCAAAAGAAAACTAAAGCTTCATTAGGCAAGTAAGCCAGCGAGAAATTGGGTATATATTAAATTCTTAGTAATTGAGCAGTACGTAGGCATAATTAGCTCCAAGTAGCACATACATAAAGGATATAGATACAAAACATAGAAAAGGAAGTAGCATAGTGTAAATGCCCTGCAATTGGATTTTTTTTAAGGATGAAAAGCAGCTGGAATATTGGTCAGTCAAATCAGAGCAGCTGGAATGGGGTGTGGGTTACTCCCCTGCCCCTAGTCCATTCTGTCTGACCGACCAAAGCCTCGAGTCCTGTGCACGCTTGGTGTTTTGTATCCTAAATTACAATATCTGGCAAGAAAAAAAAAGAAATAAATTTTTGCCTTTGATCCTCAGTTAAAGCAGACTGAGAAAATCCCTTTATAATTGGTTAATAGTTATGGGGCTAAAATTGTTGTTGTAGCACAATCTGTGGGAACAACATGGGAGAAACATTTCCTGCAGAAAGAATGCTGAAGTTTAATTACTACACATCGCATGAGAAAGGATTTCAATTTTTAGGGCCCTGTGTTCAGGCAGTTACTAGGTAGCCAGCTTGTACTGGAATATTGATGCTTTAGTCTAATCTCTGCTGTGCCAGAGAACAGCGGAGGGGCCTCATTCTCATGATGGGGTAGCAGGAATGCTACACATTTCTTTGGTCTTATCATCATGTACATTGCTATGCCAGGCAGTTTAATTAATAACTGTCGACATGTTGTCATTTATCATTACCAAAACGGGAGGTGAGGACCCTTCCGTATGCATGCTGTACAAATAAATTAAAGTTGTCTCAACCAGTCTCACGGGTTTGCTGCTGTCAGTCACTTCTGTTGGCCTTCCTGCAGTTCAAAGACTCGCATCTTATCTTGCTCTCAGGGCTGGGCAGCTATTTATATAATGGAAAACAAAAACATGTGCGCGTGCAAGCCCGGTGGATAATCAACCTCGGTTAATATTGTTGTGGAGAGTTCAATTACTGAGCTCACGATAAGACATTTACTACTGGAGTTGAAATGTGCCTCAAGGAAGAATGTTTCAGGAGCAAAAACATGCACAAAAATGGGTCCCTGGGATAGTGGGAAAATGCTGCAGCCAGGTAATGACATCAATAGAATATTTTGGGTTTATATGACATAACTAAATACTAAGAAGTAGTTCAGGATATGTAAATTCTCCTTTTTCTTTGAAATTAGATTACCATTCTGCACGTGCCTCAAGAATGGCTCTGGCTAGCAGGCAGGATTTCATTTCTAGTCATGCAGAAAAACTTCCTTTCTGGGAATGCCTTGATTCCTGGTAGTATTTTACAGGAAAGATTGATTTGAACTGAAACGAGAAGGTGACCATAGCTACGGTAGCAGTGTGAGCAGCACACTGCCAAACACAACCCATCTGGGGTAAACAAAAAATTTGAGCACCTTATTAGAGGTGCTGCTCTGTCTTTGGGGGCACAGATAAACAAGAGTCCCACAGATGTTATTAATTAAGATTAAAAAAACAATAAAATGAACTCTCTGCTCTGTACAATAAAGTGGATTGGGAGAAATTTTCATGTTCATTTGTGGTTGCAGACAGAGGTCCCTGTGGCTGCAGAAGACGGAGGATGGAGCAGGATGGAGCATCCCTGGTTGGGTTTGGCAGGTACGTGTGCCGGACTACGCAGGAGCATTCTGGTCTGCCCAAACCTTCCTTCCAGGAACTTACTGAAGGAAGTTCAAGCCATTAGCATGGTTCAGGTCACACTTTCGCTTTCAGCTGGAAAATAGTGAAGCAAATGGTGGGCTATGTCACTTTTGCCACACTGAGTGTCCTAGCTCTGTTCCCTGAGCTGCTTTCAGGTGAGGAGTCACCCAACATGCAGGAGGGAGGGTGTAGCACTGGATAATACGTTCCTTACAGACAAGCTATACATTATGCTAAGATTTCATGAAGGGAGGAACGTGATCAAACAGACAGCCGAGAAAAAAGACAATCCTGTGCCAGAGCTTGTGAAATTCCCATACTGAAGATGCCAAAGGGACAAAAAGCAACAGGCACAGGATGGACCAGAAAGAAAGAGACCTTTTGCATGCCACCCTTAGCAGCAGCCCATGGTAGACCTAATACTCGGGGGTCAAATGGCTAAACTAACTAGGAGAGCATTTTAATAATGTGATACGGTGTTAATTCTGGCCCCTTCTGGCCACAGTAAATTGCCCTGTTTGGATGGAGCCGAGCTGAAATAGCATGTTGTGCATGCGTCAGGAAATGAGCTCATGATATACGAAGCCTCAGTCTGTAGGTGATAAGTAAGGGCCTGACAAATTAATCTCATCAGCTGCATTCATCTTCGGATGCTGCTCTGTGCCAGGCCACAATGTGTGGGCTGGAGTCTATTTTTTTCATTTGTCTAACTTAAACAGGTAGTTTGAATTACTGTGAGACAAATGTTCTATTCTGTGCTGTCTGCACCGTAGATTGTTCTTACTGAAATGGGAAGAACGATCATGTCATATTTTACAGAGAGACAAATTATTGTGCTGACAGCTTGCTTTTGTCAAGATGTTTTGAACTATACATTCTGTAAACCTAACAAAATGAATTTGTTGTTTTCCTTTCCTTTAATGGCAAGCATCTTTATTAATAATTGTAAATTAATTATTTTATATTCATATAAATTTATATATATTCATATGTATATTTCTATTATAATAAATATTCAGAATGCACAAGGTTCTACAGTCTAGCCTTTAACTGCATTCATCGTTCTATTTTTAACTACTTGCAAGATGAGAAATCACATCTAAGTGAAATGGAAAGAGTTGCCTTAGATTCAGGATTGGAATTTAGGAGACGGTATGGTATTAAAAAAAAAAAAAAAAAGAAACACCACCCCCCCGCCCCACATTAATTTATAGAGAACAACCCCACCCTCCATTTTAAAGAAGCACATTTCTTTTTCCAAAATCTGCCAGCAAATTTGGCTGTCGTATGAATATTCTGGCAGCAGAAAGAACCAGATTTTTACAAGATTCTCCCTTTTTTCCTGGAGACACACAGTGAGGATCACAGACAGCAGGCACACCTTTAGGCACCTGCGTTCTGCCTTCCTGGTGTTCACTTTAGAGTTAGCAAAGAGAAGATCTGGTGGGTGTTTTTTTTCCCCGAACCTATTATTTATTCTGAAAACTAACCGGTTTTAGGATCACGAAGGCCAAGTTTGTGTGGAGACTCTTCAGACCCTTTAGTGAAATTTATGCATATGTGCTCAAGACGTGAAGAGGCCACACTTTACTGCGAGAGATAACCGTTTTACTGTGCTATCAGAGTCCTTTCTGATGAATTTCTAATCCTTGGCAGATGATAGAAAGCATGACAGGAACCAGAGAGGACTAGCTGTAATATTCATTTTGCCAGCTCTGCAAACAGTAGTTAACAGTTTATTTTTATAATAATAATATATTTTTATAATAATATAAATAAATAAACAGTATTAATCAGTCATCCCCTAATGGGAATTACACCACTAGATGTACACAAGTTAATATTCAGTTTGTCTGTACTTTCTAGAAAAAGAAATTATTCCCTTTGGATGAAATCTAAGGTGTGCAGAGATGGGAGCAGCGGCGGCATATACAGGTAAGAACATGTGCCTATTTCTATTGCAAGGCTCTAATTTTTGAGTTTCTTCTATCTTTTATATTTTGTTTTAGATTCTTACCCTACAAAGCCATTGGAACGTTTCTGTTCCAGGCAAGAATGCCTTGCTGGTCTGAGTCCATGGGAGGAGGTGCTGCTGGTTCAGGCACCAGTCTCTAGCAGATGACATGGAGGAAAAGAGGGGTTTCCTCATCCTGGTGGGTTCTATGGTAGGAGAGACAGTTTCTGGCAGGATCCTTTATCAAATGTTCCTCAAGATCTAACTTCAGTTGGATAAGCCATAATATCTTGTGCAAGTGTGCTTTGGCCAAACCCAGAATTACCTGGCTTCCAAACAGAGCTGAAGTTCCAACTGCTTCAGTAGGAGTAATAGCAGTAATATTAATAGTAATATTACAGAGAGTTTGAGCAAAATCTGTAAGAGAAAGACCCTGTGCAGCCTTAACGGTGTTGGAAACCTTGGAGACTGGAAAATAAACCATTTTCTATCATAATTTTTGAAACAGCCCAGCCTCCCAGGTATCTGAAGGTCCAGAAGTGATCCCTTTGGTGAGAAGATGGTCTTTAGGGAGAGGTAATTCTTAGTCTTACTAACACTGGTCTGAAGATGATCAAGATGTGAGAATTTATAAATCGAAGATTCTTTTCTTTGCTTCCTTAAAAGCAATTTAACACTTTGTCTCTAAGCTAGGAGCAATTCTCAATGTTCTAAAGGAAATTCAATATGTTTATGCACACTTGAAGGGCTAAACAAGTTGGAAAATAAAACGTTCAGCGTTTCTGTACATTGGGTGAAGCAAAGCTACTTTCTCAAAAGTAAAGAAAAAAAATGAAAATGACCTTTAAAATGTACACACAATATTTAGTCCACGATCCCCTACTGATGAGACACAAAACCCCCTATACCAGACAGCCTCCAAGGTAGTAAATGTAGAAGTGATAATGAAGTGAGATCGTTATTCCATTTACAAAAGGCAAAAGCTCTGTGGTGCAACGTTCTACGCTTTGGATATTAGACCAGAGACAATTTGCATTTATGCAGCTCTAAGAAGAAAGGGGAGAGAAATGGTCAGAAGCTGATTGATTCATTAGCAGGTACAAGAGTGACACTTGGCAACTGTCACCGCAACTACAGGGACTCGAGTTCGAATACTAGGACAAGAAGTTTGGTTTCAATTCTCTGGGCAAGGAAACCCAATTCAGGTTTACTTTCTGCTTGCTCGCCTTTTTTGTTTTTTACATTTTTTGTCTGCTGAAATCCGCTGCACCAGCCTTGTGTTGGTGTAACTGCTGGTCACCTGCCCGCTGTCCGCTGGGGTGACTATAACATCTCGGAAAACACTAAACTGGTGAATTCACAGAGTGCGCTCCTTACTACAGGATTATACTGGGAGAACCCTCTATTCTCTGCATCGTTCCTTCTGCTGGGTCTGCTCCTTCAAGGGGACCAGGAGAGCCAGTGACAGGATCTGCACACCCAGGGGTGCTTGCTGGAGATGTTTGCAGCTCCTCTTGCATGACAACCCAGCCGGTTTGGCTTCAGTAAAAATTCCTGTCTTCAAACCCTAATTACTGTGCTGGCACAGCACACCGAGTGGTTTTCTGTTTGTATTTATTCGCAAAGTCCCTGCTGCACTGGGTCCTGTGATAAATATAATCCCACTCATGGCTAATTCGATGGTTTTTTGGTGGGGAGAGGGGAGAAGGGAGGGTAATTTCATGGTAAACCATAATTACTTGTACAAGTAGTACCTTAATTGCCAATCCAATCTGAGGGGGTAGCTGAGGCCCAGATGAGCCTAATTCAAATTCTATTTGTTCATAATAAAGAAGTGGTGATTGCTAATTGGACCTAGCCGACATTATTTGCAAAAGGGAGCCATTTGAAAATGTGAATTTAATGTCCCTTTGTGTTTAATTTTGCTATTTCCTACTTGCATCGGGCTGCCAGCCTAACAGGGGACTGAGCAGAGCAGGCAGCGAAGTCCTCGAAATCTGCTGCTACCAGTTTCTGGTGGCATAGACCCCTGGCAAAACAGGACTTGATCAAGCAGTCTGGAGCTGGACATCGAGTGCTGAGCTCTCTTGAAAAATCTACTCCCAGCAATAGGTGCAACGCAGAGAAAATGTGGTCCTAAATGAATTGCCTACAGCTATAGGGGAACCCAGGCACCCTGGGGAAATAGACTTTTGACTTTCAGGTCCCCGTTCCTCACCTTTTCTAACGAAACCACACCTCTTCCCCAAGTTAAAAATTTTGTATTTTATTATTTGGGTCACTCATAGCTAGAAATGAGGATTTCTGATTAATGCCGAGGAAAAAGAGGAATTATTACTATGATATACTGGTACCTTGGCTCCAGCTGTATATCCAGTAGGTATTTAATCACAGGCATAACACGAATATATTTTCCGCACTTCTTCCCCACAGTTTACTGACCTAAATACCTGAGAGATTCTTGCAGCGCTGCGACAAGACTAGCAAGCATAAAGAAAGCATGATAAAAGTGTTTCCTCTGACATTTTCCTTTATTTTTTCTCTCTAGGAACTCCACTAGTTGGTAATGGGAATATTCTGTTAGAGCTATAAACGCGTTCTGACGTCTGCTTGATACACATGTTCAGCTGATTTGAGAATTAGACCATTATAGTCGTGAAAATTCACAGATTTTTCATTCCCAACCAACTTTCCCATTCCATCGCTGCCTATTGACTGCAAAGAGGGAACGAGGGTTTGGTAATTACAGCAGCGGTAGCTTTATATCTTATGAGTCCCCTGAAAAACGTATTTTTTAGTAAGGTAAGAAGCAACCGTAGGAATTAGAATTTTGTGCCATCAACCTGAAGTCTTGTAGCTCTTTTGAATGAGTAAGATTAAAGACCGACTGGCCAAAATACAAAACCTCTCCAAAGCTTTCCCGAACAGTTTGACCTTAGTACAGCCTAGAATCTTTAATATATTAACATGCTACTCTTTAAAAAAATGAGAGTTCTCTTCCAAATATATGGTAGATACAGGAAAAAAAGTGGGGTTTTTTTTTGTCAGGGGGTTTAAACCTGCCAGCAGCAGGATATCCTCCTGGTTGCAGCTACACACAGGGTAAGGTCTGCTTTGGGGTGGATGGATGGTAGCTCCTCTTTGCCCTATTTTTAGCTCTTTTTTGCTGTTTGGAATCTTTCAGAGACAAATGGCAGAATTCCTTGGGTTTTTTAGATAAGCTTCTGTTCTCATAGCTTCTGGGCAAATACCTCCTTCTTTGCAAGAGGGCTTAGGGCCCTGGGAACCCAGCGAGGGGCGAGTGGAGGAGCTGCTCACACTCTTTCTTACCAAGCTAAAAATCACTTTTTCTATCAATCAAACCCTACATGAGGCCTCCCTCAACTTACAGGCTCCTCACCTTTGTATTGTGGTCCTGCTAGTCACTGTCATGGCAACCACAGAGGCTATTCCAGCAGGGAAAACTGCTTTGGCGATTAGGAGGGAGCCTGTGGATTGGGAATCCCTGCTCCGGAGTTGGGGTCCTGCGGAGGGGCGGCAGGGTGAGGGTGAGGAAGGAGGCGGTAAGTGGGAACTTTGCTGGTAACTGCCCGGAAACTTTCTGTCGGTAAAAAACACAACAAAACAAAACAATCCAACAACGTGGAAAGGAGAGTTGTTGCCCCAAAAGATGAATCTGGGTGCAGAGAGCCTTTCTGGCGACGAGAATGGGAAAGTCAACAAAGATCCAGTCCCTGCCCTTCCAGAAAGGTCACCCTTCCAGAAATGTCACCCTTCCCGTTACACCAGCCTCCCTCACCCCTACCGCTGCTGCTCCCCACCGAGACTTCGGAGAATCCCCAAAGACACTTGTACCCTTCACTGCATTCCTCCAGCTGCCTCTGAAGGGACATAATTCCAGGGAAACAAACATTACCATCCGAAAAGCTCACCAGCCTTACTTGGAGTTTTATTAAAAGTTCTGCTTTAGATCAGGCTTTTGCCAGGCTCTTCCCGATGCTGTAGAAGGCGGCTGCACTTTGAGTTCTTACATCCTCTTTTCATTACCCAACCTTGTACCCTTCTTTTTTTTTTTTTTTTCGTTAAAGATAATTGAAGTATCTTTGGAAAAATTCTGAACTGCTCTTTTATGCAAAAGCAATATGCTAAATTCACCTTTGTAAATTATTTTCCAAGGCAAACTGTGCTTGTCAGAAGCGTGCTTATGCAAAAACTGTATTATCCTTCTCTTCTGAAGCTCCTAAGAATCAAAGATTCTTATTAAACCATATGAAATATGCGTTCTCTAATGCCTGGGGAACTTCATGTCTTCAGGAAAAGAGGGGATTGCCCATGTAAGTAAACCCTTCACATCAGTCTCTGTAGATAATGCTGCCTAATTCATAATTTGGGTTGTTTATAGCCAGCCTTGAATACTTCTGTCCTTTTACTCCAAGAGGAACGACAGCAACAGCTGGAAAGTAACTGATTAAGCAGCCCAATACACCCCCCCCACCCCCCCCGAAACAGCTAATTTCATCTTTCAGAACATATTGACTGTGTTTTCTTGTAGTTTGCTTACAGAAACCACTGCCAACAGGAGGAGAGTGTCCATAATAACTCGTTTTGGTGTTTTGCAGCATTAGGACTGATCAAAGTCTCCCAGGAGTGTTATAGCTTCTGATATACATCCACCTATTAGATGCTCCTTTATACGATATTAAACTTAGAGCATTTTGGCAACATCTGATGCAGTTTATCCGCGGCGAATTCTGAAGGAGTAAGAATCAACCCAGTTCCACTCTCAGCTTTGCAAAGTTTTTGCTTGTATTGCTTATTTAAATTTTTTTTCTTACAGAAAGGTGTTTCCCTTTTGTAAAATTCCCAAGTTTAGTTCCTTGGGTGTCCGCTTCTTAGCATCGCTTTTTCTCTCTCCCGGATGGAGGAAAAGGGTTTTGTGCCTTAAATGCACCTGGGCACCTCAGGCTGGATTTCTAGTTTACGGATGTTTCTGCTCCTAAGAATTCTGCTTCTTCAGCACATCAGGCTCTGCAAGTGAGGGGTTAGTCTGTGCATTAACAAATTTCGCCTCAGTTTCCCCGATCTTAAAATTTACCCCTTTTCTTCAGAAGCCAGTTGCTTGACACTTTAAAAAAAAAAAAAAAAGGCATCCACTAGAAACAATTTACTTTGTTTTTTTCATACATGAAACTAAAAAGAGCAAGCCATGGGATACTCAAGAAAATGTGAAAATCAAATTTTTTTTCTGCATAAACCATAACTGTTACATCCTGAGTCACAGCAGGAACCATGGTGCCTCACTGTCTTCGAGCAACGAACCACAGAAGTGGCTGTCGCGGTCACATTCTAGCAAAGGATTTTGTTCCTCAGACACTTTTCTCCCACAATAGCAACAGTCCAGCGATGAGGAAAAAATAGCTTCATCCCTTACACCCAGACAACAATGTGGCAAACACACTTATAATTTGCTGAATGGGCCTGGAGCGTGTAAGTTATAAAATAAACTCGGATGAGGATACGGCCACGAGAGGAAGGTTGTAGCATGACTTCAGCACATCTGGGGCCACACAGGACTCAAGGAGCCTGAAAATCCTGAGCTTGCCCTTCGTTTCCCATTGCAAACCCAAGTTTCTTCACATTTCTCTTTGGAGTAACTCAGAATAATTGTCCTACCTGAAGGTTTCCCTCAGCCTTTGCCATGAGCAAGTAGTAGAACGTGGTTGCTTTTCTAACTTGCCCACCCAGGCACTGGTCTTTCCTAAAAGAACTGGTCCAGCTGGGAGTTTAACTTCCTTAGGTGTGAACTTCTTCCATGCAAAGGAGCTCCTCACCAGTTTTCCTCGCCACTCGGTTGCACCAGCAAACCTTGCTGGGGTGGGGTATGCAAGGGACACTGCAAAATGGCAAGGGAACCCTCACATCCATCCAGCAGTGGACAGTCGCTACAATTCAGAGATATTTTTTTTAAAAATGCAAACCAAAAGAAAAATTAGGTTTATTTCTTTTTAAGTGCAAACCAAAAGAATAATGAGGTTTATTTCTTTTTAAGTGCAAACCAAAAGAATAATGATGTTTATTTCTTTTTAAGTGCAAACCAGAAGAATAATGAGGTTTATTTTTTTTAAGTGCAAACCAAAAGAATAATGGAGTTTCTTGATGAAGCACCTGCCTACTTTTATTCTATTTTTATTCATTTCTTTTGAAGCGGAAGGAGGAGAGGGGGGAAGGCAACATTTTATATAAACCCTCGCTACAACGTTAGGGTTAAAAATTAGGTTGCAGGTAGACGTCTCCACCTCGTGGTGCGAAACTGAAGTACCTTTAGAAAAATTCTGAACTGCTCTTTTATGCAAAGGCAATATGCTAAATTCCACTTTGTAAATTATTTTCCAAGGCAAACTGTGCTTGTCAGCAGCGTGCTTATGCAAAAAGGCAGGGAGATAAAAGGTTTTATGGAAAATTGACACCCTATGTACATATATGATGGTACATTATAGAATGTTTAAAGCATTGTTGTTTTTTAAGTATTTATTTTGTTGGGTTTTTTTTAACCAGAAAGTGTTTGGGACAGTTCTGTGTAATTTAATACAGAAAACAAAGCCTAAACCCTCAACTTTTCCTCAAGTCATGTAAGTCAAGTATTTAGGCTTTTTAAAAGTATTTATAGGTTTAGCCTGATTAACTCTGCAGTTCTGGAATGTATATATTATTTATCGTAACCATGTTCTGAACAGCTCACAATCATCTTAGAATTAGTTTATATACCCATGTCCTGACCCCCTGCTCCATCCCATTTACTGCCTCCAACTGGTGAGCTCCCAGTTTATAGTAGAAATTCTTGTTTGGCAAACTCATTTGCCTGATCTATATATTGTTATCTGATTTTAGTAACTGTAAGTCTCACGATAAAGCAATAATTCATCCGAAGAAATAAAATGAGTCAAAGATCAGAATGTCCAAACCCAGGACAAGCCAGCTGCCAGGTGTATGGACAAGAATTGCATTTTGTTTCCACTTACATTGATAGTGGGCTGGTGACTTGCAAATACTACTGGAAAAGAGATAATTCAAAATGAATTATGAAAAAATGATCAACAATCCATTTTTCTCAGTCTCTTTCAAAACACACTTTTCCCACGTAAGATGACAGGCTGTAGAAGGGTCCCACCATACCTCCTGATTTGCTACCTGATCTTCTAAAAAGATGAAAACCAAAACATCCTCTTCATTATATTGACTTGAGAAACTTTTTCGGAATTTCCTTTAGAATCCTCTCATTTGGAAAAAAATCCTCTGGGAGGATAATCAAGCAATGGAAGAAGGAATAAGGGTAATGCCACAAGGAAGGTCAGCACATCATCTCTGCTCTCACCCCCCGGCGTGACCTGCATCTGCCAGGGGCTTTAGGTTCAGCACCCTGAAGCACTGATTAGTGTAAATTCACTTTTCACGGGCTACAGAACTTTGGATGTTTGGAAAACAGTGGAACTGGTGCACAGTTCAACGGCAGCCACAGTGAGATTGCATTTACGAGGACTACCAGTAGAGTGAGATACTCCACCGCCAGCAATTAATTCCTTCTCAGCAGAAATTACAGGGGGAAGAGAATTGGAATCTGAATTTCAATCTGAAGTTGAACAGAAATAGGTTCTCATTGCTCTAGCTCTAAGGTGTAAGAACTGACTGAACTTGAATTACGAGCTAGGATTCCATAGGACATCTTTAATACCAGAATTTATGCTGCACTCTTCAAAACTATAAAGTCCTGTGACTTTGTAGTCCTGTGACTACATTGCAAACAATAAGAATTAAAATAATACTTTTTGAACTTAGGGAAATTAAAAAAAAAAAAAAAAATCATTTCATTGTCCATAACAGTCATTCAGCATAGGAATGAATTCTGGCTGTTCCGAAAATCTTTTCCAGAATTTTATGTGTTTAATTTTACGCATTTAATCTTTTCCAAAATTATATGCATTTAATTGCATATAGTTCAGCTAGCTGCAGGGAACGAGCCCGCGCAGCGCAACGACAAAAGCAGCAGCAAAGCATGGTCTCAAGAAAAGTAGTGCAGAAATCTTAACACTGAGGAAATTGGAAAGCTTATCATGTGGCAGATAATCCTATAAATTATTTATTTATTAGGATCTCCAGAAACCTATGGGTTCCTTATTACAACAAACATCCTGAATGAAAATGTTGCACTCTGTCCTGTCTCCAAATGAACCAGGAACTGAAGTATAAGTGTAGATTTGTTAATCTATACCCACAAAAAACGATTTGAAAACGTTGAATGTTCTGTTCCTATCTGTTCCTTGGGGATGCCACGGTTCCTGTTTCTTTTGTGTGGTCTGATGAAAACAACAGATGAGTTTTGCAATCTGCCAAAAGCTGAGCTGATTTTGTGGGGTTTTTTATTTTAAAAATATTTGCCCGTCAAACTCTTTAACTGTTCCTTCGCTGAGCCTAAAAAATATTCTTGATTGAATAGAAAGCTTCTGGTGCCTTGGACCTTGTTCAGGACATTCAGCTCTTCATACATTAGCCACAACAGCATGCACAATGTAAAGACAGAGCTCATTATGTTAAAAAAAAAAAGATTTATCAAAGTTTTTGGCAGACGGTCTTTCCTGTCTTAAGGATTAATGTTGTAGCTGAGGCACTGCTTGCTTTTATGACCTTTCAAGGAAAGGATATTCCTCATCTTTACATGGCACGGGGCCTCAAGTCCAGAAAAAAAAAAACCCAAACAAAAAAACCCAAACAAAAACTGAAAGAGGAGGGACAAGCAAGGAATACAGAAGTTGGGGATCAGGCAGCGATCTTTGCTCCCTCAACGGGGCTCAGCACACAGCTGCCGAAACAACTGCACATACTTTGCCTCCTGCAACTGCTATGTCTTCAGACCTGGACATACAGTTACCTCTCTTTATTCATATTTATCTCTTAATAGTAGAGAGGAATCAAAAGGCATTGTTTTAAATTGCAGGAGACAATCCCGATTAGGTGGGAACAGATCCAAGGTGCAAGAAAAACATGGATACATCTCCCCACCCCAGAATTTATTGCATCAAATTCCTGGGTTTCAATGACAGCGGCACCACCAATTTTTTTTGAGGGTTTCATGTCATTTTTTTTAGGAACAAGGCATTGTCAGTGTCTGTCTGTCAGGGGTTCTTTCTCCAGAGAGCATTATATATAATTTTATATATATATATCTCCCCGTATAACATTGCTAGTTGCTTACTTGTCTCCTGCAGACTTCAGGGGTTTGACCATCAGCCTTCCTACCTACTTCCACAGCTGGGTGGGGTAGCAACTACCTCCTTGAGAAGAGCGAAGATAGAAACGGTAAGACCATGATAGAGCTCATTCATTCGATCTAATTATTGCAAATGCAGCGGAGTTTTTCCTGCAAGCGAACCCAACGCACCCAGGTAACTCAAGTTTGCCATCATTCACCTGTAACACCTCTCGCACCTTTCCTTCTAAACACCTTGTTGTAGCAAACACCTTGTAAGAAACATCTTGTTGTAGGAAACACGGTGATAAAACCAGCTAAAACCCAAACCAGTGATCTTCCAAACATAAAATCTTACAACTGGCAGATGAAATGTTGGGTAATGTAATTAAGCAGTTCCCATCGAGTGTTTTTTTCCTTTTAATATTTCAAACTTAAAGCTGCCCACCTCTTTCTTCTGCTTTTTGCCTCCGCCGCTCTCTGTCCTAAAATAGATTATCATGTAAGTGTCTGTGAACACATCTTGATGTTTCCTGTACCTGAAGCAGGGTTTGTTTTTTGTTTTTTTTTCACTACTGCAAAGCCATCAAATTTAATTAATACCGGAAATATTGATGTAGCGCTAAGGGAAACATTATCATTAAATCAGAAATTCTTGTGATAGTGATTTCAGCTCCCCAGCTGCTGAGCAAGTCAGACACTGAATCTCAGTCAAAATATCAGATGAGATTGTGGAAGGAAAAAAGCCTTCATCGTTCTGCTCGGTGATTTGACTGCACAGCTCCTGCGTTGGCACCAGCACCCTCCGATCTTATAGGGAATCATACGCTAAGGTCATAGAGGTGCCTTTAAAATTTTAGGGGAAAACCTGAGAAAGTTAAGGAAAGTGAAAAATTCAAGGAGGGAAGAAGAATACAAGTTGAAGACTGCAAAAAACCCACCAAAAACCAAAACCAAAACCAAACCAAAAAGGATAGATGAATTAAAACAGAGCAGTAGGGCATGAAAAGATATACATGGAGGAAAAAAGCAAGGTATTTTAAAAGAGTGTTGTGTTCACAGTGAGCATGTTATTGCATGCACTTTAATTTGTAGAAAATTAAGTAGAGAGGCTGACAAATGTGAGAATGTACAAGTGCTTTTGCAGAAAAGGCAAAGGCAAATCAAACAATCAGAAAATCACATTGGAACTGCGAATGTTACAGGCATATTGTCAGGAGAACATCAGATTCAATTTGCAAATGACTCACCATGAAGAGTTAATAGGTTGCAAATCTATTTTTTTAGTCCGTGCCTTAGCTGCTGTGGGCATGAACAAATGGGGAAGGATGCATTCTGTTCAATTTACCTTCATCTAGTTTTATTGAGACTGGAGCGACATGGCAACAATCCCAGCCTTGCACACAGCATCTGCTGAGGAGAAATTAAATGGCATAGCATGGGTTCAACCACCTCATCCGAAAGAATCCCCAAATACTAGACTGAAAGAATCCCAAATACTAGACTGAAAGAACCCCAGATACTATACTAAGGTCACTTCTCAAGATTGCCAGCGTATCGGTTTTGAATAAAGCAATAGGAAGGAAAACTAGCCAGGCAAAACTTCCAAAGTAATGCAAGAACAACACCCGTTCACCCTCCTTTGTTCAATCAGCGATTTCTAAAGGGACAGGTGAAATGGGATGTGGAGAAGAAAACCCCAGGTCATTAAATCAACGGGAACTGAAGTATTTTAATAAGCTTACTCTTGAGATCCTGCTTTTAAGCGTACCGTATTTGCAGAGCAAAGGACTCACACAGAGGAGAATGAAGTGGGTACGTTGGGTAGAGCTGTACCTGATTCTGTGGTAAGTGTAATTAATGAATCAGAAGTGTGGTAAGTGTAATTAATGCACCAGCTGATCACCTTGGTTCAATATTCTTGGTTATTAGGTGGCCTGTATGTCTCAAAGGTGCAGCGACAACATTAATCTGGGAGATTAACGGACTCACAAATTGTATGTTAACCCTTTGCTTACCAAACCATTTCTTTTGCACTATTTTATAGTTTTAGCCCATCATTCATCTTGAATGGCTTGTTCTCAAGTCATGTGCTAGGTTAAGAAGACATTAATTCCATGGGTATTCCCTTCAAATCACCTTTGTGTGCAAAGAAACCAAGAGTGTTGCAGTATGTGACAAATACATTGCTGTAAAACTCAAGAAATGCAACAGAAGCCAGGTTTAATCTACTTACGAATTTTGCAGCTGAAGCATAAAAATGATTTTATGACAAAACCATGGCCAAAACCAGATAATAGTACTGTAATTTTTTTAAAGTGTACTGTGCTTTTGGTAAAAGTCTTCAGGGCTAAAAGCATTCATTAATCACATAAGCTAAGATATTCATTATACTACTTCAAACTGAGAAGCTGGTTGTTTGGCACCTTCTCTCCAACATTATTTCTCTGACATGACATATAATTCCTGCTCGAACACTCCCTACAAACTGGTTGAAAACCTGTTCCTAGAAGTTTTGGGAGAAAAGAGATAAATGTATCATACAGCCATGATATCACTGTTACGAATAACTGATTTTTTTTTTTTTTTTTTGAGAAGGAATGCAGGCTTTCTCACTCTCCGCATCTCCTCCTCCAAATTACCAAAAACCTCATAGTGATTTCTTGCAAATACAGGCCTTTTAAACTGGACTAATTTGTCATATGGCATTACAGCAAAATGCAAATTAACATTTCCTGACTTTGTCCAATATCTCATGTCCTTCAACACAGCTCTTTACGATGTAACTCTTTAACTTTCATTGCTAGGAGATCATTTATCCCTTCTGTGTACACCGCTCCCACTAGTTCTAAGCTTTCTGCTTTTTCTGTTCTTTTATCCCTTCAGAATGACAGAGAAAACCACTAAAACGACTGATAGACCCAAGGAACCTGTCTTTGGGTTTGGCATTTGCTTTCTAATTCTCACTCCTGCTTTAGCCACCTTCTCGTTTCCTTCTCAGGTGCTCACTGCTCCGGTCCCTGCACCCCCCTCCAACCCCCCACCCTCTGCCGGCTCTCCAGCGGTGGCTCCGATGCAGCAAAGCTCTCAAGTGCCTAATTCTCCCTTCTCCCTCCTGCTTTGTGCTTCACTCTTTGGATGTTTACTACCTTAACCTGCCACATATTTTATCCTATACACCTAGACAATAATTCCTCCAGCACACTGTGTTTAGGCGCTACGTAGCCTGACAGTATAGACACCCCTTTTCTCAACACCTACAGACCAACAGTCACAACAAATGTGATGTAGCAAATTTTAGCACATGCAGTGTTCTGCAAAACCAGCGGTCGTGATTGTTATTCGCATAGATCTATCTGTGTGTAAGCCAGGCTTCAGATGAACCACAGTGTAGATGTAGCCTTATACACTGCGTTAGCTACTTAGGGATGCAAAATGAAGAACAGGTAAAGAATTCAGGAGTCCTGGCTCCTAGAATTCAACTGTAATTATAGATCACTTCCTTTTTAATAAGTAGGCCAGATCTTGTTATTAAGAAGAGAACTTTCCCTCACTGAATTGCTTGATGCCTTTATGCCTCAGTTAACCCATCTCCAAGCTTCACTGGCCAGTTGTTTCTCTCAGAAGTGAAAATGAGCTTTTTAGTTACAGAATCCTGTCAAGATCTTGGAGCTCGTCACATAGAAAATCATCTGCAGAACTGGAACAGCCTTAGCATGCGAGCAGACCCTTAGGGAGACTCGTTCCATCACTGAACGCAGGCTCCTGAGTGCTGAAAATCCTTGCTGCAGCTCTGCTTCCTACCGTGGGATGGATCTGATGGAACTCACAACAGCTGAGATCTTCCTGCTGTGTATGCTAAAGCCATTTATTCTTGAAAAAAAAAATAATTCTGCTAGCATGGGACTTCACTTTCTAAAGAACTCAGGTTGACTACGGTGGAGAAGACCATGAACGCTGGAGGCTGACTTGCCTTTGTAAGCCCACGTGCAGTTCCACGAGCCATAAGACCCACTCTCCTTATTTTCAGTTTGGTGCTACTTTCAGCCCTTTCCCTTCTCCAGGCAGACAAGCAATGGTGCTAAATCCTTGCCCGTGCAGCTCAACGGCCATGCCCTGCTGAATTCAGCAGATGTCAGCTGGACTAGTCAGATGCAGGAGGTACCACGTCCCCCGTTCCTGCCTCGGGTCATCCTGGCTTGAGCTGTAAAACGGAGCTACGGTTGCTGACTACAGGTCTACTCCTTCAGCCTCAGGAAAGCTATTTAACTTGTTTCTGCCAGGTAAGAATAAGAACTGTAAATATTCATAAAACAGGTCTGCAAAATGCCCCTGAAAATAAACTTCAGAGATGCTAGGTATTATGATCCATTCTTGTAATATTTTAACATGCCAAAAATGCCTAGCAGATGAAGCAAGCCCAGGGCTGGCTCCCCAGTCTTTTATTTAGACTCCCCGTCCTCCTCTTTCCCTCTTTATGTGTCAGTGCCAACACATTTTTTTCATTTCACAGTCTCCTGAAAGCAGGAAAAATGTGAGATTGCCAAATGACCCATCCTACGCGTGAGAGCAGCTCAAGGAACGGTCAACGACGATTTTTCCTCACGTCGCAATGACTTGTGTGCAGATGACTTCCTAACAGAGTATCGAAGTATCTCCAGGAGCATCAGCTGTGCCAACAAGTGTCATCTTGTACCACTACCAGTGAACTTACCACCGGGTCTTTGCTGATACAGCAGCTTCAGGCAGCAGCGTAAATTTTTTTCTGCTCCATTTCCCAATGTCTTGCTACAACAGCTTTTAGCCTGACATCACATGAATTCTTTGGGGAAATGCTGCGGTTGGGCAGATAGACAGCATTGGGAAGTGTTTGCAAGGGAGGTTCTAGGCATAGGGGAGCGCAACATCTCGTACGTTCTCCCTTGGAAACGGAGCTTCACGTTCTTACAGTGCTGCAGTTCCCTTCAGAAATCGTTCTTCTCTGAGAGAGCCTGGACCACCAACCCCAGCTTGGTGCTGGTGAATGTTCATTCCTAGCTTGGAGAGAAGTCAAAGCACCACAAACATGATTAAGAAGCTACAGAGAAGTCTAAAATACATCTGGCTTGTGTTTAGGCTGGCTTATCGTAGATAGCACAAGTTTTTAAAACTTGCTTGAATAATTGGTCTTCACCTGCGCGGCACCAACAGGTTGTTACTCCGAATAATAAGATGGAGCCAGTAAAAGTGAGATCGGAGTCTAGACACTAGAAAAGAGTGAAGAATTGTTTTCCCCAAAGAGAAAGTGGAAGACTGAAACTGTGACAGTTCATAGAGCCGTTTGAGTTGGAAGGAACCTTAAAGACCCAAAGTTGTCAAAATGTAGTCCCAACCCCCTGCCATGGAGGAGCCACAACATCTCTGGGCAACCTGTCTGTGTCTCAGCACCCTCCCAGTTAGCCGGCCCCGGGCAATAGCCTAGAAAATGGCACGGGCACAGGCTGCCCAGAGGAGCTGTGGACACCCCCTCCCTGGAAGTGTCCCAGGCCAGGCTGGACGGGGCTTGGAACAACCTGATTTAGCAGTTTTTCCACCCCTGCCCATGGCAGAGGGGCTGGAACGAGATGATCTTTAAGGTCCTTTCCAACCCAAACCATTCTGCGATTCCATGGAGATGGTTAGTAGAGAGCAATAAAGCAGCTACCTGAGACTAACAAACTTTTTCCATCTTTAATTTCTGCAACTAAGCAGCAGCTTCCTGAATGCAGTATCAGCTAGTTGTTGCTCTCCAGCTTTCTTTCATCAGTGCTAAAACATGCAACGGAGTTAATAACAAGGGTTCTTCCACGTACAAGGCATCGCCCAGTCTTGGTCTAGTACCCACATGGAGGAAAACTTTCCCAGTTACTTCAGTCGGGTGCATGGCACTGTTTGGGATTTATTAAAAAAAGTTTGGAGAGCACTATTTTTTAGTGGGTGTTATTAATTTGCAATTTAGTATCTCATAAAATTTCAAGAGTAGACCTTGGTGCCTGGAGTTTTCTCCACGAGATGCAAATTTTTCTTAGACTTCTGACAAGCTGGTGTCTCTGTTGTTCAGCCAAATGTTCCTTTGCCATGTGATCAGAGTAAAACCTGTCCATCTAAGAAATCACTTTGGATTTCAGGTGCAGACACAATTGTACTGGGTCAGGTGCAGCAAAAGCGGAGTGGGAGCAGGGCTCCAGCCCCAGAGAGCATCTCTGTCCCAAGAAATGGTGCAAGCGTGAAGGTGATTTAGAACAGGGCTATGCAAAAGTGGCATGGGATGGTTCGGGTCTGTCTTCATTGAGAAAGAAAGTCGCCTTGCCAGGAGGAGAGAGGTGAAGGCAGGGTGCAGCTTCTGTCATTTCCCCCTCCCCAAGTTATGCGGTTACTGTGCCAGGTCTCAGAGGCTTCCCAGTCCGTGAGGCAGCTGAGAAATGAGCTCCTGGAGGGGTCACAGGAGGAACCGACCGAAAGCCCAAAGATAAACCCCACTGTCCCAGCCTCTGGCTCATTATGGAAGCATTCATTACGAAACCCCATCTCCATCAGTGCTGGTTTTTCCTCCCTGCCGCAGTGCTCGCCTGAAGAGATGTTGACTTTACGAAGGTTAAAAGGTGGCTGCCTCAGCCAACAAATGGGGTTTAGCAGGCGGGGAGGGTTGTTGTTCTTTCTCCCTTCAGGAAGGAGGTGTCAGGAAGATGCCGAGGTCAGAGGCCCCCGCTGAGGCGCTGAGGGACAGCACCAGCTGTGGTGGGTGCGGGAGCCCCGCACGGGGGTTCTCACGCCTGGGGAGGCCAGGCCGTCTCCTTTTCCCACAGCTGAGCTTGCAGGAGCAGCAGTGACAGCTCTGCTGGGAAAACAGCATCTGAGCGGTTTAACCTGGAGTACCAAGTGATGCCCGACCTCTGCCCGGAGCTCCTGGGCATTCCCGAAGGGAGCCCAAAGCTACACCTGGCTGAAGGGGACACCAGACCAACAGGCAAGCCTCCCTCCTCTCCCCCAAGTACATGTGCAAGGACATAAACGTTGGCATAATTAGCTAGGTTGTTTTGTAAACTGAAAAACAACAGACCCAGGCTTGAATTCATACAACCTCCTAATAACCCACGAGACTGAAGCGAGCGGGGGTGATACACATGAAAACACACACGGAGAATGAAAATGAAATGCTTTGCATTGGCAAAAAGTTCTGGCTCTTAGATTCTGCCAGTGCCCTGAACATTTGCATATATATAAATTCAGTAAACCTGGCCTTTCAGAAAAAAAAGAATTGGGGGGTTTTCCTCCTGCCGGTGAGCAAGAAATATATTTTAATGTTTATTCTCGAACAACACAGCAACAGATTTAAATAGTTAGGATAATTCTTCCTAGTGAATGGATTGGGCATCAGATATTTAGTATTTTTGCAAGAATCTCACAATAGAACAGAATTTGATGTTCTTGTTCAGAAAGACCCAGGCTAAACCCACTTGATTTCTTGGAAAAGGCCAAGCTCTAAGAACCAATTGATATATCAGGATAAGCACAATTTATTTTTTTTTGTTTTGTTTCACTTGTTGCCTTGAAACGTTACAATTCTGAATTATACAGAAGCCAAATAAAAGTATCACTTAAGCCCCTGTGACAAACTAAGGCTGTCCATCTGTTAAATCTCCGTGTCTAGGAGAGAAAACCACAAACCTCAGCACAAATGGTGGGAGGAGTGAAGGAGGGTGCACACAGTGTGGAGCAAGACCTAGGGGAATAAGTCTTGGAAACACAGATTATGGAAAGATGGAATACATGCACGCATAAATTGTCCTTAAAATCATGGAGAAGAACCCTGAGAGAAGTTGCAGGAACTGTAGCGTAGCAGGGTTTGGATTCTGAACTGCCACGCTTCTGTGGAAAAGGGATTGAGAACAGATTCCCTGTTCATGTCTTTTCAACTCTGATGGCTCTAGGGTCGAAGAATCTGCTTTCTGTTAGGAAAAACTATAAAACTTTCAACAAAAGATGAAAAACATGTCTTGCATTGGCATAGAAGCAGAAGATTTCCTCACAGGAAGGAGTGGCATATTGAAAATTCCCTGGAAAGTAGAATTCAGAAAGAATAACCGCCACTGGCAACAACCCCCAACTCTCAGCGAATACATGTTACAAAGCTAACAAAACAAACAGAAAATCACTCAAAACCTTGCATGTGTGCAAAAGCCAGGTTTAATACTTTTTTTTTTTAAGCTTAGGATTGGGCCTTAAATTATATATAATCAGTGAAGTCCTTCCTTACTTTATTTCCCACTTTAGTTCTTGAAATTTGGCATCTGTTGAATTCTGCATTAGGGCTTTTTCCAAATCCAAGACTTGGGGAATTTTGTTTAACAGCGCAATAAAAATAACTTCATAGTGTTACGGGGAAACATTAAAGCCTTTTTTTTGGTGTGTGTGTGCTGCTTTTTCCCTTTAAAAAAAAAAATACAGGCATTGTTTCTTTAAAAGGCTCCATCTGCAAATCCCATTAGACGTGCATATAAGGTTTCAGATGATTAATAGTTGCCTGCTTTGCTTTGGTTGGAGGGGCTGAGCACATGTATGTTAACCCCTCCCTCCCCTCTCTCACATTTCACTCCCCAAACTTGACACTCTCTCCCCAGCCCGGTCTTTAAAAAAGTGGTTCCTGCCCAGCACTTTGCAAGGACGCACGCTGCAGCCCTTGGGAAGCGATTCGGGAGCATCGCTGCCTCGATCCGCTTCTTCCAGCCAGGATGATGAAGATGCTTAGAAGAGTTCCCGAAGTAACCAACCTGCAACAGCACAAACCCCACAGACAAAGCGTTGTTTAGGGAGGTGATCCCTTTGGTAAAGTTGGGAAGACCTCCTCCCTGCTCCTCTTCCCATTTTGAAGCCCGGTATAAGCAGCCAGGGCCACTGGCGTGTGGACAGGATCGGAAGCAGATGGATCCCCCCAGCAGCAGCTGCATGCGCAGCCCCCAGCCTCCTGCCCCGCTCTGGGGGTGCCTGCGGAGCACCCCCACGGATGTCCCCGCAGCGCCGGGGCTGAACCACTACCCGCCGGCACCGTTCTCCTTCCATCAAAAATCAGACTTTGCTACTTACTCCGATTTCTCCCCCTCCTGCCTGCTGACCGCTCTCCACAGCTTCCCGCAGGAGGAGCGGGCGTTGGGGGAGCAGCACCCCTCTTTCCAACACCCCGACTGGCATTTTGCAGCAACCGAGGCCAGGAGACGCCTAAATCCAGGACTGGCCTTGGGTTCTGGGGAGGCAGAAGGCAGCAGCCCCAATCTAGTGAGCGCGGTGGTGGGTATGGATGAAGATGATGAGGTGCCCATAAACGCTACGAATGGGACTGAGAAAAAGTCATCCAAAAGGAAAAAGGAAAACTCAGGTAGGTCGTATGGAATCAGGGTTGTGGGGTAGCACAGGCTGTGGAGTGAGAGCACCTGTAAGATTAGGAATTAAGACGTCAAGCTGATGAGGAAACGAGTTTTTAAATTTTGCCCGGGGAAATAACAACACTGAAACGAAGTGGCTTATTCTTTGATGACCTCTGCTGTCTGTATTTCACTCCTGTGGATCTTGTTTACTGAACGGGCATTTACTGAACGGGCATTTTACTCATCAGCACAATGTACGTTGCTGGGAATCATATGGCACGTATACACTGAGCTGAAAGTCCTGGGATGCGGAGTTACACGCTGCATACCTGCCATATCTCCAGGCTTAAGAGAATGGCAGTCAAGGAGCAAAGATCCCTCATCTTGAGCTGCCTGTGCCAGGCAGAATTTTTATCCTAGGGTTTTGACATCTCGGTTTATGGGAAGAAGTACACGATGCAAAGTCTCCCTTTAGGTGTAAATTCTATTTGGCCTCACTAAGTAGTAAATGGTTTTACCTCCTAACAAGGAGGTGCTAAAAGTTTCCTGTCGGTACCATGTCCAACAATGCAGAAAATGTAGTTTTCATTATGTCATCCTAGTTGATAAAACACATTCTTGTGATGTGCATTATTCAATAATTTCATAGTTATATAACCCCCGATCCACTGCTGTCTCAAATCTAGATGTGAAATATGCATAAAATTGTTTTCTCCTAAGCCGTCAAAAATTAAGATGCTTAGATGCTTTCATTTGCTGCAGTATTCATTTACAAGCTGCAGTGTATTTTTCCCCACAGCACTGCTACAAAACGAGGAGTATTTTCCAGTATCCCCATTTTACAGATGGACAGCACAGCAACAAAAGTATTTATTTACTTTTAGCTTTCACAGGTTAGCTACAGAAGCCGCCTCTAATCCAACTTTCATTTCTCCGGTTTGCAATTTAAACAAAACACTTGTATTCACGCTCTTGCTGTCACACAGTTAGTCCTAATCTCTGCTCTCTTCCAATAGGAATAGGCTGTCAGGGAACACTTAAATAATATTCAAAAACTCTTGATGACCAGAATCTACTCCCTTCAGTTATCTGTTTTTTCTTTATAAACACAGCTTTGTAGAATTTAAATTAAATTCTATTACAAAAAAAAAAAAAAACCAAACAACCCAAACAAAAAACACGTTTGGGGCAAAAAATTTCCCCGAAATCCAAATGCAATGACTTTTTAAAAAAATAAAATGAAAGTAAATAATGCTTTCTTTAAACATTTGCTAGTCAAAGGTAAACAGCGTATTTCAGTATACTTGGGTTAGAGGGGTGGTCTTATTCTTGGAGAGATTGATGCCAAAGTGCATCTCCCTGCTTTAAGGCAAATATTCCTTCTATTCTCTGTTACCAGCACCCTTGTCACCCTCCCTTCATGCTCGCTGCTGTCCCCCACACTTTCCCTTTCAGGGGAGCTGTAAGCAATGACACCGCTGGAAATCACGGTGTCTCCTACCTTCTAGCAACTGTCGCTGTCTGTACAAGCTGTTACTCCAGCAAAGGCAGAATATGAAAACATCCCAAAGGGGGCTCCGTGGCTTTTCATTTCACTCCCTCCTTTCTTTTTTTCCTTTTTCTTTCTGCTTACCAGGCAGCAGATGGAATGATGCGATACTCCTCCTGCCAGCTTTGCCTTCCTTCTGTCCCCAGGCCAAATAAAGCAAACGAGGGCAAAGTCTATGAGCAATTTTATCGTGATTTCCTTTGCTTTTACAGCGGTTCCAGAAATGCAGCTGGACACGTCACATACTGATTGTTTATTCTAAGTAGAACATAAGTCTCCTCTCTCCTCTTGAGAATTTTCCTTAACTGCTTTTAAAAAATAAAAATAAAATTAAATTAAAAAATAAAAATTAAAATAATAATAATAAAAAAAAAAATTCTAGGTACCCAGAGCCTTCTCCTCAGAGACTGGGCTAGTAAAGAAAAATATACTGAATTCATTTGAAGAAAAACCCTATAAAATAAACTATTTATTTTAATTGGTGCCTTATCCACCACAGTTTCACCTGAACTGCAATATAGATACAGCATTACTGCGACTTGTACTCGTGTGTGCAAAAACCTTTGGTTCTTGTGAAAACCATAGTTATTACAAGTTATACAGATCTTGGACCATGGCTCTTTGCAACACATTCTGAGAAAAGTCTGAGAGAGGCATTTATTTTAGACAAATAAGCAGAATGGTGCAAAAAATACTAAAAAAGCTTGTCAATCCTTAAACTTGCTTTGAAGCACTGATGTATTACAAACATTTGAGGAATATGGCAATAACAATAGTGGCATCTAGTCCAAGTACTCGTGGATAAACACGCACACACCTTTCCATTTCTCTACAGGCTCCTGTGATTTAGGTTGCCCTGTTTAGGTGCCCGCAGGTAGAAGTTCACCTTGCGCTGGCTTTCATGGCTGCCCCTCCTCTCCATCCACAAGCCACGGCCGTTAACGTTTGCAAATAACGTTTCAGTAAAGTGGCTGTCTGTCCTAAATAGTACCTATGTTATCACACACCTGAAGTCCCCAGATCTCCAACAACAGCTCTGCAACACCTAGTAGGATTCAGGCAGCTGTACTGAGTGTGAATGAAACAATACAGACTGTTAGCAAGGCTGCAGCAGAGATGGGAAAGCAAAAACAGTGTGCAATGATTCCCTTAACGACGTTAACCATACGATATCCATACGATGTCCTTGACTGAAGAATTCTGGAAAGGTTTTTATATTCAAATGCGCAAAGCTGATCTGCATTTCTACCTGCCAACCTTTCCCAGCTTTGCACTAACTGTAAAGAGGATTTTCCAAGCTTGCAATTCCCCTTCACAGTTGCGGTAGCACAAAAAGCCTTTTTTTTTAAAAAAAAAAGAAAAGCGTAGGTAAGAGCAGATAGCAGCAGTTAACCTGAAGAGGACCGAAAAGCAAAGAATTGGCAAGTCTCTGACCAGTTTGAAGGGGTCTGGGTGCAGAACGTCGTGTGTCATAGCCCTCCACGCAGCCACTGCTGAGCATTATTCCACAAGGTGCACGCTGGAGTAACTTCTGGATGCTTTATTATCAGCTGCCAAATGAATCCACTATTGATGAGGTCACTTACTTGGCCAACGTTTCCCGATAGCTTTCGGAATTTTATGTTGCACTGCAGCAAAATCTATCAGCGTCTTGCTACTCAATTTAAGCACTTAGAATAAATACGCCCTCAAAGCCTTCAGCATGGGGGACAAAAGCGACGTGGTGCAGTTGCTTCGGATTTTTTGCCAGTAGTTTGCAGAATAACAAACACCAGGTGCATCGATCCAGGCTGTGGATCACCACAAACATCTATCAGGCAGGCTGGATCCTCCACGCACAAGCGCCAGCACCCTCTGTGGTGCCCAAACCCTGTGTCTGCACCGTGCAGAGTCCTCGTGCTTTCCTCCAAAGCGTTAGTTGTTAGTAGACCAGTCCGAAACGGTGAGGGAGAGTAAGAACTACACCGTGAGAGCTGATCCTGATTCAGTTACACTAGATGTAAGCACAAAGCAAAGCCAGCTTCTGCTGCCCAGCCCCCAGTGCTGGATTCAGCCCCTTGTTTTGCAGGGAATGGGCTGCCCCTTCATTCACACGTGTACGGATTGGTGCCTGCCACAGGTTTTGTTCTGGAAACTTCATAGCATAGGGAGATGGACCATTTGGGCACGTATTCTGCTGCAGCCCTTGGGAAAGGCTCTTGGGTTCATGTCAACCACACATGGAATGGAGGGACCCTGGCAGTACGTGTGCTTCATGGCAGGGACACAGATGTCCCTGTCATTCCCAAGCAGTTTTGTCTGGTTTTGTTGTGCTTTTTTTTAAAAAAACTATCAGTGCAGGAGGAAAATCTTTCCAAGCTAATTCATCCTTTCACACCAGATTTGCCATTTTCCGCATTCTGTTGTCAAAACTCTGAAGCAACTAAGCCCTATTTCCAACTTTTTTTTGGAAATAAAAAGCAACAACCTATTTCCAACACCACAAAACCTCCAGCCATGAATAATCACATCTCTTTACAACACCCTGTGGCATAAAGCCTGGATGACCAGCTCCAAGCTCCACATCCTCTGCTCCCAGCAACACTTGGCTATTTAAAATTATTCATGTTGGGGTTTTGGAGGTGAAAATAGGTGAAACTGCCCCTTCGGAAGGATGTCCTCACAGGGCTCACTGGCGAGCTCATGTGCATGTTCAGGTTATATTAGCTAGTTTTATTCCAGATTAATTTGACAGAGGTGGCTTTAGTCCCTGCAATGTTATGGGAATTGGAGAGCTGCTTCACCCTGCCGTGGGTTTGCTGGGGGAGCAGAGACGCCCAGGGGGAAGCTCTGGAGATCAAGGCTCCCAAAGCTGGTGGCAAAAGCATGGGGAGCAACTCCTGGGGTTCTCTCCTCATACTTTCCCCAACTTTATTTGGGCATTTTTGAAGTATAAGTAGCAGGAACAACGTTGATGAAAACAAGACTGATTTCCTCATAGTGGATAGCAGTACAGCTGCAGCCTGTCACACACTGGTCCCTGTGCACATCATCACTAATGGGACCTGTGTTTGAGTTCTGTTTCTCACGGATGGAGCCAAGATCAGGTCAACCATGAAGCCTACAGCCACACATCTCAAATTTTTCCAGCTTTATTACTTTGGCAACCAAAGGGACATCTAGAAGATGCTGCTGCCTGTCCAGCTCATTGCTACAATTTCGTATATCATTTCTATGTAGAAATATTATGCTAGGACACACAGAACTTCATGGCACACTGGTTGCACACAAAAATTGAGTAATTAATCCTCAATATAATGAAAAAACCTACCAGCATCTTCAGTTCAGGGAATCTAGCCAGGCACAGGAGCAAGAGGTGAGAAAAGGGTCAAGGAACGTGTAAAACTGACTCCCTGACAGATGGGCAGTTTGGGTTTTGTTCACTGAAACAAGTGCTTTTCTCCTTGCATTGCTTGGAGATTCTTCACAAGCAAGATTTAAAAATGCAAGAGAGAAAAGAAAAAGAAAAAAAAAGGAAAAAGAAAAAAAGAAAAAAGAAAAAAAGAAAGATTGCCACAGTCTTAGGCAAAGTGACTATTTGATTTTTGGCTTCACTGGTGCAGCATCCCTTTGGCTATGGCTTGAAATTTGTCTTTGAAATAGGCAGCCAAGTGCAGAAATAGCATAAAAGGTTGTTTCAGGGCAGCACAGCGACAAGGATGATGACAAGGACGATACTGAGGCCAGTCAAGCACACAGACACCAGATCTCCTTGTGGTTCTCATTCAGCAAGGAGCAGAAGCAGCTCGAAGCCTGGGGTATCATGTGCCAATTCAAAGAACGCTGGCGCTCTGGTCTTGCTTGTTTTACCACGTTGCCCCCACACCCACACAGCATTCCCAGGCCGTACACTGGCTTAGGGGGTTTGCTCAGCACCTTAAACCCAGCACCAAAGACCATCACCACGCACCTTACACGTTGTATACACCAGGTGCAGTCTTTGCTGCCCATTGCTTGGGAGATCAGGAGAGAGTGGTAACACGTATATAAGGAATGAAAGTAAAGATGCGGGGAAGGAAACTTTGGAGGCAATTAGGGCAAGGAACAACTACTCCCTTCCCATAGCTTCTCATTTCTGACGTTGCACACCCACCCCACCCTGACCCTGAGCTCTCCCACCTTCCTCCAATGCCACCACCACCGATAAACCACACGGAGCTCAAGGAGCATAACATAACAGTCAGAAAAACTTTGATTAGTTAATATGTATATATGATATAAAGTAGTTTATATCAGACCTCTGCAATACACATGTTCCCACAGATCGATGTAACTACAAATTACATGCCATGTGTGCTTGCCTCTTAGAAAACCAGAACACGAGCAACAAGGCAGAAACAAGCAGCAAATCCCGGAAGGAAAGGACAGCTTTCACAAAGGAGCAGCTACGGGAGCTGGAAGCTGAATTTGCCCACCATAACTACTTGACAAGGCTCAGGAGATACGAGATAGCTGTGAACCTGGATCTCACCGAGAGACAAGTACGTCCCGACCCCCCCTCCCGCCTCCCAGCTTCACCTTCCTCCCCCACAACTTCTCCCTAAAGCTAAAAACCAGATATGTTACTCAAGGGTGTACTTTTGCAATGGCACAGAGGTATTTTAATACAAAGTCTCCACATTCTTATAGAACACATTCATTACAAATTTCTGTAATTAGGTAATAAGTGTAATTATGTTTATCTGAACTCAAGACACATTTGGGAATAGCTGATACTTACTGAGTGTTGTTTACCACCACTCGTTGGTACATACTGATACGTCAAGGCTTACAGGTGGAATGTGAATATCACCTTCGACTGCAATTACCAGGAAATTATTTCCATGATATATGTCTGATACCTGCATTCTTCCCGGGTCAGGTAGCATTTTAAGGTGATAAGGAAAGACAAAAATGCAGAGTTCTGTGGAGAGAGAGATTCCTCTTCTCTCGTTGTGATTGCAGTCGGGGTTCCCTTATCGAAGCTTAGTGGACAATAGAGGATTTGCTCAATTAAGTGAAGCAAATCACAATTCCTGAAGCATTAGATTGGATGGACTGGATGTTAAAAGATGTTAGATGCACCGTGCCCGTTGGATTGACATGCCTGGTTGACAAAGACAGATTCCAGGCAAAGCACTTGTGCTACCTTTGCAGGTCTCAGAGAAACATCTGCCAGGAACAGTTGAGGAAGAATTAATTGTTCCTGCCTTTTTTAGAGAGATGAATTACCTAAACTTGTGAGGTTCTTTTCCCCTTTTCTCCTAGAATCCCACAAAACATCTGTCTACTGGTAGGCACCTGTGCGTAGGTCTGCTTATACACCTCAGATTAAGGCAAGAAGTAATTATTTCCTTTTTATCACTCAGGTCAAAGTATGGTTTCAAAACAGAAGAATGAAGTGGAAACGCGTTAAAGGTGGGCAGCCAGTGTCCCCACACGAACAAGACACAGAAGACGTGGACTCTGCTGCCTCTCCCAGCTCTGACTAGTCTTTACAGCAATGGGAGAGGAGCATGGAGCAAGCAGATGATCAGAAAGTGGGTGCAACACTGCTCGGGGTCAGCCACCCCACGAGATGATCCTGCCTGCGAAGCCCATAGCCCTGAGCCTTTAGAAGGTGCCTGATGCTCTGGGTTAACGAGGCAATTGAGGAACGCAAGGGGAATAAAGCCAAAGGAGGGCACGATTTTGATTTTTATCTGAATGAATTTAACTCTCTCTGGAATTGCCTTACTACCACAGATGTGTCTTTAGAAAAAAGAAAACCTGAAAATAAAGCAAGAGTAATGTTGTCCAGGCTCTCAAACATCAGAGAATGCAGGCTGTCAGTCAGTTTTTGCAACAGTATTTGCATCCAGCCTTTCCCCAGCCACATCTATTCATTCTGCACTTGGACTTGACACATTTTCCTTGTGCCTTACTTTAAGAGAAATAAAGACTTTGATAGCCACTGTTGGTTTTTTTTTCTTGCATTAAGAATTGAACACTTGTATGGCTAGGCAGTAAGATTACAAAATAAAAAAAATTGAGACCAAAAGTGTAGACACAGAATTCTGCTTACCAGTTTCGGAAGAGGTGGCACTGAGAGTCCAAGAGGACACGTGCATTGTTGATGGTAGCAATTTGCAGAGGGAGATTTTTTCCAAGCTCACCATAAATCCTGAAATTAAATTTCTAGATCTCAATTGCAAGTATTTTTTCCAAGTAGTCATTACTAAACGTCACAGCAGGTACAGCAGAGATTAAGCTCTCAACACAATAGCTATCACTATTTTGTTTTTGACATTTGAATCTATTTAACTAAAGGAAAACTACTCTTTGGTGCTGCATTTCTTTTGGATTTATGGAATCTCTCTAGAAACCCACAGTTTTCTTTGTGAATTCAGGATTGTCAGGGGAAGCAGAAAGCAATGTTATCTGGAGTGATTTTGCTCCATTTACTGTCTACAAATTCTTATTTAATTTTTCATTGGAGACAAAACTTTCCTTCAAACATGTACGCATGTATATTTAAGTTACATATAAAACCATCTGCTAATCTAAGTATTTTGTGGATTTACACTCATTGCTTGCTGTCTTCTAAATCAGTATCCGAGTTTACGAAATTTACAGTTAAGTGACCAACTTGGCCCTTTTTACAAACTTTCCATTAATAGGTTATTTTTTGTGAATTTTTTTTAGTGTTTGCAACTTATCAAATACTTCCTTCAAACAAATAGTATCTGCACTTTTCAAAACACATAAATATATTGTGCCTTGACAGTCTGAAGATAGCAAGAGACTTTACCAGCCATCTGTAAAGCCACTAAAGCTGACGCAGCCAACTGCCCATACTTCTAATATAAATAATATGCAAAATATTCCCATACAGAACCATAAACATGGTACCACCAGAAGTCTGGAGAACACTTTGACTTGACATTTTCCCCCCTTTCAGCCAAAACTTGTAGGATATCAAATTATGAAGTTTTAGAAAAGCATAGTATCCGTTTCCATGCCTTTCATCTTTTTATTTAATGTACTAATGCCATACTTTAAACAGACTTTTACACTAGCATATCACATTGTGACTATAGAGAATACTGAAACTTCCGTTTCAATATTTACAAGGTAACTATTGTTGGCAGCTATGGTATACGCTCTTCCTTTCACCTCAATCCGATGCATTTTTATCGGGGTTTAACGTGGACTGCAGATCTGCTGGATTTAAAATTGCATAGCTGGGTGATAAGTTTATAAAGTTACCTGTGGTTATTCCACTTGTGAAAGACCTCAAAATTGATACATATCAACTTTTTTTTTTTTTTTTAGCAGAGATGATGCATTCTTTCCAAAGAGCTGATCACTGTATCTACTAAGAAAATACATCCATTACATTCCTCCTTTAACATTTCCAAACCCTATTTGATAGATGAAAAAACAGACAGTTTAGAGCATGCATTTTTGCAAAACCAATTAAAAAATAAAGAGTTGTTTTTTAAAAGAAATTATTTTAAAATAAACTCGAGTAGTGAAAAGCTGTAGAAGGTATCCTCCACTTCAAACCCAGTAGGTGGAACAGAGAAAGGAAAATCTCTCATTTAAAAAAAAAAAAAAATAAAACAAAAACCACAAAGTGAAGATCGAGAATTCTTTCAGTCTTCTGTGGCGATGATGCAACATCGAGATGTCCTTAGTGATGCAAAGAAGAAAGAAAAATGGCATCGCTGATGTTCCACAGGGTCTCTGCACCAATGGTGCTGGATGCCCGGGCAGGTGAACCTCATGGGTGCAGGCACCGGGGGCATTGCCCGCTCCTCTCCAGCCAGCTGGACAGTCAGCAAGCACCATTACCTCTGGAGAGAACACCCGTCTCTGCAAAAAACCCGGGCACTTGGTCACCATAAGCTTAAGCGAACGCTGCATTTAATGCAAATTAAAAATCAATCTTCAGTTAAAATAATTTGGAGCATGCGTGCCCTCTCTCCAAGCTACACCTACCCATGTCCCTTCAGATCTGGCACAGCAAGGTGACCCTCTGATTCCTCCCAGGACGTTTGTGTGTGGCTGGTACGACACTGGGATGGGTGACCTTGCAGGCAGGAGGTTACGGCCAGCTCCCAGTTACACCAGCAGCCGTAAGCGGAGGCACACCATGGCAGAGCACTGTCACTTGGGCCACAAACCTGATGGTAATAACAGGTTAATAACCTCACTAGTCAGGTTATGTAAAACTCTTTGGTTAAAGCGTTGCCTTTGGGCAGACGAGATGTAACTTCAGGAGCAGAAAATGTGGCTCTGCTTCAGCCTTCGAGGAAACCTCCAACCAGACTCACCAGTCCAGCTCCTGGCAAGCACTGAAGCCATCCCTGTGAAGACCTCTGGTGCCAACTCCGGCACCTACGCTCATCCCCAGGAATGCAAAACACGATGGGTCAGGAGTTCCTTGTTGTTGTAAGCCCTTAAGGCAATTAATTACACCCCGTGGATCACCCTGCTGCCACCTCCCCTTGGCAGTTAGCAAGCTGCGGGGGCAGGTTATTTTGCGATGAAAAGTTTGGGGCTCTTGGCTACCGGCATAAACCAGAATCAGCTCCTCACCCAGAAAGAAGGCTAATAAATCTTCCCTTTCGAGGAAGCTGTCAGCAGGAGTATATTGCATCCTCATTCACTTAAAAGCTCGTCGATGGCATCTCGGTCCACAGCTGTCATTACCACACCAAAACAGTTCTTGCTCTGGCTTTAGAGAAATAAGGAACGAGTCACCTGCGAGATCATTTTATGCTCAGGCAGTTTCTGCATGAAACCATCTGCTTCTTCTAAGACTTTAGTGCTTTGTGAAGGAACACTTCACTCCTGACATCAAAGCGTTTGACCCCTGAACCTCTGGTGCCGAGAATCTTGCAGGCAAAGTCTGTCGCCTGGGAGCAAAAAAATCTCTGACCTGCAATTGTTTTTCACAGAAATACACATCAGGCTTTATTCTCCTCGCAGAAGGGAAGGAAGCTACCTGGGGATGTTTGGCAATGCTTCCCAGCCCTGATTCTCGATAAATAATCTGAGCACACCAGCATCCACATCACGTCGGGAAGGGCTGGCAGCTCCTCCACGGGGAGCATGTGGGGGCAGAGGAGCTGGGCTGGCTGCCCTGTAAGGGCAGTGCCAACACCCCCTGGGAACTGGGATTGCTGGATAAACACAAAAATAAGTGCTGAAGCCCTTTGTATCCGTGCTGCCTCCTCTAAATAGAGAGGCACTGCCCTTTGAGTCATAGATTTTATGGATATTTTATCTATCCAGCCAGATGCCAACACAGCAGAGCCCCGAGCTTGTTTTACACAGTTTCTGTTCCCCACGACTCCTCCATCGTTAGCCCTCCGTTTCTCCGCATCCTCCAACAGCATCAAGTTAGTGACTTTTTCCAGTCAAAGGAGCCATACTTGGACAACTTAAAAATAACCCAAAGGTGACTAAGAAAGCACGTACCTCGTGTCTGTACACTTGATGAAGTCTTAAGACAGGTCTACCGTTGACAGTTTCAGTTCCAGCAGTCAGGAGATACCGCAACACAAACTAGCAAGCAGCAAAAAAGCTTTACCATTTATCAGACTCTACTGTCCATGCTGATTCTCCATCCTCCAGAGGCCAGACCACACTGCCCCAGGTCTCTCTCCACTTGCCCCGTGTCCCTCTCCACTTGCCCCAGGTCCCTCTCCACTTGCCCCAGATCCCACTCCGCTTGCCCCAGGCTCCTCCTTCATCCAGGTCTTCTTCTCCCACACTCCTCAGAGCTATGTAACCACTTTGCGGGGGCAAGCTACAGCTGCACATCATCCGTGTCAATCAACCCACTGCCTTCGTTCCCCTACAGCCTACAACCCCCCCTGGAAAAACTTTAGATGGTCCATAATTTTAAAGAATCACGGATTTTTGATGTCAACTACACCATCACCACGACCAGCAGCAGTTAATCATCTTAGTAGAGATCAGGAGATTAAACAGCAACGGCACAATTTTAGAAGACGATGCTACTATGAATTCCTGATCTAGTTTTCTAGCTGTTGTCCAAGAACACCATTGCATGGTTTTTAATTGAGTAAATCTAAACTTCTGTGAAGCTTGCTAAAGATACAACGAAATATAAAAGCTATTGATGTCAAATGCCCTGGTTATTTTTTATTTATTTACTCTGGTCATTTTTTAGGTCAAAACCCTTTCAGACATATTACTGCTTGTCTTATGGAGATGACACTATACACCATCCAGTCAAGCACTTCAGTGAAATTTTACAACAATAATCACTAGTATTAATAAAATAGTTATGAAGCCAGTAACAGTTAATTGCTGAATCTGTGCACAGCTATGAAATTACTATATTACGTAATTACAACCCCTGTGTAGAAGTTTTCATGCTGGCCTCATCTGTTAACCCTCCAAGTGTTTTTTCAGAACTGAACAATAAAGGCTGTCTTTAAACACCTGATATAAACTTCTGCTTAGAATATCTGTTTCAAAAGAGAAGATGATTTCCTTAGAAATAGAAGTGTAATGAAGATTGCACAGCAACAGCTTGGAGGAAGCAATTCCTCAGAGTGGAACAACATTCTGGGACGTTTCCTCTGCATGAATGACCTGCCAGTCTGTTATTATTATCGATTAAATGCAAGAAAAAGATGTGGATGCAGAGAAAAAATTGGATTTTCAATAGGTGCCAAAGTGCTGCTGTGCTTGGCTGTACAGCATCCATCTCATGCTGGTCCAGATGTCTGCAAAGCTCTTACTGTCACGCCAGGAACTCCAGCAGGACCAGAACGCTCGTCCCCTCTTGCTTTGCTGCAGCACAGGCTTCTCATGGGAGAATCCTGCCTGTGGTGCAGAGTAAACCAGATTCTTCTATTTATAGTCTGGTTTGGGACAGGAGCAAGGAGAAATCCAGCACTGATGAAGGACAGGTATTCTTCAGGAATGGGAAGCAGAGTAGATGACCCATTGGAATGTATTTTCAATGGTTTGATGATAGCAAATTCACAGTAATAATTTTGATATTTTTTTTTTTTTTTTTTTTTGCTAGAATACCATTACCAAAGCATTTCCAGCCCCGGAGAGCAGCCAGTCCCATGGAGAGATCCTCAGCAATCCCGACCACCAGGAAACCACCTGGTCCCTGGAACAAGTGTGCATCACCAGCACTTAAGAAAGGGACAGATTGCTATTACAAAAACATTTTAATTCATTTCTGAATAGACCAGGGCTTTGGAGGCGCTGCATGGCAGTTTTATGTCAGCGGGCCCCTGGCCAGCCTAGGGAAGGTTTTTGCTTAGAAGAATTTCACCTCATAGTGCTCTGGCATTCACCGTGGAGTAAATTCTCTTCCCCATTATTTTCTGCCATTACAGGGTTTAACCACCTGCACGCAACACTAGACATAGCAAAGTACCAGCCAGTGACCAATCCAATGTGTTCTGTTATTTTTGTTCATCTTGCTGGTTTATTTTCCAAATGTTGCTAATTGTGACTGACCGATCACAAACATCTCATGCCATTTTAAAAAGACTCTCCTAACAGTGAGCGTATCTACTCAGCCTTATAGTGGACAAGAAAATCTACAGTTTCCTAAGCGAGACCCTTGGAGAAAAGGTGCCTTGTATTTCCTACACACTTTGTTTCAGAACTAGTCTTTCCAAGATAATCTTGAAACCGCTGCTATGACTAGTGTGATTGTTACAATCCACGGACTGGCACTCTTTTGGGGGAATTTCCTACCACGTTGTCATGTCAATAGAATCCCAGAATGAATGGTTTGGGTTGGAAGGGACCTTTAAAGATCACCTAGTTCCACCCCTCTGCCATGGGCAGGGACACCTTCCACCAGCCCAGGTTGCTCCCAGCCCCATCCAGCCTGGCCTGGGACACTTCCAGGGATGGGGCATCCACAGCTCCTCTGGGCAACCCGTGCCGGTGCCTCAGCACCCTCATAGTAAAGAATTTCTTTCTTATATCTCATCTAAACCTACTTTCTTTTCATTTAAAACTGCTGCCCCTTGTCGTATCACTACAGACCCTGGAAAAAGTAACCCTCTCTGCTGCAAATCTCTGTCTCCAAGAAGGAGCCCTTCTCTGGCAGGATTACAAGCTGGTGAAAGGCTTAAGGAATGGATACTCACTCACAACTGCACTTTTCACCGAGGCTGGCAATAAAAGGTGTCCAATAAAAACACGACACTTCCTTTTCATAAGGTGTTACTTAGGTGGCTATGACTGTATTTCATTACGCAGACAGCGAAGCGAAAAATTAGAAGCCACAGCTCTGTTTCCCTTCAAACACTTTTTAAAGCTATGGCATATCCTTGCTAATGTTTTGTTAAACCACCTGCTCATAGTTCCCCCTGACGGTGTAAGAGGCCAAGATGGTGGAGGGAAGAGCTGTGCACCCCAAGGGTGGAACTGGCTAGCTGCCAGTCAGGGAAAAGCTGGGATACATCCTGCACCTCCTCCAGGAGGCTTCTGCAAGGGCTGGGGAAAAGGTGCTGAGAGCGAGCAAGCACAATGCATCTCGTGGCTGGCTGTAGGATTCGCATGAGCGCAACCACTGCTCTTTGTCCAAAGACATTTGTGACCCTTCTGGGGCAGATAATGACGCCCTTTCCCCTGTGCACGATGGGTCTGAACCATCACACAATTAAATGTTCGTTACCTGCCTTTCCCGAGCTGCTTTTCCTGCAACGGTTTTCTCCTACGTAGCAGGTACCAAAGATGCGGCAGGGGGACGATGCCTCCCTTTATGGTGTAGGCTACCCACCACAGCGCTCAGAAGGGGGGGATGGGACTTGGAGGCTGCTGTTTGCAATGAACCCCCAAACCTCACAGCTGGGGGGTGAGCAGGCGAGCCAGAGTCCCTTGTTGTAGTGGCTACAACACGGAGGGGACCAGAATTTGGCCCTAGAGCCTCTGAGCATCGCCTGTTGTAAAGCCAGCCTTAACAGCAGCGCCCCAGCCAGTCTGACGCTTGCATCCTGGGTCTAGTTTCAGATTTTAAGATAACAGACTATTCTGCTTTTATTATTTTCAAGCCAAGTGGAGATAACTTGGGGCTGGAGCTCAGTTTCAAGCTGTGATGTGTCAGCTCCAGCGATGAGATTTCTCCTGCTATTTCATTGCAGCTTAGAGACAAACCTGATTTACCCTGTAAGACCTTGTGGGTAGACGGTGGAAGTCTATGAACTGAAGTGTAAATTCAGTCGCACAAAATGAAATGGTGGTGAGAGCTGGCTTAATCTAGGGAAACACCAGTCATTTCAAAACCAAACAGATACACATGGCGTTACGGATTTGGGGTTGATCAGCGGAAGGGTAAATAGGACCAGCATCGCTCTACTATTAGGGCAGTGCATCTTCTAGAAAAAATATGTTGGCGCAGCTCCTTATAGCAGACCTATCTAAAGAAGGTGGAGAAGCTTAATACAGCTGGTATGGATGGACAGAAGAGAATACCCATTACCTTTTTGAAGCTATAATAATTACATCACAATCATAAAACCCAGCCAGTCTTAGGATGAGGGCAACAGGGCAGTGCAGACCTTAGCAAGTTCCAGAGAATTCCAAGCCAGTCTCAGGGATTCATGGCAAGTGGCATTGCCTGGAAGCCTGAGACTTGATTTCATCTTGAAAAAGCAGCTAACAGAGATCTGCCAAAGGAAAATTTTTAGAAGTCCAAAAAGGCATCCAGAAATCGGTCAGGATTAGCGTTTTAGGTGCATCTCTCATGTTTCCTACAAGGTCACGCCTGACTGCCTGTTCTCTAGTTTGACCTATAATGTCTTTAATAAATCCTCAGGCAGTTTATCTTGCAGGGGAATGAGGGAAACCGTGCCAGCCTCCTGAGCCAGCTCTCCACACGTGGGTGGCAGGTGTACGACCTTTGAGAAGTTCTCTCATTTTTGACTGCTTACCTGACGAAGATAAGCAGAAGATAAGCAGTATGGGCGGCACCGCTGGGTACACAGCCTGCGTAACCAGCTGGAGCCATCCCCCAAACCGTGAGTTCTGAAAATCAGCAAGTGGAACTTGCACCTCTTCCAACGTGCTACTTCGACACGTTCCCAAGAACCCCACACTATGCTATCGGAGAGTGGGTAGTAGTCACAAAATGAATAAAATTAAAAGAATGCCACCTATGAAGGAAACGTGTGAAAAAAAAACCCTGGATACATCTTTTTCAATATTTAATAATCTGGAGAAGCAATCTGTCAAAAAAGTAAAATGCAAAGATGCACAGCAAAAGCATGGTAGGTACTTATACATAGGTCCGCATACCCAGAGAAAGAGAGCACCCACACAAGGCATTTGATATGTGATGACTTCTGGAATTAGGCTGAATCCAATTTGACAAAAAAAATATCAAAATTCATATTTCACAAAAAAAAAAAATCTTATTAAAAATTACTTTGAGTTCTTTAGGTAACAGCAGTGAAGCTAGCATTTCAACAATTTCTTGTCACCTTTAATTTCTAGAGAAAACAACATTCCAGCTGTTTGGAACATGAAGAGAACCTTCCAGGAGGAGTTCCGCAAACCTAGGGTAGCTACCTGCATGAACTTTGCAACAGCCTGGCCTCTCCTCGTTATTCAGCATTACTCGCAGTGCTGGTGGCCTCCATCTGCACCAGTTGTTGCTGTGCTGGGATGGGTGGCTAGAGATGCACCGACAGCACCAGCCTCAGCACCTCTAGCAGGAAAGGCTCTGGATCAGGCAACAAGGGGCTTACTGAGTAGTGAGCTGGAGAGGGATCTGTGTCCCGTCAGACGTTATTTCAGTGTGCATCTTGGCCAAGACATAATCTCAATCTTTAGTTGCACAGGGTTACCGTCTCGGTTGCCGCATGTTTGGTTTCTGCGTAATCCTTTCTCATCAAGCTGGGTGGATAAAACGGTGCCAGCTCCAACAAAACGCACAGCTGACGGTTATGCCACGGGACCATCGACACTGCACACGCTGCTGGGAAAACTGTGTCTGAATTCTCAGCTTAAATGATAAAACACAGGCAAAGGTGGTGCAGCATGCATGGAAAAGTACAAGCAGCTTACACCTTCTAGAGGAACCGAACTGTCCTTCGGTGGGCTTTGCAGTATTAGGAGATAATGTAGATGCCCCAGGTAGCATCTCTAGATAGCTGGTATAGTTTAGAATATCCTATATTTTATTGTCAAATCCCTATAAAAGCTATCGTGATACCACTTTTTACATATTCAGGAGTAATAGATACCTTTCTAGACCTAGCTGAGAGAAGCAGGTCTCTTGCACTAATTAACAAACGATGCCAACAGGTACTTTGTGGCTGCTGAGTGTTGTCTGTATAGATGGTCTGCACAGGTGTGGGCAGAAAGGGAAAAATCTTCGGCACGTGGGTTGAGCCTGCACACAGCCACATGTGTCCAGCTGTGCCATGTGAGAGTGCTGCCCTGCAGCTCCCCTGCAGCCTGGGCTTTCCTTCTTACCAACTCTGAAAGCAACCCTGCAATTTCTTTTAGAACCAGAACCTCTCCCTTTCCACCTCCTAAAGCCAAATATGATCACGTCTTCCTGCGTCTAGGGCAGTGACACCAAACATTAATCTCTGCTGAGACATTGCTCTGCTGTCGAAATACATCTCTGTCAATGTAATGTGGAAAAAAAACCCAACCCTACCCTGCCATTTTTCTCTCTTCGCTGGATACACCTTATCACATGGCTAGAAAAGTCTAATGTTTTGTTAAGGAGTGCAAAGGTTAACGCACACCAGATGGCCGAGACACAGTTCTGTGGAAGCTGGAGAAGCGTTCAGCTGAAAACGTACCAGGCTGGAAGCCTGGGGAAGAGGGATCAGAAGTTTTGCAGCATTTTAGACAGAAAAAAAAATGCATGTCTGAATGCAAACCATTGAAAGTCCTGCTGCGTCTTAAAGGTCTCTAGAGCTGCCATGTCTCGTGGAGCATCACGTATGTTTTATGTAAGGCATTGCTGTACGGGCAGCTTGAGGATTTGCATGTGTGTGATGCTACAGGGACAGGCGAAGCCCTCTCGGAGGGTGTCATGCGGGACGCCAAGCTCACCCAGCACTGCAGCTCCACAGAGCAGTGGAAATTACGTGCTCGTGTTTAGCAGTGAGTAGATTTTCAGGAAGAGTGAGTCATTATTGCTGACATGCAAGCAGTGGGCTTGGGGGTGGCCAGAGCTCCGCTTGGGCATCATTAGCTCGTTCTTCCATTCTCACCTGTCCTGGTTTCAGGGGGGGGCCGGGCTCCGGTTCCCTGGTGGGGAGCCAGCAGAAGGGTGAGGGTTCAGCTCCCTCCGTAGTGGCCAGCCGGGGTTAAACCACAACATCACCCAACGCAGACCTCCCCCCCCTCCCAGGCAAGAACTCCTAGGCTCCCGCCTTCCAGTAGTTTTTCACATCCCAGCCGCTGGGAAATGACTCATTTCTTCCCATTCACAGATGAAACGGGTCTGGAGCGAAACACGCCGCTCCCTGCTTGGCACCCATCCCAGCTGGCACGCAGGGTGCCGCAGGAGATGCGGCTGCACCCAGAGCACACAGCAGCACCTGGGGGTGCCTGGCAGCTATTGAAAGGACACGGTCCTCCTGGTCATCCTCCGGCCTCCCACCCTGTCAGGAGCTGATAAGGACAGTCCCTAAAGTCCCCACATGTCCAGTCCTCCTGGCCGGGGGTCATGGTATGAGTAATGCACCAAACCCTTCCATTCACACCATCTGGAAAAGAGGAGAGCCCTTTTAGGAAACACTTCACAGCCAGAGATTTTAACTGGGTCATGTTCTACACCAGCAACGCTTACAAATCCTACTTCCAGTAGAATTTCCTATGCGTGGAGACAAGTATACACAACGGATCAGGGCAGCTTACAGAACAGACACACAATTTTTCAATTACCCCGTTTTCTTCCCCCACTTCTAGCAGTGCTTATATTAAGTTTCATCAGCCGCTATCTAATATTTTGGGTAATTCCCTTCCCTTGAGGAAAGCGTACGTCCCCTTCCAGAAAGATTATCCGTCTGTGTTAGTGACGGGACTCCGAATACTGGATCCATGGAGCACTTGGAGGCAGATAGACAGGAAATCCATTTTCTTCCCGTGATTACAGTAGAAGGGCTTCTGTCTGCCTGGAACTGGCCCAATGTGGCTGTAAAATAATCTCAGCATCAGGCTCTCGCCTTTCAGTCTGTGTTTGTGAATTATGATAGGGCAGTTTCCACCGCAAGCTGGGGTATGGGCAGGTGTCTGCAGAGCCCTACAGCTTCTTTCCCCCATCCTCCCCCCACACAATGCTGCATTGTTTTAATTTCTACATGAAGGAAGGATTTTCACCCAGGACCAGACTTTTCCACCACTATTCTCTCCCTTTATACTTGATTTTTTTAATTCTTTTTTTTTTAAATAACTTTTATACAAAGGTAAGCAGTTGTCTGGAAGCTCCTCTGGGACCAGATCGCAAAGAGATAACGGGAGTGAGTAACAGAGAGGATGGTGACTTCATACCGTAGAGGTTTGAGTCATGTTTCTCTCTTTCCTTTTTAAAGAAGAAAACATTTTTCAAACCTCCCTCACTCATGCTGTGGGTCCCTGGCTTTGGAGCAGGAAACAGATATGTGAATTGACGCTTACACTTTCTTACAACCTTCAATTTTTAATTCAGTGAAAGGTTCCAATGCCCCACACTCATACCCCATGATAATCTGTCACCCAGAATCCCACATGCAGAGTATTTCCCACACTTGGGAATTTATTACCAGGTAGGTGTTAGCCCAGCAATGCTACAGTGAAGTCGACGATGGGAAAGACACTGGGAAAAGGATTGTTTCCTCCTTGCAATACTCACCACAAACATCCTTACAATTTTATACATTCATCTGCTTTTCCCTCTATATTTCTATATTTCAACCCCTTCTTATCAATCTGCTTTTCGGTCCTTTGCATTCTATATTTCTCGCCTGAGAGGCAGTCAAGAAGTGATGTAACTGATGAGCGTGCGTGCACAGTTTCCAATTCAGAAAAAGGAAAATCTGCCAGATCTAATTTCATTGCTCCATCCACTTTCCTTAGCTGCAGAGAGGGAAGAGGACAGACCTCTGGTCCCAGCGTCAGGGTCACTAACAAATCTGGCCAGGAAGTTATTTTCCAGGGAAAAGAATATCATTCTCCATGAGAATTATTCATGGTTGTTTTTGTCCAAAGTTAATTGCAAAGGAGATTCTGGAGAAAAGTGTAGCTCAAGAAGCAGAGCTCCATTCAAGGGTTTTGAGATTCTTGCTCAGGTCAAGTTCTGCTTGCAGCCAAGGTCAGCCCTACTCTTCTTTGCTTCAGTGTGACTATTTCAGTCTATGTGTGTACAACATTGGCTGGTTTTTGGCTCAAGTAATCTCATTTAATATATTCAGACATGACTGCAATCTCCAGCTTAACACATCATTAAAAGAGGAATTAATACAACATTTCCATGTAATTTATGACACGGAAACTCCCGATTTCCACACAAAGCTGGAAGCAGACCTTCGAACAGGATAAGAGCAAGTGAAAATACAGACTACTACATTCCTATTAGGAAAGATCCAAAAGCTGTATTCCTGCTGATTCCATTTTTCATGTTCTGATGGTCGCTACCTTTATTTGTGCCGGGTGGGAGTCCAGAACAGAACCCAAATGCCAGTATAAGAGGAACCTACTACCACTTTTGTCTGCAGACACATGGGTTTACGTGTTACCCTCTCTCTCTGCGTCACTCCTTGGGGTTAGCAAGTGTCACAGCTCCTCTGAACGACAGTTGCCACCGTAAGCCCTGGGGACACCGCAGAGCCTGCCTCGGGTGCTCGCTGGATGTGCTCAGATCTGATTTCATTGCTCCATCCACCTTCCTTAGCTGCAGAGAGGGAAGAGGACAGACCTCTGGTCACTAACAAATCTGGCCAGGAAGTTATTTTCCAGGGAAAAGTAGCATCTTTCTCCATGAGAATTATTTTTGGTGGTTTTTGTCTGAAGTTAATTGCAAAGGAGATTGTGGAGCAGAGCCTGCCTCAGGTGCTCGCTGGATGTGCTCAGGCGTGCAGGAAGGATGCGCAGTGCATCGTTACAAATGTGCTTTACAGACACAGTCACTGGGTCTGGGTATAGCCGGTACTAGACACACAAGAAAGAAGATAACAAGCCAAACAGAAGGGTCTGATCAGACCTGGCAGGGCGTTCTCATGTTATGGGAAGGAGAAAGACAGAAAGTTTCAGAGAATTCTGGCATTACATAGCGATAAGAAAAACTTTTGAAAACCCAAACAAACAGAACGCTCATTTTGAAGAGCTTACGCTCCAGTACAAGCACAGATCCTTTTCTATCTTTCTGCAAAAGCACCAGCTAGGATGCTCCTTTAGGTCAGATTTCTATAAACAATTATCAATATGTTCCTTTTGCATGCTGCACATCAGTTTTGAAAGACATTACAGGATCGGTCTTAGATGCAAGGAGGAGAGAAGGACACCAGTGCCTCTTTCTTTCACATAACGTAAGTTGGCTGCTGGTTGCAAAGATGGTACCTCTCCCCTAGCTGCACAATAACTGCTCGTCAGCCTTGACAGAAAGAGCGGAGTGGAGCTCTAGGAGATGGCTGGGGGGTTCCACGGGGAAAAAAAGTGATGTCAGACACCACAGAGGAGATGGAGGACAAGAATCTCCATGAAGGATTTTGCAACTAGAAAGTTGGAAGAAAAAGAATTCCAAAATACTCGTAATCATAGAACTGGTTTAGTTTAAACATTTCCAGCATGTGTTGGAGACGTATGTGGCCAGTAGCCTGTGCATTCTACCAAGAAAATGACACAGAGTGTAAAATAAGGCTTTTCCCTCTATATTTCTATATTTCAACCCCTTCTTATCGATCTGCTTTTCAGCCCTTTGCATTCTATATTAAATTAATTCTATATTAAAAGAACTAGCAGCAGGGACTTCAGGCCAGTCACCACCTTGAAGTGGCCTTCATTTAGCTGGATGGAGTTATAGCGATGTTATAATGAACTTTAAAATACCACCTTAAAAAAAAAAAAATCTATTAAAAAGAATGAAATAATGCGATGAGAAATTGTCTGTTCCAGGGAAACATTTTAGGCACATCTCTCCCTCGTTTATTTGCAGAAGGGAACACAGACACAACCGGGGTATGTTTTACATTACACAACGTAAGGGTTTGTGGCGCTCCTGTCTGCGCTGAAGACATGTTTATACTGTTTGATTCCATTATGAATCTGTTTAATATCCTGTGATTGCTCCGAGTCCTTTGCACACTCCAGGCAGGAAGACTTTAATGCACATACCGAGAAGGCATTTCCAACCATTCAAACATTAGATGAAGAAGCACAAAAAGGGTTCTCCTACTTCAATAATTACATTCTTCTGGTGCTTTCGCAAGATTTCTTAGAGAACAAGCCTCCCAATTTTAGCAGCGTTGTTTGTAAAGTCCAGGAAAGCCCTAAGGGAAACAAACACGGTGGAAAACATTCTGAGTCATTTGCCCTTCGCGTTACGTAGCGCTATGAGATATTCGTTCAGATCAGAACCTCAGGCCTCATCTCAAAGGCATTTTGTCTTTTAAAATAGGTAAGTGTCAAAAAGAAAACAAAAATAGTCCTGCGTACCCTCCTTTTCTTAACTGTACAGCAGGGACTTGCCCAGTGCTGGGAGAGAGCTGGTAAGGGACGTGGGACATCTGGAGTCCTTGGGCAGAGCAATGAAGATACCTCCTCATCCTGATGTTCTTATAAGGAATAACTCTACTCATCTTGGAGAGCTCAGCTGGACCACAGCATCTCATTACTGCTGATACAGGAGAATTCCTTCTGTATTTCTTTTCTTTTTGCTGGGTGAGAATTTCTCAGCCCGCAACAAGTTGAGAGAGTGGCTGGAGAGGAAGGTGAGCTTGGAATTCTCTAGGGCTGGCGATGAAACCGCATGTGGGAGTCAAATATTCCAAGGGCAATCAAAAACTCATCCTTTGGAGAGCAGTTGCTGGACGCTGACAGAGTTAAAGCCATTGCAGAGGGACCTGGGGAGATTGAAACATCAGGCCATCCTCCGTGGCATGAAACGTAACTGGAACCAGTGCTGGGTTCTACCCTGGGAGGGTAGACACAAGTGTCAATGGGGAGTGGGGTGGGCAGTGTGCCCGGGCAGCCAGGAGGGCATATCCCATCCTGGGGTGCATCAAAGAGCAACACCCAGCCCGCGGCCATCACCCTGCCGGATGGTGCTGGTGCTGCCCCACCTGGGGTGCTGCACCCAGTGCTGGCCCCACCGCTTCAGGACATTATGGTGCTTGAGCTGTCCAGAGGAGGGCAAGGAAGCTGGTGATGGGGCTGGAAGGCATGTCCTGTGAGGAGAGCTGAGTGCTGCTGCTGCTCCTTGTCCTGGCAGTATTCTTGCCAGCGTTTAGGTGCTCGTTGGAGGTGTCTCTACTTGTAGAAGAAATGGGCGACCACAAGGATGCTAAGAAGTTTTTCAGGACACGGAATGATGTGTTAGTGCTGTACTCTAGATCTGCTGCTGTTGAAAGCTCACTCAGGTTACTGTCCGGTGTGACCCAAGAGGTGAAAGGACAAGGGGCCACAAGTTCATCAGAATCCCCCTCTGAAGAAAACAAAATCCCAGGTGTCAAGAAAGCAGATGAGAAGAAAGGTGATCAGCCCCCACAAGCTGAAAAGCCCAAGATAAAAGTGAAGAAGGAATATGAGTATGAGTTCAGCAACAAATTGTCTGGACTGTATGAAAAGTTTATTTGTGAAAAAGGTTGTGATGATTGTTAAGTACGTAAGGTATGAAATGTTAAGAAGAAAAAAGAAAAGAAAAAAGAAAATGGGGGAATTGTAGAGGAATGAGGGCAGGTTAATTAACACTGATAATGTGCAGCTGTGGGCTGGCTTGGGGTGGGGGGTGGCTGATGTGGATGATGTGCAGCTGTGGCTGGTTCCTGCTAAGTAGATAAATAGCTCTAAGGGGGATAGAAGGGGAGCACTGGGTGAGGAGACCTGGAAGAAGCAGTGGCACTGGGTGAGGAGACCTGGAAGAAGCAGTGGCACTGGGTGAGGAGACCTGGAAGAAGCAGTGGCAGGAGGGAGAGAGCTTCCCTGGATGGAGGAGAGACAAGGAGAGGGCTGCAGCAGGGTCAAGAAGCAGGTGGGCTGGCCTGGAGAGGATGGAGGAACAGCCCGGACAGTAGATCTTGTGAAACCTCGTGGGGGGGTGGGTGGCTGTGCCGGGGCAAGGTGTGGGAACTGCTTATGGAAGTACCCTGGGATGGGGAGAGCCTTGCTGCAGCTGGCTGGTTTGGATGGTGCTGCAACAGCTGACAGCTTCAGGCATGTCTACTTGGTGGAGGAGGCTGAGGGGTGGGTGACCTTTTTCCTCCCTGCAGCATCCCTGGGATGCAGTGCACTGATGGCTTCTCCCCAGGAGCTGGGGACAGGGACCTGGGAATGGGTCACAGCGGCATCGGGGAGGTTCAGACCTGACATTAGGAGAACATCTCCTTACCAAGAGGTTGATCAAACCCTGTGTCCTGGTTTCAGCTGGGATGGAGTTGATTTTCTTCTCAGTAGCCAGTGCAGTGCGGTGTTTTGGCCGTGATGTGAGAGCAATGCTGATAGCAACAACTAAAAACGTCAGTGCGGTTGGGTGATGTTTATACTAAATCAAGGATTTTTTGGTTCCCTGGGCCCTGCTAGCGAGAGGGCTGGAGGGAACTGGGAGGGGACACAGCCAGGACACATGACCCAAGGTAGCCAAAGGGATATTCCATACCATATGGCATCATGCTGGGTATATAAACTGGGGGAAGAAGGAGGAAGGGGGGGGACATCTGGCACTATGGCATTTCCCAATTAACCGTTATGTGTGACGGAGCCCTGCTGCCCTGGGGGTGGCCGAGCACCTGCTGCCCATGGGAAGCGGTGAATGAATTCCTTGCTTTGCTTTGCTTGCGTGCGCAGCTTTTGCTTTACCTGTTAAATTGCTCTTATCTCAACCCCAGAGTTTTACATTCCGATCCTCCTCCCCATCCCTCTGGGTGAGGGGCAGTGAGCGAGAGGCTGCGTGGGGCTGGGTTGCTGGCCGGGGTTAAACCACAACACCCAGGAACAACCTTCCCAGAGCAGTGGCTGATGCCCTGTGCCTGTCCATGTTTAAGAGGTGTTGGGACAATGCCTGTAATAATATGCTTTAACTTTTGGTCATCCCTGAAGTGGTCAGCCAGTTGGGCTAGCTGGCTGGTTCAGGTCCCCTCCAACTGAACGGTTCCGTCCTAGTCGTAGTTGCTTCACCATCATTTACATATGTGAAGAAGATAACTCAACACTGGGAAAACAACACCAGAATAATGATTTGGAATCTGCATATAACTTCAAATATGAAGCTTGGCTTGAATTTTCACTTTCCTTCACAATTGCTAGGACCAATTTGACGAGCATTATTTTTAGGAGAAAAATGAGCTCTCTTTTTGCAGTCTTCTCTCTGCTCTTCATTGTGTCTCTGCCAGAGTCCAGATGACACGATGCCAAGAAAAAGGATGAGCTCATTGCATTTAATGCTATCGCAAATAAAAGCTACATTACTTATTGAGAAGTAGGCAATGGTATACAACAGGGGGAATTTTTATTGGGGGGTGGGGGGGAAGGAAAATGCTCTGTTCTTCAAGTGTGAAAGCGGCTGTTAGTGTTGAGTGTTTCTTGAAATCCTGAATAACCTACCCCACCAGACTGGCACAGCACTCGGCACTGATGGCCATATGATATGTCCTTCAGCTGCTTGAGGAGGGTGATGTTCAAATGCTCTGACCATTGGCAGCTCTGACTTGCTTTCCCGTTTGTTCCCGTTGTATATAATTTGAAATCAGGCCATTGCTGAAGTCATTGAAGTTGCAATTATAAGGGCATGGGAGAAGACAATGCACATATTTTAAAACACTTGTGTCTTATATAGTATATATATACACAGATTAAGCTTCAGAATTTAAAGTCTGGTCATGAGTGGAAATGCTGCAGTACTTGAGATGACCCCACTGCGGTCACACGCTGCTGGCAGCACTGCAGGCTGCGTTTCTCTTGCCTTAGGGAACCCATTGGGCTTTTAGGCACAGGACTGCGGAACGTAAACCCCGAGTATGTTCCTTGGAATAGCTGAGACCTTGCAAGAAGCTGTTCAGGCACAACAGGAGGAAGGGGAGCTGGGTGCCTGCCTTGCTTGTTTGCCAGGTACTGGAGTTTAAGTACAGATGCTGCTCAGTTCAGCTGCCGCTCTTGGAGGATTCCCCACCTTGGTCACTTGTGTCTTCTGTAATGTGCCAGACGTTCCCTTTAAGGTTGGTTGTTCCCACCCCTACAAGGGTGAAGGTAAATGGAAGCGACCATGTTTGTAGAGTAAGTTATGTGTTCAAACTGTTCACTTCCCACTCCCTGTGAAGCAGGTGAGGAAATAGTAGTGTACACCACCACTGCTGGGTGCCGAGAATTATGTCCAAAACCACAAATACCTATTCACACACTGAAACTTTTCCGGTTTTAGGACTTGCCTGTAAACACATTACTAATCCCAAATGTAAGCTCTGTATTTCTACCCTGGTTCCAGTTTGCAAGCCCATTCTACAAAGGTTTCTGGTTTTTTCCATGCTTTGTAAAATTTACACTATAACCAATAATATATTAATAAAGGATTTTGGTGGTCTGCTCCAGTCAAGGAGACAATCTGTATGTGAGGAAGAGGCATTAGAAATGTTGGAAATCAGAAATTAGGGAAAAAAAATTAATTATAAATTAGAAAATTAGGGGGAAAAAGCTAGAAATTGGAAAAAAGAATCAGAACTTCAGAGTCACAGGCAGTATGGACATTTCCTTCCCTTTATCTTTCCTCAAAAAGGCTTGTGCAGCTGTGATTCAATTCTGCATCTCTTTTCATCTTATCCCATGAGCTTTCTAAAGGAGAAGGGATCTAGGGTACCTGGGAAATTTCTCCTGCTGGTAGTCCTTGGAAAACTGATCCACTTGCCCTTCCACAGGGATGGATTTTCTGATTATTCACCATTATTGTATTGTCACTGCGCTGTTGTGACTTGACATTAGATGAACTGGGGGAGTGTTACTGGTAAAACAACCTAGTGAAAAGAGTGAACTCTAAGAAAAAGTCATTTGGATTTTCCTGTTCAAATCCAAGGTGCAAATCGCAGCCTCTGGGATGATGGATCCTGCACCCTTTCCATACTTACTTGATTTTTTTGGGACGCGTTTTGCACAGAAAGCTCTTATTCCACAGAACAATGAATCCTTCTCAGTGGTGCTGTACTAGCTCAGGAGAACATATCAAAGCTGAGAGATCTATCAACCATCACCTCTCCAGCAGTGCATTTTCTAAGAAAGCCGGAGGCACGGTCTCTTACACAAGCCCCACACACTTTTTGCAGTGCGTTGCATAAAACAAAGGAGTCTTCAATGGGGGAAGGCAATTCAGGTGTCTACAACGTACATCTGAGCTCGTGAGGTGGTTGACTGATTGGCTGGATTTCTGCACGAGGGCTTGGACAGGTAGAACTCCATCATATTATGCAAGAGTGGTAGCCATAGATGTCAAAGGTTGTCTCTCCTCTACGTGACCGAAATTTAAATATAACTTTAAGATGTATAGTTTTCCTGTGTCTTTATGAAATTCCTTTAGCTGTGCTGCAGAGTATCCCATGGCTCCTGTTTAAAAGCAATAGGAAGACACAACCAGTTCCATCTCCCTCAGCCTTCCTGCAACATAACTGGATCCCGGAGTCCCCTGTGACTTTCCCAGTGGTGTCTGCTCCGACGTCCCACTGACACAGAATGACCTAATTTGTTATGGCTAGTAAGAAGGGAGAGAAATGAAATCCAGGGTCTGTAGTTAATTGGGGTCAGGTTGAGATGATTTATGATCTGAGGAATGTACTCGCTCTTGACACTATCATACACACGACAGTATCAACCGGGCTCAGCAACCTTTGGAATCAAATTAAAATCAGGATTTTCCAGAAAATGAGAAATAGCACAGGCAGGACCTGAGGGAGAAGGCAGGGTAGCAGGCAGATGAGGCTGTATTTGATCTACAAAGCCAGGCACCTTCTCTTCCCACCATGTCAGTCAGTTAACCTTCCAGTCCTGGTTTACCATGATTTAGAGGAGGGATGTTGCCAGGAATGGGTCTGTGCCAAGAAAATTTAATCTGTCTGGAATCTGACAGGGGAAAAAAAGAAAAAAAAAAAAAGAGGGAAAAAAAAAGAGGTTTGGAAATTTCAGAGGAAGGTGGTATTTGTCCTAGTTACAGCGTCTCTGTGTTCGCTCATGTTAGCAAGCTGGGCTCGCGGAGAAATAATGTCAAATGTTTTTCCATCACTCAAGAACCTTGAGCCTGAGGCCAAGCCAGCAGGCTGTGCGGTGCAACCTGTGACCCTGAGCAGTAGGAGCCTTCGGCAGGTTCCCCTGTGCCTTTCGCTGTGTATCTTAAATCAACATCTTTCTTTTCTCTGGGGGCTTTAGAAAAGGATTACAGAAGAGTTACGCTATTTGCAAATCCAAGGCATGTTAACACACTTCAGAAGTTAAATAAAACATGAAAATAAATTCCTTCAATACTGATTTTCTTCGGGAAAAAAAGAAACAACCTGTGTTTTCTTTCCTAGATATGACTCAACTTCTCCATTCATGCTAACTTTGTGACCTGTTGTTAATTACATGAGATGCAGCCATTGATGAGCCCAGTGAAACCAGTGGGTGAACGCAAACCCTGGGCATTGCCTTTTGCCCTCCGATACAGAAAGGTACTTTGTCAAGCTCGGAAAGCCCAGCAAGGAGGCTGAGCCTTACAATCGACCCTGAAAAGACCTTATTTCAGCTGAAATAAGACGCGCAGCATCACCGCTAGAGCCACTACAAACAGCTCTGCCTTGTCATGGCGCAGGAGAAAGGGATGTGCAAACCCAGCGATGACCAGGTTTTGGAAACCGTTCAAATGCCATTCAATTTACTCCATCTGCTGCTCCAGATTCCTCCAGACATCAGTGCAAGCTTTAACCTGGATCGTTCTGTGCAGCTTTGGAAGCACATGGTGTGTTGAGGCTGCAGCAAGTGGGAATCACCCTTCTGCGTTCCCCTTTCCTAAAGGATAGAGGGGAAGCACTCACCTCCTGCTAGCACGTTTTTACTGAGACCTAAGCACTGTACACATCCTGAAGACTTAATTTTGTCTTTTCATTGCTTTTGTTTTCATTTTTTCATCTCCAGTTTTTGTCGGTGTTCAAACAAAAGTCTGTGAAACAACCTGCGGAGAGCAAAAGCACTAACAAAGATTGAAAAGCTCACAGACACTTTCCTACTCCTTCCTAACCAGCAGGAATGTCATACTGCAGGTCTTGTACTAGTAACTTGGGCTTTTGTGGTGTTTTGTTTTTTTAAAAAGAAAAAAGGTAAGAAACCCCCTGTAGAATACGGAACTGAGCACTCATGTTGCTTTAGCCACCATATGAACCAAGATACCAACCAGCATCTTTCGTGGGTTCAATAGCTTGGTGTTAAATAAGGTTAGCCTCCCTTCCAAAGATTTGATATTCCATTTAGGACAACACATTCACAATTATTCTAGAGCTACAAAGGGCAGAGGATCACCTTGAAATGGACAAGAATAGCACCAAAAGCAGGGAAGACGGGAGTCACAGGAAAATACGGACCACCCTGAAGGCTGGTCTGCCTGACAGTAAGTAACTCAGCTGAACTGATGGGTTTGGCACTTGTGTGATTCAAGAAAAAAATTAAAATTAAGTAAACTCATCCCAGCATGCTCACTTTTTTTATACCACTCCACTACTTCCCTAGCTATGAAATAGAAAGAATTTACCAGCGCAGAAGTCCTTTCATGGGATAATTTTGTCCAAAGATGCTACTTATTTTTCAAAGCAGAAAAATCACCTCTATCCTGTTGATGTCTACTCAAATAAGCAGAGGAAGGGAAGGAGAGAAAGAAAAATTGTTGCCAGCCCAGGAGCGGTGGTTCTAGGAACTCTGCACAGGATCCTGTGCCTCTTACTGAACACAGCCTTGCTCACACGTACCTTCGCCTGCTAAGCGGAAAGTGCATTAACCCTTCGCCTTCCTGTGCCCTAAGAGCATCTTTCCATACTATTCTACTGGGATAGGAGCCCAAACCATATAAAGTTTCTTAGGAGAATGAATTATCAGTGTGGAGGGGTGCAAAGCGCTGTGTAAGGGCAGAGATGCCTGATGATGAAAAAACCGGCTCACACTGCATCATCTGTGCTGCACCTCAGAGGCTTCATGTCCAGGCACATGCTGGGAGAGCAGAAGAGCATGAGACCGAGTCATCCCCTGCCCCCAGCAGCAGCCCAGAGCACTCCGGTTCCAGCATCCTTATAAATCTTTCCGACTTGCTCGCATCTGTGAGATCGCCAATGGGATGCAGAGTGTGGCAAGAACCACATTTGGCAGCGCTCTTTGCTCTCTGCAGTTTAACTCCCAACCAAACAGGCTGCAATAACATGGGGTATTTATTCAGCTGTGCCTCTCTTGTGGATCCTGGGGAGAAAAGCTGTGTTTTGGCCTCATTAATCACCTCATTCTTTGCTGAAGTAAACAGGAGGAGCCACAGGGGGTTGTCTTGGCTCAGGAGGTTCTGCCACGCACGGGGTTTGCTGGAAGAGCCACCTTGGCTAAAACAGCACAAAGTTCCTGCGCTGGAAGGAAGGGGAGGAAAGATGAGCTGGGGGGACACAGATGATGAAGGGAGCAAAACAGGACTGAGCTATGGTCCAAATAACTCCTTTCTGACCCTCGCAACAGATCAAGCAGCATGGTGGCTGGCATACCCTAGCTGCTCCCTGCTCCTGCCCGGGCTGTCAGAGCAAGGGCGCGCTCCCAGGCTCCAAAAGCTTCTGGGACCCAGAGCTTTGGACGCGCGTGTGTGTGTGTTGTTATTTCCTGCTCTAAAGTGTGTATCTTCCTCCCTAAGTCACAAAGCAGCCCCTGTTCCCATGAAAGCCTGTGACACGCCAAGGCGAGGGCAGTACGGTTGAAACAGAGCAAGGTCTTCAAAAGATCAGTCAGGATGAGTCTGGTACAGTGCTCTGGGTGATGCTCTGTGTTGAGAAAGGAATGTACTCGGAATAGTTAGAGAAGGTTCCACTGACAACGTTAAAGGAATGGACTCTGAATAAGAAAAGGTTCCACTGAGGATTTAAAGGAAAGGACTCTGAATAATTAGACAAGATAAGGTGGGCACCTGAAGGAGATAAGGAGACCATGAGTCAGGAGATCGCTGAACAAAGAAAGTTGAAAGGTTTAAGCAAGGAAGAAGATTGAGTGACCCCCAAGAATGAGGCCGAAGAACAAAACGACCACTCAAGAATCCTCCCAAAAGATGATTCTAGAAGATGCCACCTCAAGCTCTGCCTAAACCCCACCTATAATGAATATGATGAGTAGATGTCAAAATTAAAGGAATATATATGTAAAGATGTAACCTCTCACAAAAACTGACTTTTCACTGAAAACTTTGGAGCTAGTTTGCCTGGTGCACACCAGCTAGCTTCCCAACGCTGCACAAAATAAATATTTTTGCTGCTTAAAGACAAAATTCATCTCTGAGCAGTTCCTCTGTGCCCTTTTGGCATCACGGTGCCTTGCTGTCCATGGCCTGGGCTCACTATAACTTCACGTTTCAGAGCCATGCAGATGCCATGCGACGGGAGGGACCACAACACCTCTGAGCCCCAGCATCGCTGCGTGGCAGGGATGTCCCGGCGCTGGGTGGCCAGGGCCACCGCGGGTGAGACAAGCTGAGTCAGCATTTCATGGGAAACACCATCCCTGACACCGTGTTGTAGTTGGAAGCCTCATAAAAGCCAAAGAAGTATTTTTTCCTTTGTCCAAGGCTGCACAAGGATTAAATGCCACAGGAGAAACAAACCTTTAGGTGATGGGGAAGGAAAGTGAAAGCTCCGAGCAACACAGCACTCAGGTGTGTTAGTAATATTAGACACGTGGCTTTGCCAGGTCCTGGATCCATGACTCCAGCATCACAGGCTCTTACAAAGGGGAGCGCTTTGGAAAGGAGAAAGATGCTGCAACATCCCGGACAGACAGCGGAGTCTGTCCCAAAGAAGTATCCTGCCAGTCCATCACCACGAATTTACACTGAAAACTGACAATCAGAAGTAATTGGTAGGTGCTTTAAACCGTCGTCAGTGACCAAAGTGGTTGGGAAATCTATGGGTGGGTTGTTTTGTTTTTTTCTTGTGAGCAATTCCTAAAATAATCTTAGAGAAAATTATAATAAGGGTAAAGATTTATTTCAGAAACTTGGATACATTTTTTTTAATTATTATTTTGGGCTACTAAGGAAAAGTCATTCCAATTCGGCTCAGAGCCGAGGATTTTTTGCAGTCACTGCCCCTTACGTGGGAGAAGGCACAGCGGGAGGGCTTGCAGCTCCGGCAGGATGCATCCCGGGAGCCTGTGGGACCACGCTGTGTCCATACATCTGCTGCTGAGGCACCTCACCATGCCTGCACCCCAAGGCTTGCAGAGCTGCCCCTTCCCCCTTCCCGTCACCTACAGCAGCACTGGGAAGATTTTCCTGGCTTCCACGGAGACCCACAGTCTGACAACGACGACACCATTTACCCCTTCGAGCCCAAGAGTGGACTATTACATGACGCACATTTATGCTGACTTAAAATAAATCAAAATGCCTTTTAAATAGCCCATTTGGAATTCATTTAATATAAAATACATATTATATTTGTATAGATTTAGGCTTTCAGTGTGCCTTATACCAGTTTATCTGGCAAAGAAGCATGAGCTCACACACCCCGGGGCTTCAGAGATGGTGCTGGAAACGGGTGACTCGCCTCTTCCCCCCACCAAGCACCAAGTCCTCTCTGTCAAACCTTGGCCAAACACCATGAACAGTTTGGAAAGAAAACAAGGTAAAAATCTGATAAAAGTCATATTCCTCTTCTCAGACTTTCAGAATGTGGAGTTTTAATGTAACAGTTACGACAGGAAGAAAAATCTCAGCTCCTGCAGCTCTACGACCTTCCAGTCCCAAGGCAGCTTCTTTCAAAAATAAGTTTTGTAATTCTATGGATTTTTCTTACTGCTTTCAAAAAGAGCAGAGGTTACACATGGTTTTCACCCTGTCTCCTGGTGGTTACAGACTTCCCGCCCCCCCCCCCCCCCCCTTTCTGCTTACATGTAATAAAAAAGTCAGAGGCAGCAAGAAGAGAAAAGCAAAAGCTCGAGCATCCCAGGGGGCAGAGCTCCTGTATTACTTCCAATATTTTTAAAATTGAAAATATGGAAACGGAGTTGACTAATACTTCTGCTTCCACATGGCTATTCTTAGCTTCTTTACTGTAATTCATGTGCAGGAACAAAGTTTTGATTGATTGATCAAGATCTAGCTCTGGATAACTAGTTTTTCTAGATATCTGATTATTTGCATCACACCTCTTTGGTTTTATGTAATGAATGGGGATGGCAGATGATCTAGCACTTTGTAAAAATATTTTACAAGTTAATTGAGCCAAATTAACCGTAGCTGGAATTTAATGCATAGCATAATCTGAATTATTAGATTTTTCAGGTCTATGTTAATAAGTTCTTTCAAGATGCTTTTCCCTGTTTTGTTGTGATTTAATTATGTTCCCATAGCTGTTGGATCCCTGTTTAGTTTCTGACATAACGGAGCAATTTCCTGAGAAGAGGCAGTAGCAAGGCAGAGACTCTGCTTTTTCTCTTCTAGTTTTAACAATCAATCAATTCTGTCTAAAGCTAGACAACGGAAAGCCGCTTCGGGGACCCAAAGAAGAATCCTACGAGAAATGGAATCTTTCTTTTTCCCAACGTCTTTTGTTGGGTGGGTTAGTTTGAAATTGGGTGCCAGAACACCCTTTCCCTCCTGCTGCACTCTTGATGGTGGATCCATCAGATCCAACGTCTGTGCTGTCCCAGGCTCTGGGTGCCACGCTGAGCACTGGGCTTCGGCTGGCTGCCTCGGCACCAGCACCTGCGCACCAGTTCCAGGTGTGCGGTCGCACCAGTTCCAGGTGTGCGGTGCACCAGCTCTGGGTGTGTGGTGCACCAGTTCTGGGTGTGCAGTGCACCAACTCCAGTTGTGTTGTGCACCAACTCCAGCTGTGTGGTGCACCAGTTCTGGGTGTGTGGTGCACCAGCTCCGGGTGTGCGGTGCTGTGTGGTGCTCCGGCTGTGAGGTGCTGTGCGGTGCGGTGCGGTGCGGTGCGGTGCGCGGTTGTTTGGCCGGGGGCGCAGTCTGGCCGTCGTCCCACACGATGAGCCTGGCCCCAGAGCGGTGATCACCGTGTCCCCCAGCCACACGCGGGGTGCGCCCCCCGTGGGACCCCCCAGCGCATCCCCACCGCGGGTGCGCTCCCCGTGGGACCCCCAGCGCAGCCCCACAGCCCCACCGCGGGTTGCACTCACCCTGGCACCCCCCAGCGCATCCCCACCGCGGGTGCGCTCCCCGTGGGACCCCTCCAACGCAGCCCTACAGCCCCTGCGCGGGTTGCGTTCCCCTTGGGACCCCCCAGCGCAGCCCCATTGCGGGGTGCGCTCCCCGTGGGAACCCCCAGCGCAGCCCCACAGCCCCTGCGCGGGGTGCCTTCCCCTTGGGACCCCCCAGCGCATCCCCACCGCGGGTGCGCTCCCCGTGGGACCCCCCAGCGCAGCCCCATTGAGGGGTGCGTTCCCAGTGGGACCCCCCGGCGCAGCCCCCCAGCCCCTGCGCCGTTTCTGCGCGTCCGCGGCGCCGCCTGCAGCGCCCCCTGCTGTCCGCAGCAGCACACAGGGCCCTTCTCCGGCACACGGAGGGTTAAAAGTCCGCTGGGAGCTTGGTGGCTTCTTTCCAAAAGGTTTCAGTTAACACCAAAGGTCTTCCTATAGCTCACTCGCTTTAATAGATTTTTCCCATTGCCTGCGCGCTTTATAGACCATCATTTCCTCTCCTGCAGGGGAGCCGCTCCCTGGGTCACTGATCCCACCAGCTTAAAAGGGATTTCATCGATTCCCTTTTATCGGTGGTTCCTTCAGCCGTAATGGGATGAGCTGCTTGTACCTACTAACAGCTACGCCTCTGCTCTGCCACCTCCTCCCTACGCCTAGGAGCGAAGCCTGGGCTCCTCTCTCCCACCTCAACCGAGGGTTTAGCCATGACCAGCCCCATCTTCACCTCCTCTCTGCCCCAGATGTTTTTGGCCTTTGCCACCTCCCAGCAGGTCACTGCAGGACTGAGTGCTGGGGGACAAATCCCCTCCGTCTTACACCAGTGCCTCTGTGCTCATCCCTGGTCACCCCAGCAGCCACAAGAACAGATCGCCAGATCACCGCTTGCAAGACAAAACCGAGCAGATTGGTTTAGGGCAGGTTTTGCTGTTGGGTCGTTGGGTTTTTGAAGAGTAAAAAATGAGGCGTGGAGCACAGAAAGGGAAAGAAAGGCGAGTTACAGACATGAGTACACTGGGGGCACTCCCTGTGCACTCTTGGCTTTTCACGTTTCCTGCTGTTGCCTTATCCTATACGAAAGAAAGACTGGAGGCCTTAAGGTCATGTCTGTTAGAAGCACAAATTGGTAATCAAGGCAGCATTCCTTCAAACACCTTACAAAAAAGCTGCAGCCCCCATTTGGCTCCCAAACAATGCAGGCTCCACGCTCCGAGCCCCTCCGAGCTTCTCTCAGCATCACATCCTTCACACCGCTCAAGCTGTGTGACTCTCTTCAGCTTTCCAGCCTTTTCCCCAAATCCGTCACATTTTGCAGTGTGACGACCTTTGCACATCTTTCACCTGCATATGCCTTCCAGTGCCTCTTTTTTTTTTAAGTGGTAACACGCAGGCATTTAGGGAGAAGTTGCTAGGATTTCTGCAACTGGAGCAATGAAGGTGCCTAACTTTATTATAAGAAAGCCATTACTATGATTAAAATTGTTATAAACTTCATTGCAATCGAGTTTAACCCAATCCTTTCCCCTTTCTGGTCGGCTTCAGTACTCTGCAAGCACTAATTAAGGACACATGCCCAGTGTCCATGAAGCATACAAATATCTCATCCCTCTGCAGACAAGAAACTGAGGCACAGCAGCTCACCCAGATGCAGGCAGTGGTGGAGCTGCAAGCAGGACTCCTGCCTTTGGGTCCCTGGCCCCACCACCACCCCCAGCCCCAGAGGTGGACTGGTGAGCTGCACACAAGCCCCTGGTCTGCCCTGGGGGATGTCATTGATGACCCAAAAGTATTTTGGGGTTTTTTTAGTCTTGTTTCTTCATGAAGGTGCAGGACAGGACCGGAGCAAAGGTACGGGCTGCACTAAAGAATGAAGCCAAAGAGGTGGCACTGCCCATGCTTAGTGTAAAATCTCTGAGTACCAGCAAGCATGGAGTTATCTTCAAAGGTTTGGAGAAACTGATTCTTCAGGGCAACAATACACGTGATTTGCAACTTGCTACTTTCAGCTTAATTTCCTTTCCTCTAATACAGCTGCTTTCCTGGCCAGAAACAACACACTTTTCTTCGTACTAAACAAAGGGTCATGGGCTTATGGGAAAGGATATAATTTTCTTCCAGCTTCTTTCAGCAAACATCTGACTAACAGCCCGGGAGGGTTTGAGTGCTCTCGGCAAGGAAGAGGATGCTGGTGGCATGAAGCTGCACGGCTCCGCTGCCAGCGCTGGTCGATCAACCTCCTTGCTTCCCCCGCTTTAGGGATCCAATTCTGAAGCTGTTTCCCACCCCACGGTCCTGAGGGTAACCTTGCAGCGCCAGGCCCTGGAAGCTGAAGAGAACGATAGGGAATTTCTCTGGGCTTCATGTCTCTTCATGGATAAAGGGAAAAGGGATTGAGGGTCTCGGTCCCCAAGACATGTCCCCTCCTCTGCACTTCATCTCCATACATCCTCAGCAGAACATTCTCTATTTGCTCTCACAACTGCCCTGGTACATTATAGCAATATGACAATCAATTAACTGACCACTCTATCACAATAAAGAAGCCACCCAACCTTATATAACTCTTTTTAATTGTTTTCTTACATTATAACATTTTGCTAAACTTCTTCAGCCATAACTTACATAATTTAATTTCTCAAAGTGCTAATAATTTAATTGCTTCCTTCCTGCAGACAAAGTGCCTGAACTGCCTTCTCTCATTCAGAACATTAGAAAAAGTGCCTGGCATGAATACCAAAAAGGGGCATTATATTCACAAGACCTTATGGAAAACTGCTTTCTCCAGAGTGTTGTGCCTCAGGCAGCCACAAAGGTGCAACAAACCTGCCCGGACTCTTCATTGCACACGGGGACCACCCTCACTATAGGAAGAGATGGAAAGCATGGCAAGTGGCAAGTCTCATCAGCAAAGTTCCCTGGGCTAGTGGCAATCCTATGGCCCCTAGATGACATCTCGAAATTAAAACATGACATTCAAATGATAAGCGAATAACTCCTACTAGCACATATCCTCTCGCAGCTTGCAGGAGGAGACTGAACAAAAGTAATTTTGCAATTTACACCTTCAGGCTTGAGAAAGAGAACTTAATAGTGAGAAGACATACTGCGTATTCCAAGGATCAATAACTGTGCCTGCAATTTAGACTTCCCTAGTCTTCCGCGAATTATATCTGTTCCATTTCTAGGAATATGGACTGATTACTACAGATCTGGTTTTGCGGTTCATTGGGGACAGCTTTTCTTTGCTTCACTTTTTGTCTCAAAACGAGTTATGATGGGGACACGGCCAAACTGTGGCAAGGGACCTGGGGGTCCTGGTGGACAAGCGGCTGGGCATGAGTGAGCAGTGTGCTGCTGCAGCACCAGAAAGCCAACAGGATGCTGGGTTGCATCGACAAGGTCCTCACCAGCAGAGATGAAGTCATTATCCCACTCTGGTTAGTGTGTGCCAGACCGCACCTAGAATATTGTCTTCACTTTTGGTCCCCACTGTACAAAAACCACGTGGACAGGCTGGAGAGGGTCCAGAGAAGGGCCACAAAGATGATCAAAGGACTGGGAAGCCTGCCATAGGAGGGAAGGCTAAAAGAACTCAAGGTTTGTTCAGCCTTGAGAAAAGAAGGTTTAGGGAGGACCTTATCACCACTTTCCAGTATTTAAAGGGTGGCTACAAAGAAGATGGAGACTCCCTTTTTACAAGGAGTCACATGGTAAAGATGAGAGGTAACTGGTACAAGTTAGTCCTGGGGAAATTCCAACTGGACACAAGAGGAAAAGTTTTCACAATGAGATCAACCAGCCACTGGAATAATCACCCCAGAGAAGCGGTGGATTCCCCAACGTTGGACACTTTCAAGATCCAGCTGGACAGGGTGCTGGGCCACCTTGTCTAGACCATGCTTTTGCCAAGAAAGGTTGGACCAGATGGTCCTTGGGGTCTGTTCCAACCTGGTATTTTACGATTCTATGAAACATCCTTCTTGGAGGTTGGATGACATTGCGTCTTTTACTTATGGCAAGACAAAAGGACCGAGAGCCGTCTGCAACTTAGGGTAAGAAACCAGCTCGATGTTTCCTGCCACATGCCAGACAGCAAGGGACAGAGAAGCAGTGGCGGAGGGAAGAGGATTAGGACAATCCAGGGCACATGCTCCTCCTCCCCACCCCCCTCTTTGCACACTGTCCTTCGTGAGGTTGAGCTGGAACTGCACACAGCTGCTGCTCAGGTGTTTCCAGCAGCAGGATTTCTGTGGTTTATTGGATACTGCATCACCCCGCGAGGTGAAGATGGCAGGTATCTGTAGGCAGCGACTGGACTCAGCACCTTATTCCTGATCCAAGGAACAGCAGGATGCTGGAAAGTGGCTGCCCTGATTTCATGCCTGATGTTAAGAAACCCAAGGTCTTCATACAGCTGTTTATTATTTTTCTTAATAAAACTGCGGGTCTGCTCATGCTCCATTCTACACTACCTACTCTTGTCATCTTCCCATTTGTCACTTTCTAAGACATTTGCCATTTGTTCCTGTTTGTGTCAGGTTTTCTCACCGGGAGCTTTATGTAGCACTAATCCTGGCTGGTCCAGGCTGCCAGGGATGCATCTGCAGCTCAGGGCTGGGCTTTCTCAAACCAGTACAATAGATGGAAAGTTAAATCATGGGGTTGGACACAGAAGGGGGAGGGGGATTACACACAACTCTGTAACTAAGAAAAATAAGGTGTAAGCCAAGCGAAAACAGCTCAGGCAGCGTGGAATACGGTGTCGGAACAAATACATCACTAATACTTCATAACCAAGAATCAGTTCCCCTCCGATTTGTGTATCACTTCTGAACTTTTCACACATTCTAGGCTTTAAGAAAAAAAAAAAAGATGGTAATTAATCACTCTGAATGTTAATTGCTGGGCCTGCAAAGAGAAAATCCTGAACCATATTCCCACATCTGATTAGTCAGGCTTTGAAAACAGATGTGACATATTTGTACAACAGGAGTAACAGAGGAGAAACTATCAAGCAAGCAAGCTACATCATTTGTTATAACTCCTACTAACCTTGTGCCCATCCTGAATATTTCCTGATACAAAGTCTACAGCTTTTCCAGGAGTCCGAGTCTTCTCTCCTGCCCCATTTCTAAACTCTGCGTGCTCCAAATTATTAAGCAACAATACTGTTAATGTTTCAGTTTTATGAAAATAGAAGAAAGGATTCATAGAGCTCACCGAGGAAAGCACAGAACACAGGAAGAGGTAGGTGGACAGGCAAACTGATTTAAAGCATGATTCATTTCCCAAGGCCATCGTTGTCACCAAGGGATAAATTAGAGCCTGGCCTTGCTCATGATCAGCAGCATCACTTTCACTTTGCGATACTTAACTCGCCACCCAGATGGGTTGTGCCATGATAATGACTGCCCCATTCGATTACTGCACCTCTTCTGCTGTTGCTTAATGGTTTCTTTGCTTTTAAGGCAAGGTACTATGTGCTTCAGGTTCCCAGCCTAAGAGCTCATAATGTAAGTGAAATGTGTCAAATAATTGGATTAAGTTGCCCAGACCCACGGAGGAAAAATATTTCTCTGTTTTTGTGAATTTTATGCTGCTTCTCTCTTTATCACTAATTACCGCCTGGATACTGGAACTCAGAAGCAGCCTATTGAATCCTGCTCAGTGGAGTCAAAATTTTTCCTAGAAACAAAAGGTACAATATATCAGTTTATATGAATGCCAAAGCTAGCTAACCGAAACTAAAAAAAAAATAATCTCAGTCCTTCCCCAGTTCTCTTGAAACTGACTCAAAATCACAAGGTACTTTAAATGATAAAATTAGCAATTTAGTTCCATATGTCCGTCTGCTTTCTAACCTTCTTGGTCTCAGGATTCAAGCTTTCCACCTTTTTACTGCTAGTTAATGTTTTTGACAAACCAAGGATGCTAAAACCTGAATCTGCTCTAGGAGTGTGGGTTAGAAGGGGAAAAAAGCTACAACGACGTGAGTTATAATAATATGGTTTCATCTGGAAGCCCCAGGTTCTCAGTGATTTTCCCTTCAGTGACCAGTATTCTTAGCCCTAATTAATAACATTCTTCTAAGTAGGTTGTATGGCATTTTTTACAGGCTCAAAAGCAATAAAAAAAATCCTGCAAAATTTGTCACAGATCCTGCCTCTGTGCAGCCACCAAAAAAACCCTTTTCTGTAGTTTGTCTTCTGTAGACTACTTTTATGGGTGTCAGGAAAATTTCAGGTATCCTACGTAGGTATGTATGGACATAAATACACATACCTATGTAAACATGGCAGCAGGCTCCCAATACAAACAGCAATAAGCTGACCTTAATTTAATTCAAATAAATAGAAAAAGTCATTGATAGTACTGCCAATACATCTCAGTCATAGCAAAAAAAGATAGCATTACTGCCTGTTTGGTACAAATGGTGACTTTGCTGGGTCAAATGCCCGCAGTCGGTCCCGGCACCCACACCGGCACTGCACCCTTCTGCTTTTTCATTCACACATATGCATTCATGAACCATAGTGACCACTGGGGCCACTAACCACTGAATCACAGAATCGTTTAGGTGAGAACAGACTTTTAAGATCATTGAGTCCAACCGTTACCCTAGCCCTGCCAAGTCCACTACTAACCCATGTCCCCAGGTTAAAATGTTTTTTAAACATTTTAAAATGTTTAAATGTAAAATGTAAAGACAAATGTAAAATGTAAAATGTAAAATGTAAAATGTAAAGACAAGTCTTTTTAAACTCCCCCAGGGATGGTGACCCCACCACATCCCTGGGCAGCCTGTCCCAGTGCTGGGCCACCCTTTCCGTGAAGTTTTTCCCAATATCCAACCTAAACCTCCCCTGGCGCAACTTGAGGCTGTTTCCTCTTGTGCTATCACTTGTTACTCGGGAGAGGAGAACGACCCCGCCTCACTGCAACCTCCTCTCAGGTAGTTGTAGGGAGTGAGGAGGTCACCCCTCAGCTGCCTTTTCTCCAGGCTAAACACCCCCAGTGCCCTCAGCTGCTCCTTTCTTGTTCTCTAGAGAGTCTCTGGTCCCCCTCCACAGTGACACTGTGCTGAGAGCGAAGGCTCCTCCCACACCAGCAGTGCCCTTACTGCCACTTGGATGTGGAATTAGAACACCGTGTAGCAAACAAATACTACAGTAGAAAATCCCACCCTGTTCAGAGCTCAGAGCACAGCTGTGTATTGAAATCGGGTCTAAAGTAACAACGGTCCCATGATCCCTTAACCGGGAAATGTAGCACAAATAACCAAGAGTCAAAGTGCCATTTTGCTATGATAAGTATAAGTAAAAATGCAAAGCCTGAGTATTTGTTGACAGATTTTGTAAGACATGTAAAGTATAAATGGCCTAACAACAATCTAACCAGGAGGAACATTTCTTTCCAGTTCTTTGATAAAACTGGATTAAAATTAACAGCCTGAATCAATTGTTAAAAAATACATGGAGCAGAAACAAATTTCGGTAAACCCAAAAATTCAGAAGATTGACTCATATGCTTCAGTGGTTTTCTGAAACCAGAGCAAGTTCAAATTCCAGTGCTGCATTTAACCACATCTGTGACGTTTGGGGATGTGGGAGCAGCTGCGGGATGTCACCTTACTGGCACTTGGCATGGTCTTGGTCTGCTCCCACCGACGGGTCAGAGCCGTGTTCCAGTCGGGTTTCCTGACAGACTGGGCTCCTGGAACACTGGAGCCATAGTCTGCCAGCAGAAAGATAAAAATATATATCAACAAAATACTTAAACCCTGTTATTCTGCGTAACAGATACACCTTTCCAAAGGAGCATATCAGTGTGTCACACCAGTGATGATTACTATAAGGAAAGCGTGTCAAAAGTGTTCAGGTTCCATTTAGCCCTTGGGATAAATTTCCCCTTTTTTTCTCTGGAGTATCTACTTCTCTTCCAGGAGGTGACATTTCGTGAACGATGACCTTCTTACCGCTGGCTCCCAACTGTTACTGCTATTTTTAATAGGATAAATAGGATCAATAAGTGTTTTAAATATGATCATGGAAGTTTAAAGGACAAACCTGAAAAAAAGAAGAGGATGCATGCACATGGCACAGGCAGCAGCACCTGGTATGCACAGTTGCTCCCAAAAACGCTATTTTGGGGTGCAGATCCCTGGCCTGGGGTTTTATTTTATGCTTTTGTCCCTTAACATTTGTAAGAGCAGAAGTGATTTCAGTAGCTAGGGCTTTCATTATTTTCACTTCCGAATGCGTGAGTGAGATTTTTTTTCCAGATCTTGTCGAAACCTAAATGACTTGCCCAGGACAGAACGGAACGTGCCTGGAGCCTGTCCCCAAGGGCCTGCGCGGGGCCGGGCCCGGGCTGGAGCCGGGAGCGCCCCGGGAGCCCCGGCGGTCGCGCAGCCAGGCGGGCCCGGCGCGCCCCTGCAGCCTTTCATGAATGAACTTCGGGAGGGTTTTTTTATGAATGGGAGCTCCGTCCTTGAATGAAGCCCCGAGTGCTGCGATCCGATTGGCCCTGAAGGAGAAAGCCCCTCCCACCTCTCACTGGGTGAGAGCCAGAAGGAGCCGGGATTGGCGGGCGTGGCCCAGCCCGGAGCTTCATTCACAAAAAAAATTCGATGAAACAAAGGAGCGGGCGAGCGGGGCGGTGAGCGGGGCGATGGGCCAATGGGCGGCCGCCCCCGGGAGGGGCGGGGTCGCGCCGGGCTCCGCGTGGGCCACGCGCCGCCGGTGCGGGTCGGGGCCGCTGTCCCGGGCCGGGGGCTCGGCTCGGCTCGGCTCGCATCACTCCGGCCCATATCCCCAGTTTGGGAGCTCGCAGCCCGTGCCGGGCGGCGAGAGCGCCGGGGGCGGGGGCGGGGTGTCCCGTGGTGGCCGCTGGCCCCGGCAGGTGGGAGCCGGCCCGCCGCGACCCCCCCCGCTGTGTCCCCCGCAGGTGGCAGCCGAGAGGCAGCGCCCGGCGGCGGGATGAAGGGCTTCCCGGACCAGCAGGTACCCTTCGTGCTCCCGCAGGTGAGCGGCGGCCCCGGCGGGCGGGGGGCTCCGGGCTGGGCCCGCCCCGGCCGGGGACCCCGCGCTAATCGGCTCCTCCCGCAGCAGCCTCCGGGCCAGGCGGCCCCCGGTGGCCAAGCTCCCATGGGCGCTAGGAAGAGACCCGGGACCCCGGGCTTGCCCCCGGCGCAGGGCTCGGAAGGTAAGGCGGGGCGGGGGGCAGGGAGGGATGGGGGTGCTGCGGGCTTCGGGGCAGGGACCGGGGTCTCGCCCCCGCCTCCCCGTCCCGGCCGTCCCCCTTCCCGGTGCTGGGGTGTCCCGCTGATCCCCCCACACACACTTCCCGGCGCCGGGGCGTCCTGGTGACAACATCACCACCACCCTTCCCGGCGCCGGAGCGTCCCACCCATCTATCCTCCCCCCTCCCGGTGCCGGGGCGTCCCGCTGACACCCCCTCCGCCTCCCCACTCCCCCACCCCGCCTTTTTTTCCCGGTGCCGGGGTGTCCCGCTGATATCCCCCCCCTCCCCCTTCCCGGTGCCGGAGCGTCCCGCCGATCCACCACGACCCCCCCCTTCCCGGCGCCGGCCCTCCCGCTCCCCCCCCCCCCGCCCCGCCCCGGCGCTGGGGCGTCCCGCTGACCCCCCCCGGCGCTCCACTGAGGAAGCCTCTCGCTTATCACGCAGAGCTCCTCCAGGTCCTGAGCCGGCTGCAGGAGGCCTGGCTGACAGAAGGTAGGCTCCTGCCCCCCCTTCCCCCCCTGCCCCCCGTTCTTCGGCTACCCGTGCCCCCTGGGTTTTGTTTGACCCCCCCCAGACGGGGGTGGGGGGGTGGGTCCCGAGGCGCCACCCGGGCCCGGGGCGGCGCAGCCTAAATGGCACATTTGTGCGGGGCATTTCCCTATGTACGGGCCGGGCTGTTGGCCGCTTTCCTGGTTACAGTTTTCCGTTCAGGCTACTTGTAACTGGTTCGGTGTTAACGCTGATTTGTCACTTATCTTTGCTGGTTGCCAGAACGTTGATATTTTTTTAAGCAAACAAAAAACCCCTATTCCTTTAATTCCAGGAGCGAAGCGCTTCTCAACTCTTTTTTTTTTTTTTCCCTAAGATAATTCTTTGAAGGGACCTTCCTGTGGAATTTACACGCTGTTCAGTTTGGTGTCTGAATTGGTTTGCCTTCAAAGAAGAGGGAAAATTCAAATCCCAGGGAGTCCTGTTAATTCCAAGTGAAACCATCTTTTAACAGCATGGGGAATTTGTTCTGATTCTACTATCACAAATGATCCATTTTCTAGAAAATTCAAAACACATCCTCAAGTACAGACTCTTGATAAATATAAAAGCACTTACTGTGATGTAGGTACTTAATAATGATGACATAAAAATACGCATGGCACTTTGAGCAGAGCTATTTCCCTAACTTTACCACAAGTGAAGGACAATCCTGTCAAACAATTATTTCTTTTTTTTTAAAGCCTTCAAAAAGTTATATTGCAATAAGACAATTAGGGGGGGAAAAATATCAAATGCCTTGTGTCCATTTCAGACTTGAAATGATGTTGATCAGGAGCGTGATGGTCAGGATGCAAAAAGAATTACCTGGGGGCTGTTCCAGGGCTGAAACACTCTGGTATTGTACATCAGAGCTGAAAAATAGGTAAAAATAGGTATTAATTACTGGTCGGCTAATAGACCTGCTGAATGTACACACATAGTTGAGGCTGGTTTCTCTTAAATCCTCAAAAACCTCGAGCTGTTGATAAGTTTGCCTTGAAATTGATTTCTGGTAGCGTTTCAATTTTAGGCTTCCTAGTGTTGAATATTTTTTTTATCTCACTCATCCAAAGGTTTTGCAGAAATCTCTTACTATATGTTTGTCAGTAGCAGAGTGTTCATAGAATGAATTTGTAAGCGCACTGGGGTGGAGGGAAGGTTGCCTGTGGTCTCAGCAGTGTATAGAAAGAGGTAATCTGCTGTTATACGTGATTAGTAAATGATAATGCAAGCCCTAGAATATAGGCAGGTATATTTTTGCCACAGCTTATAGCATCTAGTCAGAGTCCAAGTGAAATTTTGGGGAATTTCAATGCATGTTTGAATATTCCACACTGTGGGAGAAACTAGTTCCCCATATATGAAATTATTTTGCTGAATGGTGGAAATATTTTATGTCATTAATATCTTGTATGTGTCTATACGTTAGCATTTCTTCACAAGATGAAGGCAACTGAAAACTTGAGAGTACCTTCTTAAATGAACAATGCAGAAGAAAAAGGAAGGGAAAATATGTAATATGTTATTTATTCTCTGCCTCTACCACATCCAGTTAAGAAATTTTATTTTATTCACAGTTCTTGGTGTTACTTTTGAAGTAAAAGAGAAACAAACCTGGGAAGGAAGCAAACTGGAAATACAAATTCACAATCAGCCATATGAAAAACGTTAACAAATTTAAACCACATATACATCTGTATCTGCATGTGTGTGTGCCTCTATATATTGTTGTGGTTTCATTCACAGGGCAATCTCTTTGTTAGCTTTTTAGAATATTTTTAACAGTGTTAATTAACACCTGATTTCTCCTTTGCAGGGTAAAATAATAATGTCTGCATATAGATGACTCTTAAAAGAAACAGATGCTGAAAAATCCTAGGTCTTGTTACTAGCAATCCAAAATTTTCTTCTATGCTGTTTTTTTTAATCAGAATCTGTTAGAATGCAATGATGTGAAGCTGGCAGTTGATAACTCTATGGAACTAATTGCAAGCCATATAATTTATAAAATTATTTGGCATTCGGGGAAACAAAAAGCTTCCTTGGACAGAAGTTGGGCAGGTAGTTGGTGATCTGTGAGGACTGCAAGGAGAGGGATGCCCTTCGCTGCGTAACCTTAGCAAGCTTTAGTTACGGTGCTCTAGATCTTGAAAGAGGTGTGGGAAATGCTGCTGCGTGCAGTCTGCATGGCTACAATAAGCCAGGGGTTGGTCTTTAAATGTCTGATTGGGTATCCCAGTTATTTTAAGTATAGATGCTGGATTGGGGAGAACAAGAAAATGTCTATCTGTATTGCAACTCTCCGAAGTAGATAATGCAATATAAAAATTTCAACTTTCTTTAGCCTTCTAGCGTAGGACTGTAGCTGTCTGCAAAAGCATCGCTGTCCAGTAGTAGTGAGGCTGCATGCTCTCGCTCCAGCCATGCCCTTCATTTCACACCCTTTCTGTAGTCTCTTGCTTCTGCTATGAAATTCTCTCCATGAGATGGTCACCGATGCCATCGACTCCAGGCAGCACACTGTGAGAGCCCAACCCAGTTCACACGACGTGATCCCCGCTATTCCTTCTATCACAACGTTGCTTTGTAAAGATAATTCATAAAATGAATTTTGTAGGCTGTTTTTTTTTTTCCTGTTCCCTGCCTTTTATCATTTATATTTCCAGGTTCTTGTCATACAGGTTACTTTAAGGAACAGCAATCGCAGGGCAAAGAGCTTGGTTCATTCCATTCTAATCCGCTGCCTGTTCATGCAGAGTTATTCCCTACGGTTTATTTTTGGCATGTCTTGTCTCTCTTGGCTTCAAGTGACTGAGATTAGGGCTTCCATTCCTCGTGTCCTTCTACTCTGACTCCATCACCTTTGCTTTAGAGCCAAGGGAGAGCAAGCTTTGGGTTTGCCTGTTACGTACTAGCAGCAGCAGTTCTCTCCACAAGTTCGTGATTTTTGTGAAATAATCTGCTGCAAGTTTTCCCTCCCCGGCACTAAAAGGGCCATAAATAACTGTTAGAAGTAATAAGTGTTTCAACACATGTGCTATGGGGAAAGTGCTCCCCACACTTTCTCCCAGGGCACCCCCAAAAGCTCGGCTCAGCTCTGTGTGTTTAGTCGCTGGGGGATGGAGGGACCACTCTAGGAGATGGACTGAGACCATGGCTCTGAGTAACGGAGAAAAAATAGCTGCGTGTTAAAATACAGGCTAAATTCTGATCAGCAGTGTCTTGCTGACATCAGGGGGGTGTGTGGGTGTACTGCTTTTCCTTCCTTAACACCTCTTCTTCCTGGGGGAGAGAAGAATGCAAAAGTATTTGTAAATAAATGCAGATGCTGCCGTCGGGGAGGAATCTGCCACATCGACTTTTGTCCTGGTTTGGTGTCCTGTCGCTTAAGGATGTGGATGTGATGTGTGCTTCGACACAAGCTTGTGTGCAGGCTGTCCAGGAGCAGCATTCCATCCTGCGAAGGGACGGGGGTCACCAACCGGCCCGTGCGATGGGGGCGGGAGCACAGTTGTAGTTATGGGGTGGTGGTGGGGATCCGAATGAATTGTTCATTCAGCACGAGGGCAATGCCAATTAAAGCTTTTCTCAGCAAATGAGGGAAGCGGGAGCTGGAGGAGACTATGTAGCTGGTTCCTCTGTGAAATCAGAAAAGCACTAATTACCTATACACTGTCTCAATGCAGGAATTTTAGCATAATGGCACTACAGGCTACTGTAACGTTTGATTTTGTATGTCGGAATAATCTCTCAAGGACACACCTGTGTACCTCGCTGGGTCAACCTGTGGGTGAAGAAGGACATTGAAATTCTTTTTTCTTCCACTGTGCCATTTCGTTGGTTTATTATATATTTATTATCCATTTTGCAATGGCATTGTTGCAGTTCAGGCATGGGCTGAGGCCAGGCTGTGGCAGGTGATCCACGGACGGACTGGTTGAAGCTGGAGACCAGGAAAGGCAGATGAGGAATTGGCACAAATGATGCCATAAGGGACAGCACAGCTGCCAGTCTTTGTCTTAATTTAAAATCAATATTTACTCCAGGAAGTGATGAAACATACTGTGAAGCACATAGTGAAAAACTCTTCTAGCACTTCCATTTTTAATTTAATCCTCATTGCCATGTGGGAAATTATATCCCTGTGGGCTTTACAGCTTTTTGGAATTCTAGTCTTTCACATAAATCAGAATAAATGTGACTCCCTGACTGGTGAAGAGGCATCAACTTATATATATGTATTTATATATAAAGTAGGAGTAAGCCCCATCAGTTTGTCTAAAAGAAGCACTAAGCCTGAATCTTCTTTGCTAATTTTACTATTTTAACTGCTTTTTAACTATTTTACTGCTTACCACATTGAGCAGCATCTTGTTCCGGTGAGGTGGGCTGTTCCAACGTGAACGAGGCCTCAGCAGATTTTCAGATGTGTTTAATTAGACCATCTTGGAGATATTCAAGTATCTCAGACCTCACTGTTATTCTTGGAGTTGTACTAACAATGCTGGCCACAGGGCAGATGCCCAGAAACAAATAATAATAATAATAATAATAAAAAACTTTACTGCACCAATCTGCGGGGAAAGAGCAGGTTTTTGCTGTTACACCAGCACTGCCTCAAATTTGCAAAATCACACTTACAGACGTGCAAGGCACTGTTAACCATTTCCCTCTCCTGCTACCAGATAGTTTGAATTTTTTTTTTTTCTTCTAAAATGTTTTCATTCTGCTGATTTACAAATTGTAGCCTATTCCACTAGTACCAAGTTGTTTGATTTTTCTGGAGCTTCTGAAAAAATTGTCTATGAAGGTATAGGTGTTTTCTGTTGTGCTCACGCTTTGGCATAGCCTTTCCAAACTGATCAGTTAGTAGTTGTTTCTGAACAATCCCTGCATATTGTGTTTCTAATGAAAACTGTGAACCCTGAGCTAATAAATTTGCTGTTGTCCTAATTTCCAAGGTCAGGGAGAAAGAAACCAGCAGGCTGTTAAGGGGTAAATCTGCAGGCAGAAGAACTGTATTCATTAATCCCAAAGGGAAACTATCCATAGTCGCTAAAGTGCATCCCAGCAAAAAGCTCAGATCTTTCCTGCCTGGGTTTATTTCTACCTTGCTGTTAATTATATCATACAGAGTGCCAAATCTAATTCTCCTCTCTCTCTTTCCCTGCCCCCCTTCTTCTCTCCCTCCCCTGGCAGCTCAGGTTCCAGACAGTGATGAGCAATTTGTGCCTGACTTACATTCAGAAAACTGTAAGTATCGTGGAGGTGATCACACATCTCACAGGAGAAGGGCAGGATACACTTAAGCTGAAGAAACACATGAAATGTAACACACCACACAGACACGGAGGCTCATTTTAGTTCTGCGTTGGTGTGATGGGGACAAACAAACCAGGCCAGCTGGCCACATCTGGGCAATGCAAAAATGTCTTTTTGTGGTGCTAACTACCGTGGTCCCTTATGCAGAGTGATGTCAACAGAAATGTGTTTTAGTTGGTGTACGGGTGAGTAATTAGGCACCCCTGAACAGCTGAGAAAGTGCACTATGGTGACAATGAAAGGTAAAATTTCTGCTATTGCTCCTCCCAAAGCAAAAGAAATGGGACTGTATGTGGAATTAAGGGTGCTGTGTCTCTTGCAGGTGCTTTCTGGGGGCTCTGCTCACTTGCGGAGCCTCTGGCTGAGCACCCGCTGCCAGCATGGCCTCTGTGAGGTGATGGTCCTGCCTGCTGCCTGCCCCAATGTGAGGGCACGGTGTCCCAGAGATGCTGTCTGGGCTGCTTGCCCTCTGTTCTTAGGAACTGCCCAGCGAACAGATCACCTGTGGGAGCGTACAAACAGTAATGTGGATGTTTGCTCTGAGAACGGGTCAAAGCCTCTTACAGATGAAGGAGCTGAGCGTTGCTCAGGTGCAAGCGTACGCGTAGGAACCCTCTGCACAGTGGCCATCCAGCTCTTCCTGCTTCCCTCTTCAGCTGGCCCTCCCAGTATGCCACCGTTTTGTTTGGAAGCTGATGCTGGGATAAGACCACATGCCTGAAGTGAATATTGACTATTCTGAACAGCTCTGTTGCAAGCAGCCGCAGGAACGCTGAGCCTGACTCCTGACAGGCACGCCAAGGCTACAGGAGGATGCCTGACCGTTCCCTGGGCACATATATGTCCTAGCAGCTAACTGAGTGCAGAGATCTCCAGTTAAAGCTGGTGCAGTCAACTTTGGTGACCTTCCTACACTGATATCCCTCTGCCCAGGGCAGTTTTCCCCATGAAAACTAAACCGAAGGGCTTGTACTGGTTGCTCTTGCCTACCTCCTTTCCCTGGACTTGGCCCTGCAGCACAGCTGGGCTTGCTCTCTGAGTCATATATCTTGTTTCTTCCTCTTTTTGACCTAGAACCAAGGAGAGGTCTGGTCCCATGTTTCGCTCAGAATGAATGAATGAATGAATGAGCCAGTTGTAATGCGATAGCCTGTTGCAGCAATTCAAGGCCGGAAAGAATTGGCTGCTCCTAGCGCATCTCGCTTCTTGAAACTTCAATGGAGTTCAGTGTAATGGACAGAGCAATTTTATTTTTTTTTTCCCCCTGAGACTCAGCCGACACATCAGCATTTTTAGATGGGTTCTATATATGTTTACTCCAGACATCGAAAAGAGCTGCTACAGACAGGCAGAAGGGAAGTGGGTGCCCCAGGCATAGAAAGACCTTTTTCTCTTTTGAGCCTTTTCTGGGCTGGGGGTGTTTGCACAGATGCAGGAGCATCATGCCTGGGGTACTGAATCCATCCCAGGATGCTGGGTCAGCCAGCACCTGCCATCGGTTTGGACAGGGACCCCTCTGCCACGATTGACAGCAGCCCCAGGGCTGGCTGGGGGAGCCGGTTGTCCTCTAGAAGGGGGTAGGGGCCAGAAGCCATCGGAGGCTCTGGCATTTTACAGATTAGATTTATTTTCATTTATTCTGTCAAGCTGTTTGGATCCCTGTGGGTGCTGGCATGATGTGAAGATGGGCTTTTTTTGGTGTAGGCTGAAACCGAAGGCAGGCGAAAGGAGTCAGGTTTGAAGGGGTTTTGCCCCCCTCTTGATGAGAAACGATTTTTGGGGAGAGATGTTCGCAATAGAAAGTGGCCTTAATGTCCTGTGGTGAGAGGCAGCAGCAGCCCTTTCTCCAGCCCTTTGGAGAGCTGTCTGAAGGCACAATTAGCCCTTTATGTGAGGGAGAACTGGCTTGAGGGTGGCTGGTGCACGTACAGTTCAGGTCAGTCCTGATATAAACTCAGCAAAAAGATGAGGTATTAACAGATCAGGTTGTTACTTTCCATCCTTGAAATGACAATCGCAGCTCTGAACATCCCAGGCTTTGTCAGCAGCATCATGTCAGCTTGAGGAGCTGGGAGTAACCTGGCAAAGGACTGCAGGCAGCCTTATGAAAAGCTTAGTTTTGTTTTGGGGGGCAGATCCTTCTCTTGTTTGAAAAAGAAACCTAGACCTATGTACCTCTCTGGGGTGTCTTTTCTTTCCTTCCTAAGTGGCAGCGACCTCCTGCAGCAGCAGAGCCCAGGGGCAAAGGCAGAAGATGCTCACAGTGTCCTTCAGCCAGGATAAGCTTTTCTGAGGAGCTAGTGAAGGATTTTGCTCCTGCTGGATTTAATTAAGCATAAGGAGTAACAGTACCCACATCCTACTTCCTCGTGCTGTAAACTGCAACCCACACTTGTTATTCCTGACATTCTAACCAGGCCAGAAATATCCCTCCTTGTCTACATCGGGCCAGCGCACTGAAAATGAAAAAGAACCTTTTTACTTTTTTCCTAGACTCTCACTGGTGTTTTGGACGAGCAGAGGTGTTGTGTGAGATTCCCCCAGTTCCACGTTCAGGGGTCTTGGACTATTAGCATCGAAATTCAACGAAGGAAAAGCTGCATTTTGAGATTCTACAGGTAGCTGCCGAGTGCCAGCGCAGCAGCCTCCCGTCCAGCAATCGCAATACCCTGTAGGAGACCCTGGCTGCCTTCCTGAGGGCTAAAGTATAAACCTGGTCTAATTAATGAAATCAGATATTTCAAAGGGAGGCTACTGGGAGGACTGCAAGCTGCTCATCGAAATTTGGGGTATATAGTAGCAAAAGCAAGGACTTGGAAGTCAGACTTCTGCTTTGGACTGTGCTTTACCACCGATGCTGTTCCTTTGGGAAAGGGATTGTAGCTACCTAAGGCAGTTTAGGTGCCTGAGAAAACACTTACTTGTGTAAGGTGTGAGCAAGTTAGCCTGAGGACAGCCTGTAACGATATGCAATACATATAACAGCATTTCCCACAGAAAACCTTCAGCTTTTGCAGCTGTTTGTACAAAAATCTTACATTTACTGTCCTACAGGACAAATGATACTATCAGGAAATCTGCAATGTGTCATCATATTAGTGTGTGACAACTTAACACAGTGCTACATGGTAATGTTACTCACAAGACATGCTTACCAGGTATGTCAGGGAAAGAATATTTTACCTGATGCAAATCAAAACTTTGCTTTTATGTGTTGAAAAATAAGGGTATGTGCATGCTACAACAGGAAACGTCTGTCCCAGCCCTGAACAGCTTAAGGAAATACCCACTCTAAATCCTTTTCAAAGCGCTCTGGATTATCACAGAGCATGTTAACACTACCTTAAGATTTGCTCTTAAGGTCGATGTAGCATACAAACATTACTAAATCAAGGGCAGAGCTCAGGGAGGTCCTGTGAACTTGGGTGTGTTGGTATTTGGTTTCTCTCGGAGCCAGCAGAGCAAGGACGAGGTGGTGGCATCTCTGCTGGCTTCACTGGCTGATAAAATTGCCTCTCCGTAAACCAGAAAAAACCGTCAACTTGACCTTTCATTTCTCTCCCACAGTAGCTTTTCACAGTCCTCCTGCTAAGATTAAAAAGGAGCCACAGAGTCCCTCCTCGGACCTCACACTGTCCTGCAACCATGAGCAGCCATCCCAGTACCACAATGGCGAGCAGTGCCTTTACACCAGGTAACAGCTTACATGGGGGAAGGGGAGGGGGCAGAAGCTGTTATGAAACCAAGTGCTACTGCGTTATCTAATAATTACAACAACGAACCGGTCTGGCTGCTGCGATGCCCATGAGCCGGTGGGTCAGCTCAGGGCAGCTCGCTCAGCCGGTGTTTACGGCACTGGTTAGCCCAGACCCATGTAGAGTAGGTCAGGGGTCTGGGCTTGCCCCTTTATTTCTTCTCCCAGTGCTGTTCCTCAGCTGTCCTGATGCTGAGAGCAGTCTTGGCATCTGTCACGTGCCTCTCTCCCCGCATTGCTTTCCAAAATCTGTCCTGGCAAGTTGCTCCCCAGCACCGTCGCCCACAGTCCTGGCTGCTTGCCTGAGTTACCGTACAGCTTCTGCAGTACTGACACTGCCATGCGGAATTAAACTTTATAACTCAGGGTAGGTTATAAAGCAGAGTGTTTCATTCACCGGCGGGCATCAGGGTGGATAATTCCAAAAGCACCCGCTGCCCCACTTCTTTGTGCACGTGCGATTTAAAGTTTACATTCATACATATTCCATCGATGCCCGAGAATAGGTTGGGTTAGGGTAATTAGTCTACCAAGAAGTCATTAACAGAAGTTTCTTCCCATTTGCGCTTGCACACTCTCTCCTGGTGCGGATCATGGGAGTCGCCGAGGATGAAGGCTTAGGAGTCTCCCTCTTGTCACCTTCCCTCTTCGTGCAGACTCAGTCGTGTCCCCAGTTCCTTCCCAACCAAAACCCAGGACAGACCCAGTTTTCCTGGCTCAGGGCACAGACGTTCACATACCGGTGTCGTCTTATCAGCACAGGAGCATCCCAGCCCCACCTTACCAGTACAGCGGGCCCCAGGACCGGGCCTAACTTGCAAAGTCACCTGTGAAGCTCCTCTTTGTACATGCAATGAGAATTTTAATTATTCTGAGTTTTCCGTATCCTATTAGTCCAGTGATTTCTAAGCTTTCTATCACCACCTTCTCCCATTTTCGGGTCATTGCTGTTGTGCGCAGGGGCAAGCGATGCTCGGGAAGGCAGGAGTTGATGCTGGGAGTTTTCTGGCCCAGGTGGCTGTGCAGAGGGACAGCGTGTCTGCCTGTGACACGTCCTCCCCAGGTGCTGCCACCGGTCCTTCTCGGAGAACGATAACGCTCCACTCTCTGTTTGACTGTCCCAGTGCCTATGATCAACCCAGCCAAGTTGGCGCTGAGTCCCCTGACCCAGGAACCCCGATACAGTCACCGCTCCAGCAGTTCCCTAGACAGGACAGGAGCTTCTTGACCCCTCCGGGGCCACCCCACCCCCCCTCCAGCTGTGGGTACCACAATGACCACAGGTGAGTTACTGGGAGGAGGGGGCAGCCACTGGCAAGGATTGCCCTGCCGGGTGAGTCGGGGCGGGGGGGCTGCAGCATCCAGATTAAAGCGCTCGGTTTACACCAACCACAAGACCCCCCCGTCCCATCCAAAGTGGGATGGGGTCCAAAGCGGACCCACCGCTGCTGCCTAGGGTTTGAAGGAGGAGGCTATAACCTTAAGCCTGTCGGGTTCTGTGGGTGATGGGCTGCGTTGCTGCCCTTGGAAACATCTGGCATTGGCGTCCCTTCCTTGCCCCGGCGATGCGTGCAGCTCCTACAGCCCTACTAAAGAGCCTGGGGTTGAGGCAGTTTCTGTCCCCCCCAAGCAGCCCTGCACCAGGGCCAAGATCGGGGGGCCAAGCAAGCTGCCATCCCATGTCCTCTCCCCTCTCCTAGCTCTGTGTACCAGTCGCCTGCGGAGATGGGCTGTTCCTTCCCCTCTTCCCAGAGCCTGGCCCAGGAAGACCCCAGCACCTACCAGCACCAGCTGTCCGAGCCCTGCCTCCAGTACCCTCATCAGGGCTTCAAGCAGGAGTACCAGGACCCGCAGTACGAGCAAGCCGGCCAGGCAGGCAGCAGCTGTCAGTACCCAGCAGCTGAGGTGGTCAAGCAGGAGCAGGTGGACTACGTGTACGACGCAGGTAGGCAGCGCTAGCTCCGATTGCAGATGCTGGGGGTGAGCAATCACACATCCACCACTTCTTGGGCTTTGACACAATGCTGCCTCATCTTCAGGAGTGTGTGTGCTCCTGGAAAACTGGCTGTGTAGCAGGAAACGGCTCTGTCTGTTGACTGCATCCAAGAAAAGGCTGGGACATTCACCTTCTGTACTGTGTTCCAAGAAGGATTTTCTGGGAGATAGTGGAAAGCTTTAACCAGATACAGGAGCTAGAAGGTGATGTTAAACCCAGCCAGGCTGGATTAAAGGCATGCATTTGTTCTCCAAGGAAATAAAATAGCCGCTGGGGAGACTCAAAATTCATAATTAGCCCGCTTGCACTATCAGAAATGGAGAAAAGTTCTCTCAGGGGGAGTTTTTGTCTTCAGGGGTGTGTTGAGCTGGTAGGTCATAGAAAGGGAGAGAAGTGAGGTCAGCTTTGAAGAAATTATACTGAGAACATTCTGTAAATAGCAGCAGAAAGGAAGGAATTAAGTATCTTGGAGCTGGTACAGAAAAACTGTCTCGGATCCCTGCAGCAAGGAGGGGATCTGCGAGCAGTGGCAGAGGAAAGCTGCTCTGGCGTGGGGATCGTAAGGCACAGCCCTGAGCTGCAGCTCGTGACACTGCCTGGCCCTGTGCCTTTTCCCTGCTGGGAGGCTGAAGAATTTAATTCACAAAATGGAGAGAAAGATGCAGCTCTGCCAGCTCCAGTGGGTGTCACCATCACGGCGGAGGTCTGGCCCCAGCAGCTGACACCCGCTGGAAACTGGTGCCCCATTTCAGAGCTTACCATGCAAGATAAACCAGCTTTGGCCTGACAAACGGATCTAAAAGTCTGAAACGGTCTAAAGAGACGTGAGTGGCTAACAATAAACCGGACAATTCCAAGGACCGGGATAAGCAGGGAGCCCGGTCTGCCTTGGCTCAGCCACGTGCACTGTGCTGCTCCGTGTCTCTTGCCGTGCCAGCCTCCACCTGCTACTTCCCATAGAAACGGGGCAGAGCATCACAAGAGAAAATAATTTATATTTCCAAAAATAGCTCTCTAGATACCAGATTGATCAGGCAATCCTCTTATTTTTCCACAAGGGAGAAATCTTATTTTTTCAGCAGATCTGTCCAAAGACTTGCTACCCTGACCTCACAGTACACTCTGCTAGAGGGAATGTTACTTCTGGTTTCTGGGTATTTTAATGGACATTTTGAATTGTTGCAGTATTTAGCAGAAATAAATGCATAAATAAAAAGCTCCTTTGAGGGTATAGAATCATCGCTGTGGCTGTGCTGGTGTTACACTTTCACTGGGTCCTTCTGGCCAGACAGGGGAGGAAAATGTGCAAACCCAGAAGAATGCTTTCTGTGCGAGTAGTTTACGATTGTAATAATACACAGTGTGTCAGCTCAGAGTACCCTTCTGCCCTTAGCACAGGAGTGTGAGGGAGATGTAAGGTAAATCTTTCCAAAGCTCCTGGTTACAGCTTCCATCTCGGCTGTGAACAGAAAATAGCTTTGATTCAGAAAACACATGATTCAGAAGAGATAAATTGTAGTGCCCAGGCAGCAATATGCACTGCAGAGAGATTAGGAAAAGACTTTCTGCTTATTTTTAAATCAAGTTATTTTTTTCCTTTATGTTTTCTCAACTGTTTGTGACAATGCCCCATCATGATGCGAAAAAGCCAGGGAGACTCGGGATATCTGAAATGACATTTGTGAGATGCTGTCTGCAGTAAACATTCAGATGCTGCTGTTCTTCATTAATATCATCATAGTACCCCTGGAAAAATGCAATGCCTTTTCCTTCTCACCCACGAAATGAGTAGCAGAGTGCATAGTTATCTTCAACTAGGAGTAGGCAGAGGCAGCACACAAATTTAGCCTCTCGTCCAAGGTTTTGTGTTCAGAGTGTATAGGTGACTGACGGGCTATCCTGGCTACTCTGAAGGATGTCGTGTGTTAGTACCACCGAAATTTACTATTGTAATTAACAATGGGAAGCATAATGAAGGCAAAAGTTGTGGTGGGATGGGTGAGACATAACAAGTTGCCAGTCTGCCACTAATGCTTTAGGAGGGCGCTAAGTTGGTTAGATGGCTGCACTTGCCTATCCACCTCTGGAGAACAAGATTGTTCCGCCTCCTGTGCTTTTAATTAAATGAGTTTGTTAATTGTTCCATAGATGTTCCTGGCTATCACACGTACGCAAATGTTGAGAGTTATTCAAGCCATTCAAATACAGAAGATCCGTCAGGTAAGAAGCTCGGTGCCTGTCATCTTGTCCCTGCACTGCCCTTGATGCTGCCCTGTCTTCTTTGCCTACAACTGCCTGTGTTGCTTTCTCTTGCAGCCTGCAGGTACGACAAGCCGATGAGCTGCTTTACTGATGATGTCTGTGTCGTTCCAGAAAGTTGTGAAGGTCAGAGAAAGAATGGCTTGCAGTTTGGGTGTAAGATGGGGTTATCCAGCATCTTTGCTAGCCGCTTGGCCGCTGTCCGCGTAGTTTGTTACATCGTGTTCTTGTAGGTGTGTTAGTGGTTCATACCTGGCTTTTTGGGATCCTGTTTCTTGAGCTTTTTTAGCAGCAAATAGGCCTTCTAGCATAAGTAGCATAATTGTGAGGTTCATCGGAGCTGCTCTTGGAAGAGCTGCTGGTGAATTGGCCACTCTATTCTATATGAACTTAAATATTCCAGGTAAAGAATTGTGAAATGTGTGCTTTTTTTGTTTTTTTGTTTTTTTTTTTCCCAGCTGTTTTTGCACTGTTACCCTTAGGAACACCTTGTGTGTTCTTCTCAGCAAGAGGCAAGAAGCAGAAAGCTGGAGGGAACCGGGAAGGGTCTGCACACCAGAGACGGGGATCTCTCCAGCTCTGGCAATTTCTTGTAGCTTTACTGGACGATCCAACCAATTCCCACTTCATTGCCTGGACTGGCAGAGGGATGGAGTTCAAGCTCATTGAGCCAGAAGAGGTGAAACTATTTCGCTTCTCTACAGGCTGTTTCTGAGGCTACAAATTCATTCCCAAGTGGCTTTTTCTCTGCCCTGTGAAGGCTCCTGCCTACCAGCGGTACTTGCCAGACCCTGCAGCAAGCCAGGGTTTTTAAAGAGGTCAAAACACTTGGGTGACACAAATACCAGGTTTAAGAAAGGCTGTTTGTAAGTTTAGAGCCTCAGCAATGCAGTGAGTCAAATTGCCCACTGCCTCCACTTCCCCAGATGCTTTACTCTTAAGCTTGCAGTGACCCGTGCTGTCTTACCACACTCCGTACTCCAGGTTGACATTGAGGTTTGGAGTTTTGAACCCCACTGATGGCAGTTTTCCTAAAAATCTGGAAGAAAATATATCCCAGTCTAAATATATTTTTATATCAAAATTCCATTAACTAAAGTGTAATTTCGAATGCTGCCGTGTTCCAAAAAAACCCAGTAAAATCTGACAATAGCTGGGAGATGGGTCTGTAATATCTGCTCATGTCTTGCTCCGATTAGAGCTGCATTTAGCACTGTTCTTGCTACATATTAACCTTTATGGGCACTTTCAGCGCAGGTGAGTTGTTTTGGTGGGCTGACGTGCTTACAACAGACTTCCGAGTCTCATAGACAAAGCTGAAAATCATGTAGTAGGAGGAAGAAAGGCACATGGGTCTTCCCGTGGAGGTGTTCCCTTGCACTTTGGCTCCTGGTAAACATGTGATCCTTGAAGATAAAGAGTAGCAGAGGATGAAGCAGTCCTTCAACATCCTCAAGCTTTCAGAGTACCAGAGAGTGAGAAGTGGTGACAGCAAATGAGCTCTGTAGTGGTGAGGGGAATGCTTCTCTGTGATACAGGATGCTTCAGTTTGAGTTCTACTCTTCCTGTTTAAAAGCTGCTAAATAATTGTTGTGTGAGTCTATTATTCAAGCATTGTAAATGTTTGCTTCTCAAAAGAGAATCAGCTGGATAATGTTCTTTTGCCCTTGGGCTGGGTTCACAGAAATTTGTGCACTTTGATGTTTTATTCTACAGGTAGCCAGGCTGTGGGGTATCCAAAAGAACCGTCCGGCCATGAACTACGACAAGCTGAGCCGATCCCTTCGCTACTATTACGAGAAAGGCATCATGCAGAAGGTCAGTTTGCAAAGCAGACGGAGTTTTTTGTGCCTTTAGTGATGCTTCTCTTGCAGAGATGGGGATCTCTCCAGCTCTGGCAGGCTTGCCTTGCCAGTCACCCTGCGCTCATCACCCCATCACTTCTCTTTGCAGCGGTTAAATGGGGAAAGCGTAAAGGAGCTGAATCTAGGCTTTATATATGGGAAATAAAGGGGAATCGCGATTTCTTTCTTTTTCTGTACGTGTCTGCCCTCAGGAGAGCTGGAATTTATGCAGCTGTGAGGAAATAGAATTGGTCTAGACTTGGTGAGAGAAAGGCTGCTGGGGGCTTGGTCCTGTGTAGTAGGGGTGGTCTCTTCCCAATCCAGGGCACTGGAGAGGACATCTGTGAGTGTAATTATGTCACAGTTACAGACTGGTCAGGGGCTGCTGCTGCTGTTGGGACAAAGTGAGCTGGCAGCATCCCATTTCCCAGGAGCTGTTCCACGGGAGATCAGAGCAGCAGGAGGACAGCGCAAGGAGCAGTTTACAGCTCTGGCGTGTCTCAGGGCAATGGGCTAGAGCAGCCAGCTGGTTTTGCAAGCCCTTCTCTCTGCTGAGGAGCATTGCCTAGTGCTGCCTGTGTGCCTGCAGCATTCGTCTCCTCTCTTCCCTGCAGGTGGCTGGAGAACGCTACGTGTACAAGTTTGTGTGTGAACCTGAAGCGTTGTTCTCTCTGGCTTTCCTTGATAATCAGCGGCCAACTCCGAAGGCTGACGGGCAGGTCAGCGAGGAGGACACGGTGCCTCTTTCTCACCTGGATGAGAATGCCACTTACCTGCCAGACCATGGGAGCCTCCCTCCGCAGCATTACAGCAAAGGCTACACATACTAGCATTGCTGGGAGCACGCCGTGCCGCTCTTGCTCGTGTATATAAGGAGACATCTGGTGAGGATTCAATCCATATAATAAGCATTTTTCCAGGCCAGCCTAGGGTATGCAACAAACTATGAAGAGCTGCTTTGGTCAGGAAAAGCGTTCAGGTACACACATGGATAATCGGCTGACAGTTGACAGGGCTCTTTTGTGCTTGCGATAAGACCCTCATATCTGTCAGGGTGAGACTTGTTCTCAGCAATGCAGACATCGTCCCAACAGCAGAGCTGCAGCTTCAGCAGCATGTCAGGTAACTGCTGCCGGAACAAAGGAGCCTGTCGCAGTCCCTCTCTTTGGTGAGGGAGGAGATGCCAGTCCTACTGGGCTTCTTTTTTTTTTTTTTTTTAACTATGAGGATGTTACGATGCTGGCTGCTGGCTCCATTCCTCCTGTATGGGTGCTGAGCCTCTGTATAACCTGCCCTCAGCAAGGGATGGCTCTGACCCACGCAGACTCACCTCTGCGAGGCCAGTCTTGCCTTCTTCTCAGGTGGGCTGCAACACGGTCATCACAGACCACAGGAAAAGAGCAACACCACTTGTCTTGTACGTGCATGCTCCTGCCTTATCACCTTGCTCCTAACGCTTCACGCCAGGGCTCTCCGGTACTCGGGCACTCTGAGTGGGGTAGCTGGAGCCACTGGCCGAAATTGGAGCAGTTCTGGGGTACATGGCACACCATGCAATACAGCAGAACTACAGAGCTGCCCGATTGCATCTGTCTGTGGCACAGGTTAAGCCAGCATCCCCCTCGGGTAGAGAGATTGCGGGAGGCAGCAAGGCCTGAGGGTCCGGTTCATTGTATGGTTGTGACTTTTCCAAATTAAACAACTTTAACAAACATCCTTGGGTTCTTTGAAGACCTGTCAGACTCCTGAGTGTGCTCATCCTGGGCTCAACTAGAAAATCATCTAAGGCAAGAAAAAAACCTGCTGGAGGTGCATTAAGAAAATGCTTTACAAAGTAACCTAAACCATACGTAGTTTTCAATATCTAAAGTTTTAGACTTAACCTCCACAGATTTTTGCGTGTTTAAGGGAAATTCTGAAGTGTTGGAAAGGCAGTTAGCAGCAGCCCAATGCAGCACATGCAACTTAGCTAAACTTTGACTGTTTTTTTTTTCCCCACAATAATGAACATTACAGTGGGGGCACCGCATCCTCATTATGAGGTGCCTCACTTTTTAACTAGCAGCTGACTATGTGCCTGGTTCAACAAGGAGCAGCACAGTGTAGCCATACAGAAAAAGCCTGTTTGCTACTGCTTCAGGCTGATGTTCCAGCTGCTGAATACAGAGCAGCGCCAGTCCTGCCAACGTGGTAGCCTGTAGAGGAAACTCTGTATATTGATTGAAAGCCTGATCTCCCCTGATGGCTCTCCCCTGCATGGCTAATGCCAACCCTCCCAGCCTTGTCCCTGGGCATGAGGGCCAGGAAAGGCTGCTCTCCCTGCCTGGCGAGAGGCCAGATACTCCGAGCAGCCTGCTCTGCTGAGCACCTTTGTGTACCCTGTGTGGTCCAGAGACCTGGTGTTCTGGCAGCTCCTGGCCCTCCTGCCTTGCCCTGCTCCCACCTGGCAAGCACACATCCTCTGGTGTCCTAGCAGTGATGGTGGAGGGGAACCCTTCCATTGGTATAAGCTGCCTTTACTATTTATGAGTGTAAAAATACTATTCATTAATAAATTGGTCTGTCTTTGGCCAGCGCACCTTCATTCAGCCCCTGACTAGTCCTGCCTTACCCTCTGAGCTTGCTTTGCCCATCTCCTTGGCACCAGCCCGCACCCTTGGGTAGCTGATCCAGATGTTTATTTCTGAATCTTGGTGGAGTTAAAGAAACGAACCCTCCCTCGACACGATTGCAACCAGTCATACAACCACGACTGAAAGATCGCAGCGAGATACGTAATGTCTGGCTGCTCCTGGTGTCGGGGGAACATTTCTCTGCAGCTGCAGAGAACGTCGCCCACGCTCCCATGCTGACAGTACACTGGCCACTGAGCCAAGCTCCATGGTTTTAATAAACTTTTTCCCTAAACTTCGCCTCTGTCCTGAGCAGTGGCACTTCCAGGTTGCTTGCCAGGAAAGCCAGTGCGTTACCACCCGCTGAGCTGGGAACAGGATCAGGGCAGCACAGGGCATGCCAGCAATGAGAGTGGCACCCTGTGCCAGGCAGCAGAGCTCGCCTGCCAGGACACAGCCACCCACGTGGGCCTCGGCAAAGGCTACAGCAAGGACAGGGGTTACCCAGAGGTGGAGGAGCCCTTTCACACCGCACCTTCCTCAAGAGAGTCGGGTACCTCCCAAGGAAAGGATTTATAGGTAGGTGCACGCTCCAACTGCTGCAACTCTCTTTCCAATGAATGAGACCAGTAGCTTGCTTCTATTTGCTCTCTCAATCTGCAGCATTCCCAAAGATTCTACATTTATCCAGTATTCCTTAGGCTACCCTCTGACCAGCCAGTTTTCCTTCCAGAAGGGGAATTGGATGACATTTGAGCTCGATGTTTCACTCGGGTTTACCTGTCGAGTCAGTGCAACTGATCAATAGCTGCAGAGCAGTTCTGGGAATCGGCGAGATCAGGTTCTCATAATTGAGGGGCAGTAACCTCCAAAGGGCAGAGATTTATAACCACCAGATCAGAGAGCTGGGAGTCAATAAATACACTCTTGTGTTTCCAGTTCAGCAAGACGGAGAGGCAGCTGATGAGGGGAAGACGTTGGAGGTAATAGACAAGCGTCATAAATTTCTGATGCTGGTCCTGAAAGTGCCAGCCGCAACCCACCGCACAGAAGATGTTTCAGCTTTGCTATCCAGTCACTCACATTCCTGTTCGTACAGCAAAGCTGCAACCGCTCTCGGCACAGACAGCAGAGCTGTCTTTTCCTGAGCCAAGTGCTTTCGGCACTTGTGTGGGGAGAAGCGCACGTTACCGGGTGACAGCACGTACAGCCAGCGTAACACACCTTCCAGGCAGTATCCCTTCACCACACAAGTTCACACAACATTAAGCAGGTAGGAAAGGTAAGACAGACACTGTTCTTCAAGGAAAATCCCCTAAACACAAGACTTCTGCTCATGACAAACACTCTGACAGCTGGATGCAAATATACCTAATATTCTCACGCTTCTTTACCATTGTTTACTCATTATACACAAGATCTATTCTAGTGGCTTATTCCTCAGGATGTGATGATGCTTTGGGACCAGCCAGAAATAAATTCTCAGCAGTCATTTCTTCCTAATGTAATTTTTTCCAGAACTTTTTTTTTTTTTTTCCCCTGTGTGTTGCTGTTATTGCGATGGCTTTGCTGTTACTCCTGCTACATCAACAGTACAAAGCCCACCAGGAACCACCATAAATCTATCACCTCCAACAGGATGCAAAGTTCCTTTCTGGTTATAGTAAATAATTAACATGTAACATTACAGCATGTCCCAGCTGTACCCTTAGAGTGTACCATCTAGGGCAAAGGGACTACCCTTAGTGTTAAAGGGTTGCCAAGCAGAGCTGAACTATCTCGTGCAATTTGCATGAGAATGAATAGTGATAATGAAGAACAAGGACAGGAGCAAATCTCAGTTTGTGGGTCGAGCACTTAACAGGAAGGCAAGAGAGTTACTAGAAAGTGCATTCATCTTTTTCGGGCTGTATACTGCACAGACGGCTGATGTCATCTGAGCCTCGACGCCGTGCCTAGGGTCTGCAGGCAGGTCAGAAGGGGCGATGCATCATCCTTAGTGCTGAGAAGACTGCCGTGATGAGATCTGCCAGGAACGAATTCTGGCCTGGCCAGGCCAAGGCTCCAAAAGCCACACGAACTGCACAAGCATCACCTCAAAAGGAGAGCAGCAGACACCCTTTGGTTCCACTCCTGTCCCACCACACAGGGCCTGGTGGGAGCATCGAGCTCTCTGTACCGGACAGACACGGGTGTACAGCATATTGTCATTGACACCTATTTAAGAGGCTCAGCGGAGCAAAGGAAACCAGAGCTGCCCATGACCCATGACCAGAAGGTCAGTGCTTTTAACCCGAGCCCAAGAGGGATGTTCTCCCCTGCAGCACTAGGGCTGTCAGTGCCAGGTCAGCCTGAGGGACTCGCCATCTCCCTGCTCTGGTGACCCACAGACCGAGCCACAAACTTTGCCACAGCCGAGCTTCCAGGAGGGAGATAAGCAGCTCCCACCCAACCCTGTAAAACACTCCCACGAAGGTTTCCGTGAGACAGTCTTCAGAAGACCTTCTGCTTGGTGTTCAGGCTTGGGGATGAGGTGACGCCACACGAGTGGCGTGCCCTTCGCTCCATGAAGCCAGGCACAGGGGAGCACAGAGAGCTCCCTCCCTGCTCCCTGCAGCTGGGGAGGGCAGCCACACGCAGCCCTGTGCAGCCCACTCCTCTTTCTGAAGAACGTATCAACAGATACCAGCCTACGTAGGAATCATAGAATCATTTAGTTCGGGAAAGACCTTTAAGATCATCGAGTCCAACCATTAACTCAGCACTGCCAAGTCCACCACTAAACCATGTCCCTGTGTGCCACATCTACACGTCTTCTAAACACCTCCAGGGATGGTGACTCCACCACGTCCCTGGGCAGCTTGTTCCAGTGCTTGACAACTCTTTCCATGAAGGAGTTTGTCCCAATATCCAACCAAACCTCCCCTGGCACAACTCGTTTCCTCTCGTATCACTTGTTACTCGGGAGAGGAGACCGACCCCACCTCACTGCAACCTCCTCTCAGGTAGCTGATGAGGTCCCACCAAGCTAAACACCCCCAGTTCTCTCAGCTGCTCCTCACAGGACTTGTGCATCCAGCCCCGTTGCCCATCTCTGGACACGTTCCAGCACCTCAATGTCCTTCTTGTCACAAGGGGCCCAAAACTGACCAGCGTTTGAGGTGCAGCCTGACAGTGCCGAGTACAGGGGGATGGTCAGCACAGAGCCACGCTATTTCTGACACTGTTTCTGATGCAAAGTCTTTAAAGGGTGGCTTGAGTCTGGTTCTAGGTAAACAAAAAAAAAAGAAAGAATAGCTGAAGATACTTTGCACCAGAGAGTCACTGCTTAGCCAGAGCCCCTGGTTAGGAGATTAATAACTGTTCTCTTGGCCATTGTGGAACTATGGACAGGTATCAGGTGAGAAAGCAAAGCAGCAGAAAGGGAGGTATCTCAGGGGAGCTTATTAGCTGAAATAGCTAATGGCACCTGAAGTGCCTCTGACGTTCTTGCTGAGCTGCTGCCTTGTGGCACCTGTTTCCATTTCCCTGAATTAACTTCACGCATGTTCTGGAGGCTCTGCCCTTGCCGTCCTTCCTGCTCTGGTTCTGTGGGGCCGCGATGCGGCGTGTTCCTCGGCGGGGTCCGGCCACGCCGCGTCCACCAAACCGCTTTCCACCTCCTTGAAGATTTCCACCCAATTAAAGAACCCCAAACCAAATGAACCCAACCTCATGAAGGGGAAAGGTTATCGAAGGAAAACAAACGCTATTGAACAGTCCAGCAGATAGGGTGTTTTAAAAGCACTTGCAAGAACGCACATAATGGAGAAATTAGGAGATCGGCCTACTTTTAAGAGCAACAGAGCAAGAGATGAGCGCAGGCAGCCGCGTGGCACCTTGGCGGGGCTCCAGCCTGTCCCACTGCTCCTGCCCAGGGATGCCAAGGCCTCGCCGGCTGTGGACCCCCGGGAGGCTCCGGCTCTGCCTCTGGGATGGCTCCCCAGGGGCTGCTCCCAGCCATGGTGGGGGTCCTGCCAGCTGCAGGGGCTTCTCCCCAGCCTGCCCTGGAGGCACCACCCCGGCCTGGCCCTGTGCGGCAGAGTGGCCTGTGGCCACCCCTGCTCAGCACCGGTGCCTTTAGCCCAGCGTCACCCCTGGTTCAGCGCAGGGCGAGCCCCGGGTGCCTTGCACCCTGCCAGGCACCCTTGTCCCCTCGCAGGCCGGGCGCAGGCGGCCGCAGAACACGGCCCAGCATGGCTGCCACGACCCTGCACACTGGCCCAGCACTGCACGGGGTGCCCTGGCGTACGGTGCCTGCCTGCCTGCCCCGGGGCTGCTTAAACACAGCGAGGACCCCCAGGATCCAACAACACCCAAGATGAGACGCACAGGGAATGGCCTCCAGCCACCTTCCCTCCCAGAGAGCAGGGCTGGGAGCTCGGCTTTCTACATGGCAGCAGCACCCGTGTGCCCTCAGGGCACCCAGCAGCGCCTGCAGCAGCACCCGTGTGCCCTCAGAGCACCCAGCAGCGCCTGCAGCAGCACCCGTGTGCCCTCAGGGCACCCAGCAGCGCCTGCAGCAGCACCCGTGTGCCCTCAGAGCACCCAGCAGCGCCTGCAGCAGCACCCGTGTGCCCTCAGGGCACCCAGCAGCGCCTGCAGCAGCACCCGTGTGCCCTCAGGGCACCCAGCAGCGCCTGCAGCAGCACCCGTGTGCCCTCAGAGCACCCACAAGCGCTTGCAGCAGCACCCGCGTGCCCTCAGGACACTGAGCAGCGCTTGCAGCAGCACCCGTGTGCCCTCAGGACACCGAGCAGCAGCTGCGTCACCCCACAGGTCCTCACCCCTTCGCTGGCTCTGCTCAGCCGAGCGCTCCCTCCTTGACAGCACAGCCTGTGCCCCCAGCACGTGGCTCCCTCGGAGGACAGGCTACTGCAGCCCCTGCGGCTGCTGGTGGCTGGTCTTCTTCCAAACACCTGGAAGCAGAGGTGGCCAGGGAATTCCTGCTGATCCTGCCTCAGAGCCAGGCCGAGAGCTTCATTTCTGTGGAGGTCAAACACAGGTGGAGCCTGGAGGGTGTGGGAGAGAAACACAGCATTCCAATTACTGCAGTAAAAACCAAATCCACCCCAAAGCCATGGGTCCACCTCAACTTTTCAGGGAGCCAGGCTTACACGTAGGGGGATAGGGCAGCGCAGAATCTTTTACAACATGCACGTTTAAATCCTAAATGGACATGGTGGAGATTTAACCAAAGGCAAGAGATGCGTAAGAGTTTAAAAGACTTGTCCCCACACCTCTAATAGATTTTGTTTCCTGAACTTGAAGAAAATCTAACACTGGATTTCCATCAGCAGGCTTTTCAGACCCTGTGGCTGCAGCAGACCTAAATGGTAGAAACTAACATTCACATTCCAAAATAGCCAGGATCTGCTGCTGATCAAGTATGATCCAGTTCACTTCTACCTCCTTGCCTTTTCTCTAGTAAAAGTAATCTAATATTGACCTCAGACAGGAGACTTTTCTACACTAAACAAAAAAAGCACTGCTTTCAGCATCGCTTGCAGAGCAGAGCCATGCTCGGAGAGACCCCCAGGCCTACCAGCCACAAGAACTATAGGATCACAAGAACTATAGGATCATTTTTGATTCAAGGAAACAAACATCTCCAGATCAGCATAGTCCCAGTTCTCCACCTCCAGTGTATGGACAGACCAGCCAGAGGATTTATGTAGGTTAGAGAATATGCACATACAAAACCCATTTGCTAAAATCAGATACTCAGTCACCGTATTCCCAGCTGGCTTGAAAGAACAATACGTTCATAAATGAAAAATTCCATGAAACTGCTAATGGGTCAGTATCACAGCCTTCTGCAATTGTCACACAAATCTCATGAAAATTGCATTACAAAAAAACAAAACCCCCATTGTGTAAGTAGCACATTGCTGTCACACTGGCTCCGGTAACAACCCCATTAATGAGGTTCAGGTAGTTACTATAACAGATGGAACATGTACGGGGCTGGCTGTAAAAATCATATTTATCTTTCTTGCATTAAGGGGAAAAGGCTGGGTTTGGATACGTGAGTGTGCGTGCATGCACACATGAATATGAGTTCTTCTTTCCCTTGTGACAATCAGCCAACACGTGCCAATCAGCCTATGGCTCACGCTGCTGGGGTTGGAGACAAAGGATTGTTTGCTCCATCCATTCGGAACACTTCCTATCTCCCCGAGAGTTCCCCTGCCAGGTGAGGGACACATCAAGCTCTGGGGAATCAGAGCGGGGACAGGAACCAGCACTGCTTGGTCCACGCTACTTCCATGTTCCACGAGCCACAGAGCTATCAAGGAGTAGGGAGGTTCAGACGGCTTGGAACTCCTCAGAGGAACCACACAGCATTTTTACATTGCTCCCTGGTCTTCCAGAAGGAGAAGGGGTGGCAGGGGGGAAGCAGCAAGCTACACCCCATCACCCCCTGACGGCTGGTACCATTTTGCCAGCCTCCTGTGGGAACCGCACTCATATTATTATCCTTCCATTTATTCTTGCTCGGCTATTCTCAGCCCCATTTAGCTACAAGTGAACAGGGGGCAAACTACTGTCAGTTTGGTCTCTGCCAACAGTAACCCCAGGGCTTTGGCAGCCCAAGTTCTCCCCCTTAACCAGCGCTGAAGCCTCTTTTCAACACCTTAACCAAACCCAGGCCTGGCAGAGGGCTGCTCCTTGGCTGCAGGTGCTGCCATTGCTGCCACTAAGGAGGCTGGAGACAGGGCAAGCACACCACCTCCTCCTGGCACGTGCATAAAACCCTCTGCCCCACACCAGCCCCCTCTGCAGCACGAGACCTGCTAAAGGCAAGGTGGCAAAGATTGCAGACACACACACACACACGTACTTCCATTACTCAGGAAAATTTTAACCGTTACACTAAACATAGCGCCTCCAAAAAGACACGTAGCCTCTGCTGGCAGAGTTTTTGCCTTGAGGTAAGAAACTTGTGCTACCACTTCTAGCGCATTCAGGCAGTACAGCTAAAATGAACCATTTGGCTACAATTTATACCGTTTAAAATAAGGCAGCTCGTTTAGATGGAGGCAGGTTGGCAAGTGCTTACAGGAGCACAGGAGAGCTGAAGAACACCTTCCCCCGCAAGGGGCTACAACACCTATACAGTTATCTAAGCACCGCCAGGACAAAGCATCAAGCCTGTGGTTTAATCCTAGGATCAGGCAGCTTATTTTCAGGTTTTTGCCAACTAAAAATCACATAAAGAGTAGAAGACATTAGGATGTTGCACTCAGAAATCTCAGAGCAGCCAAGAGGCTGGTAAAACTTGCTTAAAAAAAAATAATAATGTGTAAGTGGGTCAAGCTTGTAAGCCAGCATTCTTGTTTCACAGGCTAGTTTTAGATGTAGGGTATTCCCAAAGCAAGCAGCTGAGGTCAACATGGAAAAGTTTCTGTAAGGGAATTGAAGCCTATTACTGAAAAAATTACACCAAGGAAAGAAATAACACACACAGAACAGATGACAATTGTTCACTTGTAAAAAAGAAAATCCTCTGTTGATGTATTTCCCCCTACTGTAAAGAGGCTACACTGGAGAAGCAAATACAAAATCAATTTGCAACAGAAATACCTCAAAGGATGTTGTACAACTAGGACTTCCACTGTGTACATTTTCTCTTCTACATCTTTCATTTGACTCTTGAAAGTCAAGTGCAAATTTTCATAGAAAATAGTAACAGATGTACCTGCAGAGCTCATGGAAGGAAAATACGCTTGGAAGAGTATTCAGTAGGACAACCTTCTCTGCCTAATGCCATAATGAAAAAAGCCTCCAAACTTACAAACTTTCTAATTCTATTTAACTTTATGTTAACTATTTAACACCATGGGAAAGCTCAGGGCATTTATACAACATCATAAAACATTATATACAACATTCCTGCCCACCTTTGTACACAAATACAGATTTCTTGTATAGCTACTCCTCAGTGTGAAACATTCTTCAAATTCATGGAGTGTAGAATGACCAGCCAACTTAATTCTACTCTTTCCAACAATAATTTTAGCAAATGTCTCAGCTTTGGGAACAAAATAAAAAATAAAAATTGGGTACCTGCAGCTGTGGAGTCAAATGCGTTTCATCTGTTTGCAACAGAAAAATATAATTTACAGATCGCTTCAGCATGAGCACACACTGGATAGTCAATTTGTTTTTAAACAAGCAACTGTTACACAACATTTTACAGACATTTTAGCTGTAAGAGTATATCCTATTAAAAAAACCAAACCAACAGTTGTGATGTCACCAAACAATCTAAGTGGAAATAAAACACATGACACATTGTCTAGAAAGTCTAAACATCTGTAACCACTTATGTCCACAGACAGAGCCGTGCTACAGAGTGGATGTGGTTAATTACCGTTTGATATACTAGCCCTCAGCACACAGGAGATGGTGATGAAGGATAAGGCTTGCAGTCTGACCTGTGCCGTTGTCCAAGTATAACTGACATTCTAGCCGGGTTTCAAGGGATCCTTCCTTCCTTCGCCCAAAGCTGCAGATGCTAAGTACCTCACCACAGATGGCTTGCATGAAAGACAAATCATTACACTGAACAGGAAAACGCAAAAAATAGGAAAAATGGAGAATAAGCGGCTCCCAAAAAACATCCACTGTCCAAGAGCATAAGAAGAAATAAATCCCTTGCAGCAGGGTAAAGAAACAAACTATTCCAGCATCTATTTGCCTGATCATTAAGAACACAGTTATGGTGGTGGACAACTATTTTTTAATCATTATCTTTTTGCTGTTCTTCAGCTCAGCGCCCAGATCTCCAAGTCTTAAGTTTTGTCTCTTAAAAGAAGAATGACTAAAGAACTGCTCCAAGAACTGTTTCTGAAATGACTCAACACACTGAGAAGACTCAGGGCCACCAGCTGTGGAATCCGAGGGGCAGCCAACACAAGCACACATCGCCCCCGTGTGCTTTTGCTCTGAAAACACTTCTTTTCCGATCATTTTGTAGGTAAGCTTCAACTGACATTCGCCTTTCTTTCAGGACACTTGCAACAGTGGAAAAACTGCAGTCCCACAACTACAAACCCAGTCAGACTCCAGGGGGGAACCAGGCTCATCGCCGCCTGAATGCACGTGATATCCTCCAAGCGTTGGGCTCCTCGTAGCGATTGTACAGGGGCTCCAGCCGCTGCTGCTTTTTCTGTTTGCTCAGCTTGGTTGGATCAGAAACCTTGAAGAAAGCTGGTGCAAATTCCACCAGCCAGCGAGGATCGATAGTCGTCACTTCACGCATATATTCCTTGGTGGTCAGCACCAGTTCATGATACACCACCCTGTAAAAAGGGAGAGCAACTTTGGAAATCACTTTTTCCAAACAAGAAGAGACAAGACAAAGGCTGGAGTATCTAAGCTTGCCCCTTTATTTCAGTTTCACCCTCCTTCAGTAGAAGGCTCCTTACAAGCTACAACACAGGCTCCAAAAGAACCATCCAGAAGAACTATCTTCTTTTTCCCCCTCCTACTTCACGACTACTCTTCAGCGTAGAACTACTTCAATCCATTTAAAACAATTCTCTCCTCCCTCACCCTCCAACACTCTGTGTTTTAAACTCACTTCCACAACACAGAAACACAAAGCTGTGGGCTGCCAGCCTGGCCCTGGCTCACAAAACAATTCTCACCTCTGCGCAGGCACTGATTTTAGCAGCAGAAAGAGCCAAAAGCTCTTGAAATTTTCTCAGTCTTCTCACTGCTGAGAAATCAGCAGCCTATACTTCCATCTGTACTCCACAAATAGCGCACACCACAACCTTTTCAGTTTTGAAGTCTGAACCGAAAGAGAAAATTACGTGATACTGCCTTTCTTACCATTCTGGCTGCCTGTTGAAGAGAGCACTGGATGGGTGGATATAGACAACTTGTTGATCAATGAGTGTCCGATAACCCTCCTGGGGATCCTTCTTTGCTGCATTTCGGAAGAAGCCACTACAGATGGCCTTCTGGACTCGAACCGTTGCCTTCCCACAGGATACCACATCCAGCTTGTGCCTGTCAGAGAAGAATTAAAGAGAAAAAAAAATTTAAGAGTTCTCCAGTTTTGGGTGCAGTGACCAACATCAGATTGTTCAGCTACTACACTGTAAGAACACTAAGAAAACCAATTCCTTCTTGGCATGCTCACCTGTCCATAATGCCCAACATCTGCTTGCGGATGTCCTGTGCCCTGCGTAAGGATCGGGCCTGGATAAAATTTTCATAGCACCAGGGGTTTGAAAACTTATTATTCTTCCAGGAATTGTACACAGCCAGCAGAGTGAGGTGGTCACCTTCTGTTTGATGGAACTTGGCTTTCTTTTGATCAGCAAGTGCTTGTTTATCCTAACACATAAAATATGTATCAATCAGGTATCATATCACATCATAGAGACAATCCTCGTGCAACATGAAGGACAGTTTTACCACAACTTCTTAAGTCTCTCAAGAACCATGATATAAGTGGGAAAACAACATAAAATTTTGAGTGGTGAGTGACTAAGGACCAAGTAACGAGAATCTAAAGGTTACTGGGATTGCTCTCACTAAGCCAAAACTACACCTGTATGAAAGGAAAGCCTAGACCCATCCTGCCAAAGAGACCTCATGTAGACTCTCCTAAAGACTCTCCCACGGGTGACAAGAACTTCACCAGACATGATGAAAAACTGTTTTTGTCTGGTTGGGTTTTTTCCTGATACTTTTTATTCAATTTCAGTCCCTATTTTCAAAAGGACGCTTCAAAGTAAATGGCTCATTTACGCTGTACGAAGCATATGCATGCATTGAACTACCTAGTTTTTTATTCCTCTAGAAGAACCTCAATTACACATCAATCAAGGTGCCGAAGCTTTGACCCTGCTGGCCTACCCACCTCTCCCCACTTCTCCGATCTGAAGATAAAACATTAATCAAACACTGTGGCTACACAGATCAGAACTGAAGTTAACAGGCTGCACTGCAGCAGGCCAACATAACAAAGAAAAAACAGATTCAAGAGGAGGCTGCTGTTGAGGAATCCTACCACAGCATAGTCTGCTGCTTGCTGACTTAAAAGAAATCAGCACAGCATAGGATTGCCATGAAAAAAATACCTTCTGCGTATCTGAAAATGACAAAGGCGTTCTGAACAACAGAGCCGGGACTGACTTGGTTTAGGGTTGTATGTGTTTACTGGGAAATGCAAAAGAGAATATGAGACTTCTAACTTCCATCTTCCCATCTGCAAAGAAAGCACCAACGTACACACCTACAGGGTACTTAACCAAAAAGTACAACAGAAATGTGACGTATGAGCAGTAAAACCGAGCTACAGGTTTATTTTGGCAAATAGGCTCACTCTCTAACACCCGAGGCAGGCACACAAAAAGCACCCAAACTGTAACACTGCTGCTTCTTGGCTGCATTCCTTACCTTTGGCCTGTAGAACACATTCTGTACAGAGAGCATGGAGACTATTGTTAACATTTCCTCGCTGCATCCCAGATGTACCGACATGATCAACATCTTACACAACATAGGCTCCAAGGGAAATTCTGCCATCTGCAAGAAAGGTGTTTCAGGGTACCCTGCAACATCTTGGGAAAATCTCGAGTTTTTTCTCAAGGCATTGCTCTTTCTTCATGCTTCCCTTCTTAAGTGGCGTGATTTACACCCAGAGTAACTTTACTCAACATGAAGCAAATTATTTATCCATATTCACTATCACAAGAATATCCCGACACTTCGAAATTTTTAAACATTAATAAAAGCAACCTTATGAATGAGGAGAAATATTAGCAGCTCCTTAAAAAGCAGAAGGTACATAACTATGGTAAGCAAAAAGTTACCAATAAAGCATAAGAGAATAATAGGAAAAGGAAACTAACAGTGCCAGGCAAGTCCTTAGACACGTACTCTCATGTCACCCCCTAAATATTTGCAACCCAGCCCATGCTAAGAAGTATTCTATTTTGCCTACCCTGCGCCCAAGTCGAGTGAGCAGTCCCTCATCATCCAGAGCTCCCAGAGTGTACAGCTGCTCCATGGCAGTTATCAGCGTTTCCATCGGGGGAGCATCCATGAAGTCAAAGGAGAGCAAATCATTGATGCCCATAGCCTAAACAGAGGGAGGGGAAAAAACTCAAAACACTGAGAAGGAAGACACCAAACTCCAGCCAGAGACACGTAACCCTCAAACAATGAGGCACTACAGAACCTTAAGCAACGCTAGCCTCAGGTCCTTATCCTGACTGTAACGGCAGTCACAAACACATGGCTGTATTTCTACACTTGAGATAATCTGCATTGGCTTTCACCCCCCATCCAGTTTGCTGGTCTCTTTGGTACCGGTTCCATACACCTCCCAGGCAAGATGATTCAATTGAGGAGACACACAGGCTAAACGCTGGTTTTGCGGACTTCCTGCCTTGTAAACCAGTGTGGCTTGACAGCTCCAATGCACACTAAATACATCTCCACCCTTCCCCTTGTTCCCAGAAAGGGGGAAAGGCAACAGCTTCCCCAGCTGCTATGTACTGGGTTAGATCCAGTCTGCGGACTCCCAGAGGGGTGGTACACATTTGGAATATGTGTAAGTTTGGAGATCAAAAATCACTTTAAAAAAGCATCTTATCGGTTAACAACATAAGATTCCTGTTCCTCAGACCTCCTGCAGCTAACTGTTCTGTGCAGCTGAGGCCAGTCATTTAGGTGGACATTCAACATTACAACCCTCAATAGCAAAACGGAGGAGCAAGCTCAGTGCCTGAGAATTGGATTTGATGTAGTCTCCCCTCCAAAATACCTCCGTTGACTAGAAGGATCTGAAACTACCAAGCACTTCACGAAGCTCATAAAGGCACAGACTCATCTACTGAAATGCTTATGATCGTGTTGGCTTGTTACAAGTTGCTGAAATACCCACCTTCAGGGAAAGCACCGTACTGGCCAAATTTGTTCTCTGGATTTCAGGCACATTGGTGGTTAGCATTTCATCTCGATAAGCACGCTCTGTGTATAGCCTATAGCATTTTCCTGGGCCTGTTCTTCCAGCCCTTCCTGCTCGCTGCTTTGCTTGAGCCTAAAGGTTACAAGACATCTCAGTGAACAGGTCCGAACAGGCACAGGTGAAAACAAGTAAAATAAAATCATTATTCACAAGTTTTTTCCTATTATTAGAAAGAGATTTTCAATACAACACAGGAAAGTATGTATTCTTTAGGCACAGCCTCAAGGCCTCTCCGAAAGTTATCAGAAATGTGGTTTCATTATTGTCTTCGCTTTACTTCCATGTGCTTGAATGCCACATCATCAAGATACACATTACTAGTGGGGGGGTGGGGGAAGTAAAAAATAAAAAAATAAAAAATAAAAAGAGAGTCAAACACAGAACGCCTACCTGTGAAATCGGTGTAACAACCAGCTGGTCAATCCCAGTCTTGGAGTTATAAACTTTCTGCTTCACAAAGCCAGGATCAACTACATAATATATTCCATCAATAGTCAAAGATGTTTCAGCAATGTTAGTGGCGATGACAACCTGCAAACAACAGTTTGGTTCAGCACCAGTTCTGTGTCTGGTTGCCAAGCCAACCATGTTCCTCAACTTAATCCACTCTACCTGATGCAAGCAGTTTGTTATAAATGCAACTACTATCACTTAAAAGATAAACTGTTCACAGAGGAACAGAAAGAAGAGTTACCTACTGTCAAAGATGGACAGGTTTTAAGTATCTGCATTTGGTTTAGATTTGGGCAATACGGGAGAAAAGCATGATAAAATCTGTAATTAAAAGCAAGTGAAAGATCACTGTAAGTTCGTAAGCAGACTGCACTGACGTCAGGGGGAATTCCTGCCTACCACTCAAACACAGTGCGTATTTGGAGAAGCATCTTCCAGAAAACTATCTCAAGATATTCACTAGCTGTTTGGTAGGAAATTTACATCCATCCAACAGGAACTGCATTTAGATCTCATTAAAGTTAATATCCTTGAAAGGCAGCATTAAAAAACACGTCGAGCACATTCCACACAGGTCTGCTAAACCATATGTTTTCATATACATTTTCAACGGCTTAGGTAACACGTACAGGCATGTATGCAACCAAAAACATGATCTACGCTACGTATGACACCTTTTCTCCAAAATTACACCATTTTGTCTGAAGCGGTAACTAACAGAATCAGAAATGCTAAAAAAAAAGTATGATTAGCAGCATAATACACCTCATCATTATAATATATCAGCAGAAGATGAAGCCACACTTAGCTGAAATTACCTTTCTGCTTCCTGGTGGGGCTGGGTCAAAGATCCTGGTTTGCATTTCACTGGGTAGAGCTGAATATACTGGTAGGATAATTAACTCTGGCACATCAGGTCCTAGAGATTTCATCCTCTCATAGAGGATTTCACAGGCAGTGTCAATCTCTTCCTGACCAGTCAGAAACACCAAAATGTCACCTACACAGGAAAGAAATGAAAACACCCACAGAATCAATTCTGTTCTGTGCAGCTCCTGCATGGCCACATTTCGATCCCTCACCTTTTCCATTTAAAGCAGAGGATCCCCAAGTCTTGCTGGCCCCTGGGCAGCAACTCTTAGCCAGAAGCAATGTACTTCTGTCTCTCACTCAACTTTTTCAACATTTTATTTACTGTATTTGCAAACAGTAGATGGTCGTGCCAAGAGCATTTTGCCCACATTACTAATACATGATCCGTGACTTACAGAATGACCTTGCTCATAGGTATTAAGAGTCCTTGAATCACCAATAACTCTACACCATTCTCCGCTCACCTGGTGGCTCTGTTAAGTGGATCTGCATTACTGTGATCAGACTGGCATCCAAATAATCTGTCTCTGGCTCTTTTGTGTACAGTATTTCTACTGGGTATGTTCTGCCAGGAATTGTGAAAATCGGTGCTTCGTAGAAATACTGAGAGAATTTCACAGCATCCAGCGTCGCTGACGTCACTATCAGCTTCATATCCTGCCGTTTCTGCACCGTCTATAGCAGGATAGAAAGTTCTCAGGTCATTTATTGCCTTCGGGACTATTAACATACACCACTTGACTTAAGTCAGAGAAATACGACCAGGAGTATCAGGCATTTTAATGCCTGAGTAGACAGCAACTCATTCCAGCCTCAGAATTTCAAAAAATTGACTGCTAAGGTTGCATTTCAAACCTTTCTTAGCAGCACCTATTAGGGAAAGCCTTTGTCAGAGAGGGAAGAGCAAAGCAAGAACACTCCTCTACTCATCCACCATTATGAGCATCGTGGATTGCCAATTCTCATTGTTTCTGCTGAATTTTACCTGCTTTGTCTTCACACAAAAGCTCATCTTATGAAAATTTGGACTACAAACCCTTACGAGCATTTGCTTTGCTTCAGAAAAGGCTCAGAGCACGTGAATGAACTTGACTTGTGTGACCTTGCCTTTCCCTGTGTGCTCCTACCCACACACAGCATACAGAGGACACTGAAGCAATAAAAATCAGATGTGACATTACCTTCTTCAGCAGTCCGAAGAGCACATCGGTGTGTATGGTCCTCTCATGGGCTTCATCCAGCATGATAATGGCATACTGGGTCAGATCAGGATCTATCAAGCACTCCCTCAGTAACATACCATCCGTCATGTATTTGATCACAGTTTCAGGGCTGGTGCAGTCTTCAAAGCGAATGGTGTAGCCAACCTAGAAAGAAGAGTTGCACAGAAACTGAAGCTACAGATTTAAGTTATTGGCACTGTTAATTCCCAGTTTTATTATTCTGCGAGCTCATTTCACAGCCTGCAAGGGAACAGACACATGAACACACAAGCAAACTAGCTCCAGTACTGATTTTTCCCATTTTTACTCATGCTTATTTTGGCATGTCCTTCAGCATGGAAATTCACCTCCTGTCCCAAGCAGCATCCGAATTCCTCCGACACCCTCTTCGCAACAGACATTGCAGCCACTCTGCGAGGCTGAGTACATCCAATCTTTCCTCTTGATGTATACCCTGCCTCAGCCAGGTATTGGGTAATCTGTGTTGTTTTCCCAGATCCCGTCTCTCCAATAACGATCAGAATCTGGTTGTCATGCACAGCCTAGAAAAGATCGTAATAGAAACACTTGTCAAAATAAATAAAAAAAAAACAACCAAAAAACACCAAAAGAACCCAAGAAAGCAAACAAAATCAACATAGCGTATCTAGGACTAGACTGAGCACCTATTGCTCTTGCTCCAGCTGACCAAACCAAAAATCATACAAGTGTTCTTACTGATCAAGTCAGCAAACTGCTTAACCATTTATCTGGCTCATCGCTTGCCGACACAATCCTGGCTTCAATTTTGACTTATATCAACAAATATCTGGAGCTTTAATGAAGTATACAGCTATATATGATCCTTTAAAATAATTATTCCAAACTACAGCTCTGCACTTAAAATTATCAACTGGCTATGCACCTGTCAATAAGCTGAACCAAGAATACTTACTTTAAACTATTGCTTGCTCAAACAAGAATGCCATTTCAAGAGTCTTACTTGTATCAGCTGCTCCTTCAGTCTGAAGATTGGGAGACTCTCTCTCTGCTCAATGATGGAAAGCTGCGTCTTCTTACCATAAGAAGCTTTGTTGCCACCAAATGCATGTTTCTTCCATTCTGGGATATCATTGGGCATCATCCCAATACCTCGCATGTTTGCAGCTATTTGTCTTCCATCCACTAGGAAAGAAACAATTTCACCACTGCATGTAGTTTCACACAGCACAGACCCTGATGATCCTGCTCCTACTGTTCCAATACGCATGCTTTCTATATTTGTGTGTTTAAGTATTTTTTTAAGTTCCTACTGAGATGTGTTCAGACATACCATCAGGGAGAGGATCCACCCAGTGTGTGTTGAGTCCCATGGGGATAGAATCCATCTCTGCTTCTCTCTGGGCTTGTTTAAGTTCTCGTCTCTCTTTAGCTAAAGCACTCTGCATCATTGCAGCCTGGGACAAGGAACCGTCTGGATTCTGGAAAGTAAGTAAAAAGATTTCAAGCGGTCCCAGTCCTCCAGTAAGAAAAAGCAGAACAGAGAAAGTATGTTCTAACACACTTATGTGACACGAAATGTGCATTAGCCTGCAGCAGCAACCAGTTTTATTATTCCACTTACTATTCTACAGTTAAGGAAGAATCCAGCCTGGTAAGTAAAGAAAGGACCTTCAGTTCAGTGGTAATGTTTTTCAGGGCTCCCAGGTGGAAATGTCCAGGTGGAAAACTGGTTATTAAATTCCACGATATTTATTTAATTAAATCAACCATATTGGTTTTAGTCCTGGAAATCTCTTACCTTTACTATTTTGATGGGACTCATATCCATGCTCTGTTTAGTATGACCTCGAAGGAATGGTGGCTCTTCTTCAACCAACTCAATCTCAAGGTCCTCATCTAAAATCCACAAGTGACAATTTTTATAGAAAAGCTAAAGATCTTTCAAGTACACAAAAGTACCTCTTCAAACAGTGCTTGACAAAGTGCTTAGTTTTAAAAGTGAAAACACCACAAATAAAAAGAATGCACAGACAGGGCACATCCAAACGTCACTAACAATAAGGCTAGAGCAACCCTAGCTCCAAATGTTTACGAGAGCAAATTGTGAGATGCTTCACATCCTCTTGTATCATCATCTCTTTCTGAATCAAAACACAATCCGAAACACAAGGAATTTACAACAACAAGAAGACTACTTGGAAATCCTACCTTCTTCATCATCAACTTTAGGAAGAATCCCAGTCTCCTCATCAAAGTCAGGAAACTCTTCCTTGGAAAGCACATTAGCTGCAATCATCTGGGAAGAGAATGTATACAACATGAATTTGCTCCCATAAATGAACATAACTCATACCTACAAGGTCTGGCTATTGCCAGACCTGTAAAACAGGAACAAAGAAATGTTGTGATTTCAGGAAAAGGAAAATACATTCTAGCACCTCTCCCCATGTCATCCAGTCTCTGAGCAAATAGTCCTTTTGTTATTCTAAATACCATGAGTATGAGACAGCTGGCTTCGGCATAGCAGGGCTGCACCGATAACCAAATACCACCCAAGTGTCACCGGAGTTATTCCCCAGGTCACAGCGATCTCTGGAAGTTACCTGGCCCAACTCAAAGCAGAGCTAACTTTACAGTTAGAACTAGCTAAAGTCCCAAATCATAAGAAGGTGGCAATTTAGAGGTGAGGAGTAAGTTAGACGAACAGCAATGGAGCTGTATTCTAGTTCACGAAACCCGCTAGCAACTTTTCTGACACCCTATTTCCCTCAGTACAAAACACACCTGCTTTATTTCCCATTTCTCTGGGTCTGAAATTCGGGTGAGGCGTTTCCGTTCAAGGCTATCGTCCTCCACCTCCGGGGCGTTCACCAGCGACAGGTGACTGGGTCTGTCCGGGTTTCTCATAGAAGTTTCTTCATTGCTCTCTCCAACCAGGTTTCTCCTCCGGTTTGGGTTCAAATCTTCCCCAGTGTCTTGATCAACATCCTACATTACGAGTGATTAATTAATCAGTTCTATCTACATTGCACTTCCCTTTATCTATTAACTCTAACACAGGAGAAAAAGCAGAGTACACTTCTCAGAGAAACTACTGCCGACAACAGCCCATATACAGAAAATGCTGGTTTGCGTGCTTTTTTTTAAATTTTTTTTCAGCTGGTACTGTGAAGTAAGTATACCCCAAGGCCTGGAACACTCTACTCTGCCTTGGCAATAGCAGTGATTTAGTGTAAAATGAAATACTTCCCTGAGACTGAAACAGGAAGACAAACATAGCAACAGCTTGAGGTTTGCCTTGTCACTTAGCTAACATGCCAAGTGGAAACATTCTTAGGAACACTACATCAAAAACAAGAACCTACAGAAAATGAGTAAACAGTAATAAGCCACTTAAATACAGAACAGTAACTCAATTTGTTTAACTCCCACTTGGATGGTTATGTATTAGTTTTCAACAGACAGATAAAAAAATAGCAAAAGAGGTAATCTTTAAGAAGTTTGGCACCATGCATTCTATTATAAGCACTATAGAAAGTCTTCCATACCTTCATGCTCAGGCTTGTTTTGGAGCCAGTAAAGGATAACACTTTGACTTTTACTCTTTGTCCTTTGCTCACAACATCAGCAACATTGGCAACCCGTCCTTCTCTTCGAAGCTCTGAGATGTGGACCAAGCCCTCCCAACGCTTCCTGCAGGTGAAACAAACAGAGGGGTATGAGACGTGCATTATTACTCCGACAGCTCCTCCGATCATTCAGAGTCTGAATTCAAATGTTTTGTTGTCCACCAATTGTGTGAGTTCGTAAACTGGTTTTTATAGGAACATTCTCTGCTGTCGAATTTATTTTGCTGAAAGAGACCCTCATTTTGGCATCAAAGCCAAGCATCCCTTATTGTAGGCTCACAACCTCTTTAAGATACTAGCAGAAAAGAGAAAATCGGAAGGAATAGTAGCAGATTCATTGTGCACATCAGAAGGTACCTTAGTCCTTCCAGCTGCACAAAGCATCCAAATTGCATTATACTCGTGACTTTGCCATTGTAGATGTCTCCAATGGAAGGCTCCTCAGGTGGCGGACGGTCTATGTGCTTGTCTCTCCATCTCTCATTGCTTTTCTCATTGTACTTCTCTCGGTCCTTACGGTCCCTACTGGGACTCCGACTTCTGCTCCTTGACCGGTATCTGGATTTTCCCCTGTTCCTATCCCGAGACCTAGAGCGAGATCTGTGCCTTCGTTTCCTGTCCCTGCTACGACTTCGGCTCCTCCTCCTTTTCTTTGCCCTAAGAAACAAACATTACACATCTGCAGTGAAATTCCACGTACGAACAGAGCGAGCAGGCAATGCAAACGGCCAATACTCATCCCGCAAAGACATACTAGCAACCTACCGGTGGTCACTGCTCCTCTGCTTGGCCTGCCTGTCCACACTAGGCATCAGAGCTTCAAGCTCTTTAAGCGCGTCAGCTGCCACTTTCACATCATCTTCATCCAGCATATTCTGCAAGAACAGAGAACCATTCTGTAGGGCGGCTGATAAAAAGTCTGCAACAGAGAATTAATCCCCAGGAAAGCCAACCACATGCATATCTATTTAGAAGGAATGTAAAATAAAGAAAGATCAGACACATTGTGTGATGGTGGGGGGGCAGTAATAAAGCTATCGCCCTATTTTGGCACAATATTGAGACAATTCTGCTTTTATACAAAAGAGAGCTTAATCTCAACACTTCAAGTTATTACAGAAATATAAAACGCCAGTCCCTTGTAGCATCTATATGTTCAAAATATTTATCTAGTTTGTAATCCATCGTTACTTTGAACATTACATAAGGAAGACCAGGCTACACATTTCATGTCACAAGAGCCTCATCTTCCAGGTATTCTGCAAAACAGTATGAACGTGGCAACTGCTGTAACGGCTGTTCTGGGTAACTGTATACAATAACACCGGCCTGTGCCTCTTTTGGATTTCACTTCTCATAGTCCCGCTTTTATGCATGCATTAGTGTGACACACTCGCATTAACATGAAAAAACCCTTGAAAATAAGAGCGGAAAAAAAAGTTAAAATAATTACGTTTTCACATACTCACAAAATAAAACTGAAATTATGACCTTACCCTAACGTTGGGATTGTCTGGCCTACAAAGGGCTGGAAACAATTCCTTCAACTTTTCCTTCTCTGATTTGGGTTTGACAACTGTCTCTGATTTTGAGATGAAAAACAAAAAAAAAAACAAACTTAGAAGAACAAGAATTATTTGCTCTTGATTTTTCTGTAACTGAATATAAAGTTTAACTTCCACCTGAATGCAAAGGTTGATAGACACGATACAGAGATCCATTTCAAAAATTACAGTGTTACCTTCCTACAAAATAAATTCCGATTAGTCAATCTGTGAAATACAGAAATACTCTGAATAGCGTACTCAGTATGTTTTGAGTGCCTAAACAGCTTTGCTAATCTACCACTAACAACAGAGAGACTCTGACTGCAATGATAAGATAAAAGGTCTTGCCTTACAGGACTAGAGCAATAAATTACGTTAACCTCACCAAACAGGGCCAAAACCTACAAAAGACTGAAGAGTTTCGTTTTCCTTTTTACACTGAACCGTTAAGAGACAAGATTACGCCTACCTTTGCTAGTAGATGGTTTTGGTGGAGGCCGCATTGTCTGTATGAGGCGCAGCAAATTACTGATAAGAGAATCCTGAAAAATTTAATAAAATACTTCAATCTAAGAAATGACCTGAACGCTATTTTTCATTATTAGAAGGCACAAGTGAGGGTTTATTAGCAGGACAAGAAGCTCAATTCTGAAGATGCAGGTTCATTTTTAGAAAGTAACACTGGATTTCATGTACATCCTAAAAAGAGGTAAGTTGAATCGGAGATGATTATGATAATTCCATGTAAATGACTTTTATACTTATCACCTTTAACCACCTATTTAATCCAACTATAGTTATTTCCGAGAAACTCATGATCACAGCATCCAAGTATCATTAAAAGACTTACAACAACATTTGCCTTTGTGAAAAATTGTTTCTTCTGTATTTTATACACTCAACAAGAAAATAAGCAGTTCCAAGTTCTCAGAAGGATGCTTTACAAAGATTACAAAAGTTTAAAAAAAAGGAGAGGGAGGAGGCTTTGCTTGATGAGATGGGCATATTCAAAAGCTAATTAGTGTACAGCTTTCCAGCTGAAGAAGACCAATAATCACTCCTCACACTTAAAACAAAAAAGTCTACAAAACATACAAGGACAAGAACAACACATAAATAACACTCAGATCTCACTTACGGTGAACTCAGCACCATTCTTTTGAAGAACTGCTTTAAACGTGTCAAACGTAGTGTTTTTCTCAGCAAGACTTATCACAAACTCGGCTGTGAAGAAACAGCAGAAAGGAAATTAGAACAAATAATTAAAAGGCTGTGTAAGTACTTGGTGTTTGGGTCAAGGCTGCCACAACGGCAGGGCCCAGGGCAGCCCACCGCGCTCGGACAAGCCCCAGTGCTGCTCGCAGCAGCAGCGGCCGCCTCCCGAGGCCTCTCGCAGGAGCCCAGAGCGAAGCGCGTTTTTAAGAAAAATCACGGCGGTTTCCTCACTTCGAAAAGCCGCTTGACAAGACTCGTCCTGGTCGCCAGAAACGGCTACGCCCGCCCTTCCCCCCGCCGGGCCAGGCCCGCGCCGCGGCAGAGACCGGCCAGCCATGCCCCGGCAGCCCTGCCGCGCTCACCCAGGTCCTTGTCGTTGATGCCCAGGTGGTTGTCCAGCTCCGTGCAGACCTTGGAGACCAGCGACAAGTACTCGAGCTTCGCGAGCTCCTCCATGGCCGCCAGGTCCGCCATGATCCCTCCCGCCACCGCGCACGCGCCGCGCCACTTCCGGATCCGGGGCGCGACCGCCCCGGCCGGCGACGCGGGCGCTGACCATAGAGAGGGCGGAGGGTGCCAGAGCGACTCGTGCCTGGGGCCACTCTGTGACACCGGCTTTGTGACCGGCGGGGGCGGAGCGGTAGCGCCGGAAACCCTCGCACAGGGCACAGCCCCGCGGAATTAAACTTTATAACTCAGGGTAGGTTATAAAGCAGTGCGTTTCATTCACCGGCGGGCATCAGGGTGGATAATTCCAAAAGCACCGGCTGCCCCACTTCTTTGTGCACGTGCGATTTAAAGTTTACATTCATACATATTCCATCGATGCCCGAGAATAGGTTGGGTTAGGGTAATTAGTCTACCAAGAAGTCATTAACAGAAGTTTCTTCCCATTTGCGCTTGCACACTCTCTCCTGGTGCGGATCGTGGGGGTCGCCGAGGATGAAGGCTTAGGAGTCTCCCTCTTGTCACCTTCCCTCTTCGTGCAGACTCAGTCGTGTCCCCAGTTCCTTCCCAACCAAAACCCAGGACAGACCCAGTTTTCCTGGCTCAGGGCACAGACGTTCACATACCGGTGTCGTCTTATCAGCACAGGAGCATCCCAGCCCCACCTTACCAGTACAGCGGGCCCCAGGACCGGGCCTAACTTGCAAAGTCACCTGTGAAGCTCCTCTTTGTACATGCAAAGAGAATTTTAATTATTCTGAGTTTTCCGTATCCTATTAATCCAGTGATTTCTAAGCTTTTATCACAGCTGGCACAGCTACCCCATCCAGCCTCTGCCCCCCAGGACGGTGAGTCTCGGCTGCACATCTCTCCCCCCAGCTTCCCCAGGAGCAGGTACTGGGGCACAGCTGGAACAGCTGCAGCAGAGGGACCCACCAGCCAGGCAGATGCAGAAGGCACCGCAGAGTCCTGATGCGCAGGGAGGCTGCTGGAGTGGGACACGGAGCTTCTCCATCCCTGCTCCAGGGAGAAAGCCGATAGCTACTGCTCCAGCCTCTTGGGATGGAGGGGGCCATGAGGAGCAGCCCTGCAACAGCCCCGGGAGATGCGCTGGCTTGGGAAGCGTGTTTTGGGGTAGGAGCAGAGACTGTCTCCAATAGTCCAACTATTCCAATGCCCTGGCTCCATCCTTCAGTGGGACCAACACAGGAACATGCTGAACCACTGAGAAAAGATTTCAGTCCAGCAACTCCCAGGCTCTTATTTGACCATCTGGGATGCACCAGGCAGCTCCTAAACTGCAACCCAAGGGGTAACTCTTAACCTCACTCACGTGGGGGGATCCCACTGCCACCCTCAGAGGAGAGAAGGCTGCTGAGGCTGCTCCTCCTGTAAAGTGTTGGGTAATTCTGCAGCTTTAGACAAAAACAACCAAAAAACCCCCCACCAAACCGATACACGACACCCCCCCCCCCCCCCAGCTGCTTCCTGACATTGGTGTAAACTGAGCTTTTCCCATTAGAGATGAACTATCCCGTGCTTCTTCACATTTAAAACGTTAAATGCCAAAGCATACAGGGGAACGATACAACAAACAGCATGTGCTGGCCCCCAACCGCCATCGGCAGGAAAGCAGCAATCTTTTTCGTCCACGGTACAAAATGCATTTTCTTCTCACCGAAATGGATGTCATTAAGGAACAGTTAGTGGATGAGCATGTTTTTAAAAATACGTATATACAAAAATGCCTATTCTCCCTTGTAATACGGGACAGCTTAAAACAGCAGTCACCCAAGAGCCTCTCTCACAAGGTGTTTTTCCATGACACGCAGTAGTTTTTCGTAAGACTCAGAGACATGGATACATCAGTCCTGTTTCTTGCTCTTATCTGCAGGTTGTGCAAGTTTCATTCGATGCGGTGGTGCAGATGTGATCCAGCCAGAAAGCCTCAGCATAGTCCTTCTTTTGCAAGTTATGAAATACTCAGAAGTGCCAAATTACGCGAGGAGGAAACATCTAGTCAGCCTAATTGGGTGCTGCCTCTGAAGTAGCAGTGAAAGCCGCTGGGATCGGGCACGGAGACACAGCCCAGGCACTGGGCACCCTGCTGAAGCATCAGCTATGGTGAGGCCAGTGAAAAGAGCCAGCTGCGATCTGAAGGCAGCAGATCCAAGATAATGCTAAGTACGTTCCCATCTTCACCTGAGAGATGCAAGTGTTATCCAGGAAACACGGAACCTCCTCTGTTGAGAAGCCCAGAAGTTTGTCTCCCTACAGCTCTCCTTCGTGGTGGAATCCACTGCGCCCCAAAGCTCTGCCAGCCTGGCCCTGTCACGGCAGGAGATGGTACAAAGGGGGAGGTAGCGTGGCATTCCCCCGGCAGTCCACGTACTGGTAGTCTTCAAAAGCCAGCTGCTCCGAATGACACAGGTATGTGCAGGTCAGGGTCCCCCTGCGAGGGAAAAGCAGAGCACACAGGGCGGGTGGAGTGTTTATGGGGAAGAACCTGGGGGAAGGGCAACAAGGGAGGCATCATGGTGGGAGTCTGTTACAGACCACCCAAGCAGGGCAAACAGGCAGGCAAAATATTAAAATATTCTATGAGCAGCTGGGAAACACCTCACCATCGCTAGCCCTTGTTCTTGTGGGGGACTTCAACTTACCAGGTGTCTGCTGGAAATACAACACAGCAGAAAGGAAAACACTCTAGAAGGTTCCTGCAGTGTGCAGAAGAGAATTGCCTGACACAGCAGGTGAGCCAGCTAGGGAAGGTGCCCACTGGATCTGTTGTTTGCCAACAGAGGACTTCAGGGGGTGCAGAGGAGCCAGCAGTGTGCCCAGGTGGCCAAGGTGACCAAGAGCATCCTGGCTTGTATCACAAACAGCGTGGCCAGCAGGACTAAGGCAGTGATCATCCCCCTGTGCTCGGCACTGGTGAGGCTGCACCTCGAGCCCTGTATGGTTTTGTGCCCCTTGCTACAAGAAAGGCATTGAGGTGCTGGAGCGTGTCCACAGAAGAGCAATGAAGCTGGTGAAGGGTCTAGAGAACAAGTCCTGTGAGGAGCAGCTGAGGGCACTGGGGGTGTTGAGCCTGGAGAAAAGGCAGCTGAGCGGCAACCTCCTCGCTCCCTACAACTGCCTGAGAGGAGGTTGCAGTGAGGTGGGGTTGGTCTCCTCTCCCGAGTAACAAGTGATAGCACAAGAGGAAAGAGCCTCAAGTTGCACCAGGGGAGGTTTAGGTTGGATATTGGGAAAAACTTCATGGAAAGGGTGGCCCAGCACTGGGACAGGCTGCCCAGGGATGTGGTGGGGTCACCATCCCTGGGGGAGTTTAAAAAACACAGAGATGGGGCGCTTGGGGACATGGGTTAGTAGTGGACTTGGCAGGGCTAGGGTAACAGTTGGACTCGATCTTAAAGGTCTTTTCCAACCTGAATGATTCTACGATTCCTGAAGGAATCTATGACGGACTCTGTGACAACAGCCTGCAGATGGTGAACCTACAGGTCCATCTTCCAAGAGCAGGCTCACAACCTGGAGTCCATCACCCCATATGCACAGGGAGATCCACCTGGCGAGCACAGGCTACATTAAAAGACAATTTCTGCTGCAGGGTTTTCCAGAGTGGCTTAAACTCAGCTAATGAGGACCACTCTCGTTTCATGGCTGCATGGAGGCATTTAGTGCTGCTGTACCTCCTCCTAAGAGCTTCACCATCTTGTACCCCGGGTTTAGCTCTAAATCAGGCCAGAAGCTGTCCCAGCAGGAGCTGTATGACAAAACTGCAGTTATGCTCCTTCCTAGCAGAGAGGAACAGCTGTAGAGGACTGAAGGCTGTGGGTTGATTAGCATTGATAACATGCAGTAGATAGCCCAGTGCAAGGCCACAGCTACATATTACTAAGGCCAATCAACCCACTGCCTTCATTCCTCTACAAACAGCCAACCTCAACTTGCTTTCCCAGCAGGGGCTGTCATACCCTAAAGCACGGTCAAGCTGAACATGGTCATCTGGTCCGTCCCCTGAACGGATAACAGGACGCGCACCAGAGCCTGCTTTGTCCTGCTTTGCTCTCGGAACACTTGGAGACAACCATCCGCACATCTGCAGAGTCCAGGCATGAGTCTGCCCCCAGCACCACGAGGCAGGCAGGCATAACCAAACCAGTCAGTACTTCTAGTCCTGGACCGAAAAATTGCTTCCGACAGCTACAACCAGTATTCCAGAATAAAGTTTGCCAGGCCAGCTTGCCTTAAACAACAGTGACAGGGGATTTCTCAGGGTAGCAACAGCCTTGAAGAGTTATCTGCTCCTCACACCCCAGCACACCTGTCTGGGTAACGGCACATTTACGCTGTAGGCAGTCCTGGTCTTGAAGAGTGACAGCAGACCTTCAAGAAGGTCGTCAAGAAATAATGTAGCTGACAAATGTTAGCTACAGCTCTGAACCCAGGCATCACTTACTGTATATGCAGCAGAACGTTGTGAACTTTGACTTTTGTCCAGGTGCAAACGTTACTGCAGGAGAAAAGAGAGAGTCAGTTCCCCAGGAGCTGCCTGCACCACTCATCTCCTCTCCTCAACTACTCCACTGCTTCTCCAAAAAGGTCTGTCTTTGCAATATTATGACAACCGCTATGTAGGCAAAGTTCTTCAAGCACACCAGCAGCTATGAAAAATGTATCTAGAAAACATGTTTTCCAGGTGTAACTGTGGATTTACTAAGCACAGCCCTTGTAAACGTGCGATGCACCACCCTGTCCGCACAAAAACTTTGGCTGCTGTGAACTTCACACGGTTTGCTGGCCATTTGCAGAGAAATGCAGTTTGTACAAGGTACTCAGCTGCTCACTAACAGAGCACTTAAATATGACAACCTCGACTTCAAATATCATCACTTATCAAAATGGATGGAAAACTACATTGCTGAACCAACAGTAAGCTGAGAATAGCAATACATAGAAAAGGAAATTAGTTTTAAATGGGTGTGCCACACATATCCAGATAGCTTCACACATTAAACTGGGAAGGACACACTCCTCTTTACAGACAGGACCAGCACAAGGAATTTACTCAGGAAAAGCCTATAAGCATCACTTACTAACCAAGGGAAGAAATATTCAAGAATACTCACTAGGTGTTGTCATCCAATATCCTGCTGGCCACCATATAATAGATCTGCAAATGCGAACGGGAGAGAAAGCACATTTAACTGGTAATGTATACTGTTATATTTGCAATGTATATGCTATTACATTTAAATAATACTTTTAATCCGTATTTTCCCTAGTAGTACATTTTCATACACACACTACTAGTACACTTGTGTGAGCCTTTTCTTAAAGTCTGTTCCCTGTGGTTAATCCCTATATTGTGGATAAAATAAGCAATGCATCATTTACCAGACATGTTGAGTACCTGAAAATCACGAGACTTGGAATGCAACTTATTATTTGCACACTGCTGGCTAGCACTAGGCCTGCTATTTTTTCCTCAGTAAAAAAACAAGAAAAGAAATTCTATTCCGTTCCACTCTTTACAGCACACCGATTTCCTTGGTATTTCAAGTCCTATAAAGCCATCCATTAGACAAACGGGAGGGGGAAATAAGAAAGTCAAGATTTAGGGTAGACCTAGGCTCATGTTTTCACAGGCCTATGATTCAAAAGGAGTTACATCAGAAGAATTAAGACAGGAAAACGACCTTTCAGGACACATCCTGCAGGAAGTACGCATGAGCTAGAGTTACGTTAGGACACAATTCCGAGAGCTGAAGTAGGGAAAGCAGGACTCAAAATTAGGTATCTGAACCTGAATTTCAAGATCTAGCCTAAAAATTGTTTTTAACAGTAGATAAGAAAATAGATTCAGAAATTTTAGATCTAAAAAGGCCTTAAAAAGGTCACCCAAGCTACATGCCTGACCTTTATACAAAGGATGGATCAGCTGTGCTCAAACCCCACCAGGGTTCTGTCTAACCTGGTTTTAAGCTTGCCAGCATTTTAAAGCAAGGATGCAACCGAGCCTGCTACCCAAAGAGCGAGCAGATGCTCCTCACCCAGGAACGCATTAACTTCAAACTCAGCAACACGTAAATTCTTACAACACCCCTTCCCCAAGTGGGATGTGGAAGCTGCATGGGGAAAAGCTTTGGGTATTTGCAGGCAGATGACAAAAGAGAGGATGAAGTGTACAAGGAGCACCTCCCTGTCCAGGACATCCAGCTGAGTTTAGGAGAAAAGACAAGGAACAGCAGAGCTCACCTGGCCGCTCTGCAAAGGGTTCATGTTCAGCAGGGTTTTCATGGTAGTCTTCCCTACCACGATGGACTGGTGCAAAACCTCTACGTCTAGTTGCACAACAGTGACCACGTAGAAGTTGTCATTAGTTATGTTCAGCACGTTCTAGGGAGAGAAACAAAAAAAAAAACCCAATGCAAACCACAATTCACCTCGCAGCAGGGCCATATGTTCCTGTTGCAAAGCTACTTTAAATATATCCCTGCTATGAGCTCACAGCAACGCTGGGCCACGTTGTCCCTTTCACATCCTCAGCCATACGTCCAACCCGGCCACAGAGGCACATGCTCCGCAGCGTCTCCCAGGACAGTCCAAGGGGGACAACCAAGCAGCTCAAGGATGCAAAAGGATTCCCAGAACTCATCACAGCACTGCATTTACACAGCCCCTTCAGCCACTTGGTGCGACTTGCTTGTTTGCAGCCAGGCCAGCCGCACCTCTGATGCTGTAACATGCTCCAGACGCTGATTCCAAACAGCTGGAAAGAGGACTGCGATGGTGGGAATGGCAAGACTAACTCCAGACAGTGACCAGTCAGGTAGCCTGCTGTCCTGGTTTCAGCTGGGATGGAGTTAACTTTCTTCTCAGTAGCCAGGTACAGCGCGGGGTTTTGGCCGTGATGTGAGAACAATGCTGATAACCGCACTAAAGTTTTTAGTTGTTGCTGGGTGATGTTTATACTAAATCAAGGACTTTTTGGTTCCCTGGGCCCTGCCAGTGAGAGGGCATGGAGGGGCACGAGGAACTGGGAGGGGACACAGCCAGGACAGGTGACCCAAGGTAGCCAAAGGGATATTCCATACCATATGGCATCATGCTGGGTATATAAACTGGGGGAAGAAGGAGGAAGGGGGGGGGGACATCTGGCATTATGGCATTTCCCAATTAACCGTTACGTGTGACAGAGCCCTGCTGCCCTGGGGGTGGCCGAGCACCTGCTGCCCATGGGAAGCGGTGAATGAATTCCTTGCTTTGCTTTGCTTGCGTGCGCAGCTTTTGCTTTACCTGTTAAATTGCTCTTATCTCAACCCCGGAGTTTTACATTCCGATCCTCCCCCCCATCCCTTTGGGTGAGGGGCAGTGAGAGAGAGGCTGCGTGGGGCTGGGCTGCCGGCCGGGGTTAAACCACGACACGCGCACATGGAGCGGCACAGGCGATAAGCAGGGAGCCCTTCAGATCCACGCTTTGACTGCGAGCTGAGCGCTTACCGTCATGTTGAGAAATATACTGGTGGTGGTGGCATTAAAGCCAATGGAGGAGGCGTTCAGCCCTGCAGGCAGCACGGCGATGGAGCGAGGAAACAGGAAGAAAATACTGAGAGATGTTGTCAGCAGGCAAATCATCACAGCAAGGCACACATAGAGCTTCCTGCAAAACACCACCAGGGCCACCTGGTTTATCACCAGCACCACCAGCTGATAAACCATTCTCTTGGTTTATCAGCTGCAAGCACCTGCAGTCCTGCTTCAGCTCCAAGGGAAAAGATGATAAAAGCTTGGGTGCCAGAAAACTGGGATGGGTTTGAGCAGAACTATTTGCCAATTAAAAAAAAAAAAAAAAAAAAAAAAAAATCACAGCAGAAGCAAGGTAAGAGTCACACACACTGACACGGCACGGCACAGTACAAATTGCTAAGACCCCCAACAACCCCACACAGAAGGCTGTCCACCACCTGCTATTTCTGAAAAGATATGGGAAACACCAAACTTACCACAAGACAGAGCACAAAGAGCAAAACACCAGAAGACTGGGGCTTTCTTTCACACGCAGAAGAAATATTCAAAAGATGAGAAAAGAGGAAAGTTTAACAGGACTTACGTCCGTCTAGGCTTCAGTCTCTGGTCACCGTACGGAATCAGAGCCACCAGCTGTTTCTCTTGCTCTGAAGGAGGTGGCAGCAGATTAGAGACCACATTAAGCACAGAAGTAAATAAAGCAAATTGCACCGCAGGACATTGCACAGCAGCCTGGTGTCCATCTGCACTCATTTCACAAGCGATATTGCCCAATTAGAAGGCAAGCGTGATACAACTAAGATTTCGGTTTTGTTGCGGATTGTCTTCAAGTTTTACTGAATCTTTCTATATTTCGTGTTTGTTTGTGAAACTGTTAACTACAGGGACAGCTTGATTTTAAGAAGCCAGGCTCTACGTTTGCATTATGTTAACACTTATTAACCAACGATGTATGGGTTCTTGTCATTTGAAGCTGTGTAACTTGAAGCCCTTGCTCTCTAGACCATAACCAGAGCACCTGGGTTCTACTGGGTATAGGATGAGTTATTGGACCACTTGTGGCGAGGCAGACATCCAGCAGTCCAACTTGGCAACTAAACTTAGCTCTAAGGTGTGCCAAAGTGAACTACCTTCATTATAACACTAAAGAACACACCCACGGGTTAAGGAGACCCTTGCCCAGGTGACGACACTTCCTCTGCGCAAGCATAGCAACAGAAGAGGGTGACCCAGCAGATATTGTAATTATATACGAATCACTAAGCAATCATTGGAACCGGGAGTGTACAACCTTCTAACTTTTGTGTATAAATGTAAGGGTGAAATCTGCATAGGTGTGCTTGATTTGTGGAGATGCCACCCAGCACCTGGCGGTGCAATGAAGGAACGTCTGCTTCTTAATACTGCATTGGTATTAAGAGGTTGGATTCCTGATTTTGGTGACAGTTTGAGCATTTCAATCTCTGGGCAGAAACAACCAGGGTGGGCTTCGAGTAATCCCCCTAGGAAAAGCACTACCTGCCCTCCCACACACAGAAGTCACAGGTGAGCTGGAGGTACCAGGACAGGACATTCCTAGACTAGATACGATAAAGACCAACTAGTTCAACCAAGGTCTCTAGGCAAAGAGAGACGTACCCACCTCAGAAGGCTGAAAAAGCACCAACACGGCACACAGAAGATTCACCTACCCCCGGGGATCCTTCCTGTTCCCTGACACGTTGGACAGTTGACACAGCCGCGACGTGCAATGCCCTCGCAGGGTCCACAGGGCAGAGCGGAGTCATTGATACTGGCGTAACTGCCGATTTCATCTCCAGCATCCAGCTGCCCGGGTAAGATCAGCTTGCCTTCGTTCTCCTTTTGGGCAGGTGTTTTCCACAACAGCGAAAGTTTTCCACCCATGGTTGAAAGAATTCTCACTAGGTGTCCAACGCAAAAATACGTTCAGAAAAGTGCCTCTGTGAAGCAGCCTCCAAGAGCAGCACCATCAGCATTTGTAGCAGATCACAAGTGCCTTAACATTTAGGAAGTTCTTGAAGCACAGCTCCGAAGTTACTGCAAGTGACTCTCTTAAAACCATTTATCTTCCAGACACCCCAGGTGCAGCAGGGTCTGAGTATGCCACTCTAAGGAACTGCGCACCAGGTTTTTTATCTCATAGCATTCCGTGAGAGAGGGGAACACTGACTCAAAGCTCCTGAAGGTTTCGAGACGACAACATAACCTGCAACTGCCAAGTTCTTGGCTGGTTGTTATTCACCTCCATCCAACAGGGAACTCGCCTGCACATCCAGGCCTTGACATTCCCAATCCAGCACAGTGTTCCTAACAGCAACAGTAGCCTGACTAAGATCAGAGAGTGCTCAAACAGAATAGAAGAGTAGATAAACTATCTTTATATGCCATAATTATATTTTTTAAAGTTAGAAATACAGTTGAACTCACTTTGCCGGGCTCAAAGTTTTTTACATCAGCTCTAGCAACCCTCCCAAAAAGCATTAACAATACCAAGCTGAGAAAAAGCAACGGATGTTTCACGAAATAGTTTCCTACCTGCGCCAGCCTCTCCCCGGGGCAGCCTTGTTTCAGCAACTCGGCGGCAGGACGTTCAGCTTCGATAAACAGCAGCTTCTGCGTTTGCCCCCAGGGGCTTCGCATCAATAACCCGTCGGGTTCTGTTACAAGACACACCGGCGATGGGAATCCCCGCCTGGCAGCAGGGAACCACGGCGGCAGCTGCGGAGCACGGGGCTCATTCCGCAGCCCACAAACCTGGGGGCCGATTCTCCTCGCTGACCACACAACCACCAGGAGCAACCACCGGGATCTCCTTCCCTTAAGGGAGGAGGGCACGGGCGCAGCTCCGCTCCTTCAGCCCTGGAAGGCCACGGAGGGACCCGTCAGCAAGCAGGACTAGGAAATTCTGCAAGACGCTGCTCGGAGGCTCGAGGTAATTCAGTGCTCCCCACCCTCTGGCAGCCGGCGGAGGGGAAGGGAAGGACAAAGATGGCTGAAGGAGCTGGGTTTGCTACCACGGGAAGGCCTCCCTACGTGGTACGGCCAGTCCCCACCGCTGCAGCCCCCCCGAGGGCCCCAGGAGCTGCAGCTCTACCTCCGCTCTGTTAATGTTTACCAGCTTGTCGGAAACAAGCAGCTGGAAGGAGTGGCAGCCCTGGAAGGAGTGGCAGCCTTTTCGCAGAACTTGGGACAACCACCACAAAAGCTGGCAAAGTCACATCGGAAAGACCCAGCGGAAGGCAGTGGGTGGCGAAGGTTAACCCCTTCAGGCACGGCCCTTCGGCACTCTTCCACGTTCACCATAACCCCTACCGCTGCCCCGCGAGGTCTGCAAGAGGAAGCAGAACCCAACGGCTGCGACGAGCCCCAGTTCCAAGAGGGACCAGCACCCCACCAGCTCCACCCGTTTGCAGCTGCCTCCCGGGGCCCTGCCCCTCGCACCCCCTTGGCCCCACCGCCACCCCTCCGGCCACCCCAGCTTACCGGGCCCCCACCGCAGGCAGCAGCCGAGAGGAACCGAAAGCACTGCGGGGCGGAACAGCTACGGCCAAGGGCACGTGCTCCTGGGGGAAACTGGGTGGCCACAGCCCTCGCACCCGCAGGGCGAATCGGCCCCAACCTGTAAAGACCCCCAGGGACAGCCGGAGGGATAAAGAGTTTTATTGTAGGGATGGAAGAAAAGGCGGCCCCTGCCCCCCGTCCCCCCCCCCCCAATCACAGTTGACTTTAAAGTGCTTGCCCTAAATAAGATACAGAGGTCACGTCTGCACTATAGAATATATTATAAATTATACCATGCATCCATTAACAAAATATACAAAGCCAACAGAAATATATCTATCTTAAGCCTGAGCATACATTATCTAAACCCTAGTAAAAAGTAATCTAAAGAAAACAGCTTTTCACACTTCACATTTCAATCTGCAATGAAGTGTCCTTTCCTCCATTTTAGTGTTTCGTTAGTGTATAGAACTCATCAACATGCTACGTACGAACGTACACACCGAAAGAACATGTGTCCTGCTGGGTGGTCCAGATCAACGCAGGAACCACACTACACTTAAGAGTTCCACCAGCTACTGCACTTCACCGTCCTTTCCTCCTCCCTGTTCCAGAGAGGCATAAGCCAAGAAGTACTCAAAACAGTACACACAAGTTAATGTGGGGAAAAAACCAGCAGTTTCAAGTTACAGAAGGATCTTTATCTGGTCCACAGCAGACAGCTGTACTGGTGTACAGAGAGATGGGAAACACTGCAAAATAGTTCTACTGTATTTCAAAATAAACATTTAAGAGTATATCTTCCACAATCTATAAAAATAGGTTTAAAACAAAAATGGTATGATACATTTTTTTTTCTTTAATTCTTTGAATGGTATCTTATCTCTAAGTGTATTACGTCTCTTAAAAAAATTACTACTACTGATCACCTGGTCAGTCACAATACTGCTACTTCTTCAGCTAACGTTGTGACAAAAGAGGAACACCTTAGTTCGAAGCAGCAGCACTAGAAAATATTTTAGAATCAATGGTCTCTTACTGCAGCAAGGAAAAAAGTTTGCTTGGAAGTAAGAACGTAACCAACACTGCCGTCACCTTCAGAGGGACTGGACTCTGAAGAGTTATCTATGGATACACCACTGCACAGCAGTGTATGTAGTTCATTTCTGATTCTTCAGAATCAAATCTCTCTCAGCACATTTAGAAGGGAATTCTTAGATTTCCAAATTAAATACGGGCATCTGAAGCAAAATCTTGTGAGAAACATGAATCCTACAGATGTGTCTATGGAAACACAGGAGCAGCTAGAACCATCACAAAAGACTGTACGTACACTTAAAAGTGCTTAAGTTAAATTATAGTTTGAAAAACGCATTAACTCACACAATCCCTACCTCAAGCACTCTTTCCATTCCTAAACATTACCAGAGTTTGTACTCCAGGTCTGAGTTTCTACACATTCCTCCATTCTTCTATGTGGTATTAACAGAGTAAGAGGTTTACACTATACTGAAAACAGTGGTCAAATCTAACTTTTTTTTTTTTTTTTTTTTTTTTTTACAAAAAGTCTGTGGAGATTCTTAGAAAGGCCTTTCCTACCCTTACACTCCATTTTTAACAGAATATGGTATGTGGGCTATATTTTCCCATTAGGCAGATGTTTTGCACAATCATTACTAGATGTGACTCAATTGCTGCTGGTAAATTCACTCTCCTGCTTCATTCTGCTACAAGAAAAAAATCACTTTCCTGATATTCATCAGTTTAACAGCGGTTACACTTTCAGACTTCTCAGAAGTTGTTTGATGGTTCAAGACTTTTTCATGTATGAGCAAACTTTTTCTTGTAAGAATCATTTGTAAGTTTTAAATCTATTACATTACTATCATGCATTGGACAAATCAATTACTAACTCATATCAGAAGAAACAACTTGCTAGTTGTGGGCATCTCTTGTAAATTAGGCAAGACTACATCTTACAGCAGCATCTTACATTGGTTCCTATTCCAAAGCTTGTTATAAGTCAACAAAACAAGTTTCCAGCTGCCTAAAAAAACCCAAAAAAACCAACAACCCAAACCTCTTACACACAATAAAAGGGGAAGTTTTCATTTGGGTGGAAGTTTAAGTAACTCTACAGGATTCCCTGATAATAGGATTCAGCATGAAATTAGAGACTTCAACACTACTCATTTAACTACGAGGTTCAAATAACAGTTGAAATTCTTCTGGTCTCCAATTTATGAGATGCTGTGACAAGCACTATTTGACATTTCCATTAAAAAAAAAAAAAAAAAAAAAAAAAAAAAAAAAGAGAGAAGTCAAACGCTCAGAGAAAAGCCAAAGTTTTAGTCTCACTTCCAAACAGAAAGCAGCTGAGGAGCAGCCTGCTACTGTTGTAGTGTTTAACCAGAGTTTACCCAACGAAGACTACTCCTTTCTCCACCAGGAAGGTTCAGTATCTACTGCTGTACCAGTCGCTGTTACTGATCTGAAGCAATTCAGTTACCACGTGAACCATGTTATTGTTGTGTTTCTTCAGCAGGCGCAGGTTTAGCTGCCTGTCGCAGAACCCCATCTCACACAGACTGGACAGAAGAGTGGCAGTGCGCTCTTCTGCAGCTGCAGGCTGCCAAAAACAAAAGATTGTAAGGTAAGCTATAAAAAGATAATTTGGTTTTGCCATTTGAAGCACTTGTCCTGCATTATACTGGGATGTAATTAAGGCACAGAGGCCCTTCTGCCCACAATTCAGCTGTTTATGCTCACTTTCCAAGGTGAATTACCAGTCTCACATGACTATGAGACACATGCTTCCATCCCCATGGTATGGATTTCCCTATCTGCTGGTGGAGCAGCATACTTCAAATGGATGCAATGAAGCTTAACGTTTTACTGTTCCAAGAAGTCCTATAGAGAATAGCGATAAAACTATATGTATATGCTTTATAAACTTAAGGTTGACACCGTGAAACTCACACAGCATACACGACAGACATTTACCTGTTCTAGGACGGGTGGTCCAGCAAATAATGCTTTGTAGGCAGAAGCAGCAACGGACAAAGCTCCCTTAACTAGTTCTCCTGCAATGCTGCTTCCTTGAGGGTATCTGCAGAGAAGTCAGGGATTATTTTAGGGTCAGCAAAGCCACGTGTTTGTTTCACATGAAATGCAAGTCTGTCCCTATTAATGTGCCACCTGAGGTTTAGTTCTGGTTGGAGAGAACCACCTGTGATCCAAAGGAATCATTGCTGTCCAGGAATTGGAAGGATGCAGGAAGCTCATTCATTCTCACTTGAAACCTTCTCTTAAATAATGGGTTTATGCTAAAGCACATTAGTTTACTTTCATAACGTGGCCTTTTGTGAAGAATTTAGTATTCTCACCCAAAAGAGTATTCATGAAAGTTGTGCACTGTGACACAATAGATTCTGTTTGTCTTCTATCAATTCTTAAATCACTTAATATTCTGCCCAATGTTTTGTCTTAGTCCTCCAGTCTTAGTATCTTAAGGAGTTTGACTTAGTAGCTAAACTAACAAAATCCCTATTTTAAAAATCCTGAGATTTTTCCAAGAAAAAACCACAGAATTTTAGAAGGATTCAGCTTGGGCTCTTCATATACTTCCACGTGTCAATTCTGCATCCTTTATATTTGTGTTTAAGTAGAAACTGAGATCTTATGAAGATATAGCATTATATAATTCAGCATACGTTTCCCTGAAGAAGGGAAGCCTTTCTCCAAACTACTGACTACATGAAAACTGTAAGCCAGTGCTTTTTCCTAGGTGCCTAATTTAGCAGTTCTCATTTTAAAATAGTATTTGTGAAGTTACAGCCTTCAGTTTCATTACCTTGGGTATTCCGAGCACTTCTGTTTACTAGCTGGAAATTCAGAAGATCCTGGTCCACGACTGTCTTCACCGCTGGGTTCTGGAAGAGGAAGAAAAAATATCATGTCAACATGTCCAACTAATGAGAAGCTGAAGAGATGCAACACGTATGTAAATGGAAAGGAGTAGGATACAGTCCAAAATTAGTACTTTCAAGTTTAGTTATCCACACAAACTAGGTATACAGAATTCTCACTGCAATCAAAACAATCAAAAAACTTCAGAAGTCATTTGGCTGATTAGTCAGCGAGTGTTTAACATGAGGTGAACTGCTGTCTGCACTCCCAGTGACTGTAACAGCTTAAATACAGAGATCATTAATTCCAGAGCAAGGTAGTTTTCCAGATGCCTACAAATACTTCCGAGTATCCTCCCACTACCCCTAATGAATACATGCTCTTAATTGACCCACAAATCCAATTACTTCTTTAATCAAGTCTTCTGTATAATAAGTTTCAACACTCAGAAACCCCTCACAATATTACTTGGCAGATTTCTGCTCTCCTCAAGAGTAACAAGACACTAAATCCAATACAAGGCATAAGGAACAGGAAATAACAATAGCATGCACCCTTCATTACGTACTGTCAATACCTTCTCTTGTCTGATTATGGGGAGTGGAAGAGATATTCTCTGAAGCCGGTATGTTTGGTTCTTGGAAGATATGATTCTGATGAGATGCAAGATTCCTGAGAACATAAGGCAAAAGAGTTACTTATACTACTTTCATCAAGTCTAAGTCAAGATCAACAGAGAAAATAAATGCTTCACACGCTTCCTTCTTTCCCTCTTTTGCACTCACCTCATCAAGTGAGTACAGGCTTTATAAAGAAGTTGCAGGATTCAGGATGTTCACTCCAGTATGAGACAACACTTATGTTGCAACAATTTCTGTTTGAACTTAAGCACAACACCCTGCAGACTCTACAGCAACACTAACAACCATTTTGCTCTCGTCTGGGACACATACCTTTGTGTCTGTGGTAAGGTGTCCACAACCTCTGGGGTTAGTGGTACTACAGCCAGTGTTTGTGAAGTTGTCAAAATATCGTTGATGCTGTGGATCTGTGGCTGCCTCTCCCCTTCTGGATTTTCTGCTCCTGTTTCAGATTCTCCTGTCTTTTCCAAACTGGGCTGAGAAAGAGCCGAACTATACATAGACTCCCCTAAAGGACGACTGGTGTCAAAGCACTCAGGGAGAATAATGATATAATCCTCTGATGAAGCAGAAGAGCCTTGACTTTGAACATCATCTTTATCATCATCTTCCTCTTCATCAGAATTGCCAGTGTCACTGCAGGGGCTTGCTCTCTCATCAGACAGGAGATGGTCCCCTAATGAGGGGGGGGGGGGGGGGGAGGGTAGTGAAGTATTATTCATACAAAATGGACAACTGTTAACAGCAAAGACAGTACTGTCCCAGGTACAAGAGGCAAGTTATTCAGAAATAGCCCTAAACCTCTGCTCCCGATAGCAGTGGTGTAATTTTCTTTGTCTATTGGGGGGTGGGGGGTGTAGCATGAAAAAGTAATAGATCTTACTGTTAAGTCTATGCAGATAGGCTGCTGCTATTAATGCTTATAACGAAAACAGGAAGAGCTACACTGAGAACTTGAACAACAGGTTTTCAGCTCCTAAATTACACGCATCAGTTCAATTACAGTTTGCATTACAGTTCAAAGCACTGACTTCAAGCTACACATACAAAATATGGAAGCACCAGCCACACTTAACACATGAACACTTACCTGAATACCCTTTTTGAATTGAATACCAATCTTGAATAAAGATTAGAACCTTTATGTCTCAATTTCACTTTTTTCTTTTAAAGCAACTGTTAAACTAGCTGATTTTTCAGAGTATTTACACTAATTTTCTGATATGATTCTCTTGATCTAATGAGAATCAATTTCTTAGAACCACGTCAGACCTTTTTACACCAGCATTTTATTTTTTTTAGCCCTTATTGCAGCTTTATCTTAAATTCAAACCTGTTTTACTTACCACGGTTATTTTCTGCCATTGCCTCTGACTGATGAATCTTTGTTTCCTTTTTGAAAGTGGAATTAGATTTTGTCCTAGGAGATTCCTTATTTGTCATGTTGCAGCTGAAGGTGTCTTGCAATGTTTGTAAAGAGCCTAATAAAACGATCAGGAAAAACAAATTAAAGGGGTATTGCCACCTGCAGCACAGAGCAAATTGTGGCCAATGTCTGACCGCAAAGCTAAAGACAGTACTTACTCTGGAGGATTTTCTTCTTCTGTGGGGGCTTATGGTCAGGTGCAGCATCCAGGGTCAGAGAGCGAATTACAGTTTCACAGACAAACTGCGTCCCACTCATATCTTCTTCCCCTTCTTCCTGGTTACATGGATGTTCAGCTTTCACTTTCACTATACAACTATCTGCAGGAAAGCAGGCTTCCGTCATTCCTTTGAAAGGGAGATGTAACAGATTATTTTAACACTGCAACAAGGAAATGTAAGTATAAGAAGAATTTTTTAGGCTAGCCAAGGCTAACGTTGACTCTGTGTGTTAATTCTTTTTAAAAATTGAAAGATTTTTTAATTCAGTTCAAGTTGAATGTGAAAATAGTTTAAAAGTATGGGGGCCACGCTTGAGGCATTGACTGTCCGAGTATAATCTAGTCTATAAAGGGCAAATTGTGAATTCTCCCAACAATTCTAGTGGCTGGACAAATCAAGAGAGCATTTGTACTTCTGAGTTCTACATATATTATGCTCCCACCTCTACAATCAGAAAGCAGCATCAGACTACAGGTTTATGGGCCAAACAACTGTTTTTCCACAGAAGGGAAACACAGGAGGCTAGAATGCTTTTTAGACACCAAGTCTGCTGACTGCACAGAAATGACAATATTCTCCTCCCCTCACCCCCAAGCTCCTCACAACTAGTGCTTACCAGGCACCGGTTTAAATCCACTCCCCTCGTTCTCCTCCTCTATCTGACCTAAGCCAGGTTTCTCCAGCAAGGGGCTATCATGTGGCAAAGGGGACATACATGGAGTCATGTCTGAAAAACAAAGGTAGCAAGGATTGTAGACACTAAGGGAGTAGGAACCTTTCCTCCTCCAGGAGGCAACCTTGAGAAGTTCATCTTTTTTAAGGGATATTCTTCCAAGACTGAAGAAACCCAGTTATCTTATAAGACAATTTGGTGAAATAAACAACTAGCTTTGCATTACACTGGCACTGGTTGAGCAAAGAAAACGGCAGCCTTCTTCAAATGTCTGGCAAAGAAAACGGCAGCCTTCTTCAAATGTCTGGAATCATATGGTCTTGGGAATGTGAAGCTGAAAAGAAGCCAAAACTGAAAAAACACAAAGGATAACTGTCTGCTAGAGACAGCACAGAGGATATGAGAAGCTTACCAACAGGAGTGTTGTGTGGCACTCGCTCCAATTCCTGCACAATATTGATGTCCAACAGCTCAAAGGACAGCAAATCCTACAGAAAAAACCCACCGTGCAGTTTTATCAACAAACCCTGAAATTTAATCCTGTGCTGCACTTCCCAGCATCAGATCCCAGTAACTTACAAATAACCCCCGCTCTTTGTTACTCAGCATGATCTCAGACAGAGCAGTTTTCCCATAATGTACACCCACATCACACAACATGGTACACAAATTAGGGCAGCAAGTACTAAGTACTTGCAAGTACTTGTAAGCTAAGTACTTCCTTGTTAGGGGCCAGAGAAAGACCCAACTCTGTGACTCTGAGAATCTTAGCCTGTCCTGCACATACCTTCCACAGTGACAGTCCCTGATACTAATTCAGGAAAATATGCCTGCTATACAAAATGCAACATACTTTTCTTGAAAATATAGTGGCTATTTTCGAGCTCAGAAGCTTTTTATTTTTATGGATGCCTATGTACCTAGATATCAAACCCAATATGGTTTATCTCTACATGAATTTTAGCGCTTTACCTGTGCAGTGAGGAGATCAACAGATGGGATATAAAATTCTCTCTCACTTGGCAGATTTTTGATCTTTAAAGGAATAGTTGGCAGAGGTATTTCAGCCTGCTCCATGATTTCACCCATCAGTTGAGCATCTGCTTCTGTCTTTAAGGAAGCGTCCTGCAAAAGCAAATAAGTAAGATCCAAGAAGCCCCTTAGGCAGGCAGCAAATAAACAATTCCATCAAAAGTAAAGCCTGCACTTTGGGTATAATAACACAAGAAACTTGAAAGAGATTTAATTCAACTCACTTTAGAGCCAAAAGGACAAGATCGAACAGGGAGAAATCCTGCAGTGTTTCAGTTAAAAAAAAATAATTGACAAATAGGGGCAACAGACTGATAACTAATCCCATGCCTGCCAAAAAATGACCGTTTTAGGACTTACTAATGAAATAAAAGTTGTGGGTTTTTTCTATTGAAAAATAAAAACTAGAAGCAAGCAACTCAAAGAAACCTCTAGAAATTAATATAGTTCGGGATGTCATTGCACCAAACAATATACATCGCTCCTTCTACTAGGCAATTCAGAACTGCCCAAAATCTCAGATGAGTGACTTGCCTGTTTGGTGCTGGAAGCTTTATCCTTCTGACAGGAATCAGAATTCTTCCAACTGCTTTCTAGATAGTCATTAGTTGAGGAGGGATCTACAACAATACTGCACCAGATCCTGGGCCCAAACTGTTCCCCTCTGTGTGACAGTCTCCAGTGAGAGGTGTAAGTTCCTTCTATATTAGGAGCCACAAACTCCACCGAAACAGTTCCCACTTGTCCTGATGGAAGGGATGGCACCAACACATCTTTTTTCTCAGCAGATGCCAAGGTCAGATTTCCCCACATAAGTTTCAGCTGAAACATACAACAGAAAAAAAGCAAAAGTTAACTTCGCAAGCTTCTCTGCAAACTACAGGCAGTAAAGAGCACTTAAAAGTTCCTCTGCCGAAAGGCCTTGCAGATAGCAGGCACGGAGAAGAGAGGCTGCTAGTAAATATTCTCGCATTAGTCACTATCACCACAAAGTAAGAAGATATGACCATCTTTCTGCATGAACATAGTCACAGAAGAAAGGTTTTTGAAGTCAGAAAAGCAACACACCTGTTGCAAACAAGCATGAACTGGGACATTAAAACAGCACTGGAAGACATGTAGGGTGATGTTAATCTTGTTGTAAAGATTATCTAGACAGCTTATTGCCCCGGAATTCCCAGCTTGTGAATTACCAGGCCAAATTAAATCCTAAATGGGTTCTGAGAGAGAATTCAGATTCCTAATGCATACAAGTATTATCTTCCAGAACTATTTTAGCGTGTAGAAGTAATAGCAAAGGCAAGATACCTTTGTGTCTGAGCTCCATTCCACATTGCCAGTATTTTTCATTCGCCAGTGTTTGATAAACTTTGTTCCTGGTTGCAAGCGAGTCCCATCTGGCAAATTCTCATCCACAAATACCGCACTTAGTGTTGGGACAATTGCTTGGAAGGGTTGACTAGGACTCCTGGAATTGGAAGGAGGTAAAAAACAAAAAATGTATCAAAAAAACACCAAAATGAGGAAGTCATTCAGCTGCTATTTCACTGGCTGAAAACAGAGAAGGCCATTTAGTGTGTCTTCTTCTACCTCTAGAAATATTTCAAATTTCTAATGTTTTAGCTACTGTTTTCATCTTAAGTCTAAACACCACATAGCAGTTTGCTTTCGTTTGCCCAAGGAACACAACGCATCAAATCAACATTTGCGTATTTGGAAGAATATTATTATAATTACAAAACTCAGGTTGAACAGAGAAAAGTTCACTGTTCTTCACTTGATTTAGTCTAACAGCACTGTGGGCTATGCTATTCCCTTAGAGAATGAAGTCATTATCTTTATGATGTTGAATCAAAAAAGATTGTACTATAGCCTAATTGCTAGTGTCTTCTTTGGCCTTAAAAGTGACATTTTTCAACAAGATACCACAGTTTTTGCCTGAAAGGGGCTCAAAAATCGATTTAATCCAAAGCTTGACTGTTAATTTGAGCACACAAAGAGGACTGGTGAAACAGCTAACACGCATGCCAACTTTAAGAGATCTAAAAGGAAGAATTGGTAACTAAATTAGCATCGGGTTTGTTCCTGTAATATGCCTGGTCATTAAAAAGGAAGCAAAGATAGCTATCTCAAGCTCCCTACAAATGTAAGTAACTGATTAATGTTAATTTGACATTTAAATACCCTAAATATTTATTATTAGGGAAGAATTAAAGAAAACTGAACTATAGAAGTTTTACACCTGTACATTCATAAAACCAGTGCGAATGGAAAATGCAGTGTCTGCCTGCAAAGGCTGCCGTTTCATGAGCCTCAGCCTAAGATCACATAAAAAGAAAAAAAAAGCACCGAACATAGGACACAGAATGTACTTGACTTTATGTAGACACATTTAATTTAGCAGGAAGATGCAGACTTTTTAAAAGTAGCAGTAATATTAATTCACACTGTAGGCGCATGCATGCATATATCCGTAATCCTAGGCATTCACCTTCCTCCCAAATCTACCTAAATCGTTGTTTCTGGTAATAGCCATCAGCTACTTTTTTTCTTCTCCTACTCTCCTCCCAGCTGAAAACAGTAGAAGACCCGACCTTGCAAACTGCATTTAGACAGAACTCTCTCAAGGTCCAACAACAAATAATACTTTAAATGAATAATTTCATAACCTTCCTCTAGTTACACTTTAGCTTGGTCTCATCATGAAAGATCAGACAGCACAACTAAGAAATGCTCTGCTAACATCATCTCTTACAGGAAGGTATTAGGTTGGAGGCTCTCAGATTTCACAGTAGGTGAGCCACTAGTTTCCAATACATGGACCGAGTTCCACAGATGAATTTTCCTGTGCAATTTTAGCTGCTTTTTGAGCTCTCGGACCTCTGCCTTTCGCTGTTTCTTCTCCGCTCGTAATCTTTGCTTTTCTGCCTTCAGAAATCTTTTGTCCATCTGTTTCTGAAGCCTGCAAAAAGAATAAGACACTCTGTTACGATACATTAAATTGATTAGAATTTAGCTTTAGCCAGCACAGTCTTAGTCTCAAAGGGAACACTAAGGAAATGTCTCATACTTCTATGTTGTATTTTAAAATTTTAAATTTTTTTTAAAAGAACATCTTCATAGTTCCTTGTGAAGATATTTTGAGTGGCCCTGGTGAAAAAGCAAACTTAAAGGCAGATTAGAGTATACTCTCAAAAAAAAGCAAGCTCTCAAAGTTTGCTACCCAGCTATGACATGAGATTTGTCTTTTGTACTTCGTTATTAAAAACACTAAGAGTTCTGACTTAGGCCACTCAGAAGTATATAGCTACTTTTAGCTACTCACAATGAAGTTTCAGTACCATTTCCATTTCTTGTCATCTTAAATCTAACATAAAAGCTGAACATCAACCCCAATACAGGTGTTTCCACTTTGCTTTCAGGATCATCTTGTCAGGTACTGACAGGTGCCACCATTTACCTAACTTGCTCCAGAGTAGCAGGCAGGCGAGGTGAGCACTCAGCAAGGCTGTAATTCTCAGCAATACACAGCACGGGTCTTCTCAGCTTTAACAAAACATGATTAGGATCATGTGCATATGTTCCTGCTTCACACTGTTCACAGATACTGTAGGCTGGACAAAGGCTGTACAGAAGAAAAGGCAGAAGGGTACCAAAAGGCAAAGAATCAGTGCAGTAGAAAAAGACACGGAAGGATAATTAATCCTTACATTTCTGCAGATAAACAGCCCTGTACCATCCTACCATTGTAAGCAGTGCCCGAGCGAAAGAGAAGCTGGTTCTCTCACTTATACATCAATATTTGCAGCCATCTGGAATATCTAGATCAGTATCTTTCTTGGCAAAACCGCCAGCACAGTTCCTACTTCCTTCTTGAGTACACATTGAAAGAAACAGATGCTTCCTTTAGCCCAAGTGATTAACAATTGTTGCTATAAAGGATAAAGCATACCGAATTCCAATGCCAGAGACAGCATCATACTTATGAAAATACAGAGGATAAGTAAACTGAAGTATTCAGGGAAGCAAAGCAGATTGGTCCTGCAGGAACAGGACTAGTAAAAAACAGACTGTCATCTCCTGACAGCAAGAAAAACAAACATCCACTGCTGCTGCTTAGTCCTAAAATACTTAGCTTTACAGCAATTGCCTCATTCAAATAAAACACTCACATTTGACACCTAAGACACTCATCAGAACTTATTTCCTATTATTAAACTGACAGTAGCGAGATCATTAAAAAAAGGCATGACCTGCTGTAGTTTCATTGACTGTCGGAACTAAATGAAGGACTACTATAAACTGGTGATTATATATTTCGCTTTTTTTTGTTTAGTTAACTGAACAAAACATTTTCCTTTACTGCATGTTATATGGAAAAAAGGTAAAGAGCGTTTAAGAATAAAGCAAGTGTTACCAAGTTCTCTCACTTTAACAATCATGTTTTCTCAAAATAGCATTAACGTTGCTCTTATGCAGATAAGGTCTAGCCACCACAGCAGAGAACATAAGCTGTTTGTGAGACACACTAGATGTTCTGAAACGTACGGCATGCTGCTGATTAGAGGTCTGCAACACCAAGACAGTTGCTCAGACTCACTCATGTACCCTACATCTTAGGTTTCCCACACTCCCACCCCTCATATTCTACCTGCACTGGTAGCGAACTCCAACAATTCGGGCCTGGCAGTTGCAGCAGGAGATCAGCCAGTCACACTGGTTGCCATTCCCCAACTGGCTCTCTGAAGTTGCAGGTGCTGCTGCAATAGAGCTCTCAGAAATATCTGGAGGCTGATTGTGATGAACAAGCTTCGCATACAGCTTTTGCTCCAGTTTCTCAACAGTTTCCTTAACTACTTGTTCCCTGAACTGGAAAAAAAAACCAAAAAAAAATAAAGTAGTCATGGACGAGACTCACCTATGCAGCAAAACAAAATTGGATTACACCGTCTCAAGTCTCCCAATCTGTAAGTCACAAAAGCAGTTCAGCATCCACTTCCCATCCCCCCAGCACATTCCAGATGAAATTAAACAACTGTCACATTCCTCAAAGGATTTGTATTTTACAAAATACAAGCCCATTGCTTTAACAAGGCAAATTAAAAATCGTATACTCATGCTTACAATATTAAGGTTCTTCTTCCCTAATCTTACACAAAGGGAAGGAAACTAATTAACACAACTCCAAACACACCCCTGTGGAGTCCCTATCATTAAGTCCTGATTTTGTTCACCAAGGATATTTTAAATACAACCATTAAGTTCCCGTATCTTTTGTTTGTATAAAGAGGTGGCAAAGGAAGGGAGATTCTAGAAAAAAACCACCCAACAACTTAAAAACAAATGCATACACTCCTGTACATTGTACCTTTTAGTTTCAAGAACTCACTAGCTAATTAATTCTTAGCATTTGCATCTTAACTGCTTCTTAGGTGATGTTTATTAGCTGTTAAAAACAAGTTAACAACCACATTTTATTAACCTGTATGTTATACTCAAGGATCTCCTGAAAGAATTTTCTTAAACTGAACAATCAAGAAAAGCAAGGTCATCAAATGCTGTGCTTCAAATCTCAGGAAACCTTAAGTATTACCCTCCTGAAACTGGTCAAACAAGAGTCTCCAACAGCAACACCGTATTTCACGCTCTTTCATGCTGTGCCCTGAATTTCCTATGACTATCTGGAGTGCAACAAGGATTCTACCATGGGAGCTACTTAAAACTACACTCAAGCTAGTCAGGTGCACAAACCAAACAATCCACGTTTTTTTTTTTTAAGGTAACACCTATACTGTACAGCCATAGTCAGACACCTAGTTTCCATTTACCACCACAAATGCCTAAATGCCCTTTTAAGATCCTCACAAGATCTCACAAGTACTAAGAGCAAGAGTGATCAGATGTACAGAATTAGGCATCACAGGTATCTTTTCTATCCACAGCCTCCCTTCAGAATTCAAAAGTTCAGAAGAAAATACACTTACTGTTTCCAAGTAGCTAGTGAACCATTCTGGAGGATTTTCATTTGTTCTTCCAGTTCTAGTGTGATTTAACTTTTCCTGAGGAAAAAAAAACGCGAAACACACACACCATAAAAATGAGTCACAAACCTTAAGTATGCAAAGCTGCAAAAAAACTTCAATACAGCAAGTTAACCCCCTTTCAAACAGCTCTCAAGAATCCTTACAAAAAAAGATTAAGTACTTCAGAAAAGTTGCAGTAGAAAAGCAACACAAGGAAGCCACTGACATTTTCCTGAAAGATTTCTGCCTTATTAGCATTTGAGTGTAATTACACATCAATGCTAAAGAAATCAGGACAACCAGATGCTACTAGATGACAGTCAGGGCTTCAGGAGGCCAATTACTTTGTTTATTAAAATACTTAAGAGTGGTCAACATGAAAGAATCTGTATTTCTAAATGCAGCATCAAAATATCCTCTTGAAGACATTCAAACAATTTTGCGAGCTTCAATGGGTGCAGGTAGCTGAAAATGAAAACCAACTTCTGAAGTCAGAGTTTTTCTGTATGGGTTAAAATGACAGTCTATAAAGTGAATTACACTTATAAATTCTTTGTTTTAATGAATATATATTCCAGCTCTACATCCTACCTGAATTGTCAGCTCCGTCTCATTTTTTAAATCTTCCTCTAACCCCTCAGCTAGCACAGAGTAGTGCAAAAGAGGTTTCTTCTCATCTTTATCAAGTGTCATCTTTCCTGACACAGTTTTTTCATGTGGATGCAAAGAACAATACGAGGCTTCTTTCAGAGAAGAGTTGTCTTCATACACATTCATCTGAAGTTGATTTCCTTGTTTAACTGCAATCTGAATAAACATTACATACATACACCATGTTTAGTCCACTTACAACTAACATACAAAATCCTGTAAAAATACAGAACTACACTACATTGGAGAGGCTGGGAAAAGACTAACACAAAAAGAAAAACTGAGTGAAATGCCAAGGTATATTCAGCTGATATTTTATTCTGCCTTTCTTAAAGGTTACTTTATATGCTTATAAAGGTTACTAATATGCTTATTAAAAAGTTTATTATAAGCAAAAGGATAATTATGTAGATATTCTACAGGAATTTTTCAGTCTACAATAAAAGCTGCTTGTATTAGCCAGTAAACAATACAGATTCTGTCCGGGAACTTACAGTCAATTTGAATTTACGATCATTACCAGATTTAACATTCAAACCACGAGCCAAAAGTTCTGAAAGCAGTAATATTGTACAACCAAAATTTAAAGGAATACAATTCTTATTTTGTCCAAGTGTAACTAAGCATTGATATCAATTAAAGCTTTAATGATGTACTCTCTGGCAATAGAGTCAACGTGGCAAGACTTTTAAAAGGATCCCTTTAGATCCCATGACAGCCCAGTACCTCCAAACATGGGATTACTGTTTAAGCGTTTGAGATAGCCAGTCAATTAACTGATGAACTGGCTGCTCAGGGCCCTGAATCACAAGTGCCTAATCAACTAATTTATACAAATCAAGTTTAGACTGGATGGAAAAAAATCGTAGGAAAACATTCAAGCTAGTGTACAAAGCCAGAAAACTGAACTATTTTATTGCCACGGACCAGGTAATGCTGTTTTTTTCTCAGCTACACCAATCTGAATTGGAGAAGGATGAACTTATCAGGGAAAAGTCAGAGAGCATTTACCTTCAGAGCTTCTTCATATTCCTCTAAAGAAAAAGGGAAAGAAATGTGATTTTTCCACTATCAAACAAAAGATTTAAGTTTAGAACACACTATTCAGGGACCCTTACGTCAAGAAGTGTCTCCCATACCATCTGTAAATTCTTTTAATATACAGCTACTGAAAAAAGTAGTCACATGTATGCCAATAAGCAAACGTGTTCACAGCCTAGAGACTTAACATTCCATTAATTTAGTCATTTCCAATTTGATCCACTTCGTGGATCAAAGACTCATTCCTTTGGGAGGAATTTGATGCCAAATCATACGTAAAATCCAAAAATCAAGCATTCTCAACTCTTCTCCAAAAACATGAACAACAGTTACGGTCTGTTTACTGATTTTACTTCAATAAAGCAGCAACTCACCTTTGCTATTCACAGACACCTGCAAAGAGAAAAAACAGTGAGTTATAGCTACTGATACGTTTTTGCAATTCTCTTACAATCTCTTCAAATAAGCACACTTTCAGAATACACACACTGTTATTCAGTTTCCAAAATACCACTCCTTCAAATATTTCTTATTGCTCCTGCTTTTAATCATTAATCAATGCTGTGGTGCTCTGGAGTAGACCATGTTCTTTACTAGATTTGCACAATAAGCAAGGTCTCTAGCACCTGTCAGCATCCAGACTAAGTGTGGTCTCATCTGCTGGAAGGAAGCTGGCACCAGTACCACTGGGTTTGCTACACAAGTACAAAGAGGTTGGAACCAGTTGCTTGTAACACCCAACAAACTAACGGTTCAGTGTCCTACAATTTAAACACAAGCCAAGCCTAACTTCTACAAATGCTCATTTATCAATTTTGCACACAGAATTTACTAATACAAGCAGCTATTTAATCACTACAGCTTTGCACAATCCTGAATGATGTTCATTCTGTTAGCATTCAAAAAGGATCTTTAAAAGATGCACCTAGGTATTTATATAGATACAGGCTGGAAAACAAATCTCCCAAAATGTGGCTGGAAACATCCTGACATGTCCCCTTGGGGGGAAAAAAAATAATTTAAAAAAGAGCCCCGTCTCTGCAATTTAGTAGAGCTACAAACCAAGTAGTGGAACACAGAGCTTGCAAAAACTACATTCCATCTGAGAGCTACATTCTACTCTAAATCTCTAGATAAATAGAATATGAAAGGATGAGTTTATGCCAAGCAGGAAGTTACTCAACAAGGACAACTAGAAGTATACACCAATTTGTTTTCTGAGTCAGTAATCTGCTTGGAGATTATAGCATTTACATAAAACAAGCAGAGGATTTGAGCAGACCAGATCACTGAACTAAACACATGCTAATGACAGGGGACCTACATTTTTCCGAGGAAGGAGTGTAGATTGAAGAGACAAGGGTTTACCATGGCTGCAAACACAAACTGTAACAACTACCTTATTCTTATGAAAAATAAAAAAGTCCCTTAACTGAAGCATGCTTCCCCCAGAGCACACAGAACCACTGGCTGTTTCTGCGGTGTGGGAAAAAGAAAGGCAGTAGCTTCTAAAAAAACATTTTAAACTAAATATGCTACATTAAGAGTGAAACCACGAGACTAATGGCTATTTTCTTATCAAAGGGGGAAAAAAAATCACCTCTGATCTGCATAATAGACACACCTGAAGGACCCATTACATATTATCAAGAAGCAGAAAGGTTCACACCAGTCACTTTGGTAGAGCTGTTGGAAGGGTGGGGTAGCAGGTATTTTACCTCATCATTATCTTCATCAATATATTTGATCTGAATGTTGTCCAGGTCAAATGAAACTTTAACCTGTAAAGAAAAAAAAAAGGACACAAAACCACAATGAGGCAGGACTACAGATGTTTTCAATTAATCCTGATCATTAATAGGGAAAAATGTTTTAACCCTTCCACCCCTCCCTTCAGTTTCTCAGTTGAAATAAACACTGTTTTACAAAATCCATTCTTCTGGAGTTGAACAACTCTCCCCAGTGCCTTGTCTCCAACATTTACTAACTTTCTAGACTGAAAAAAATCTTTTCTTTCATGTCTCACCTTCCCTAGTTAATGTTTACCCCAAACTAAATAATAATAACCTTTCCATTATAAGAGGACTATTAACTCAGGGTTAATGAACTCAGTCATGGTAAACACTGCACTATACAAAGGCTAAAGCCAACAATGACTAGATGCTAACTTTTACATTAAAGAAACAACCAGGAACAGCTCACACAGGTGCTCAGCCTTTTTTCCACAAACCTATTTGTGTTTTGAGCAACTAGGATTAATTTAAGTACTAAAAAGAGTGCAGTATCTCATTCTAACACCCACTGGCTGATGCACTGTACATCAACATAAAAATCCATTACAGAGATCGGAATTAAGAGAATACAGCTGAGCAGCTATTTTGTATCTTGCATTGGGAGAACAGAATGAAGAGCATTAAACAAACCGTAAGTGAAAGCGATTATTTCCCTACGTTGAGTAACAGTCTTTGAGGCTCACATGCGTTTTTGCATCATTTACTTACACAAGCTGTATTTTTCTCAACAGAGACTCTGAAAAACTGATATATCCAAGACACATTCTCCTAGCCGGGACCTAAGAGAAGAACACCAGCAGCCTTAGAAGACAGCAGACAGCTGGGACTTCCATGGCACCACAAGAGCACACTGATATAGCTACACACATTCTGCAATGAACGTGCTACAGGCTGGGTCTTCTGGTGATATACCCCAAATTAATTTTGGGAGCGCAGCGAGAGAATCAACTCAGCTTGTCAAAAAACTGTGGTCTGTATCTACATCACCTATACCCCACACCGTTACCCTAAAATTCAGGCTAGAACCAGAGATCAGGTTATCCCTGATAAACACCACACAGATTTAATAAGACATTAAAACATAGGCAAGACACAGTTTAACTGACGCTAACTTGAGGTAGTAACTCACACAGTATAGTGCAGAAACACCGGTGGTACTACCTTGGTCAGAGAAACATTATGGTAATAGAACACCACACCTTGAACAAACACACTCTCTGCGACTAATTAAGGGCAACACCGCGCATACACATCAATCTGCTTCCAGCTTTGATATAAGTAGGATTTTGACTAGTTCAGACATTCCCGCAGGGTCTACTTGCCCCAAAGTATTTTAAGCCTGAAGTAGCGCCTCTTCTAGAAGACTGAAATGCAATGACTGAAGATGATGCAGTTCAAACTTTGCATCTGAATAACTCACAATGCAATAACCTCCTACAAAGTACACTCAGCTACAATAAGAACTAAAAGAGAAAATAAAATATTGGCAAGATCTCCTAAGATACAACGTGGAGTTGGATTAAAAAAAAAAGCCAGAACAGCTGCTACATAATCATCATCACCACCACCGCGGCTTATCTTAAACAAGGGAATCCTTACTACAAAATTTGAACCTCAGCCAATACAGGAATTTGCACTAACTGGAAATAAACATCCAAACAAAACCTCTTCAGTGTACCATGGGCATGACGTACAGACCTTCATAAGCGACTGGCTCACGGACAAAACCAGTTATATCTAAACTAGCACACACAAGGCACCAGGAGGCAAGAAACCAAAAACGTACTGGTGGTCCAGAAACCCAGAGAGTAAAGCCAAATCTTCAGGAAAATGGTCTACAAGCAACAGCAGAGTATTACTTCACTATATCTACTTTAAGGGGTAAAATGATGGAAGATAAGAGACACAGAGGGCACTTTATAGGGCTACAGTAGTAAAACCAACTATCTGTAACTGTTGGCAAGAGCAAAGCACGCAGCTAAGGCCACCTGCTCACGCAGAACAAGCGTCCCACAAGCAGCTGTACCCAAACCAGTCTTTCCACACCACTCTAAGGAAATAACAACAATAAAAGTTACTGTCAAGACTAACAGAAAACCTGAGACCGCAGCAGCACACAACGCTGGCTCTAACAGCCTGCACAATGGCTGACACGGCTTTCGCAGGCGAGAGAGACGCTGCTTGGGCCCTGGGACCGGCGCTGACGCTCCCGGCGCCCCAGCGAGGGCCCCCGCGGCCGGGCACGGCGGGGCGGGCCGCGCTCACCATGGCCTCCACATCCGCCCACGTCGTGTGCGCCGAGTCGGACACCAGGAAGCTCTGGGTCTCCCCACGGCAGTTGACACGCAGGTTCACCTGCGGCTCCATGCCGCGCTCCCGAGCGGCCCACGGCAGCCCTGTCAGGAGGCCCGACGATCCTAACATGGCGGCCCGAGCGCGGCCAGCCCCGTGCGCTCCGCGCGGCACTACTGGCGGCCGCGCCTGCCATTCATCCTTCTTCCCGCCCTGATTGGTCGGCGGGGGCGGACCCAAACACTGTGGGATCACAACAATAAACAGAGCCGGAGAGCGCGGAAGCGCGGGCGCGGCGCGGCGCCAGCAGACACGCACTTCCGGTCCCGCGCCGCAGCTCCCACAATGCGCCGCGGCTGCTCCTGCGCTCTCCGACCAGCTACGCCCGGCGGGGTTACGCGGCAGAGCCAATCACCCACGCCCTGCCCTGCTCCGTCACGCCGTGGGAGGAGCCGGAGTGTCACGTGTCGGGAAGGGGCTAATAAGAGACCGGTTCTCAGACCACGTGTGGTTGTTTCGCTCTGTGATTGGCTGCCTGGCTATACTGCGCAGGAAGGAGGAAAGGGCGCGAAATGCGACACTGTAGAGCGGCCCCTTAGGGCGGCTGAGGGGCTCCGGGCTGGCCGCCGCTGGCTTTTGCCTCCCCCTGGGCAGCGTTCCGGGTGGGTTGGCCGCCCTCACGGCGGCGGAGAGGCTAGGACCAGGAGGCCGGAGCCTGGCCAGCCGGGTGCTGAGCAGCTTCACCCCGGCCTCCTGACGGTCGTCGCTGCTGGGCCCGTTCCTGCTCCGGTAAAGGCCAGGCGGCTTCTCTTTGCTTTAGGGCTTGCGATGTTTGCTGTAGGGTCTTACCTGCACTGCTTGGTGCAGGCAGTTCCCAGGGTCCTTTGCATCAGGTTGTCTTCTGTCTCCTTTACAACCTTTTCCACCTACAAAACTCCTTTTTTGTTGTTGTTTTGCTTCTGCGGCCCCTTGTTGAGCTTCTGCTGAATGCTACCTCTGTAAACCCTTTCCGTTTGCCCTTTTGACTACAAGAGGCTTGACAGGTTTTAATTGTAAACATTCAGAGTAAGAGCTCCACCAGTGCTGTAAAGTCTCCCGCAAGAAATAGCAGCAAAGTATTTGATGCTGTTCAGCATGTTATAGAACAGCCCGACAGGAGAAAGCATGGTGGTGGGATGCAGCAGGTCAGAAACAAAACTGTTACTTTGTTTTTTTTCCCCTGTAGAGCATTTTTGGATGTGAAGGATGGACTTTTCTGTGATTGCTATTGGAGATGTACAAAATGTTCTTTCAGCTATGTGGAAGAACTTGGAGTGCCCAATATGGTATGTCAGAAGAATAATATGAACTCTTAGTATAGTTGAGTCTTCTGTTTTTCTTTTCAGATGCTTTTGTCACTATATGGGCTATTGGAAAGCAAAAAGAGTTCTATGTTAAGTATATTGGTGTTTCATAAGACTCAAACGAGAAAGTGAAAGATGGAACCTGTTTTACTCTTATGTTCTAGTACATTTTTCTTTTCTAATTAACCTAAATGTGTCAGTCCTCTATCCAGTTAGGGAAAAAATGTATCTGATTGCATTAGAGTATTGTTTGTAAAGCAGCCTGGATCTTTGTCCTTTGTGTCTAAAAGGTAAGTGACGTTTGTACTACTTTAATGCAAATAAGTACTGAAATAGCAGAGATTCTAGTTAAAGCCTACATACCTAGAATGTCTGATAAGCTTTTGAAAGACTTGCTTACATTGAATCAGACTGCTGACGTTTATTTTGTCTATGCTGGCAGAGGTTTTTAGAGCCTTATGTTTTAAATTAATTTGGAAAGATTTTACTGCCATTGGAAAACCAAAGTAACTTCTGTGTTGGTGATAACATCTTTTACAAAGGCACCAAGGAGAAAGCATAGAGTGTCTGCAGAGCTCTGCAGAAAAAAACTCGTGTCCAACCTTCTCCAAAGGGGCAGCATGGTTTTTGAGGAGCAAATGCATGCATTGGATGGCTGGTTTAGTTATTCATTGGTTTAACAAATAATGTTACAAGAGCTGGAATAGAAACCTTTTCCTATATTTGCTGTTCTTTACTGCAAGTGGGATTTGATGTAATAATGACATGTATCAGAAAGTGACTTTACAGTCTGGTACTGCTGACTGGTGGGAGGAAAACTGACTTTAATGTGGAATGGAGACCTTCAATGTCTACTTTCTAGCATATGTGCAAAAAAGATCATGGAAGTGTGTACTGTTCAGCTTAAATAGCAAGACGCATTGTGAACAGCAGTTCAAAACCAGGATTTAAATGCACTTAGCTGTTTTGTTGGTAATTATTAACTGGGCAGAAGGCTGTGAATATGGTGAAGTTGGGCCTTCCTCACTTCATTTCCATATGGGTTATTAAGTTATAATTTTTCTTTTCTATTATGGAAAATTAAAATATTAAACCATCCCAAAATAGGAATGCATGAGATTGAGGAATGCTGAGGCTGCTTTTGGCTCTTGGTGTATTTTGCTATAGGCACAAGTTAGACTGTTCTGCAATAATAGGATTATATTTGTTCTGACTTTTTGTCCAAGTTACATTGTTGTGGTGTTTTAATTGGAATCGTTACATAAACTGTTTTACATAGTACTAGGTTGTAGACAGAACACAGAGATGCTTCCTTATGTACATACACGGTCTATGAAACTCATGAAATCTTTATGTGACTAGGGCTTGTAACATGATGTATGCCTAAATCAGAGCAGTATTTTTTTAAATTATTTATTTGTTTTTAGTGTATGCTCAAGGTAGGTTATATTTTAAGATGAATTGAAGTGAATTGGTTAGAGCTTTTCTGAAAGCGCTAGGATAAAGTTAAATGCTAATTTTCACACAGTGCTAGACAGAAATGGATTTAGAATGGAAAACTGGGGTTGGGAGGAAGGAATAACTTAAACAGTTTGTGTCGACATGTGTGCATCTGGTTTACACAGACACAGTAAGAGTCCACTGGACTCCTGAACCCAACAGAACTACTCTGTTCTTTGCTCTTGACACTGGAGGTCAGCATTGAAAAAGATGACTTTAGTGTTTTAATACCAAGTTTCCTGCCCCGATGAAATGCTGCCTCTTTCCAGAGACAGACAAAGATGGTGAAGAGCTAGTAGATAAGTATATATTGCGTATTGACAGTATTTGGTACCAGGTTCTCAAATGAGAAATTGTCAAATCTGTCCTACTTCTCTTCCCCACCAAGATATGTTTTTAAAGTTTAGGAAAGTGGCTGTATTTCTGAATCTCACTTTGTTGCTGCGATTTTATATGTAACTTCTGTGTTCTTGTTTTCCTTATGTTTTCTTTCTGTAGTTTGGACGTGGTAGAAGAGCCAGTTTCAACAAAATGTGATCATGTATTCTGCAGGTAGGTTTGAAAACTTGTATAAGTCAATGCTTAGTCAATCTGTTCTTATTCTCCATATATACTTCTTTAATGCTAACGATGTATACTGTGATTTGGTAACTGAATATGTAAATATTTTAGGGGGAAGTTATTTCTGAATAATAACTGCAGTTTCACAGATGTGTTGGAGGGGATTGATTAATTATTCATAACACCAGAACAGGAATACAGGCATTCAACTTGATAATGAAGGTTTTCTATGAAGTGGTGCATGCCCGGGCTCAGTTTTAAAGAAAATAAAATCCTCCCTTTTGTTACCATCATGAGTACTCTTTGGTTTTTTTCCCCTAGATTCTGCATGTTTAAGCTCTTCAGTAGAAAGAAAAAAGGTGTGGTACAGTGTCCTCTGTGTAAGACTGAAGTTACCAAGAGGTAATGCATCTTTGCAAATGGGTTTGAGGATAAAAAGCTTGAACTCTAAGGAAAAGTTAATCATGGTCTTAAAAACATCTTAGCAGAAGACTGAAATAAACAAAGGTGGTTAAGTAAACTGTCAGTTCTAAAGGAGTAATTCTTTAGTGCCTTACCTCAGTATAAACTTTTTTCAAGTTACTGCAGGTGAAGATGCCATTCTTAACAAATGTTTGTGCTATCGAGTATAGACTGTATTATTGTTCAATCATTACAACTAATTTCTCTATGCTAAACCTATGTGAGGAAAAATAGGAAATTTTCATTTTGTGATAGCTTTAATTCCCATAGTAATGGTTGTTTTGGGGAATTGTGGTGTTACTTGGCAACAATTTCTCATTGTCTCATGTTCCACTTCGGAGTTTTACTCCTTTTTTTGTTCAGCCTAAATTAAAGGAGAACTATTAATAGTTGACCCTTACATCTGCTGTTTTAAAACAACTCATACGGTAATGTTATTTCAGAAGTCTGAGAGAAAATGCCAGATTTAAGCAACTAATTGAAGCATTGTTGGAAACTATCTATGCGTTTGAGCTTGACACTGGAGTAAAGTGTAAGTGTTGTGAATGTATACCCCCGCTTCTTTTTTTTAAATGAGTTTTTGACGTTTGTATCATAAGCATTTGCAGTGTATCTTGTTTACTGTGCAGTACTTGGTATGGAAAGAATTATCAGATTTTTTTTCTTGGATGTAGAAGCATAAGTTTCGTTAAGTTCCCAAGCTTTCCCTTCAATAACCTCTTGACAAATCTGAAGGGTTTTTAGTGTGTTTGATGACTCCGACCAATCTTATTTTCCATTCTTGAAATATGGCTGAATGTGTACCAAATAACCTTCAGTCTATGGCTGTGTGACAAAGTCCCACTCTTGATTATGCCCAACCTTGCAGCTTTAACTTCTTAGACATCTTAGAGCCTGAATTAGCAAGTGGTACAACAGTGTATGTTAACTTGCCCCGTTCAGATATATCCTTTTGGAATCCAATTTATCCTTCCTAGTACTCAATGTCTTGTAAAGGATATTGGCAAGTCAGATGCATGCTGCTTTATATTTTGGGAAACAAGGTGTTGTTGGGGGTGGGTGAATTTTTTCTTAGTATATTGTGCTATAAAAACTATACTTCCTTTTCAACTTGTTCAGACATTCTAAAATCACCAGCGTTAGATCCTGTTCTGGCTAGATTATCTATATAAGCAAAATTGGTTGAGAAAACTAGCTGGCAAGATCAAATTTTACTTAATACTTGAATAGTACTCATAAAGAACAATCAGACTAAAAAGTTAATCAGTTTTTTCTTTGATAATTGCATTTTAGCTGTATATACGCTAGTTTCATAGGGTCTGTGCAAGGCTATTTTATTAATATATAATACCTGTTGTCATGTCCCATTTAAGAAAGTTTTTTTTCCTGTTGACACTTTTCAGTTTTAAACAGTCATCACGTTCCTAAAACATCCACAGAAGCCACTGCTACTGAGTCCCTGTGTAAAGAAAGTTCTGTCATCCAAAGTAAGGTCTTCAGAAACAGGAAAAGAAGTGCTAAAGAAAATGGACAAGAAAACTGCACCTTGGTACCTTTTCTTCCACCCAGTTTATTTTTGTGGGTTGTTTAATGTTTTATTTGAAATGTGTATACATGCATATACATAAATGAATGGAATAGGAGGTTTTGGCTGGTGTTCAGATCACTGTTTGACTTGAATATTCATTCCAGACAAGGACATGTAAATATTTTTGCCTTCCTAACCCACTTAAAGTTGTTTGCATAAGAAGACCTGAACTCTAAAGATAATACAGCCATAATATGCTCTGTTACTGAAAGGAGGATTTAAAGCTTTTTCATACTGCTTATTTAATGAGGCTGTCTAACTATTTGTAGGCTTTTTACTTCTTTTTTAGCGTTAGGACCATGAATATGTCTTAAGAAATCTTAAGATATTACCAAACTTAGTGATTGCTATGTGTATGAGTTTGTGGTACTTTGTTTCTTGTTTCATCTGCTCTATGCTGAATAGAATGTTAAGGAAGACAAAACTGGTAATGGTTTGAGCTGTTAAATGCGTGATGATTGGTTCTATTAGCACATTCCATTACGGGTATCAGTATGATAAATTACATGTATTGGATTTTTTGTATGGAGGCTGTCAATTTAAATTCTTAGTCTGTATGTGTCAGCCAGCCCCCTGCTGTATTTTAATAATTGCTACTTATTTTTTGGAAATAGCCTACTGTTATAAATAACTATTCCTTTCCATTCTTCTGTCAGCAGGAAGCTAATGTGGATACACAGCTTACAAACACCAGGGTCAAAGGGTGTCCACTAAGAAACAAAACCCAGAAACGTGGCTCTCAGAAAGGGATTTATATAGAGTTTGGTAAGATCTGTTGTAGATCCACACTAGTTGAGCTTATTTGTAATGTTTGCAATGTAATGAAAGGTGATGAAGTCCAAAGTCTCTATAAACATTGATTTCTCATTAACACCCGAAATGAGAATAAAGGGTCAAACGATTGACAATTCCAAGCTGGTAAGTCAAAGGGGGTTTTACATGATTTATTATATTGTAGGAAATTATACTGCTGTAGTAAACCTTAAAGGCTCAGTGTACCAGATACAAAGAAAAGATGTGTACAGATGTGAAGAAAGTTATAGTTGTTACAACCAGTGATAACTACTGTTTTGTAAAGAATATTAAGCCTTGGCACTAGCGCTTGAGGCTCTAGTTAATAACCAGAGATAAGAATGAAAACTGAGAAAGGAGTATTTCATCTCTGTCTGTCCTAGCTTTTCAGAACTTCCTTTTTATCTGCTGCTGACTGCTGATAGAAAAAAGATAGATGCTTTGCATAGTTTATTTTCTCCTAGTGTCTTCAAGGAAGAAATTGCTCCTTTTAATGGATAGTGTTCATTGCCTCTTTTTTCTTACTGCTTCTTCCAAGATCAAAGGGTCAGAGACACATATTTGAATGTATTTCTCTAACTTCCCTTTCAAAAATGTAAATACTAGCAGCTCTTTCATGTATAAATTTAGAAATCGGAAACTAACTCTTAGCTAATTAACTCAGTAGCTCTCTGTTACAAGTCACTGTATTTAAACATAATTTTGTGCTGGAGCCGTGTACATATTTGTACATAGAAATCATTATAATTAGGTAAAATACTGCACAATTGAACTTGTTTTCACTGAATAAGTTGAAAGCATCTATCACTAGAACAAATAAGCATGCATGCTTCTGTGATGGTAAACACTGAATCTGGCAAGTCATCTTTCTCTGAATCATTTCAACCAGAGTAACTGATTGATTATTTTCTTTTATAGGCTCCGATTCATCTGAGGAGCTTTTTAAACAGGCAAGCAATATTGGGTAAGTAAAGGTGATTAAGGAATTCTTACTTTCTAAAGACTAGTTCAGTATTCTCATTTCTATGTTTTAGTTTTTAGAATAGGACTGATAGAATTCTTCAAGCTGACGAGTGATTTTCAACTTCGAGGGCATCAGGGTAGAATGGGTAGCTGACTCCTATCAGTTTGTCATATAATATACTTTAAAGCTGTTTTCTAAAGGATTTATTGCTTACACAGACATTAGATCTTCAAGAGAAAAGCATGTACTATGCTTTAGAAAGTAAATGTTAAATTTGGGAAGTATAAGAGAGAATCTTTTTAAGAAATGGCCTAAAACTGTGAAGGGATCTAATTATAGCAAGTGTCAATCATGCAGCCTGGCTCCTCCAGAAACTTTCAGAGAGCGAGAAGGGAAAATTAAGTATCATCTGTTATATCTATTGTGGTTTTCTCTGTAGTGAAAGTAGATATCCCTCCCCAACAGATTAGAAGACAAAGCAGCACTTCAGACTTCATCTGAAGAAAAGCTAGAAGAACTTAAGAATGCTGAGAAAGGGAAAGAATATTCTTGCAATAATCAGCCTGACATGCTGGGTGCTAAAGAAGTAATTCTACCAAATGTCGTAGGTGCGTTTGTTATTTTGGTGACAAAAGCTTGAAAGAAAGACCACAAGTTAACATTTTGATTTCAGTGTAGGTGCTTGCAGTCTTGTATGTTGTAGTTTTGTTGATACAGCTACTGACAGTATATTGTAGAGTAGAAACTTAAAGTGTGGATAGTTTGTACACAGGAACAGAAGGGAAAAAAGTAACTTGATCAAAGTACAAAACTTTTTCTGTTCTACATACGCCATATTACCCTTTATAATACACATTGAGAGCACTGTCTGGTAGTAAGAAGTTGGATGAACATATATGTAATTTGATCTTTCTCCCTTTCTCTACAGGGAGTTTGGTGCAGTGTAATACTCTGTTTTGGGGGGGAAATAAGAACAGTTCTTTTAAAACAAAGTAGCCATTAAGCCTGTTATTGTTCTTGTATGTGTAAAATAGGGCTTAATAATTTATAATACCTATAAATCTTCAGGTGAAGTTGATTTCTCGAAGGAAAACTTGAGCAAGAAAAACACTTGGAGCATCACTGAAAATGCCAAACCTGGCCAAGTGAATATGACTGAATATCAGAGTTCTCCTTCGAATGTTCTTGCCCTAGACCTACTTGCAGAGCAGTGTGACAGAATAGGTAATGCCAGTCCCTTAAGAAATGGCGACACATCTTCCTTTAAGATCACAGAAGAAATGGATGCAGAGCAAACTCAGTGCAATAGTAAAAGCAAAGAGTTTGACTTAAAAGATAGCTCAGGGAGGAACTTGGATAAAAGCAAAGAAATAGATACTGTTGTACAAAGTGTGGAAGCTGTGGAAGTACAGGAACCTGAGAATGAGTCTTTCCATGAAAAAGAACTTCCTGTGGAGAAACTACTTCAGCCAGAGACACTTCCCTGTGCTACCCTGAATCGAGTCTCCAGGAAGAGACTGAAGCAAAGCATTCAGAAAGTCAATGAATGGTTTTCAAAAAGCAACGAGATTCTATCTTCCAATTCTTCCCAGGATGATTCTGCTGGAGCAACTGATGCTTCAGGTGAAGGAGATGCATCTTTATCAGATAAAGATTCCTGTATTTCAGAAAAGACTGACCCTATGGTAGATTCCATGGAAGTTGCAGTGGTTGAAGGAAACAAGAGATGGTCAAAACAAACAGCAGATAGCATCAAAGACAAAATATTTGGGAAAACATACAAGAGAGAGAGGAAGTCAAATACCCCTGTTACTGTAAGAGACATTTTACCTACTACTACTACAAAAAAGGAAGATGTGGCCAAGGAGAAGAGCTTGACTAATTCCAGCAAAGATGGACTAAAGCGAAAAAGGAAGAATGCCAGTTTCCTACAACCAGAGGATTTCATCAAGAAAAAGGATACAGAAAAGGCAGATAGGTGCGCTCAAAGTGTTAACTGGCACCTTGGAGATGCTGAAAAGAAAAGATGTGATGAAGGCTCTGCTGTTAATGAGAGTCACCTCTCTAATAGAGAGGATAATATGCTAGCAGAACTTGAGCAAGGAGGAGGATCCCTGTGGAAAAAAGCAACTGAAGGGGTGACTGGCAAGCACTGTGATGGGGAGCTAGAACAGAGTAATGGTGATCAGAAAAGCACTAAAAAAAGTTCTGCAGCAAAAAGATGCAGGCGATCTAGTAGAACCATGTGTGCTCTACAGTTAGTAGTCGATAGAAGTTCTGTTTCCCCTGATTCTGCTGAGCCACAGATTGATAGCTATCCAAGCAGTGACGAACCAGGGAAAGCTGATTCTGAGCAAAGACAAGTCAGGCGCAGCAGGAGGCTTCAGTTACTTTCTGAAGAAATGGCAAAAGAAACAGGTAAAGGAGCAGTAACTAAGGGAGCAAGAAAGTATGACAGCGATTGTGAAGGGTCTGTCTTTGGAGTCCAAAGCAATGTGCTAGTTCACACTTCTGAATGCAAAGACCTCTGTGAGCCCCAGGGTACTCTGAGCTACAAGCCACTCGGGAAGCTGAAGCGTAGCCATCTGGAAGCAGCTGAAGAACAGATCGGTCTAAAGAATTCATCTGACACTGCAGAAATTGCGAAAAGTCTCTTCAATCCTACACCTTCATGTCAGCATTCAAATTGTAATTCCTTTGTAGCTGATACAGGTTCGCAAGAAGGTGAAATACTAGGCAGCCCTTTCCTCGCACAGTCTCCTTCAATGACTGTTGTGCAAACTGCTTCCCACCCAACTGAAGAGCCGACTGAATCATGTGCTACTAGTCCCCAGGACAGCGGGCATGATACACAAAATGTTCCAGGGGACTTCAGAACCAAAAAGTCACCAGTGGCTAAAAATGTTTTGGAATTGACCAAGGAAGCTGAAGATAGCGAGTTAGACACACAGTATCTGCGAAATATATTTAGGCATTCAAAACGTCTATCATTTAGCCTTTATCCTGCTCACGTGAAGGCATGTGCAGTAGAAGATGCTGCTTCTGAAACTTTAAAGATATCCTGTACTGATCAGGTAGAAGATAAGCATAGGAAATATTTACAAACAGAAAACTTGCAAGAAGAGAAAACTGCTGAAAGCTTGAGTAGGGTTTGTGAGAAAGAGAAGCTTAAAACCTATGAATCTGCTTGTGTTAGTCCTATGACTTGTTCTGTCAGCAGCGCTGAAGGTTTGCACACAGGGGAACATAAAGCAGATACTTCGCAAGCTGAAAGTCAAGGGAATCTGACACCGCTAAGAGTGGGCACTGCTAGGACTGAAGACAAAAACAGATCGCAACAAGAACAGGGAAATGAAAAGACACTGTCAACTGACGTAGGGATAGAAAGTGAGGTGAGACAGAATCCAAGCAAAAGTAACAGAACCCCAAGTGATCAGAGTAATACAGATGAGCACGCTTTCAAAAGAACAGATTTAAACACAGTCACTGAAATATGCCTCAGTTCAGCAAGCAGTCAAGCAGGAAAGGTCAAAGCTGTTCACAGCAAAGGACCAATGCTACATTTTCAGTCCAGATCAACAGTTTGTGCTGCAACTTGTCAGGAAAGGTCTGCTGAATTCAGCTATGAAGTCATCAGTGAAAAATGTAGCAAAAGCGAAAGAAAACAAGTAAAGGGGGTTGAAGGGCAAGCAAGCCAAACTACTAGCATAGGGATACCTGAGTGTTTAGTCACAGAGGCTCTAGAAGAACCTCTTAAAGGGAATGGTGATTTTTCAGGTTCATCTGAAACCCCTGATGGCTTATTGTGCTCTGACGTTGAAGAGAACATCAGCTTTTCTGAAACTGATAGGGGAGAGAGATCTGCTGTGTTTGTGAAAAGTGATACCGCCCTGGTCAAAGAACTACACAACAGTAATGTTAGTTCTAAGCCGAGACCTCGAGGTATTCGGAGATCTCGAAGAGCACGGAAACTGCAGTCTTCAGATGAAGAATGTAGTGAAGATGAAGATTTACCATGTTTTCAGACATTAATAAATGGCAAATCAGTAAGCACGCCTTTGGGGATCAGTAAACAAGTGACACCTGAGAAAGAGTCTTCAGTAAGTCCTGTCACATCACCTCGTGATGGAAGTCATGATGACAACAACATGCAGAAAATGCCTGAAGCTGCCCCAAGCGATGGATGTGCTTCACCAAGCCAGGAGTCAGAATGCTCAGTCAACTTATTTTCTTCCCAGTCCAACATGTCTCAAGAATCCATCGATGAAGCACAAGAGCCAAAGAAACCTTTAATACAAGGCCATACATCCAAACAAGTGAGCAATGTGAAGGAGAGTACAACTTTTCAAGGTTGTAATAGAGGGCTGAAGAGAAGCAAAACTAACTTCAAAGAGGAATGCCAAGAAGACCCAAACATGGGAACAAACCTAGGTACAGATCAAGATTTTTATCGCTGGAGCTGTTTGTAATGTCATTGCTCCTTGCTTTTTTGCTGTTTGCATAGGAACTTTAGTTCTGTATTTGTGGTACTTACATTCTTAAAAAAAAAAAAAAAAAAAAAAAGGATCAGCCCTAAACAATCAAACAAAACCCTCAGTGGTTTCTTTCCTGAATTTGCAGTTTCTTTGTTCAGAGCAAAAATGAATAGACTGGGCATGAGAGGCCAGACTGAGTTTGTTTTATGGGAATTAATTTCTGAGTGAAATGCTAGCTTTCTTACTGTAATATGATACTTGCATCTATCAGCAAAGTTTTATAAAGCCTACCTAAGCTGTTTCCCCAGATGAAATATTTGTTGAAATTGGCTGTTGAATTCTGTAGGGCTTTTTTTGACCTTTTTATGGCTTTCATAAGTATTTAGGGCTCTTTCATCACTGTTGAAACACTTTGAGTTCTAGTTACTTTGCCATATGTGTGACATGGTATTCTTTGAAATGTTCACTTAAAGTAGATCTGTGCTTCTAACTTGAGTGTTTTCAAAAATTGTCACTTTATACTTAACAGTTGGTTAAAAGGTCTCTGTGGTAAGATACCATAGATAACTATTGGGGTTTGTTTTTTTTTCTTTAACTAAGATTTTCTTCCGCCTCCTTCAAGGTCAAGGATCTGGCTATGACAGTGAAAACAGCTATGTGGAAGACTCATGTGAACCATTCTCTCAGGGTGAAATCCTTACCACACAGGTAAGTTTTATGCACTAAATTCTAAAAGTAGTTTACATTCTAGGATATAAGCATGTATATGAAAGCTGTGAGGGCAGTGTAGTAGGCAACTGCTTTCATCGTAATTCTTTGTGTCACTAGATTACTTCCAAGAGTAATGAAGAATTGTAGAATTGCTTCTATGCCATTACTCGTCCAACTTCACCTTCCGTGGTAACATTACATTCTAATGGCTGTAACTTGTTATGTGGTATTGATTACAGTTCTTAATTGTAGGAGATGCTAGGTATTGAATCTCCATGCTTGACTAGTGCTGGAAACATCAGCTTCCTGTACTTGAAAGCTTCATTGATAGGAATTTATAATGATTGGTGAGAAGGATTGGATTTGCTACATGATGATATTTAGCTGCATGGAGTCTTGCCTTCTAGGGGTAATGATTAAATCATTTCATGTTAGAATGTTATAGATATAAGACCCTACAGGCACTGTCCAATGAAAGGTGTGTCTAGCACAGTGTATTTTCTCTGCTATTAATTATGGCTTAATGGCCTGACTTGATGTATTGGGTAATGGGGTGGTGAGGGTGGTGGTTGGGGCTTTTAGTTTTGGTGTTTCATTTTGGGGGGTGGGGGTTATCCTGTAACTTCAAGGTAGGTCTTGTGACAAATCTCCCTTCAGCATTAACAACCCATATGCATTTTAATATCTGTCAAAGACGACTGAATTTAATTCTTGTGCTTCATGGATGGTTCTTCCGTTTAATGCATCGGTGCAAAATGGAGTCGACTGGCAGGACATTCTCCCTGATAGACCTTCAGGTTTCAGGATATATTTCAGGATAGATTTCAGGATATATTGGGTTAAATGGAATAGTGGCAGTATGAATTCTTGGGGAGTTTTTTGGTTTCTTTGTGGTAGGGGGGTTCTGTTTGGTTGGGAGGTTTTTATTCAGTAACACGCAAGCTCCACTTGGTGCCAGTGCTAGAGCTACGAACATAGTATTCAGCGCTGTGGAAACTGCTTTATCCTGTGTAGTGGAGGTTTTTGGTTTTTAAAAGGATTCTTTGAAAGCCTGAGCTGTTCTTATGGGGAGATGTATATGGCATGTTTTTAATAGAAGGTATAGTAATTTTTGATAGAGAAGGGAAGAATAGGATGAAATTGTTTAGAAGGAATAAATAAAAATGTCTTTAGGGCTTGCAGTAATGGTGGAAAGTGCAGAAGCTCAATACTTGATGTTCACTATTAAACTTCATTTCAAGCGGCTAAAGTAAACCGATGCAGTTGAGACAAAATTACTTTTAAATAAATCTGTGTAGCATTTTTTAATTATTTTTTTCTCTGACATATTAAAGTCTGAGCAGCCTAAACTGAAATAATTTGAAGAGCAAAATGACTGTGTGGTGGTTTGCATTCTTTGCTTTTGATGTAGCCTATGTGCATTTTTTTTGTTACAGTAAAAGCACTGCAGTGACCTTTTGAACATACGGTAAAAACTAATTGAAAATAATTTTGCTGTTTTCTAATTTTCAAGTGTTTGTAAAAAAAAAACAAAACCAAACAATCTACTGTTTAAAACAGTTGGCTAAATGTCGGCAATATTGTGTATCCTTTGCAGGAGAAGAATGTTATGCAGAGTAACCTAAAAAAACTTCAGCATGAAATGGCTGTACTTGAAGCAGTGCTACAGCAACATGGAAGTCAGGACTGTGGGTTTTCACCTATCCATAGGGAACTGCCACATTCCAGTGGCAAAGGAATACTTGGAATGGAACAAATGCAACAAGGAAGAGGTAAATAGCAATTAAAACCTTTCCCAGCTTTCTTACAAACAGTTGTTACTATTATTAGTTCTTTTTCCCTCTACCACAAATTATAGTGTTAATTCAAAATCGGTGTGTTAGCAGAATTTTACCTAAATTCAGCTATTCAGTGAGACATGCATGTTTTATTTATAACTTGGCTACTACACCTAGCTTAAACTCCTGTTGCAGATCTTTGTGAGATTACATGGTGTAATTATTCAAATGGTGTGAGTAGGCCTTGTGATTTGGCAGTACTAATCCACATTGCTGTTCTGTCAGTTATAGTTGTACTCTTGTTTTCTTTCACTGGAATGGGTAGGGGGCATGGCACAGTGGCTGAACACCCAAAAGGATTTGGCCTCTATTGCTGTGAGAATAATTGTCCTTTAGCGCATCAAGGAACAAGACAGAAATTAGGTTGGGTATGTGTTGGCTGTCAAAAGCAACACAGTACAGGTCAGGCTGCTGATCTTGAGCAGAGAGGAGGAGAATACCTACAGTGGTGTGTAAATCCCTTGAACAGGCTGGGTAGAATCCGTGCTTAGTTAACAAGCTCATTGAATTGCATGGCATTCGACCTTACTACAGTTTGAGAATATTATTTCATAGAGAAGACTTTGAAATGTGACGTGGAAGCTCAGTAAGCTAAATTCATGAGGCAACTATGAACACCCTGCTTGAAGATGTAAGTCAGCAAATCGATAATTAGTTTCCTTCAGACAGGAAAGCTACTTAAAATAATTCCGTTAATACAGTGCGTGTTTACATGGTTGTACTAGAATATGGATTTCAGACTTGTAAAAACTTAAACTGATTAGTTATTGATGATTTGATACAGATTACAGGCATCTTTAGCGATCAAATAAATGCCTCTACAGGTTGTGAACAGAGATACAGTAATGCGTTGAGGGGATTCATAAACTGCACTAAATGGTGTAAACTTGCCTTGGTCTATTTATATCCTACTTTTTCCATCTAATACATAACTGACATCTTGGTTTTGTAGATGATTTGGTATGTGAAATAAAACATAGTTGCTAGCTGTGCTTCAAATGGCTTTAGCATTTTGTGTAAATTTCTGTTTTGGGACACTTGTCTCTCTAAAGTGTGTCTGGATTGAGATTTTAGAGAATGCTTGACTTCTTACCTGAAGAAACAATTAAGAACAGTTGCTTTCATTTTGCTTGTTTAAGACCTATTTTTCTGTTTTAAAGGGGCAAAGTCAACCTCAGAAGGAAATTTTGAAAATCATAAAGGCAGAAGTTCAGAGGGATTGTCAGCCAATGATCTCCATGATATGCCAAGTGATTCTCTCAACAATAAAACCAAAGAGTTAGAAAAAGAAAGGTAAAAGTGTGTTTGTTTTTTACTTCTAATCTTTTATTTTAAAAAAATCTTGAATTAAATACCTCTCAACTTTTGAGCAATTACAGTACGTTAGCTGTTGCTACGTGGTTCTGTTGTTTAGAATAGTAAAAAAAGTATTAAAACCAATTTCCCCTCTCTCAAGGTCTCCAGAATTGTTGCTTCCATCTTCTAAATCCCGCTCGTTAAAGAGACTACATTTGGAGAAAGGTCTTCAGTGTGACAGTATGCCGAAGAACAAAGCTCATTCTGAAAAGACAAAACCTGTGCAGGAAGCGGTACAAGAATATAGTCATTGCCAACTTGAAGCAGGTAACATTTAAGAGGGATCCAATGCACTTTGATTTCTGCTTGTTTTTTCAGGTTTTTACATACAGGCAAGACACAGCTTTTTCTTGTAAATCAAGGATTTTAAAATATTCCTGGTCAATTTAAAAAGATGTTACTTTTTGTTTGGTAGCCCAACTGTATAGCTGCCCATCAGGATGGGGTTGGACATTTTGACAGTAATGGGAGTTATCAGTCTAGCATATAAATTGGCATTTCTTGAGAGATACAATACTGAAAGTTTTAAAGATATTCTAGTGTCTCAGCTATAGGTCAGGAAAAAGTAATGATAGAGGTAAAGGTGTGGTAATAAATAAGGAGAGGAAGTGACTGCAGCAACTAAACTTAAAAGGTAAAGCAACAGCCTTCCACCATGACTACAAGATGGAATTGTTTCAAGGAACAATTTTTCTTTTCCTTCAGAAAACGCAGATGAGCAGAAATCTGGGACCAGGCTAAACAGTTCGTCTGTCTTATCAAATCTCTGTGGCAATGTGACCAGGATTCCAAATAACTCTTCCTCTTCTGTAAGGCTTCTTAACCCTCGAACTGAAGAAGCAACAATTAGTTCTGTTGTAGCTCAGAAAGCTAATAAAAGCTGCGCTCAAGAACATAAATTGAAGAGAAGTGTGTGTCTTCCTCTGTCTGCTCTGCACAATGCAGCTGGGAAAGAAAATACTACAAGTCCGGGGGTGACTAACAGGAAAGAAATGTCAATTGTGGCATCAGGTCTGAATCAAAGTGAAAATGTAAGTATCTCCCAGAAGCTTTAGAGATCCCTTGTTAATTGTTCCTGATTACCTCTAGTGCTCAACGTAGGTCTGCGTACAGTGAAAATTAATCTTACAGGAATTGGAGATTAGTAATGGAGTGACTCAAGTCAAACTTTTTCACTCCTAAAAATATGCAGAATGCTATCAGCACCATGAAGCTTAGTGAAATTTGAACTTTTTAAATGACTGTCCAGGGGAAAAAACACATTCCAAAGCAAGAGAACTTTATTTCTAGAAATAAAGCCTTGAGGCATGGCTGGGAGGGGGCAGTTTCTTTGATAGTTCCCTTGATGTTCTCAGATGATGATGATGCTTTACCCAAATTCTGATCCATTTCTGTAATTAATCAATTCTGAATTGCTAAAAAACCTGTTTCTACGATCCATTTCCAGGAGGATATGGCTTTAGGTTTATAAACTACTGTCAGGAGAGCTCTTTACTTCAGCCTATTGAATGGTGCCAAAATTACTGACTTTTAAGGAAAGATACATTCAAATGTATATACAGAATACACAAATAAAACCATTAATTTAATTACATTATTGCTTCAGACTCCTATAAACTTGAGATGTTGAGTTTTTTAATGTTTTGCTAGCTATTAATTTTCTTAACTGCTTTTCAGTTGCTGGTCCAGAAGTTTGCAAGAAAAACTCAGAGCACTTTATCCAATCACATTACTGAAGGAACAACTCATGTCATAATAAAAACAGGTTTGTTGGGAGCTGTGTGAACAAATCCTATATTTACACATCATATAAAATTTTAACTAAAGGCTAACCAACAAGCAGGCGGTTCAGCAAAAATTTGAATAAGTTTGAGAAGGTGTTCATTATTTTCTTCTCTATCATAATTTTTTTGTTTAAACTTTGGGAATCTTTCTTATTCTGTTTCACAGAGTCAGAGTGAGGGTATGTTTTGCTGCCTTGTGTGATTTGAAGCTAATGTTACTCAATTTTTTCCTTCAGCTGTTTGGTCACAATTTTCAGCTGTTTAGTGCATGTTAACATGAAGTAGTTCAGAACCAACCAAAAAAGAAAACAACATAGTACCTAAAAAAATGAGATATAGAAATTCTGGAAGTTGGATGCTATTTTTAGTTTCCTAATTTCTTACAGGGATTATAAATGCTGTTTCTTTCTAAATTTTTGAAAGAAACTTATGTTTAATAGAAAATTGGAAGCAGGACTTAATTGTATGTATAACTGCTGGTAGTAGATAGTGAAAGTGTGCTTCCATACTATTTCATCATAACTATTATTTGCATGCTTAATTAAGGTACTTAAATTAGTTTTTGCTCTTTAGTAGAACTCAAGAATCTCGTTATTAAAAGCTTTAAGGGACTTTATAGAAATTTCAGTGCAATAATACAGTTTCAAATTTGACAAATGTATTGCAATCTGAAACGTAGCATTATATTGACTTCAGAAAAGCGTAACATTCATCAGTAAAATTAAAGTTATTGTATTTCTGTGTCTAGGCTTAGGTTACATTTGTTCTTTACTTTACTACCACATCTCTTAACCAATATTTTCTTAAAAAGCTAAATATTTTGAGCCAAACCTGGGTGTGGGTATGCTATATGCTATGCTTGCATTTTGCTTCGTAGCAACATTTCTAGCTGGCTCCTGTTTGGATACAGTCTACCACACAAGCCTTTCTTGCTTTTGAAAACCAGCATAGAAAAGGAGCCAGAAAATCCTCTTACTTCAAGTCTATGGGCTTAATTTTTGCCTTTTTTTTCAGGAAGGCTATCATAGACACCATGACCGTATGTTTTTTGGAGAAGTGGATTGTTCTGTTTTCGTACAAATACAGATAGGATAAACTAACTGCCTTCTGAAGCTGTGGCGCTGGTAGAACAGAAGATGATCTTAAATGGCTGGTCATCTAAAAATGTATGCCAACATGTATGGGCACCGAATCCTACTCTTAGTGCCCTCTGTCTTGACTAGCATTCACAGGTTTTCTTACCTCTTAACTTTACTGAATAACTAAAAAAGGGTTCAGAAGTTGTACATTGATTACTTTCTGCTCGTTTCCTGAATCAGGACAGTAGGACTTTGGAACCTTTCTATAAATGGTCTTGGTATTTTGCTGCTGTACTTAGCAAGAAACTTCTGGTTTTAGATACACACCACCTGAGCTGTTCTTTTCACTAATGACAAAACTGAAAGAGGTCTTATTCTTGTTTGCTCTGCAGATCAGGAGCTGGTGTGCGAACGGACACTGAAGTACTTCCTGGGTATTGCAGGAAGAAAATGGGTAGTTAGTTACCAGTGTAAGTATAACTTGTTTTGGAGCTGAACGGTCTCTGCTTTTTGCCACAAATATACCCTTCACTTGTTCCAGTAAAAAGCCCTGATTTCTTCATGTCTTGGCATCTGTTTTGCAGAGTTTCTTCTAGATACTTTAATATATTTTTGAATGTATTTTAAAAACCCCAAACAAACAGCAACATCAAACTTCTTTCTCTTCTGAATACTTTCACTGCTTTCAGATAACCACATTGGATTGCTTCCCACCTTGACAAAAGCCTTTCCTCCCTCTTAATTTAAATGAGATGCATAGCATCTCAGTTAGTGCAAAAATAATATTATTTATAAAAGGTAAAAAAATTCTTTTTGGCATCAGGTGGTATTGTTTCCCTCTAGTACAAATACCTTGGATTTAATGTAGCAATGAAGTCAGACTGTTGGTAGTGGAAGAACAATTTTGCTATATAAAATGACTTGTCCTGTTCTGATCTTTTTATTTAGGGGTAATTCAGTCTTTTACAGAAGGCAGGATACTGAATGAGGTAAGGTGGTTTGTTTTATCTTAAGAATGATATGTCAAATGTGTAGGCAATGCTGTTACACAGATAGACCTATTAGTAACCTCAGATGTTGTCTAAACGTTTAATAGATGTAACTTTGGCTCTGAAAACTGAGATTCTAGTTTTACCAAATGCTAGGATCAAATACCACACTTAGGCTATATGTATTCATTGTTATTGGAGGCATAATGGATCTATTTTTTGGAAGAGGTGATAGGCATTTTTTAAGTGTTTCTACTGATATTGATGGATTACAGCATAGAGGAAAAGATCTGCTGTTTGCTTAAGGAAATAACATTGGAACATAACTACATACATAGCTTTGTTTTTAAAGTTTAAAGTAGTCAACTACTGAAAACTTGTTCCAGCATTTTCTACCTTTCCTAGTAGAACTGGCTTATTTGATATGACTGATTTAAGTGGATTTTTGTATTCCTGGGTAGTATTTGGATTTTCATTCTCTAGTTCAGATTTCTGGAGAATGTCATTTTAGTGACACAGCCTGGATTTCATAGATCTCTGAGCAGAAATGCCCCCTTTCTGGTATGAAATGTAGGCCCTTTTGTCAAGCCAAGGGTGAAGAAGAAAAAATCTTGGCACCAAAAAAGCCCTAGGAAGGCGTGTTAAAGGCCCTTCTGTGCTTGAGGTGCAAGGGGGAAGTTGCTACAGAATTAACTGGGAACGCTAGAATGTGGGACAGCTGTTAACATTGTCATACAGTCACATTGCTTCAAGCAAGGAGAAGAGCCTGCAATTATAACGAAAACGATGGGGTTTCTTCCCCAAAGTGAACTGTCAATATGTAGGTGTTCTTCATACTCTTGTAGCGGGCTAGACTGCGTGGAAGTTTTGGAGAAGTTTCAAGCAAGTATTGGAGAAATGGGAGTTAGTCAGATGTAGGCCTGAAATTATTAAACGCAGCACTGTATTTGTTATTAATCTGTATCCGAAGTGAATGCCCTGAAATAAAATAGATGTTGAAGATCCAGATATTATGTACTGGTAACTTGTATCAAATGAGACTTTACTGATAAGTTAATTATAGTGTTGGAGTGTAGCCCTTCTTTTTATACAGTTTGCTAGACTACTATGTAGCAACTATAATTTGTCTTTAAAAGTTGTCTGATGTTGCAGGGGTTCATTACTGCTCTCCATTTTTCCTGAAAAGCCTTTTAATTTTCCATGCTCACTTAATAGCAAGGTTTCCAGTTCTGAAATCTGATGACTTCTTCCTGTTCTGATGCAGAACACTGACCAGGAAAGTGTTCTCAGTCTCCTAATTACTGATTACTTGTTTATTTTATTTTCCAGGAGGACTTTGAAGTTAGAGGAGATGTAATCAATGGGAGAAACCACCAAGGTCCTAGGAGGGCTAGACAGTCTCTGACTGAGAAGGTATAAGCACATCAGGGATGAAAATCCTGTCCTGCTGTGACTGTTTCATATATGTGGCTATGAATATCTGGATCTTCTTCCAATTTCTCTGCTGTTCTGTATTATTGAGTTGTACAAATTTAGCATTTTTATATGTGAAAAGTGAGCCCTGTCAGCGGCAGAGTGGTTATGCTCTGTGACTCACTGCGCTTGGAGTGAATGCTATCTTTTTATAACATCAGTATAGGATAGCACAGGGTTGGGGTTTTTTTATGATATTCTTTCGTTTTGTAGGTTACAAGAGCTTCAGATATACTTTGTGAAATAGTGATAGCTTGATAACCAGTCCTAGAGCTGCAATGAAACCAGCAGATTAAGTATTGTCCTTTAACAATACTGTATGTTCTTTGTTAATGTGTTCCTTGTTTTTTCAGATCTTCAAAGACTTTGAGATCTGTTGCTATGGTCCTTTCATTGATATGACTACAGGTGTGTCATTTCAGTGGAATTAAATGAACTCTGAGCATCAAAAATATTGGGGGGGGGATTGTGTGCTTTCACCAGAGTTTTGCTTGGACCTCTTCTTGGATGCTCTTGTATTTTTTACTCTGAAACTTTCAAAAAGCCTACATGAGGTACAGGCTGGGTAAAGAACTTTATCCAGTTCTGTCTCCAGACAGGATGGAAATGCTGTTCTCTATTTGGATGCAGAGGGCTGCTCTGGGAATTTTGCTGTATTTCAAAACAGGCCTTTTACCTAGTTTGATTCTCTAGCAATGAAGGAAAAGCATTAATATCATGCTGTCTGGTAATTGCTTTAGAAGTGTTTGAGCACTTGTATCAGCATTTTTTCTTCTGTCTTAGTATCCTTTTTCTAGCAGTTAACACATCCTCAGTGTAATTTCTCTCTAGCAGCAGATGTTAAGTGAAACACACAACAAAGCCAGAAGTTTATATGCAAAGAAAATGCTGGGCAGGATAGCTGCTTTTTGTTAGTTTGAAAGTGAATAAAGTATAGCAGATGTTTTGAAAACTTAAGATAGAATTTTTCTACTGAAAATATTTGTACCTCTCTTCCCATTTTTTTGCCTTATTCAGCAGGTACTTTCTGATTTGTCCAATAGAGCTTTATTTTTGACTGGGTGAAATATCCTCATGTCTCTTGACATTTGTAGTAATTACCGCAGAGGATGCAGTGCTTTCACCTGCTGCAGTAATCATCAATTATGGCTCTTACACTTGAGAGACTTATTTGTCATCTTCACCATCAATTCAACAAATTGGTGGAAATTAAATACTTTGGCTACTTCTGTTAATGACGGATAATCACAGTTCTGATTTCTAATTTTAATTTCATGTCTTATATACTTATGATAAGAGGAAATAAATTGTTAGTGTCTTTCTCCTTAAGTTTTGGGCATGTGATGTTTTGCTTTTTCAGGAGTGTTTTGTTTTGTTTAGTCCTGACTATAGGGCAAGGGAAGAAAGTGAGTTAATGTTCCTCCGCAGGCTAGAAAGTGAAAGGACATTCTCTACTAAGGCTTACATTTCTTTCAAATGATAGTTTACATCTTGGAGCAAATACATGAGGGTTTAGGGAATAGTATCTGTCTCAACGTGATAAACAATCTATTTACTTCAATATTTTATATGTGATTTCTTCAGAACATCTAGAATGGATGGTGGAGCTTTGTGGTGCTACCGTCGTGAAGCAACCTCATCTGTTCTCACACACAGCAGTAAGTGTTAATCAATGTTGCGCTTCACATAGTGAATGGTCTGTAGTTAAGTAATATACAACATGTTGAAAGGTTACATGGCCTTTATGGGCTTGTCAAAGACTTAACGCATACAGGTATGTTGGAGAGAACTGTCTGCACAGTAATGCTGCCAAACTGCACGGCAACAGTTCTTGTGTTCTGGGCTCTGACTACTCTGTGTATCGGAGTACTCTAGCTAGATAGCTAATCTCTCTTGAAATCAGCACTGAGCCTCACTTTCCCGTGCAAAAATCCTTTAGTGCCTTAACTTAGTCACAGCATTTGTGGAGAGAAATAACAAAAAAAAAAAATATCTTTGGAACAAATGTATTTCTCCTTCTACTACCACTTCTTAAAGTCCTCTCTGAAGTGATGCACTGAAGCAGAGTTAGCCCAGTTATCACACTCTGCAGATAGATGCGAGTGATTTAATGACAGACAGATAACAGTAGCGTTTTTATTTTCTTATCTTGAAATCCTAGAATTCTACTGCTGTCGTGGTTGTGCAGCCAGATGCTTGGATGGAAAACACAGATTATAGAGGTAAAATGACACACTGTCATGGACTGTTTTATGGTACACATTAGTGTCTTTATCACCTCCATCCTTTTAGAAGTTAATTATCAGAGAGGTTTGTAGAGAAATCGAAATCAAAATAAAATCTTACTGTGTCTGAAGGTGGATGTGTGTCTTGGAAGAAAAATCCAGAAGGACAAGGTATATTATCTCAGCAATAGAACCTTAAAAGGTAGTCTGGCAGGCAGATCCTGTTCTTGGCTCTGTTGTTCTGCATATCATCAGCTGTACAGAAACTTTTCTAATTGGAGATACCTTCTAAAAGGTATGGAGGCATGCCTGTAGGGGATTAGTGAGACCTAGGAGAAAGCCTCAGATGGGACAAGATTCTCTTGGTCTGGCAAGAGTACCTAGCTAAAAGCATTAATTGATATAGCTTTGCCTTTTTTCTTTTTTTTTTTTTAATCAAGATGCTCCAGAGAAACCATGAGACTTTGAAAGTGCAAGTGTTCCAGACAAACTTACTTTTTAAATGAGATAGTGGGAGTTATGTGATGAATGGGAGCTAGTTAGGCTACAGTGGAGTTCAACAAAGAGATGGAGCAGGAGGATGATGTAAAACCAGCTGTTTCCATGGCACTGGGAAAATGAGAAAATAAAGCAAAAGATCCTGAAATGGTGAAGAACAGTCTGGGAGCACTTCAGTAATCTTCTGTTGCTTGTCTCTTAATGAGACTCATTGCTTGTCTCATACTCTGTGCCTGAGCAGACAGGAACTGAGGCTCTGTCACAGAGGTCCTAAATTAAAAGATAACAAGGACTGTGCTTTTTGCTTTTAGTGTTTGTTCTGTGATGTTCAAAACTTCCTGCCTGACCATTTGCCAAACAGCTAATTCTTTTTGGAGCAGCAATATTACCAGCATTGTTAAAAGTAGTAGTGCCACGTCCTGGGTTTTAGACTCTTGGTTTTTATCAAGGCCTTTAAAATGTCAAAGAGAAAGCAAATAGCTTAACCTGAAAGACATCAGTGAGCTCACCTAAAGCTTGCTTTGACTCATTGGTGACGGTTTTATTGTTTTTTGTCTTTGTTTTACAGCAATCCAGCGAAAGAACAATGTTGCCATGGTGACTCGAGAGTGGGTATTAGACAGTGTTGCTTGCTATGAGTGCCAGGAGTTGGATGCTTACCTTGTGTCCTAAGGCCGATCTGCAGTTCTTTTTCCATTGCTCACAAATTCTCATCAGTGCTGATAATTTGGTAATTATTTTAAGGACTGAGAATTAAGTCACTTCCGCAGAGATTATGTGCCTGTAGTGTTCTTGTTCAGAGTAAAATAACTAGATTTCTATTAACAATAAAGTTACTTAAACATTACCATGTAAAGATGGAATTACCTACTGTTCTTTAACATTTCTAATTTCAAAGGAGTCCTTTTAATGTAAAACAAATTTTAAAAGTTAGAAAATGTAGAACACAGCCTCCTCAGAGAAATGGTGATTTATTATTTACCATTGCAGGCAGTTCCTGTTTATATACTTGAGGGTGTTTTGGAGACAGTCATTTAAAAGCATAATACTGTGCTCAGGGCTTGAATTAAAACGTACTTACACTCCTGAGGAACCTCCGTATTTTCACTTTCCATAAATACATACCTTGAATAAGGGTGTATACCAATACAAGGGAATATTATTTTGTGATTACTAATGCTTCACCCTGATTAATCTCAGGCCATGGGTTGTACTTGTGTTGAAAACTATACAAACAGCTGTCTTGTTGTATATACAAGTGCCAGCTTGCCCTAGCCAGGAGGATTCTCCACAAGTACAGTCCCTGAGAAGCCAACACTTGATTGTCAGCATAAACCAATCCCTAAAACCACAAGCCTATACCGGTGTTGTGCCAATCTTATTAATACCTGAGGAGCATCTGTGGCGCCTATGAAGAGGTAATGAACTGATGTACTTCAGGATCCCAGTGACCTGTAATAAGCCCTGCAAGAATCTGCTTCTAATAGTCCCTGCCTGCAAAGTGAGACTGCAAAGAATATTTGCTTTTTGTGGAAGAAAGTATCGCTTGTTTCTATTGCCAGACAATTCAACTTTATAAATAATTTTGTACTTCCAGAGCAGAAAGAAAACCTGTTTTCATAAAGTTATTTAAACAAAATTTTAAAATTGTAGCTAAGTTCAGAGAGTTTTTCAGTGCTCAGATGCTGCTAGGTTGTCTTGGAAAGTTATAGAAAGTATGTTTATAAATATTGGAATGCTCAAAGGCAATAAAATTATTTTGGCAAGTATTTTACGTAATTGTTTACTCTCATGTGAAGCAGTCAGTCTTTGCATTGAGGTATATATGAAAAAATATCTGAAGTCCAGCCTCTCAGAATGGGGAAGGGGAATGGAGACTTGCTGGAAGAGATAAAAAATGTAAATTAGAATTTCAGAGCTGGAATCAGAATTGTAATTTCCATCAACCTGAGAAGCAACTGTGTTATCAAGTGGCTTGTAGTTGCCAAGTGGAGGCAAATGTAGCCTAACTAGGCATTGCTGCTGGTAGTGTAAGTGCTGGAAGCATTTGCTCAGTTGACATACATTACTGCTTTCTTTTATGTGACTATTTCATAACTATCGAGGCTGTTAAACACAGCCTCACCTTCAGACTGATGCTGCTCTTATCTCTAGAGCTTACATTAGTTAGTTGTGTGTGGTGGGGCTTTTTATAATCTACATTTGAAAAGATAGCTGGGGGACATGACTAAACGTTGCCCGTTAGATGCAAGCGAAAGGCCAAGCAAGACTGTTTTGCATCTGCCATTGTGAAATTGTCCCTCAGATCCTAACGCAAAGGTTGTACTTTCTAGCAGGTCAGGTATGAGCTCCAGCTAGAGAGTTGTCTGTAGGAGTGACACCCGTGACATCGCCCCTCTTCCTTGGAGGGGACTAGACTAGATTTGTGGAAACTGCTTCTAATAAGTATCATCTGTGAACATTTGGAGTAATCTGCATCTCATGTAAGATCTGAATGAAGCAAAATGGTTTGGCTAAACATAAAGGAGGGATATCCTGGGGAGTAAACAGCTGAAGAGGGGCTGGTGTAGCCTCCATGGAACCCGGATTGACTATTCCAGTCTGACTTCAGTAATAAAGTCCCAGTACCTGGAGCATCCCAGCCACTCTGTGGGTCGGAAATGCCGTTTTATACATGAAGATCAAGCTGTGTTTCCTCCCTGGTTGCTCACACACAGGAGCAGCTTGCTTTGTGATGCTTCCCAGGGTAGGCAGCCTCTGCGGTGAATGTGTTTTTGAGACATGGCTAGGCCTTGCTGTGCCTTTTACAGTAATTACCTGAGGGTAACAAGTAGAATCAAACATCATTAAAGAACTAGACACCTAGTTAAAGGGGCTGCACACACAAACTGTCCTAGTAAGCAGCATGTGCCTTTTATATTATTCACTAGAGTGAGGGAAGAAACAAAGGGAAGGCTGGTGCTTGCTGGAGGTTTGCCTGAGGCTTTGCCATCAGGTAAGTGCTATATTTGTAATTAAAGCTGCTCTGCTTTTGAAACTTAACAAGAGCTGTTCCCGATGCAGCTGTGTTAGGGTCAACTTCCAAGGAGCCGGAGCTGTGCTGTGCTTTGGTGTGCAGACCCCCTGCCGCGGTCCTGGCCGCAGGCGGAATCTGCTGGCCACAGCTTTGTGCCAGGCTTCTGTCGGGCTGCCCTGACCCCGTGGTCAGGCCACGCTGTTGCTGACCAGTAGGAGCTGGTGCACTGGAGTTATCCTTTCCTGTATGGAAGCTTTCAACACTACATAGGAGGTTGGGGGGCAATTGAATTCTTTCCTTTTCTTTAGGCTATTAAATGCTAACTAATTCCTAATGCAAAGGAGAGGGATTTACTACTTCTGCGGAACAAAGTACATCCTGTGCCCGTGAGAGCTGACCTGCGCAGGGCAGTAACAGGCTGGCTTTGTCTCTGGCATTGCTGCAACCGGTCCCTTGTTCCCCTTAAGGTGTTGTTGAGAATCCTTAGCATCTGAATCGGGGTAATACATTCTGCCTGATGTCTGGCTCCGCCATGCATGGTTTCTGTTGTTCTTGACTTCACTGAGCCTTCAGTTATGTAGAGGAGGAATCACAGCGTAGCACCGGGCAGGCTCATCAAAAACATTTAGCCTGGATCTTGTCTACTGCAGCATCTGAAGTCAGGCTCAGCCCAAAGCCTGATGCCCCCGGAGCTGTTCTGGGGCTCTGGGCTGGCCTCTTCACCAGCACAAATGAGCTGAAGTATTTCTGTGAAGCTGCCTTACCTTACCAGCAAAACTGTTAACAAGCCGGGGAGAGGCAAGGGGGATAGAAGCTGTCCAGGGCTTATTTTCTAATAGATGGGAATGGATTCCTGGTTAAAATTCATGTATGTTAATTAGGTATAGCTTTATCTTGAATTCTTATCAGCCATGCTGGTGTGGAGCCTGTTAATTCAGACTGTCCTTTACATTTTGCTGCTAGGCAGCATGGAGTTATGCATTGACGGAGCCCGCTCGGGTTATATTAGCGGTGTTGGAATAAATGTGTAATCGCTGTTTGCTGCATAGCTATTGTGGAGGCCACAGACTGAAGCAACGGGGAGAGGGTTGTGGACTGTAGGGGGTAATTAAGCATCAAAGTAAAAATATTACTCAGTAGTTAAAAGCCCTTTGCGTTTGGCAATATTGAATTTTGATGTAGGATTTTACTGCTTCTCAAAGGGAGCTTCTGGTCCTTGGGAGAGCAAACGGCAGCCCTTCTCCTGGAACATGGTGCAGCACATCGGTATCTGAAATGTTTTGGTGCAGCGCCTCTGATGCCTTTCTCCTTGCTGTACCAGACGCTTCCCATGTAAGGGGGTGAGGCGGAACCAGATTGTCACTCCTCTTTTTTCCTTCCTTGGTCTACCTCCTTGCTTATAAGTCTTTAACGTGCAATCGCAGCTGCTGCGGGTACTGAAACACCTGCCTGGCATGCATGTTGAAGGCTAATATGCTGAAAGAGTCCACATGCTAGAAATTCCAGCCGGGTTTGTTTAGCCTGGAGAAAGCTAAAGCAGTAGGGGGTGGGGTATAACTAAGAATCCCCTTTAATACAGCTGCCAAATTATGTCAGGTTTTAACTACAACCTGACTATGCAGGATGGTGCTGGCACACTGCTTGTTCTACATCTGACTCCGCATCCTGGTTTGTAGGCTCCTCGGTACAGGGGTGATTGGTGGTGCTGGTGGCTGTTTGCTGGGGTGCACCCTTTGCATCCCTGATGAGTTGTGGGCGGCAGCTTCTGCTCAAAAAGGAGGTGAAGGGGGGCTTGTTCTCCGTGCTATAACGTAGAGGTTTTAAATGCATCTACTAGCAGAGCCTTGTAGTCATTATGCATTGCAAATGAGCTTTGAGGCTTGCTCTAAAAGGATATTAAAGTGGCAAATACACTTAACATATGTAGGAGGTGAAGGAAGGAGAAGGCAGCAGCTGGGGTTTCCCCAGCAGGCTCTGCTCCGATCGATCGGGCTGTACAGAGATCTCCCCCCGCTTTTTTCCTGCTTGGCAGGGGGGGCTTAGAGGGAGGGGGAGCCCTTCAGCCTGCACTCCCTGCCTAGCCACTTCACTTTGTCAGTATTGTTTGGAAAGGGACTTTTTTGCAAAAGTGCATCTTTGATTTATGAGAACTCCAACTCACCTAGCTCCTTCCCTCCAAGGAGCAGCAGCCCCCTGCGTAGGGACCGGTGGCAGAACGTGACGTGGTGGTGGTGCGGCACAGGGCTTCCAGGGGGGAAAGGTGGGATCCCAGAGGGGCTGCAGCACTGCCTGGCTGGGGGCTTTCTCTACACAGCCCCACAGTGGAGCAAGGATTCATGATACTTCACTGATGATGTTATAGAGAGTGCCTGGGTCTTTTCTGCGCCAAGACCGGTGCGAGCTGACCGAAGGACCATGGGCTCTGGTGAGCAGATGGTGCTGGCACCGCCTGGGTTACACTGCTCAGTCATAAACCAACTGCATTAAATGGTGGATTTCAAAACGCTTTACAGATATGATTGAGCCTTCTCTCTTGTTCCCCTTCTGTTTGAGGTTAGATATTACTGCCCCTACTTTGTTTCTGGTCATAGGTGCATCTGGGAGCATTTCTGTGTACAGGCTGGAGGCATCCCAGCCCCAGACAGCGTCTGTTTGCCAGACCACGGGCTCCTTCACCGTGAGAGGAGGCAGATTGTGGCATGGGATGACAGGGATTTGTTCAACAGAAGTATCTTTTGCAACAACTTTGTTCTGCTGCCTTACATTGGCTTTTCTCTGGGTGCCTTAAATCTGAAAAGGTGTTCCTTTTGAATTCTGTGAAGTTGTATGTGTTTCAGTACCTGACCTATTAGTACTGCTGATGAGCAGCAACGACTAGACGTGTAGCTTTTTGCTGAAGTAGTTTACTCTTTAAGATCCTCCCTCTCCATTTGGATCCATACAGAAAGAGTTATTTCCTTGCAGATCTGAAGCCATTTATAAGAGAACAGTTTATTCATCGATGCAATTAGAACACTTGTCTGACTCATTACTAGAGTTAATGGTAAATCAAAGAAATATTCAGCGTGTTCCTATAATTATTCTTGGTGATTTGCTGGATTGTTTTCATCTTGGGTCTGGTGTCAGTTTTATTTTGCTGATATTATGAATAAAAACCTTGTGCATAATCTATAACGATTCATCTTAGTAGAAAACGCCCATGAATTCACCTGGTTCGCAGGACAGATGATGCGATCTGAGGCTGAGCAGTGAAGGTAAGGGCTTTGTCCTCCTCTCCCGATGTTCTGAGTGTTTGCTGACTCTCCTTCAGAATATTAACTATGATCCTGGGACCGCGAAAGGACTCTCCAGGTTTTGTGCAGGGATTCTTTAGCGCAAGTCGCACGTCGCCATTCTTCGCTGAAGCTGTATATTAAGTGCTTGACGTCTACACCAAGTGGCGTTTGCTGAAGAAGATAAAACTGATATAATATTGTTTGGAGTATAGGTAATAGCTTTTCTTGAACAGGCAGTAAGAGCAGACACCTTCCCAGAAAAGAGGTGAGAAGGGCTTTTCTGAAAGGGTCTTCAAGACTTGTGCTTATGGAATCGATGCAGCACTTTGACAGGTGGGGGAATGTGCAGGGGCTGCCTGTGGGGTAAGGTTGGGGGGCGCAGGCTCTGTTCTGGGGTGGCAGAGGTGGCTGCAGGCAGTTCTGCACTTCAGAGGTGGTTCGTACGGTGCTGTGTTGGACTGGTGTAAGAATGCCTGCACGTCAGATCTTTGCTTTACCAAGTCGTTCACCTGTGAAGCACAGCAGTGCATTTTTCAAAGGCCAAGAAATCTTGATTTCTGTGCTGGTGGTGTGACTGTGTCCTGTAAAGGCTGCTGGAGCAAAGTGAAACCATGTGGATTGTAACTTGTGCTGCTCGCCTGGTTCTAGGGCCGCTGTGACAGACCGACACACAAAGGCGGCTGCTGGGTACTCAGCCACCTCTCCCAGGAGCAGTGCTCTTGAGTTCAGGAGTCACTTAAGGAAGGCAGAGAAGCGTTGGTGCTGACAGTCCTTCCAAGCATTTGTGTGTGACTAATCTCTTCATCCTTTCCTAGGTAGGAATGACAGAGTGTCTTGTCTCCTGCTTTGCCTTTTGTCCAAAGTACGTATCACTTGCAGCAAACTGCTGGGTAGCAGCAAGACAAGGGCTGGAGATTTTGTTCCTCGCAGTCTGTGAAAGGGCCAGGATCTGAGACAGGTAGTTTTAGCTTTGAGCCAGTGTATTACCAAGAGGTCACGCAACAGAGGAGGGTGGCACAGTTACTTTCAAGTCATACACTCATTAGATTCTGAACTGATTCTTACCTATGCAGGTTTGTCTGTTTGAAAGGATGTACTATTTATGATGTGTCTACCAGCAGCTTACAAGCCTTAGCTTAGACTTGAAAAGCATCAATTCTTGTTTGCTTGTTTCTTTGATGTAAAGAGCACTTCTGCAAAGCAGTTCCTTGTTCTGCTGTGGAGCAAAGACATTCACAGCTCGTCAGACTCAGAGCCTTTAATGTTGAGAATGCTGGAGTGATGGTATTTGGCAGGCAACAGGTACTTATCTTCACAGGCACGTGAGGGAGGGCAGATTGGTGCAGGCTGTGACTTATTCATGTGTTGAGTGCTGCTACTGCAATATCTAATTTTTTTTAGGAAAAAAAAAAAGCTTTCAGGAGATTATTTACTGTAAAGATCAGACCTTTAGCAGATCGCTGTTTTTTTTCCCTAAGGCAGGATGCAAAGCAGTTGTACCTTGATGTACCTGGTCAAATCCTTAGCCAGATTCTCCCTTATACGTTGCCCACTGCCATGCCTGTGATGTACCGGTAGCACTTAGCCCTTAGAGAGGTAGGAGATCTGAATGCAGCTCAGGATAGGCATCTGGCTCGAAGCGGACTTTTGAACTTAAGGTGACGTGCTGCCTGCCTGCAGAAGAATAATTCCAGTGCTGAAGTTGCTGTTGGAAGTCAAAAGGTCACAGGAGAAACTGTTGGGATTTATTTTTTTTTAGCTGCAAGTCTGGTTATTGCAGGCTTTGAAAGGAAGCACTTAGTCGTACAAAGATTTGACAAGTTGTTTTTCTGAAAAGCAAGCTTTGGTCTGACTTATCTTCTCCCTCCTGGATCAGTACCCAATTCCTGGGTGAAAAGCACAACAGAAAGGCTGTGCTCAGCTGGACCAAGCCGTAGAGTGAAACGGTTCTTTCTTTCTGTGGTGATGGTACCCTACAAATACGAGCTGGCTTCCCTGTGTCTGCCCAACAGTGCTATTGCTCATCCAAACAATTGCTCAGGTGCGCGGCTAATCCTCCTGACGCTGGACTAGTAGCCATCCTGGCTCATTGCACTTACCATGCATGTCTCCATCGAGTGTTACCAGCCACATGCCTCTCCTGCCTAAGCCCATTACGCTCCTTTCTGCTTCTGTCCGGTTCCAATCCATCCAGCAAACAGACTCCTGGATGCTCTATGGCTTTATCAGCTAAGGAAATCGGAGACTGTCTGTTTGGGCATCTCCCAAGCAGCCTCTAAGTTCTCTTCCCTCTGAACCAAAACGTCCAGAAAAGCTGCGTCATTACCCGAGTTTCCGTGCATGCATCTTGCAGGTGTTGTACAGGGCAATCCCCTGTCTTAACGTGCATGTGCCAGGTGCTTCCAAGCTAGCTGATGAGAAAACCCAGCTGCGAACAGGCTCACACCACCAGTGCCCTGTCTTAAAGATGAGGAGGATTGCCCCAGCTGGGGGTTGGGTGGAGGCCGCGGCTGGTTGATCTGTGGGCTCTGTTCTAGCAGCCTGTCGAAGATGGGAAGGGGTGGTACTGAATTTAGAGTGGATGAAATGTTTCAGGCGACGTGTAGTGGGTCTGTGTCATGGCCAACTTCCCAGCCTGTCGCTCTGTGCCGTTTTACTGGGCAGGGAACCCTCCCCGAGCTGAATGGCGAGCCGAAGATAGAAAAGCTATCAGCCTGGGCTGTCCTGCTGAAATGCGGTTTGTGGGCTGGGTGAAAGCACCGTTCCAGCTGAAGCTGGTGTAAGTGTACAACTCTGCGCTGTACGCGTGCTCCTTGGAGGCAGCTCTCCTGCGTGGTGCAGGGTTGCCCACAACGGTGGCTGTGTTAGGGTCTGGCTTGGCTCTTGCAGGCTACTGGAGCCCATTCGGTGGAGAGGTGCAGAACAGGAGGAAACCCTGAAGTTTAAGGTCGAACCTTTTCCTGAAGCTGGCAGAGCTGCTGCCAAGATGCTGTTCAAGCATTTACCAGGCAAGATTTGACAAAAGGCAGACCACTCCAAGGTGAATGCAGTAAGTCAGGGCAGCTATTTATACCACTCCTGCAGGGATGCTGGGTCAACCGTTTCTCACGAGCTCTTAATTCCTTTGTTCATTTTCTCCTGTTCATAAGAACCTCTCCAGAAACTTTCTGAGGAGGTGTGCGGAGGCTTTCCCCTCTGCTTGCGCTCTCACGCATTTCTCATTCCTGGCTTGGAGGACTTTTTCGTTCACTGAGGCTCTATTTCCTAAGTAATCTCTTGGGGAAAATCACCTGTACTGGTGAGAGAAATGCCTCAAACCTGTTCAGGATTAGCCAAACATAAATCAAAAGCTTATCCTTTAGAGGAGAAGGAGTTGGTGCCCAAATCCTCACCATCAACCAAGTGTCTGACACTGTTGCTGTGGCTAGAGCTCTGTGTGTGTGAGGGAAATCTTCAAAGAGTTTTCTACAACCTGTTTCTCACCCTGGTGGTTGTGATTATTCCTCATGGCAGGGAACTGAAGCCTTTACTTGGGTTGGAGGGCTCTGATGTGCGGGGAACTCCAGAGGGTGATGGTCTTCTTGTCCCTCTAGCCCAAGCATCACCGCTGGGCTGGGGGACTAAGTTCTTACGCCTTGTGCACCCGATCCTGTAACCCGTTAGGATGCCCTTTTCCCTTGTGGAGCTATCGCTTTAGGTTAGCAGAGGAATAAAACCTCTTTTCCCTTATCCCAGGAAGAAAACTCAGTGGTAATTCCCTATAAAGGGTGCAGGTTTAAGACCGTTTGGCGTAGCACAGAGCTCTGTACCCATTCCTTGAGAACTGCTGAGCGCGGACATTTTAATTGTAAAATTATTAATTCATTTTATTTTTCATAGAGTCAGTGAATTGTAGAGAGGTTTGTGTGGTGTGTCCTGCAGTTAATCCTTCCCTTGAGAGCTGCAGAGGTGGAAAGAAGCCGGGATTGTCTCTACCCTTAGCCAAGCAACCAGACGTGCATCTGTGCAAGCGTGTGCTGGCAATACTAATCAAAGAACTGCTGGCAGCAAACAGCCCTCCCCCCTGCCTCCCCCACACCCCAAAAAAAAAACCAAAAACACCAAAAAAACCCCAACAAAAACCAACAGCAAACCCTCTGTTGTATGGTAGCAGCTCATTATTTTGCTGATCACCACGCAGTTTTCTAAAAACCACTGACCCTTTCTTAATCTTAATTTGACTCTGGCAACCAGACTATAGGGGTTGCAGCTTCCCCTGCCCCAGTCCCCGAGCAAGCACAAAGCTTGCTGCTGCTGCAAATTAAACCCAAGCAGCTGAGGATTTGGCTAGGTGTAGGGAAAACCTAGGTGGGTAAACGAAAAAAGATGGGGGCTCGGACTTGACCTTCAGAGTGTTCCTTTAAATCTCCACAATTATGGAGGATTTGAACAAAAACAGCTGTAAAAAGCCAGGGAGTGGCTGTACTATTGGGAGTAAGTAGCCGTTCCGAGGGGTGCTGTAGTTTTTCTCATACTTCCATCAGATAATAGTGCTGGAAATTAAGATCTCTACGTTAGCGGTCCCTATTTGATCCTGTAAATGGAGGCACAAGGCTGGAGAAGGGGTAGCCACTGGCTGGAACCATTTCAGTGCTATGACTGGGAGGGATGGGAACTTTCTTTTGCAACAACGTGCCATGCATCTCCTTGCCTTTTACTCCAAGTAGAAACTCTTCGATGGGCCTGTGAGAGGAGGGAAAAATGTCCTGAGGGAAAGGAGAGCTGGTTTTCCCAAGGCACAGGGTCTTGCCTTCTGTTTAAAAGTTACTTTCCCTTTCCTTGAAGCACCCAAAACTCGTAAAGCTTAGAGTTCTAGAGAGCCACACAGGGAGTACTGAGCCTTGAGCTGGCTGGGGGAGCGGCTGGGACAGGGGGCTGCTGGGGCTGGGGGGGGGTCCGGCGGCTGGGGGGGTGCTGGGACAGGGTGTCCTGCGGCTGGGGGTGCTGCGGTGGGGGTTGCGGCAGGGGGGCTGTGGCTGGGGGTCTTGCAGCTGGGGGGGGGGGTGGTGGTGCTGGGGCTGCGGCTGCAGGGTGCTGCAGTGGGGGCTGCGCCTGGGGGTCACTGGGCTGTGGGGGGGGGGGCTGCGGCTGGGATTGCTGCAGCAGGGGCTGCATGCCCGCGGAGGTGCTGGGGCTGGCTGCTGCAGACCAGGGCATGGCGCAGGGGTGCCCAAGCAGGCCCGAAGGACAAGGCAGCCGCAGCAGCGCAGCCCGGCTCAGCACCCTGCAGCACGGCGCCGCAGGCAGGTGCAGAGCAGGCCCTCGAGGCCAGGGGAGCGCTGCTGCAGGGTGCCATGGCGGCGGGGTCAGGGGGGCTGTTCTGGGCAGCACCGAGCCCAGTCCTGCTGCTTTTCCTTGGGGAGGCTCCCGGAGGTGTATGGAAAAGGGGGCTGGAGGCTGCCCAGCCGAGGGCGAGCGGCTGCAATGTCTGCGCAAGGCCAAGGCAGCGGGAGCCATGCTGCAGCCTCAGAACCTCAAAGCAACATGCCCGGCGTGCTCTGCTGCCTAGATGTTAACAAGAAAAGGAGGAAACTTCATCTGCCTTGCACGTCATCCTCTTGCCTGCCTGCCTGCCTCTGTGCCTCCCCTTCCCACCCTTCTGTGGAGATAAATCCAGGGCCAAGAACATCCACGCAGCACAGGCAAGGGCAAGAGGCTCAGGGAGGAGATTCTGTTCACGGAGCCTCCCCAGGCCAGGGCCTGGCATGCTGTTACCTGCCCGAATAAGCATGTTTAATTACCTGCATTAATATTTAGGCCATGAAGTCATCAGCATTTGTATTTATTCATGTATATAAATGGAACTAGCTTTCCAGAGCGCCGCTGCTGACAGCACATTCCCTCAAGGCCCTTCCTGAGAAAAGCATTCGCCATTTTGCATGCGTACATTTCAATTAATTACAATGGGTTGATTGATTAAATGGAATAAGACGATTAAGTGACAGTTGTTAAAAAAAAAAAATCAGGTGAGGTCAGAGTAAATAGATGGGGAAGACAAGTGGTTCATGAGCAGTTTGATTTTTTTTTTTCACCTCAGATCAATGGTTCTCTGTCATTTCTTGGATACAGGGGGTTGGAGCACTTTATTGGAACAGAAGAAAGAACTTTATGACAGGGGTGGACACTATTCGCAGAAAAACAAGGCAGTGCTACTGCCAGGGACCTCAGCATCTTCCCTGTGCTTCTCCTCGCCTCAGATCCATACTCTGAACTTGGCATTTCTTTCTTACATCATCTCTTTGCCAGGACACCAAAAGATCAGTGGCTCTCGTCAGAGGTGAGAACAAGGCTGGATTCTTACGTGCATCCCTTCCCATCCATCTGTGCACACAAATCACAGCCTCACCCCACGATACCATTGCTGCTCCGGTCTTCCCCTGGCTCTGCTGCAGCGTTACGTCAGCCTGGCTCTGCCTACCTCTGTTGGCAGGCTGCCCTTCTCCCCGCGGTGCTTCCCGGCGCTCCAATCTTGGTCTTCCTCTGAGCACAAAATAGGTGAAACCAGTCCTGTGCTTAATATCTTATTCAGTAGTAGGTGGAGAACATTGCTGAGGTAGGGACAGAATCATGTAAAGGGTATGTGCAGCCTAGTAGAGTTGTCGGAGGTTCCAGCTTTTCAGTAGTATACGTTTCAAAAAAATTAAAAAAAAAAAAAAAGGGGCAAAAAAGCAATATTATGCATACTCACAAACCCAGCCTGGACTCACGTTTAATTTCTCCTGGAATTGAGTCTGTACTCCAGTGTGCCAAAACGTGGGGATGGCTTCGTGTTGCTTTATTGCCTTTGAACTTCTGGCCAGAACGCCAGGATTGCTGTATGGAGCTGGCAAGTGCCAAGCCATCCCTGGGCCACGCAAGACGCGAGCAAAGCTGTAAACGTCACCCAGGGAGTGCACGAAGCCACACGGGACCTGAGCATTCCGATAGTGCTCCGAGTATTGCTGAGGCTCGAGAAACACGGAGTGGTTCCTTCCCTTCTTTCCTTCCAATCTGCAAAGCTGCGTGCTAAGATCAAAGCACCTTTCAGTAGAAAATCACACCTGTCGGAGGGGGTGCATCAAAGAGCTCCAGAGACCCGATCTGTGTGTCTAAATTTCAAGGCAGGATTTGGTTACCCCAGTACCAGACGTCATCTACCAGCCCTGTTGCAATGGCCTGTACTAAAAGTACATCGGGATGCTCAGTGCATGGAGTCAGCCTGAGAACGGCACGGAGTCTGCACAGCCAAGGCCATCAGAAGGGCAAAGAGACTCCCCGAAGGCTGTTCCAGGGGATGCAGGTCCTGGCACACAAATTGGGAGCAGGGCAGGGGAGAGATGCTGAATCAGCAGAGGGACAGGGCAGAGGGCTCGTTAAAAAAAAAAAAAAAAAAATTCCTTACAGGATGCCAGCTCTTCAGTGCCAGGAAACGTGTTTTAATTCCACAGGCAGACTGTTAGGATTGGCTAAATGAAACTCTTGCCTCTTCCTAAGACCTGGAATCCTCTTGGCACTTATCTTAGAGCTATAGAAATGAGATGATAAGACCTCTTCTGTCAGTCCGGCCAGCCATCAACGCGGGATAGTCCCCAGCAGCCTGACAACAAGGTGACTTGTCGCCTTTGCGGTGGGAGGCTGTTTGTTTTGGAACTTTGCCGTCTGGGTCCCCACGCCCTCTGTTGGGATCCCTGGCGAGTCTGCGCTCAGCATCTTATAACTGCGTAATAAGCCCAGTCGCATTCCATACAGCATTTCCACGTATCTGCCTGTCAGACTCGGTTCTACCCTGAAGTCAGACACATCCAGAGCTGCAGAAGTGACCCCAGTTTTGGCAGATGAAGAAAGATACAGCAGGCGAGAGAAGAGCCCGAGGGATGGGATTGAAGCCAGGTTGAGGGAAGCTGGCACCCGTTTGCAGCTCTGTCATCCTGTAGCACCCAGCACATGGGATCCCAAAGCAGGAGAGGAGCAGCACCCATGGGGGTGTGCTGCCACCCAGCCCACCATGCCTGACCGCATCCGAGCTGTGAGGTGGCCTCGGGAGTGGAAGGCGTCCCTGGGACCACTTGGTTTGATGTTTCCCGTCTCTTGGAGGTACTGCACTTTGTTAGGCAGGAGGAGGACAGCCCAAGCCATTCAGAAATCTATGTGTACAGGGAAGTTTGGTTTTTACCTGTTCCATCGGGGTTTTTCAGGGCAACCAGCAATAAAAAAATAAATAAATATGAAACTGCCCTTTGTTCCCTACCTCACCAAACCAGGGTGGTGGTCCCTCTGTTTCCACAGGTTCGTTTGACCTATTGACCAGCTGGATCCTTCCCTCCACCTCCCGTCGTTGCTCAGGGATGATACACTATTCCATGGGTTTAGCTCTAAAGTGAAAATACCCCTTCGGCGGGGGAAAGGCAAACAAGTGAACACCTTGGTGGAGGAGGATACAAGCCCATTCAACACAATCTACTTTCCCTGTCTTAAGAGGGCTGACTGATCATTCTCTGGATAATTTTGGAAAAGCCATCAGTAGAAAGTCCAGCGCTGACGAGCTTTGCTTATTTATTATGGAAGTGACAGGGGTTTTCCAGGGGACAGGGTGTCCTGACAACATCTACAGGAAAGATGAACAACTGAGGGGCGAAAAGGCAGCACAAGAGGCACTGAGATCGTGGCACCTGCTGCAAACGGGGAATTTCAGCAAGGTTTGCAGCAGCATCTTGGTGCAGCAAAGCTAAGGTGAGAGCCCCGCTGTTCCTGGGGATGGCAGCTGGTTCGGCATCTCCGTGCTCGGCAGCTTCCACAAGCAGAGAGCACCGGGATAAAGGCAGGGAAAGCCGCCCCAGCACTCAAAGATCCCGTGGGATGAATTGTAAGAGTGGGAAGCTCAGCAATGCCCATCTTTGCCTGCAGAGCTTTCCTACCACTAGGATGGAATAGGACCATTTTCTTTTCAGAAAGAGAATTTGGCGTTTTTAATGTCAACGTCAAATTACTGCTGGCTAATTAGAGCCTGTAAACCCAGAATTAAGTCCTAGGGCAGAGTGGGTGGAAAGGTAAAAGCCCAGCTTGAGAAGCTGCGTAATGAGCAAACATGAACTCTCAGGCGTAAACTTAGAGGAAGCAGAGGGCAGGGTGAGAGTGTCTGATAATCTCACAGATAAATACATGGGCAGACATTAATATGTAGGTAAACACTGCTCTGTTCAGTGTACTCAGTAATTATCTCAGGGATTGCCTAATCTATGTCAGAATTCTCTTTGATTTAGCTCGCTTCCCAGCTCCTGTATAAAAACAATCAGCACGTTATTCCTGATTGTCAGATGCAATACCAGAGCTCTTGGTTTAATGAATTACAGGCAACCCTTTGAGACTGGGCTCTCTACTTACTAGGGACAGACACGCAGGTGTGTCAACACAGTGGAGAAACATCTGTGCTGCTGGTGAGTGTAACAGGTACAAGAAAAGGCTCCAGCCCTGCTTATTCCTGGGGATATCAAATAGGCTGCTACGCGCAGACGGAAGACTTGCACGGTGCTGCTGAATGTAGCAGGTGTACCCGGGTGGATCATACAAGCTGTGAGTAAAATGAGATTAGTCTTATGCACAGCACAATTCCCCGGGATGCTATTCAGGTTGTTATGCCACTCTTCACTGTTATCTCTGGGCGCTTTCCAAAGGTCTCAGCCGTGTTCTTAAGAATTTATCTCCGGCTGAAACCAGCTTTACCCTTGCAGGGGTTGGGGGGAGTGCTTTTCTTCAATGGTGTAAAAAAAATACCAACAGAGTTTTGTTTCTAATTCTTGCACCAATTCTTCCTTTGTTCCTGAATGCATCCTTACATACCTCCATTCCCTCTTGTAAGGAAATGGAAAATGACCTTTAGAGTGGCTTGGAAGGCTACATTCATGGGTTTGCAATGGTGAGCAGCAGGGGCCCCTGGCCCCTGTGGATACGTTCAGTGGTTTGGATACAAGCAGGAGGAAGGTGCCTATTTGTCAGCAGAAAGCACGAGGTGTTTTCTGGTCCGTGGGCTTTCTGCAGCCCCCCGCTCTTTCCTTGTTCCAGCAGCTCCTTCCTCCAATGCTCCACTGCTATTCTTTACGCCACCCTTACAGTTCATGCTGACTAGTGATGCAGAGGAATACGTGCTGGCTTAATGATGTCAGGTATGTTCATTAATTATCACCCAACTGGCTATAAGGACGATTACAAAGACCCAGGATTTTAATTTCCTTAGAGCCCACTTGGCAACACCAAGAACTGAAGAAGGTTCCTCATGTAGACATTTAATGAGCAAAACCACTTCTGACAGCAATTATACAGCATCTCATCCTTATGTTCCTTCTTCAGACAAAGACCAAGGTCAAATCTGTAATTAAAGCTTATCAGGGTGCCCATATGAGTGGGTTGCAGGGGGAGGCCTGCCTTCGGTTATATTTCTTGCATTTTGACCAAGGCACGCTATCAATGTGTATTACACTTGGAAACTGCTAAAAAGGCTGGTTTGTTACCAACTAAAGAGATAAACAAATCACAGGCGAATAATTCTGAGTCCCCAGCCTGGGGGTTTTGCTGTTTGACCGCTGCTGCATATACTTTGCCATGCTATTCAACAACAACAAACATTCGCTTCTGAACCGATAACACGTTTTCGGAAGCACGCCTGGCAATGCAGAAGGGGTACTTTGTGCCCTGCCCATCAGCTTCTGCTTGCCCTGCATGACACCGTCGTCTTGCTGCAGCACGTAACCTCTGCGCAGCTGGCTCCCAAATGTAACCTCTGTGTAGCTGGCTCCCAAATGTAGTTACCTCCACAGTGGCACGGCACAGCATGGCACGGCGGCACACTTCTGCAGCAGCAGTGAGGGTTCATGTCGTGGTTTAACCCCGGCCGGCAACCCAGCCCCATGTGGCTGCTCTCTCACTGCCCCTCACCCAAAGGGATGGGGGGGAGGATCGGAATGTAAAACTCCGGGGTTGAGATAAGAGCAATTTAACAGGTAAAGCAAAAGCTGCGCACGCAAGCAAAGCAAAGCAAGGAATTCATTCACCGCTTCCCATGGGCAGCAGGTGCTCGGCCACCCCCAGGGCAGCAGGGCTCCGTCACACGTAACGGTTAATTGGGAAATGCCATAGTGCCAGATGTCCCCCCCCTTCCTCCTTCTTCCCCCAGTTTATATACCCAGCATGATGCCATATGGTATGGAATATCCCTTTGGCTACCTTGGGTCACCTGTCCTGGCTGTGTCCCCTCCCAGTTCCCTCCAGCCCTCTCGCTGGCAGGGCCCAGGGAGCCAAAAAGTCCTTGATTTAGTATAAACATCACCCAGCAACAACTAAAAACGTCAGTGCGGTTATCAGCATTGTTCTCACATCACGGCCAAAACACCGCACTGCACTGGCTACTGAGAAGAAAATTAACTCCATCCCAGCTGAAACCAGGACGGTGGTCCAGGGGTTTTCAAATCGGGCCTGATTACATTTATATTATGGCTTTCCTGCACAATTGCAAAGGCTGGGATGGGCTATGGACGCTGCGTTATGTCGGAGCGGTGTAAGCCAGAGGTAGCATATATAAGAATCAAGTCTTCAGGTTTTTCCATTTCCCATTCTTGTGACCTCCTTGTTAAATAGAAACAGTGGCAGTAATCCGTGAATGTGTTAAACCGAGGCCAGGATAAGGAACTTACTAGGATTTCAAATAAAAGTGTCTGAACAAAATTGTGTAGTAAGTTTTTGCCCTGACCCTTTGGAGTCTCGAAACAGCATTTAGTAGAATGAGAATATGCTTCAGCGTAGGATATTACATCGTTGGTTTCTCCTGGGATCAATTTTGCTAAAGTGTTGTTAGAAAATCGTGTTATGAGGCTTTTTTCAGAGGTTCAAAGTAGTTTTTAGGTGTATATTACTAAAATTGTTAAGAAACACTGTGATTTTAGTGCCAAGGGACACTAGGCATAATAAGACACTTTTTTTTTTTTTCCCTTCATTCCCAGAAAACAAAATCAAAGCAGAACTCAGGTCAAGAGTTTTGAGGTTTGCTTAGAATTTCTGGTGCATTTGACAAATTTCATGAGAAAACTTCATTTTCTGTGAACAATTTTTAATCTGTTAAACTCTGGACTTTCTGGGACCTGATAGCGTTCCAGCAACCTCAACCGAAGGTGAAGCAGTGGAGGTCAGAGTTATTAGTCTGGCACAGGCTTCTCTCTTGAGAAGGCTGAAATTCTGGTGTTCTGTAATGGATTTGTGGGCTGCTAGGGAGTCCTTTCATCGCTAATAACTCGTAGCAGCACCTGCGATGAAAGACGGACTAGGATTGTTTGGTTTTGCAAGACTGACAGGCTCCAGGATGACACCCAGCTGTTTCATCCTGTGATTAGACCCTTTCCTAGATAGCAAAAGGGCTGTGCCCACCTGTGTACCCATCTGCACTGTCCTGCTCCACCTAAAATTACTGCTGATAATTCAACTGCTCCTGAGCTTTCAACAACAGAGCTGCACTGAGTTTATCCCCAGGAAATTGTGGGAACGGGCAGGAGCAGGCTCCTTGGGATGCTCAGTTTAGCTTATGTCACAGTGGGGCTGTCGGGGACTTACTGGTGGTGCTATTGTAAAGAAGGTGCTGACTGAACTCAGTGAGCATGAATAAGCTGTTTATTAAAGAATAATCAACCTATGGGCTGAGAAGGTATAGGATTAACCTAACGGCTGTTGCTGAAGTTAGCAGAGACCAGACCTTGCCACGTGCCGCTGCCTTTGCATCCCTGTGCCACGGTGAGTTGAGTGAGGAGGCAGCCCTTCAGCGATGCTCTGTGTCACATACCACTCAAGAAAATCATTTCAATAGCCTTACTCCCTTTCCCTTCCTCTTCACAGGCTGACTGACACTAATGGAAAATATTCATCGATCCACACGGGATGTTATTGATGATCCGCTGGCTGGAGAGGTGTTTTATATGCCCTCTCTCCACAGGTATCTAGCTTGTTGAATAATTTGCTTGCAGTGTGCTGAGAAATGCCAATGAAATACAAATGGGAGAGTGACAGGGAGGAAATGTCACGCCTGGGCTGTTTCCCACTTGGTGGGGAAGATGGAACATGCATGCTGGGTACAGGGGTTTGCATCAGTGCCACGCTGCGGAACGTGACTTCGGTCGGTCTGTTTGTCTCTGGATGGAGATGGAAACCCTGTGAGAGAGGATGTGGTTATTTGTGCACCACAGGTACACGTGCTGTTTAATGTTTGGCTTGGACCTAATCCCCAAAAATCTGGACAAAAGTAAAAGTATTTCCAGTTTGGGAATGGCATTTCATCCCTGCCTGTAAATATGGGACAAAGGAGATGTATTTTCTTAAAGGGAAAAGAGGATGGCTTGTTAGCCGTTGGGTGTTTGAATTAAGTTAGAAGCTCAGGATCTCAGGTGGGGCTGAACCTCACCCGGTGCTCCCAGAGAGCACCAGCAGCGCCGGAGCTGGGGTGTCCCCTCTGCCCTGCTGGGTGCCCTGCTGGGTGGTTGGCTCTTGTCTGCTTGGGGTCTCTTCTGACGGGGGCTCTGGGGTTCCTCTTCTACTTGTGATCTGTGCTGGGAGCTCAAGTTTGCCTCCATCAGCAAGTCTAAAGACAGGTTGACCATCTTGGAAAAGGCTCTTGTTAAATGTGTTTAAGGCAAATATTGACCAAACAGAATAGATCATGCCAAGTCACCTCAAAATATGGTACCTTTTCTCCAATAGATATTAAATAAATATTGCTAGCAGCCATCAAATATAAAAGCTAATGGAAACTCCCTAGTATTAATTGCTTGGTTTGGTTCCAAAGGCAGCTTAGGAAAATGTACAGACATTTTTCCATTTATGTATCAGATCTACTATTTTTCTTTGTTTATCTGCTAATTTCTGGTGCAGGCACAGCACTAAATAATCAGATTGATGCTCAGTCAAAGCGCTTCCAAAAACTGCAAGCATGAGTATCTGATTTCTTCACGTAAGTCTTATGACAACAAAAGCATAAAAAGGGGTAAAAACCTGAAAGAATAAATAAAAATCAATAGCTGCACTTGCAGCTTGGTTTTTTGGGGGGGTTGTTTGTAAACTATTAATGTTTGCATTTGTTATTCATCTAGTATGTCTTAAAATGTAAGGGAGAAAAGGAACTCTGCGTATTGACAGTTTGGTTCTCAAATGGTTTCTACTGGGAGGCGTGTTGGTCCTTGCAGGTTTGCAGAGCAGAACTGCATTTTTACAAAGTACGTTTCAATACGTGGCGATGTGGGTTGGACCTTCTCCCGGTGAGGCAGCTCTGGGAGCAGGTCTTGCTTCTTGGCCCCCGCTGCTCCTTGCTGCTGCGTACCCCCTACCGCTGCAGAGCTTTCTCTCTGGCTGGAGAAGTGTGGGGCTTTTCCCAAATCAAAATTATTCAACCATCTCTTCCTCCACTTTCTCAGCCCCTAAGAACTCCGGGCTCTGGTGGAAATCAAGGCACGTGTGCCCCCCGAGAGCTCCTTCTTACGAAAGGGGGTCTCAAGGGCAAGCGCGCCCCCCCCCCCCCCCCCCCCCCCCAAGTGTCCAGCTTGGCTGTGCCTGTAGCAGCCTCTGCCGAAACATGTCACCCATCCCAGTGGGTTGGAGAAATGTGAGAAAGGAGGAGAGAAGTGAAAAGAGGGAAAGAAAAGTGTAAAGAGAGGAGAGGCTGAGAAAATCAAACCCATGAAAATGGGAAGGAAGAGAAGCTCACGGAGGAACTGACATTGCCGGATCTTTTTCGTGTCTGCAGGGCTTCAGTGTTTGCTTCAGGGCAGCTCCTGCATCCCTTCAGAGCAGCTCCTGCATCCCTTCAAGGCAGCTCCTGCATCCCTTCAGGGCAGCTCCTGCATCCCTTCAGGGCAGCTCCTGCATCCCTTCAGGGCAGCTCCTGCATCCCATCAGGGCAGCTCCTGCATCCCTTCAGGGCAGCTCCTGCATCCCTTCAAGGCAGCTCCTGCATCCCTTCAGGGCAGCTCCTGCATCCCATCAGGGCAGCTCCTGCATCCCTTCAGGGCAGCTCCTGCATCCCTTCAAGGCAGCTCCTGCATCCCTTCAGGGCAGCTCCTGCATCCCATCAGGGCAGCTCCTGCATCCCTTCAGGGCAGCTCCTGCATCCCTTCAAGGCAGCTCCTGCATCCCTTCAAGGCAGCTCCTGCATCCCTTCAGGGCAGCTCCTGCATCCCGGTGCCCGGAGTTCACTGCACAAATGCTGTGTCTGCACGGTGGGAAATGGTGCTGGGTCCCGGCGCTCCCAGCCGGCACAGCCCAGGGGAAGGAGAGGAAGCAGGCAGGAGAGGTCAGACAGAGATGGTTAAATTCATGACCCGTAGGAGCTCCAGATCCTGAGCCCTGCCCACAGAGAGCTTTCTGCCAGGTGGTGGCTTCTAACTGCCCTTATGTCACACCCAGCTGTATTTTAACACATCCAAGCCAGACTCTAATGGTGACAGAGTTACAAGGCTGGGCTTGGGACAGCAGGAACTAACCCGTCTGCACACTGCACACGGAAAGACCAGAAAAGCAGGTTTGGGAATGGCTCCAGCAATAGACAACTTGCTTGGGGACAAGGCAGAAGTGGGAATTCTGACCTACTAGAAGGTATCCCTAAGCCAGAGCGGCTGAACAGTATCTTGTCTCTGCTTGGTACCCGGTGACATCTCTGTGTGAGAGAGATTTGTCACATCTGAATTACGCCGCCTCTGGTCCTGGGCTAGCTGGTGGCTGCGTGGCACTCTCACGGCAGAAATGCTCCCGTAAAGATCTCCCACGGAAAAGGGTGGGCTGCCAGGCCGATGAATTAGTGCCACACATTATTCCCGTTAGGCACCCTGCTCGCGTATATCTCACCCAAACGGAGGCTTTCCCCGGGGAAGTAAAGGCCCACAAAACAACTCCTGTTTAATCATGGAGTCAGCACCACACTTCAGGCCAGGAGCGGTTTTGCTGGTGCCAGCTGAGGATCCGGGCACATGCCCAGGTTTTCCTCCACACAAGGCATCGTGCTTGCAGCCCTTCCGTTAGCATTGTGTTTTCTTGCAGATAAGCTTTCTTTTTCCTTTATTGCCTGAAGTTTTCGAGAGAAATGGTGCCGTGACCACTGTTAGCGCACACACGGGGTCTGGGGGTGGTAATAGTGTTAATCAACAAGGGGCTGTTTGTGTCGCCCCTTCTCCTTTTGCCACCACATCGTTTGTCAGAGAATCGGTCCCGTGCAGGCAGGTCTGCAGGGGAGATTTTGTGAAAGGGGAAGCAGGTTTAGCTACACAGAGGCTCGGGAGACACTGCCTGGCAGGATGCTCTTGCAGTGCTGGAGTAAAGCAAAGCTGCAAGTTCCCTGACTGTCTCATGACACAGCCCGGTCTTGCTGCTCACTGCCTGCCACGCTGGAGCAGCATCAGTCTTCATAGTGAGGCATTTTGCCTTTGTTAACGGTCAAAGGCTCTTAGTCAACTACAAAGTAGAATGAGAGACATCAGGAAAGTCTCCTGCCTCATGTGCATTCCGTTGTGTAAGCTGGACATAGGGGATACACAGCTTTTGAGCTGTATGTAGGTATTGGTACACTTGCCTCTGTGCACACTGTGCACACATCAGCAAATGTCACAAGGCTTATGCCACGGCTCAGAGAAACAGCTGGCTGCACGCAGCAAGCTGTGAATATCTCCTGGGAAGAGCAGCTGGCTTCCTAGGCACCAACAGGATGCAAAAGAGATGCAGGAGATGTCCCCGCGTGGACCTGGCCTGGGGTCAGCCACCCGCTCCCGTGTCACCTCGGAGCTAGTCCGAGGATGGGCATGATCCCCACAAAGCGGTTCAGCTGCAGGAGCAGAGAGGGATCGCTGGGGACCACGGAGCTCACCTGCCAGGGTTCAGCACCTCAGGCTGGCGAAGCTGTGAGATACTCTGAGATGGAGGAAGATACTTTAGATCGGCAAAGCACCGAGACTCCCTGTAGCCAACTAAGCCCTGTGCGGTCTTCACAGAGTGGATGAGACCGTCTCTGACAGGACTCTGCTATGCTGGTCACACCAACAGCAAAATTAACTCTCCCTTGTGCGTCTGTACTCAGAGCTTCCACGTTAACACTGCAGATGCACACTGGTTTCAGTGCTGGAGAATCTGTGGGTGAGGATGCCTGTAGGTTTTGAAGTCAGAGAATACGGGCACAAAAAACTTGGCTCCTAAAGGAAAAGACACGCTAACAGGGAAGGGATTATCAGAGATTATTTTCTCCTGTTACTTGTAAAAATATTTTGTAGAGGCGAAGATTGTTGGTAATTATCTATCTCTCACTTGTGAGCCAACAGGCAGCTGAGCATGAAGGACATCTGCGTGCTGTGCTAGATGGCTTGTTTTCCTGTCTCTGCGTTGATTCCTTTAAATACTATGGGAATTCAGCATTTCCAGTCTATTTACCCTTCGTAAGAGCACTGTACGTCTGTCTGTTAAACAGCAGCATGTACTCAGTTTGTACATAACAAGATGATGCCCCAGCCAAAGGAAATCAGATTGTTCAGGCAGTGAGCAAAGGGCAGAGCTGAAACGTGAATTTGCCCGACGCAGCCCCTTGCAAATCGGCAAAGCACGGGGGAATACGGAATCAAAATGTTACTGTGCAAGCCAGGGGGCCAGTGGCTGCTGAAAACGTGATGGTTTTTCAGATTTCTTAGCTTAAGGGATCCTGGAGGCTTGCCAGTTTCAAATTTGAAAATGTTTAATTCAAAAGTGCATTGGTGCTCAAAAAAAAAAGAGGCAGAGTGCCGAACAGAGGCAGGGCAACCATCATGAAGTGTTAAGTGCATCAAACGGAGAACAGCAAGGGACTGTTACCTTTGTCTGGAGACTGCACAGTTCCAAAGAAATAACAATAATGTGCTTTTATAAAATATATGCACTTTGCCATGCAGAAATTGAAAAACTGGTACCCCCACATAACAAGACTGTGATTTGTCCAGGCATTGTAATAACTGGCCTAATAGAAGCAAACTTCTCTACAGTAATACATGTATATGTTATATACATGTGTTATATACATGCAGGCTGTGAGCTCCAGGACCAGGCATCATATAAATACATGTATTATATATATTTTATATATATATATACACTACTAATACAGTAATACGTTATCCAGAAGTGTGTGGGCATTTGCTTATACCGCTGTTACTAAACCCCACGTTATTAAATAACAGAGTTTGGAGATTGTAAGTTCAAATCAGAGCAAAAGATGTGAGGCTGATGGTTTTGGAGCAAATGATCTCATTTCATTCCTGGAAGGGTGGAGGCCTGAACGCTCTGGAAGTGTATATAAACATTACAAAATAGACTGAAGGCAAATGCATTCTTGTAGCGAAGCGATAGCACGCCTAAACCATCAGATCTGCAATAAAGGGTTCTGTGGGTGATGTCAAACGGCTGGCTTTCATTTGCCTACATGTGCAATCATCAGTAGATATCAAATATTCATTTCCAGACCCCTGTGGCTGCAGTTGCAGCAGCATTTGACAGCCAGCCCCGTGGGGAAACTGGAAAGTTGCTGGATTTACCTAGAGTCGGTCAAACCGAGTAGGAAGAGCTCTGGTGGTGCCCCATCCACACAAGCCTCTAGGACCATCCTGGGCACGTAGGCGGGAGCAGATGTGTTTAAATACCACTGGGGACGTTTTTGACTGGCAATAGGCTGTCGGTAAGATACCAAGGCTTATTGCGGCGCAGCCATGCGAGACGGCGAGGCAGTGCCGGTTCCCTTGCAGGTGAAGCATCCTTCGCAGCCAACCCACCTTAGAATTAGAGCTATGAGCCCGAAGGCAGCAGCTGCACTGGGCCCTGCCTGGTTCAAACTCTCTGGCTGACCACCCAGAACCTCCACCCCACTCGGTCCGTTCCTGGCGTCACCCGCAGGGAGCTGTGGCTGATTTCCATTTCTGACAGTCCGGCTTGAGGAGCCTCGGGTGGGAGTTTCCCTTCACTGTCCGAAAGCAAAAACATATTTGGGATTCAAAGAGATGTTGGGTGCGCTGCATCCCAGCCATCCTGCTGCAGCCTCTCCTGGTGCAGTCAGACCCAAACTTAGCGGGCAAAGCTGGGAAGACCTTATGCCCCCTGAGCTTGAAAGTAAACTGAGACAGAAAAAATGAAACCTTCAAAGGCTTTTGATTTCTTTCTATTTGATCATCCATTCTACTGCCTTTCCCCTTGGGCTCCTCTGGCTGTGAGTCTTGCAGGTCATGGAACTTTATTAAAATAATATACCAGGAAGATGCTATTAATGATTAATAAAGGCTTTATATATTTCTTTTCAATAATTTAAGTTCACTATGGTCAATGCTATTACACTAAATACCAGATTAATTAGTAAAGATGGGATTGCTCTCAGGAAATTGTCACTGTAACGTTATCCAGCCTTGGAAGGTGCCCATTAATTAACACTTAAAACCCAACTTGGAATCATAATAGAGTTTTATTATAGTTCTTGCCATTCTCACACATTCTCACACATACTGATGAATTATCTCTCATTAACGTTACCGGAAGGACATAGCAGATGCCCCGGTGCTGCCTGCGTACAGGCGTTGTTCCATCCCCAACCCTGAGCCCAGGGAAGCGAGGGCACCAAGGCTTAGACAGCTCAAGGAACCTTTACCTCCTGCTGGTTTTCTTTGACTTAAATCAGCATTTTCCATCAGAGGTAAAGATCCCCTGAGCTCATTACAGAGACCGTAAACTCACCCTTGAGGGAAGGCTAGTGCTATGTTTGCAGATAGTTGGGTAGTGGGGGTGCAGTAGGTCTAACAGGTTAATTATGAGGAGGAGCAGCATTAGGGATATGAGGATTAGTGCTCATTTGTGGCCTTTTTTGTTTAAGGGTATTATTAGTTGTTTTGTGATTTGGTGAATGAGTCATGATTGAAGAGCAGAGAAGCAACTGTTGATTCCTCAAGTGCCGAGGGAGGGGAATAGGAGGGAGGGGAAGAGCGTGGAGAGTAGGGCTAGCGGCATGCCTAGGACCAGGGGCTTGAGAATTGGTCCAAAAAGCTTAAGTTCATGGTCAGAGTCAAGGGGTCGTTTTGTTGGGAGTTTGGGCTTTAGCGGAGGGGCGGTTGGTAGGGGTGAACGGTAGGAGCTTAGGTTGGATGATTAGTGAAAAGATCATTCAGGCGGCTAATATTGTTAGAAATCATGGGATGGGATTGAGTTGGGGCATATCATTAAGGAGGGGTAGGTCTTCCTCTTTCTCTAGCTTAAAAGGCTGGTGCTGATCCATAGGTTCTTAATGCGTGGAGTCCCGCCTGGCGCTGAGCCCCTTGGTGATGGGCTTCACCGTTAGAAGAGGTCTCAGAGGGCTTCCAGCGTAACGCAGGCTCATCAGAGCAAACCTTAACGTCACATTCACTCCCACCAGGCTAACCACCGAGAAATGCTTCTTCTTCCTCCACCGTTCCCACCGGAGATATCACTTGCACGGCTTTTGTGGCGTGGTTTAAATGCTGTACCATTACTTGGCCGTAGCACTGGGTGCACAGACAGGGAATGAATCCGAGTGTGCGTGGCAGCTCAAGAGCTGCTCTGACATTTGAATTCACATTCTAGACATGAGCCAGAAAAATGTTGCCATACAAGAAATTATCAGACAACTGGGGCCCTGCAGATAAAACCGATTACCACCATGGAACGCAATTATTCATTAACTGCACTTAACCTCGACGTCAAAGAACCTGTAATATTTATAATTTCTTTCAGCAAGCGTCCAGAACTGTTAAAAACAGGTAACCCCGCTCAAAATGGGAGAGGCATCTCCTTTTCATGAGCTCCAGTTGTTGCATTGGTGTCTTTACAGTATCACCTTTTCCAAAGTCTATGGAAATAGTGAAATGTCCCGCGAGAAAAAGATTTCCAGTATGTTACAGCCCTATATGATTTTTAGAGCTGTATTTTAGGTATTCTCATCAGATAATGGCAGATATCGATCTATTAACTCAATGATACTTGGTTTTTAAAGCAGAGTTTCATTTGAGCAATGGCAGCTTAACCGTGGACAAACCCATGCCATTTCTTTGCTGCAGAACTGGCTGCCCTGGAAGGCATCCCACCCTAGACACATGGGATGGTTTTTAGGCTTGAATGGAAAAAATGACAGAATTCAGGTTGATTCCTGAAAGAAAATACACCATTTTGTCCTGTGCACCAGCCAGGGGGGTGTGGAACTGCCCTGCATTACACCCAGAAACAGTGCAGCATTCGGAGCCTCAGCAATGCATTGTACCTTGCACGACACAATGCACACATACAGCATTGTCGCTGCTGTATGAAGTTTCTTATTTTTTTCACTTGCTCACATGCTGATTCTTTACAAGGCCACTGATGAGCAAGGATTTAACAAAGCAATGCGGAGCAGTTTCTCCTGAGCTGCGATCCAGCCCCACGCCAGTGCAGAGTCCCAGGAGTGCAGCAGCCCACCCCTGAGCTGGGGCTGCCCGGGGGGAAGGGGCACCCCAGGGAGACCCACAGCCAGGGCTGGGTGGCAGCTGCTCTGCACAGCCACAGCGCTGGGCTCCTACCAGCAAAGGCTCCGAAATGCCGGCAAGGGAGGGAATGAGGAGGGAAGAGGTCGTAACAAAGCCTCCCGGAGCGAAGGGCTGCAGAGCCGTCAGCCCTGGGCAGCCTTTGCACCCAGGTCTGGTCCTTCAGTGGGGACAGGGTGGATGTGGGTGCAAGCATCATGGGGATGCTCCATCACCCAGGCACAGGGCTGTGTCTTGGCGATCCCGGGCTGTGTTGGCAGCTGGTGCACAACCTGCAGCATGGCAGGGATGGGTGCGCTGCTTGGAGCCCGACTCCTGCTTGGCAACAAAACGAGAGCAAAGGTTTTGCACGTCTTGCGCTCTGAATAGTTTGTTTGGATTTGTTCCTTCAGAACCACACAGGTCAAACTGGCTCTGAAGCTGGTCTGTTATCGCTACACTCGACCCAAGCACAGACGTGAGCCCCAGGCAGCCGCAGGGACCCACAGGCACACGGAGCTGTGCACAGCACCCCTGCACCAGCACCCCTGGAAGGCAGCAGCATCACCCCTGTCCTGGCCAGCATCCTGCCTTATGCATCCCTGGGTGCCGCTGCTGATGAGTTTTATACTCTCGCTGAAGCACTGGCAACTGAAAAATTGAGACAGTCCTTTTCTGGACGTCAAGGGACATTCTTTCAGTTTTTTCCTTCAAAATGCTTTAGTAATTCACTAAAGGAATGATGTGCCTACTATTTATTACCATTTTCCGGTAGTATCTTTCCTGGTGACTCATGCACTGTGTCTTTATAATCCAATAATTGTTTTCAATTTCCACATGGTGTCAGATTTAATTATATCTCTGGTGTTTGATCCAGTGATTTAACTCTTTCTCTTTGGAATCTCTATTTTCATTATTACTTAGAGGCAGATTTAGATGTGCAAAGTGCATCATAGGTCTTTAATATTGAAGGCAATATCCATTATTTTTTATTTAAGGCTTCCTAATAAGCAGTCAGGCTGTGGATGTCAGCCAGAATTGCAGGTTTCTCCTTACCATATCAGCCGGCATGCTATTAGGAAGTTTGGTGTCTTTGTGTGTCAGGAATATACTCTTAATTGTTCTGATGGCCTTTTATTTACTAGTCCAAACCAGACAGATCAAAACGTCTCTTTGTTGCTTGTTCATAACATCTTGCTATTTTTCCTGTAGGATAAAAACAGTTTTGTATTTCTCTGAACCATACTGGTAGCCCCGTGGGGGTTCTGCTGAAAGGAAGATACTTGGAAAGGGCTTGGGGACATGGTGCATCTGCTGATGCGGTCGCTTTACAGGGACAACTGCAGACAAGGTGGCTGATTCCCTTTGCTCTTCAATGGAGAGATAGGCTGCTGTCTTCGGGGATTCCTAAAAAAAACCACTCTGTTTCAGACAGAAAACTTAAGATTCAGCCCAGAGTTGTCTGGAACTCAGATGGTGATGATCAAAACCTTTGTAAACCCATAGGAAGCCTGTTGTTTGAGTTTCTCAGACAATCAGTATCTCCCAATTTTGCAATTAAAATGTCTTGCAGCTGCTCTGACGCGTTAAATAGATGGGCTGCAGCACAGGTCCTCTGGGAGCTGCCATGTGTCCTTCAAGCTCTTTTTGGGTCCTTGTGGGAAGAGATGGTTGGTAAAGGGAGCTTCAGAAATCTTATGTTAATGGATATAAATACCAGCCTAGTGCTTAAATGGAGCTGCAAGTTTCTTAGTGGTTGGTGGAGGCTTAGAAGCTTCTCTTTTTGGAAGAAAACTGTTTTCTTCCTACATTCCCTGTTTTCAGTCTTTCTAGGAAGTAGAAATCCTACGGAAGCAAGCCGATGTGCTTTTCTTGTGACCTTGCCGACTTCTGAATCCAATAAGAAGCCTATAGAGGTGATGGGATTATTTTTCGACTCTTTTGGGGTCTCTGCATCCCCAGCAGAGGCTAGATAAGCAGAATGCAGTCAGGGTGAAAGAGAAACCTATTTGGGCAGGCTATAGCAGCCCGTCCGATGTCTGATAAGGGTTGAGGTGCCAACAGCAGCGGACTGAGGAAGGGGCTAGAGGTTCCCCATTTGCATCTTGCAGCAGGTTGTGTTCTGAGCCCGGTGCCCAGGGAGCAGCTCTGCTGCTTTGTGCTCCCCTGTCACCGGCGCACCAACAGCTTGTCTTAATCAACCTGCTTCTAGCGTGCATAAGGAGCTCCTGTGTTGTATCAGGGATCTAAATCCAAGCAACCCTGCACAAGCGCAGAGAGAAAAGCCCTCGTTCCCTGTTGGGGGGCAGACACAGCATTGGGAAGCTGCTTGGCAGTGTGTCACTCTTCCCTGGGTGACACTAGGGGTAGAGCAAGAATGCTGATTTCGACATGCTAATTAGCTACGGCAGCCTCGGCTTAGGGGTGCAGACAATAGTGCTGTTGTGAATGAGTCCAGCACACACAAATGCGCTTTTCTCCGCGGGCGAGGTAACTTAGCAGCCTTTGCTCATCAGCAGCTTCTCCAGCTGGACGCCTGGTATCAGCTTTGGGGTGCACCCCGCTCCCCGTGCAGGAGGGACCGCAGCAGCTCTGGCTGCCTTGCTCACATCAGGCTCCCCATTGCTTTCAAGAATTAACTTCTACGTGAGTTACATCCAGCCTTATATGTGAGATGAGAGAAGCAACACACGACACCTGGTAAGAGTGCTTCGGTGATGATGCCCTGGGAACCTGTGGGTGCAGTGGCCAAGCGGTAAGTGTGTCCCTGGGGTGAGCCACAGCCCCGGGGCTTCCAGCTCTGCAGAACTGTGGCAGGAGGAGCAGTGCCACCCCCAGCACTCCCTCTGTGCTCCAAAGAACATCTGCGGATATCCCAGTGGAGCTCAGGTCTGGCAAGTGCCACCACTGATCAGGCTAAAATTCATCTGTCCGGCTCAGGCTTGCCTGGCTGCATCCCTGCACCCACGGGACCCGGGCGGCACCCAGGGGGCTCAGCCCTGTGCAGGGGTACGTGACCCCAGGGTGCTGTGCCAGGCTGCAGAGGGCTGACTCTGGGCACAGAGGTTCTTTTCCTGGCTCCGCCATACATATGCTTGTGATCTGAAAGCAGATTTTCTCCGTGCGACTATGCCTTGATTTATCAGCACATGCTGAAACACCCCTCCTTTGCTTGGCAGCGTTCAGCACCTTTGACTTAGGCGTGTTCCAACAGCTCTAAGGGCAAGGTGAAGGATCCATCCCTGTGCTGACACAGAAGACACCAGAGGAGAACACTCACCCAGCTCCCAGCTCCACCAAGAAAGACTAGACCCTCAGGGTTCTCTTAACACAGCCCAAAACTCCTCCAAGTCTCGATACATTCACAAAAGAGGATTGCTTGTGGGGGAAGGACCTGTTTCCATGCACACAGATGCACACACTAATTGATTTACAGGCTTGGGACTGTAAAAATCCCCGAGATCAATATTGATGCTCAGTAACACAAGGCAGAAATACATAATGAGGAGCAAGGAATCCAATTGCCTCTCAGGTGTCCTTAACGATGGGATACTAATAGTCACAACATTTGTTGGTATAGAGGTCCTCTCCTTCCCTCTAGGCAGGGTCTTGCCTTTTCTTTAGCAGACCTAATTGGCCTTATTTTTCTGAGATGTGACTAGTCCCCGTAGCAAGATCCTGATGACAAGCGTAATGAGAGAGTTACGTACATAGGGTATAAATGTATTTTGTGAGGAAGCTAATTTACTCCTAGATATTGTGGCTGTCCAGAAGTCACCCCAACAGGCAAACAGACCTCCTGTGGAGTTGGGCAGGCAGCCAAGGACACGGGTTACTAATGCAGGCTGGCAAGAAGCACCCATTCCTCCATGTCCCTGCAATTACTGCAGTTAGTCATGGCAGTGTGGGATCCAGAAGCAGCTGCTCTGCCAGTTCCTGCACCTGTGCTTTGCCTCCGTCATGTTGAGTCATCCCTCTGCTGCCCCCAGCCCAGGGATCCACGCAGCCTTGGGGTCAGACCTCGTCTTTCCCAGGACACATCCTTCCCCAGTGGGGCACTGCCTACCGGTGCACGGACCCCTGCATCCTTCCTCAGGAGCTGCAGCTCCTATGATGGGCACCATCCTGGCAGAAGCGGCTGGCGCGGAGCTCTCCTGGGAGCGATCTGGGCTTTAAGGGAATTCTCAGGTTCCTGCTCTCAGGAGCAGAACGTTTTCTGTCGTGATCCAGGCTGAAGGGGCCGCCCGTCCCAGTCCGCTGGCTGCTCATCATACCCCACGGATACGGGAATGCCTTTTGAGGCAGGACACCTGCACTGGCAGCGTTGCTCACTAATTTTTCTGCAGGCACTAATTAGAGACCTCAAGTCCTCCTCACTTGCTACGTCTTTCATGTGTCAGCTCTACTTCTTCCATCTGCTTGTTTTTGTTTCTCTCTTTTCTGTGCTGACTCATCTGCCAAAGACAGCCTGTGCGTGCTGGGAGGCTCCTGGGGTGGCTGGTGGCCAGTGGCCAGTGGCCGGTGGCTGTGTCCTGCAGCGAGCTCTGCTCCTGTTGGGCACCTCTGAGCAGGAGGTTTGCACCGAGCGGGCAGGCAGGGGGTGAAGCTGCCGTTCAGGCAGCCTGGAGGGAGCGGGGAGGTCACCCCACGTCAGCCAGAGCCAGCTCTCCCAAGGTCCAGCCCTCAGTGACCAAGAGCTCTCCAGGCTGTGAATCAGACCACAAGCTGGCTTCGGGGATTCGAGACATTGTCTCGGGCAGCCTGATTCCCCCCGTTGGCCAGGCAGGAGGCTGGGGTACCCCAAGTCCCCTAAGGTAACCCCAGCCCCCGCTGACCACGAGGTCGCCCAGCTTGCCAGCAGCACAGGTCCTGCCCCCGTCACGCGTGCTGCATCCCCCTTGCGCACTCCGGGGAGGGTGGGAGGGTGATGTCTTCCATGGCTCTGCAAGGCAGCACGCACCAAGGGGCACCCCCCGGGCGTTTCTCCGGGTTTCAGAAGCTGAGAGCATCCCACATGCCGGGATCCAGCTGCTCTGTGCAGCTGGTGCACCGGGACGGCATCACTTACCGGTTACCTGGCGCTTTTTAATAGGAATGCGGTGCCCGCTGCTCTGACCGCTGGGGACCGGGGGCCGCCGTTACACCCCACGCACAGATTTATCACTGCCTTTTATTTATTGCAGAATTACCTGCCGTTGGCTTCAGCAGCTTCCTTAGAGCTGTTCCCATGCTGAAAAGGGGAGAAAAAAACCTCACACTTTCATTGTCTAGTTTTCCATATAGTCCCTTATTTTTATATATATATTTTTATATAGGGGGGAAACCCACACACACGCTTTCATTGCCTACTTTTCCATATAGTCCCTTATATTTTCATATATATATATATATATGGGGGGGAAAACCCCCACACTTTCATTGCCTACCTTTCCATATAGTCTTTTATATTTTCAGATATATATATTTATATAAGGGGGAAAAAACCCCCACACTTTCATTGTCTACTTTTCCATATAGTCCCTTATATTTTCATATATATATTTATAGGGGGGGGGGGGAACCCACACTTTCATTGTCTACTTTTCCATATAGTCCCTTATATTTTCATATATATATTTATAAAGAGGGGAAAAAAACCCCACACTTTCATTGTCTACCTTTCCATATAGTCCCTTATATTTTCATATATATTTTTTTATATAGGGGGGGAAAAAACCCCACACTTTCATTGCCTACTTTTCCATATAGTCCCTTATATTTTTATGTATATATATAAAAGAAATCTCCCAGACTGCACCCAGGCAGGCTGCTGCCCTGATCTGGAGTAGGGACCCAACAATGGTTTTATTTGCTCTCTTCCGTGGCTGTGGCTCTCCTTTCCTCCTTCAGATACATTCCACTCCATACACCCCCCCTTTTCTACACTTCTTTTGATTTGGCTTCCTGTTTTATCTTGTGGATTCCTCTGTAGAGAAGGAGAGCGAGGGAGACGGAGAGGGACTCCTTTGAAAAGTCTGGTTAAATGAACCACTGTGGGAGTCCAAATACTCTTTATAGTCAAGCAAGCTGGTGGAGGGGCGAGTGCCAGAATATTAAGCTGCGTGCTGAATGCTGCCTGCAGAGAGCAGCCCCTGCAGCCTTCTTGGCGGGGGGGGGGGGGGGGGGGGAGAAGGGTACAGGGACACCCTTTTCACCCTTTTGCCCAGAATCCAAACCCACCCCGAAGCCACAAGCCCAAACTTTTGAAGAAGGCTTCAAGCAGTTGATGTCTGGGTTGGAGGTGACTGTGGCAGATGCACGGTTGGGGTTCAGCTCAGCCGTGCCAGCATCTCCATTTCGGTTTTCATCAGCCTCTAGCAGCCTGTACGTTTCCACGTCCAGCTCCGCTCCGGCAAGTTCTGCATCTGAGCTCTGGTTCTGCTCACGCTGGCAGAACGCGCGTTTTTTTGGCTGCTACATGGTTTTTTTCCTTTTAGCCTTTTTTTGGCTGTTCTAGAGGCAGCTGGGCACAAATTACTTTCATTCCAATATCATTATTTTCATACCACAGGCTTCCAGCTAGTTAGAGCTATACTGGCGGTGGGGAGTGCGGGGGGCAGGGGGTTGCAATGACATTTCCCTTCAGTACAGAAAATAAAACATTGACAAAACCAGAAGCAGAAGCTTTCAAGAAAGATCCTGTCACTTTTGTGTAACCCCAAACACCAGCTACTTTGCTGGCAATGCAGCTTCACTTGCGTGCCTGGGAGACGTTACCTGCGTGCCTAGGAGATGTCACCTGAGCGTGTCTTGTGGCGAGCTGGGGGAAGGCTACATACACTGCAGCTGCCTCCTCCTAGATGGAATTTGGAATTCTATGTCCTCCTTCCCTTACGTGGGGGGGGATCTTGTGGGAGCGAGCGCTGTAAGTCCCCCTGACTGTAACGAGCCTTGTTCACGCAGCCCACCACCGAGCTGCAAGTCTTAAGCAACACATTTTGTTCCATTTTCTCCAGTCTCGACAGCACGGCAAGCCAGCGTGCCCACACCAGCACGGCGTCGGGCGCAGGAGAAACAGTTCGGTGAATTGAAACAGGCGATGCTCAGGCCCCCACGCCTCCACCACGCGTGCTTTGGGAGCCTTCGTCTGGTGTGTGGCGCAAATGCTGCCGCAACGCATGTGGTTGAACCTTCGGGGAGGGGACGCTGCCCTGCACAGCTCCCCTGTCCCCCTGGGCTGTGCCCCCTCAGGACAGATCCTGGGAAGTGTCATGCTCTTCCTTGGCCTGTCTCGCCGTTTGCAGGGGATGGCGACACTGCCAGAGCCCCACCACTGCCTCCAACGTTTGGAGGCAAAACTCAATTGCTGCCGCTCAGGCTGCTTCAGTGTGGGGACGTGGTGGCTGCTGCTCCTTCTGCCCACGGCAGGACGAGGCAAAGCACCGGGGCGAGAGCTGCTTGGGCAACCGGCCACAATAATCCCTCCATCCGCTTCATCGTATTCAGGCACTCGCCCGATACAACCTTCGCAGTGCTTTGAAAACCTGGTGCCTGCAGGCAGCAGCTGCCCTGGGGGAGTGAGGGGGCTCAGGCGCCCAGCTAAACACCCTGCAAATGCTCCTTGCCCGATCCCCCCTCTTCTACAGCTCCACAGTTCTCTTCTACAGCTCCACACTTCTCCCCCTGAGCCCTCCCACTGGGAAGGAGCAGCACAAACTGGTGGCATTGAACGCTTGCCACTGGGTTGGCAGGACCACCAGCATCCCTCGGTCCCTGCATTTCTCAGCGGCTGTGAAAAGACGGGCTGCAGCGTGAAAGCCGTGATTCTTGCCGGCTCAGCTGCCCCCTGCCCTGCCAGCCCCAGCGCTGGCTCACGGAGCTCAGCATCTTTCCTGCCTCCTGCTTTTGATCTATAAAGCTTTGCTTGGCGGCAGTGACCCAGCCGCATCTCTGCGCATTTCCAGTCTGCTGGGGGGGGCCCTCCGGGAATGTCAGTTTGCATTTGGTCCTGGCCCTCTTAACCTTGGCCCCTGGCCCCAGGGTGGGCTACGGCCATTAAACCTTGGCTACCTGGGCTTTCGGCACCATGGGGATGGTTTCCGCAGCGCTCCGGTGCTCGTGGCTTTCTGCTGGTGGGGATGGCTGGGGGGATGCAGACAGATCCATGCATGCGCTGGATGGGCTGGATGGCACCACAACCCCCTCCCCCCCCCCAAGCCCCTCTGCTCCCCAGGCACCCCTTGCCTGTGGGGTAGCTTGTTCCTCGCTGATGCGAGCTTTTTCCAGAGGGAAAAGCTGAGCACAGAGCCTTCCCAGTGCCCCCCAGTAGCTCCCCTCACCGAGCAAGGCGCACCTTTCTCTTCCCTCAGGGCTTTCAGGGCTGGAATCCTTGGGCTGTAGCAGCCCTCTCCAGGTTTTCCAGTCGCAGCCTCCTGCCCCTCCAGGTGTCTCAGCTGGGAGTGTCCCAGGCTGTCCCCTCTAAGGCAGGCATGAGGAAAGCCCTGGTCCCACAGTAAGATGCTCCTGGCATCACAGGGCAAATGCCCCGAGCCTTCAGAGAGCCGTCGGGTGGCGTGCAGCGGTGGGGGATGCAGTGGATGCACTTTCCATCCTCCTGGATACCGCTCTTTTAGTGGTCAGTGCCCTAAAATACCTTCGGCTGTCCTGGTTCTGTACTGGGCCACGAGCAGCAGCAGAAATCTCATGTGCCTCATGAGATGGCAACTGAGGCTGTAAGAGCCTGTAGCCCCATGGGCTTTAACATTTTTACTTCACCCCGCCCAAGGACCCAGCTCAGATATTGAATGATAAATGGTCTTGGAGGCTGTTTCACTTGCCTCGGTCTCTTGAGATGTTTTGGTTGCTATTAATTCTGACTGGTTCTTCCAGAGCTGCTGCTGGGATGTTTGCCTTTTACACCGCCACGATGCATCCCTGAGGGCCATTTGAGCAGCAAGAGCCTGGGAAGTTCAGCGTACAGAAAGAAAAGCAGCAGCAGCAGCAAGGGAAGCACTGCGGTGGTGGCAGCAGAGCTAGCGGCCAGGGCCACTGCGGCCAGGGCATCTTTCCACACCAATGACCCAAGAAAACAGGACAGCCTTGCGGGGAGCTGCCAGGCGCCTCGAGCCTGTCCCCACTGAGGACCAGCTCTGCACAAATGGCATCTCAGCATCCCCCCGCAACGCGAGGGAGGGGAGGGGGCTGCCGCAGCCCCTGGCCAGGGAGGGCGAGCAGCCAGTGCCTGGCACTTGGATCCTGCTGCTTCCCTGCTCCCTGCGGAGGCAGATGGGGTGCTCCCTCCCCCACCAGACCTGTCTGGTCTGTCACACACCTCAGCCACCACCCGTCCCGCTTATCTCTGCAGGCTTTGCCGGTTTTCTTGCAGTCTCCAGACCTCCCTTTGCGGGGTGGGAGGGGAACAGGCACCCAGCTGATGGCCCAGGGAGGCTTACGGCCACCTCCTGCAGCCACAGCCCATTCCTTCCTACACCTGTACGCAGCACAGCTCAGGTTTGACAGTTGCTGCCCACTCCTGCAGATTTGCTTATAGGGCGAGTTCGGTTAATAGAGAGCCACTGGGAGTTTAAACTAATCAGTGGACCAGAAACTGCATTTGTAGAGACCGCCAGATTAAATTTTCAAAGGCATAAAGGCGCTAGGTGATAGAAAAAGGGAGATGTGCTTGCCAAATACTGCTGTGCTTACGTGGAAAGAAGGGAGACGCGGTGATTATATCACACACGGATGATGAGAACAAATGCATGCGGGTGAGAGGACTTGGTAGCAACAGTTCCAGCAGGGACATGGGGCTGAATGTTTGCAAAGGCTCTGGGGACCCTGCAAAGCAAAAGAAAAACATCGTGATGCTGAAGGCTGTTATTGGCATAGTGCCTTGCTGGGTTTCTTTCCTCCCAGGCTGCAGCTGGGCGTTTTCATACTCTTGCAACCTGCACCCAGCACAACAGCATTCCATCGTTGCTTGAGCTTTTCTTGTGCTGGTAATTCAGATGCTCCAGTTCCCCAAACAGCCTTCACGATGCAGCTGAAGTCTAAGACCTGGCTGGGAGAGCAGACACAAAATACAAAGTCAAAAGCCGTCTTCGCTTGCAGCTATTGACACAGTGAGGCCAGGGGCAGCTCACGTCAGCTCAGACTGGTGGGTCGGGCATAGACAACCTGCAAATGCTCCACAGCATTTAAGGATTCAGGGTGGAGTGAGAGGTTATTCAAGGCAGGTGCTTCAGCTCCAAACTGACTAAATGCAGCTAGGGCCCCTGTATTTTTCACTGAAGTGTCTGTGTGCATTTCAAGAGCTAGAGAGATACATTAGACACAAACAGAAGTCAGGCACTAAGACATCTTGAGAGGATGCCTGGTTTGACGATTAAAAACGAACAGAGCCAAGCACTATGCATTTTCCAACGCTGTTTATTTGTTTTCTGGAGCCCACCGACACAGCTGGATCTGGCAATGGAGCAGCTTCTTTTTTCTTTAAAGTGTCTATGCGACATTAAGTCAAGGCTAACACTGTAGTCAAAGGCATTTAGAGAGGGCAGCAGCAGAAGCAATGAGAGGTGTTGGGAGGAGGCTGTACAGCAGGGCAGGAGGGGCAGGGAGCACCTTCCCTCCCACTGCCGCAGTGGGGACAGGGTGCAGAAACGCCTATCATCTTTTTGGTTATCTGTACCAGACAAACACAGCACCATGCAACACAATCTGCAGCTGGAAATGAATGGGTGGAGAGCAGGATGCGGAGCGGCATTGCAGGCTGCTTTGTCAGAAGCTGTGTGCCTGTGGCAGGGAGCAGTCGGATGAGTAACCGGGCTGTCAGCAGCTGGGACACAAGCTCCCGAGTGGCATTTGCTTGCTGAGGGGAACCACAGTTCTCAGGATGCATCGACTGGGATAGATAGACCTCTCCCTTGGAGCCAGATCCACACTGCTGCATTTCAAATGGAGTTCAAGTACCTAAAATACCGTGTAAAGAGCCACCTATATATTTTCTTCCCAAAAGGTGGACTACTGTGGTGTCTCATCAGGCTAAGGTTCCTTCCCAGAGTGCCTTTGCTCCCAGCTCTGGCCCAGACCTGCACCTTCCATGGTGACTTGCTGTCCAGCCTAGCTGAAGGCAGCACCACCTCAAAGCATCACTCCTCTTCTAAAGGAAGATTGAAAGAATACCTTCTCCCGGTCACACTCTGCTGCTAGCAATCCCACCCGCCTCCCACCCTGCAGGCCAGGTCCCACACAGCCCCCCGCCCCACGCTGTGCGTGCTGTGTAGCTGCACACAGGCGCAGAGGCTGGGCTGTAGGTTCAGGAGGGTGGCACACACACACAGGATCGCTCCCTTTTACATTGTTTCACCCAGTCACAGACCTTCCAGCACCTGAATACTCCTCTGCCAAGTGGTTCCATCACCCCAAGCAATCCGCACAGCAGCAGCCAACCCAGAAGTCTCCACGGTGGGGGGTGACACGAGCACCCCGGGTTGCAGCTGGGACCTTTGCTCAGCCCTAGAGCCTGAGAGAAAGGCTTTGGCAAGGCGGGCTGGCTCCCGCAGCCAGCACCATGCCCTGTCTCAGCCAGTTACTGTACAAAATGGACAAACACACACACGTTATTTACAGCCCGGTTTTCACATGATGGAGCAGCTCTTGGCTCGGTCTTTCCTGATCTCTGTGTCGTTCAGTAAGTCCGTCCTGCCAGGCATCTGTGATGCCCGCTTCAGTCCCCGTTTGGAGTTGCTGCGCTTCAAGTTCTTGTGCACCCTGTTGACCGAGGCAAGCGTGGTCACATGAAACACATCCCGAACGCTGTTCTCCGAGACCTTGGAGGAGCACTCTGCATAGGCCACTGCCCCGATCTGCCGTGCCAGCGCGCTGCCCTGTGGTCCAGAGAGAGCGGGAGGAAGAAGGAAGAAGGTTAAGCCACCAGCACTCTGCAAGGAGCATCCTTTCACATCGCCGGCAGCCCTGGCTGCGCTGGCAGCCCCACCGGAGCGCCGGGGCACAGTCGACAGCGGCTCTCCCACAACGTCCACTCATCACCCATTCACTCGGTGCGAGACCACCAGACGTGAGGGTCTCTCCCGAGCAGACAGTGCTACTGGGTGCTGGACCCTGCATCAACTGCAGGTTCTCACTAACGTGGTGCCCCCCCCGCAGCCGAGGACAACCCCTCTCAGCGGGACAGTCACCTAGGACCTGCTCTGCTCAACGTGGCACCAGGCACAGAGCAACCCAGGGCACGGCCACCCCTGCACCGCACCAAAGACTGGGGTCCCCGGGCCAGCCTGGGGACTCCACTGGGTCCACTGGCAGCTGCAGCCCCCCAGACCCCCCCGGCTGTGGCCAGCACCCCTCCAGCAGTGCTGCCCCGACACTGAACCCAAGCAGGAGAGTCACTTGGAGCAGAAAGAGCTGCACTGAACTAGGAGCTGCAGAAGCACAACACTCCCCTTTTGCCAGTCCAACTTGTCAAATCGGGCATCTTCACCACCTCTGCGGACAAACTTTTCAGCTCCTCACCAGGAGACTGTTCAGCAGAGCATCAGGAACAAGTCAAGGTCTGCCAGAGCTGGGGCAAAGAGCGCCGTAAGCATGAGCAGCTCAGCATCCATGAGCCAGGATCAAACCAGCTTCAGACCGAGACCTGGGCACAGCGGGTCGTTCACTGCTGAGCTTCCTCGGACCAGTAGCTCCTACAGAAAAGCCCCCTCCCTGCCTCCCCTCCCTGAGCCCTAGGGGGATGGCTGCTGAAACACACCTGCTCGTGCGTCACGGGGATGAGGCGCTGCTTGGAAAGCTCCCGGAGCGTGTTTAGGTCTGTCCGCATGTCCAGCTTGCAGCCGACCAGCACAATCTTCGCGTTGGGGCAGAACTCCTGAGTTTCCCCTTGCCACTGCAGAGGAGACAAGAGGGAGAAGGTGCTCAGGGGCTGCCGGTGTACAAGACGCTTCAAGAGGTCCAGTGGCACCTCCACGTCAAGTTTGTTTTGGCAGCAGGCAGCCTGCGAAAGGGGCAGGTTGGAGCGACAAAGGCAATCACAGGGTCTCAGCTCATTGCTCGCAGCCCCTTTCCAACCAAGACCCCCCAGCCTTGGGGGGAGGACAGGCCAGCAGAGTCGTGCCATCAGCTCCTCCCGGACACCATTGCCCAGCCAAACACTCCATGACTCCCTGCCACGGCAGAGCCCACCGGTCTGATCCACAGCTTCTCCTGCTCCCACCAGCCAGCGGCACTTCCCACTCCCACGGAGGAACGGCAGCCACGGCAGCCCGGGGTCCCTGCGCCTGCTGACCACCACCACGGGCTGCCGAGCCGCCCTGTCCCGGCTCATCTCTGCACAGGACCTGGAACTGGACCAGTCAGGCTACCCAGACTGCTACTGGTGCCGCTCCAGCACCACTTGTAGGTCTCTTGCCTCGGACCTGGGCTGGTGCCGCCGTGAGAGGGGATGGGGCATGGGCAACGGTGGGCACCATGGTGAGGGGGGGCTGTCAGGGGGGACGCAGGCTGGGAGCAGCTCTGGAGGCTGTGCTGGAGATGGGAAGCACAGGGCCGGCCAGCTTTCGGTGTTCTGCATGTAACACGAAGCTCTCATGGGATGGGGTTTGGAAAGCAGCCCCCCGAGGGCCAGACCGCACGCGCTCGGGTGCGTGTGGCTTTTCCAAACGGGGGGTCGCAGCTGCTCCGAGACTGATGGACTCATCAGGGCACGTTAATGACTGCCACAGGCAAGGATGGGAATGGTCAGCGTGCCTCTCGGATAACTTTATGCTCGTTTGGGCCAGATATGCCCTGCAAACCTCTCAAATCAAAGCTGCAGCCCCCTGCGCTGGGCCACAGGAGCCCACTCGTGGGCACGGCTGTGGAAAAATAACCACCCCACAGCCCAGCACACAGAGCTGGGGCTCCAAAGGTCACCCTTGCTGGTCCTCCCAAAGTCACCCTTGCTGGTCCTCCAAAGGTCACCCTTGCTGGTCCTCCAAAGGTCACCCTTGCTGGTCCTTCTGAACCACAGGCGGCAGGGAGCTCTTTGCAAATCACACTCATTACTTGCTTATTATTGGGAGCCACCTGTTAAAGACTTTAAGATATTCAGAGCGCAGCTACAGCCAGGGAAATAAAGAACTGAAGCAATGGAAGAAGGCCAGGGCAAACATCCACTTCCTTCATACTAACAATCCCTTTCAGAGCTCCAAAAATTAATGCCCAAAGCGCAGTTAATTGTCCGCAGCAGTAAATAAAACCATCACCTGTGACCTCCCCCTGGGGAGACCTGTACAACCCCATCAGCACATCAACACCCTGGTTACTGATCTGGTGTTTCTGAAGCAGGAGGCAGACAATAAAGAGATTACCCCTGGCTAAAGATGTCACTTGGAATTAGCAATTTCCTTCTGCGCTAACTGGCGGCTAGGCATATGCCTTAGGCAATTAGAAGGGCAAAGAAAACCAAGCCCACAACCCAGTGTCCATAGCCTGGTGGAGAAAGGGAGCACCAAGAACGCCCCAAGTTTCATTCAACCGATATCAGACCGAAGCACTGCAAAACAGGGAAAAATCTTATTTTCCATCAGGAGATGGGCTCAAGTATCTTCACCATGAACCTCCTTCCCTGCTGCCAGCGACATCTGTCCACCAGGACTCACGGACATGCCCAGCACCCAGGGCTGCACAGCTACTGGGAGATGCTGGTGTCACAGCTGCAACGCACCCACAAAAGGAGGATGATGCTGTTCTTTTTGAGCAAGAATTCAAGCACCCTAATTTACTTGAAGGATGAAAATCCTCAAAGGGATTGAGCTATCGGGTTTGTTCTTGCCAGGCAGAGGTCAGGGCTGCCTGGAATGACACAGGGCTCCCCGATCCGTGGGAGAGGTGCCACCCTCTTTCCACATGACTGACACCTTAGGGAGCCCAAGATTTGCTGTGCTATCGAGACTTGTCAGAGTGAAGGCACTACCCCACGAAAACCTGCTTTGTACAAAATGAAGAGCTGCTTGTTCGCATTCTCTCAGCTGGCTCCTTCCCTTCATCTGTAAAGGCAGCCCAGACATCAGAAGGGCAGCGATAATAAAGATTTCCTCTGCTGAATTAGCATTTCTGCTGCTTCCTTCTTCGCCTGATATCAAGACCCAAAACCCATTTCAACTTCACGGCGTCTCAGGAATTTTCCTCACCTCCATAGGCTGCATGCCTGCACCAAAGGAAACAAGGCATCTACTCAGAGGCACTTAAAAAATCCCCTGTGATTTAGGGTTTATTTTAAGTCACCGTATCAAAAAGACATTGCCTAACAGTACTCAAAGCATCCGTGATGCTGCACAGGGAAGACCGTGCACTGAGTGAGCAAGTGTGGGCTCACATGAAGAGTGCACAGAGAGACACAAATAAATCCCAACCCCAGCTAATTATTGACGGGTTTGCATCTCACTAAGGTATAAATGATTTGCTTGCATTACTATTCTGCTGACTTCCAAGCCGAGCAGTGAATTCTTTCAGCCCAGATGAAACACGCCTCCCTCCACCCAGCACACTTGGTACCCAGGACCTGCTCTGGAAACAAACACTGAGCCATTGACCGAGTTATCTGAAGGGTCTTTGTCCCCTCACCAGGACACTTCTGAGACACAGACCTACTTCTCAGCCCTCCCAGCAGCTGAGTAAGAGGCACTTGCTTCAGCACAACATTTGGCAAAATGTGGAGAGGCCAAGAGGGCAGCCAGTACAATGGGACTTGTTCAGCATGGCCAGTCCAGCCCCAGCAGCCTGGGGCTCGCTGGGGAGAACAGCTACAGGAATCACTATTCCGTAGTGCTTTTCACGCCTCGGTGTCTCCGACAGCTTCGCAAACAAGATGCCAGCCAAGGCTGGCCTCTGGGACAGGATGCAGCCGCCAGTGAGCTTTGCTGTGAGAGCTTGCTGAAACCACATCTCCCTGAATTCCATGGAAGGAAGCAGGGCATGGCCAGAAACAAGGGATATGAGTGACCAGGAGGCTATTTACCCTCTCCCCTGAGCAGCACCCTGAGTTGCTGCACTTCATCCCATCTCGGAGGAAAGCCTCGCATGGGAACCTCTCCCCAGGGGCCACCCACTGCCCCAGAGCATGGCAAGCAGGGACGGGCCGCGGTGCTCCGCAGTGGGTCCCCAGCCTGGTGGGGCTCTCTGAGACCTGCCAGCTAGAAACACCCGCTTTGCTGAAAGACACTAAGGAAAATTATTATTCTAATAAATAATACTTTCTTATATGCTAATAAATATAAATATATATATAAAAAATAATATTCTAATAAATAATATTAGCTTGGCTGCTAACGCAGAGCATGGCCGGTCAGCTCTGCCAGGGCAGGCAGTGTTCAGGGTCCTGCATGCTCTCCACTTCAGTGGCATTGTGCCGTCTCGTTTTATTCATTCATAGGCTTGAAATCCAGTGCCACAGCTCATTATTCTTGTTGTCAAGCTACAGAGAGCTGATTGCTGTCTTTCCTACTGTGCAGATGTGACAGCCAAAAACCCGAGCTCTCTACTTGCATAGAAACAGGCACCAGGAGCCACTTCTCAACTGCTGCAAGCGACCCATCGCACGCTGACTGGTGGCTCTGCCAACAGGAGATGCCCACCACTTCCCAAGGTCCATGGAAAACGGAGAAAACACCCTACGCTTCTCCCTGTCCCCACGTTTGTATGTGTGTGCACACGCAGACCCCGCGCACACGCCAGCTACCGTGAGCAGCACCATTCCCCGGGCTCCTTCCAGATGGAAAGAGCTTGCTTTCTGCACAGCCCGCGTGGGGAGCAGCAGCAGCCACCCATCCTCATCCGAGCGTGCTGGAAGCCAAGGCTTGGCCCCAGGGTCAGAGCTTTTAGCCCTGATGACAGCCTCAGGGAGCAGGGACCGCAGCAGGGACCGCAGGGTGCTCCCCGCGCTGCTGCAGAGCTGTCTCGCCAGCCGGGAGGGCACGCCGGGCACTCACCTTCTTGAGCACACTGTCCAGCGTCTCCGGGCGGCTGATGTCAAAGCAGATGAGCACAGCGTCCGAGTCCGGGTAGGCCAAGGGACGGACGTTATCGTAATACGCCGAGCCTGCAGAGAGGAGCAGGAGGAGAGCGGTGAGCAGCAAGTCTCATCCCACTGACTGTTCATTACCCAAACGGGCAGGCAGGACCCCCAGCCCCCCCCTGCCTGGCACAGAGCTCTCCAGTTCCAGTAAGAACTGGAGATGTTGCCACATGATGCAAACAAACAACCGCTCTGTCGGAGGTGAAGGATGCTGACCGAAGCTTCTGACCAGGAACCAGACACCGTTAGGTTCAGCAGTTTGGATTGCAGAGGGATCGGTCCCTTTGTTTAGGTGCGGCAGACAAGAGGGTTTGTCCTTGTGCCCTTACATCTATCCCTTTGCAGAGTGGAAATAAATGCAAGTTTTGCATCCCTAGGGAGCAGCCGGCAAGTCAGAGGCGGCAGAGCTGCGCTGCCAGGGCAGGCTGGCTCTGCAGGAGAGGGTGCCTGGAAGGGCTGTGGCACTGCGGAGCATCACATCCCTGTCCCCACCACTTGCTATGCAACCTGTGCCTTGCCATGCGGTCGCTGCACCGCTCACGGTGGAAAGGTGTGGCTGAGAAAACGCAGGGAACGCCGCTGCTGATTTTTCTGCTCCCTTGCTATCTTTGTACAGGAGAGCTCACTCACGCAGCTCGTGAGAATTTCAGATAGCTAAAAGAATTGGTTTTGCTCAGGATTCGTGCAGGAAAAAAAGACAGTCAGATTCTTTTTGGTACCTAAAAGATGCGATGGGATTTGGTGAACAAGCTGTAAAGGGGAGGGGATGAGTCTGTATTCTGCAGGATTTCTCAGTGAGCAGGCAGAGAGCCCAGCCTGACTCCTGCACAGCTCCTGCCGCACACACACGCGTGCGCACATGCACACCCCCCCCCTTCGATACGAATTTCAGGCATTAAACTCATTGTCCCACACTGCTTTTATCCGAAGCGTGTCCTGCGTGCCACTGTGGATGCCTCAGCCCCCAGTAACGGCGCGATCAGCTCACGGCTGCTTAAAACCAGCGTTTCGGTTTTATGTTTGGCTTTACGATGGCTTAAACTTCCTGGAGGGATGAGAAGCAGATGTTTATTTATGAAAAGGGGAAGCAGAGACACCAGAGTCCTTGTTGAATCTGCCTCCTCGGGGAGCGGATCACCCACCCCGAGGCCAGGAAACCGGATGCGCTTCCTGCGTGGCCCCCCAGGACCCCCAGACCCCACACTTTCCCACCCTGGGAGGAGGGTGCAGCACCCAGCCCGGCTGTCAGGTGGCTCCTTGATGGAGTTCAGCACCTGATGAATTATGGATGATGGGGGCTTATGTTTCCGGGAGGATGGGAATCTGCCCGGGATAAGTGTGAGAGGAGAATAGGACGATTCTCCACATGGGCTCCGACCCTGGCTCTTGTCTGCCCCAGGGCTCAGGACTGATGTACAGCAGAGCGGGGGGCACAGCTCCACATCCAGGGGCTTTGCAAACACCCCAGATCCCTCTGCAAGAGTCAGACCTGGCTGTGACCGCTCCTGCCTCTGCCCGGAGCCCGCACGGGGCAGGCTGAGATGTGTCTTCCCAAACCTACCCAGCTCCAGAGGCTGCCCACCCACCCTCCCCTCAACACTCACCCACAGCGAGACACCACCAGCAGCCCCAACTGGGACCTCCACGGCACAGAGCTCCGGGCATGCTCTGGCTGGGGCAGGCACCCGGGCATTCAACAGCAAAATTCACAGAAAAATGGGCTACAGGTGTCCTACAGCCACGCTGCTGCCAGCCTGCAGGAGCAAAGGCACCCCCCGCGCCCCCTGCTCCTCTCGGAAGCCGCAGCCTGGGTCTCCATCCCTGCAAAGTCACCGGGAAGAGCAGCAGATGGGATCCAGCCCAGAAGAAACAGACCCTGGTCTCTGCAGAGCCCAACCCGGCTCCTAGAAGGAAAGTCACGTTGCCGGCATGGAAAGGAGCCAGTCCCTGCGGTGCCTTGGCCAGCCCCGGGGACAGGGATGCGGGCTGGCACACCGGGCACCACGGCAGCCCCGCATCCCAAGCGCGGGAGATTTCTGACCTCGCTTCAGGCTCAAGCTGCTTCAGTTCACAACCAGCAGAGCCAGCAGACCTGGCCCCAGTGACGTGCTTCCCCCACGCAGCAAGGTGACCCAGTCCCCAGTAAGGATGGGGTCACCTTCCGAGGCAGCACCAAGCCGCCAGTCTCGTGCCTGATGTGGTTTTACTGGGTGGGATGTGAGATCCAGCATCGATCCGCAGGCTTGGGTTTGCTGGGTCCTTCATCCCATCCATGCCCTCTCCCCCATCTCCCCGATCCGTGTGACGGTGTCTGCCTCCAGACAGGGGCCCCCAGCACTCCGGAGGAAAGCTCCGTGTTCCCACACACATCCTCTCGCTGCAGCTCCTCAGCTTTACATAAACACTGCAGATAAATCTGCCCCCTCCCAGCCCAGGAATGCTCCTTTTGTAGAGGTGGTTTTGGCTCCATTGAGCACAGACATTGCCACAGCAAACTGTATCATAGCAACCTTCTGCTCCTCTCAGCAGCCAGCCAGCTCCTCGGTGGAGAGCATCCAGCACCGGAGAGCATCCAGCACCAGAGAGCATCCAGCGCCAGTGCAGAACGAAGCATGACCCCTCGGTTATCCCACAGAACCAGCACCATTCCCACCCCGGTGCCAGGAATTGTGCTCCCACTACCTGGGACCACAGGAGGGAAGGCCCCTGTGCTGGCGGGAGGAGCTGAGGGAAGGGATGCACTAGGTCAAGAACCTGATTTTCTTCATGAGATCAAAATCACCTTTGTATTCATTAACTTTCTGCTCCAACTCCGAAGGGCAGGAGCAGCCCCTGGCACCTTCAGCTCACCAGCTGCTCCGGCAGCAGGTAACAGCCAGTGCTCACAGCCTCTGCCCCACCACAGGAGACCAATGGAGACCGATGGCCAGGGCTGCCCAGCAGATCAGGGGAGCTGCTGCCCTCCAAACTTGGGTAACCTCCAGCTTTCTTTGGAGATGTCTCTATTGAATCAGGAGATTCTGTTTGGGGGATTATTCTTCCAGTTTTTGCATCTATTACTTTTTCACGGAGTATGACAATTAAAAAAAAAAAAATCCTAACACAAAAGCCTCAGTTCCCTCCAATCCAGCTCTTCAGTTTTATTGATTCTGAGCACTCGACACCTTTCAGATACTCCAGCAAGACACCCCAGAGACCCACAGTCTGGCACTTCTGAACACACACACACACGCCCAGGGCTCATGTGTCTGCAGCTCCAGCCTTTACTGCATGAGTCATTCTCCCACTTGGCACCCAGGTTTGCAAGAAACAGGACCTACGTGCATCTGTTCGTGGTTAAAGAGAGAAAATTGGAGGAAGCCAAAAACCAGCTTAAAAATAAAATCCACACGGTTGCTGTCTGAAATTCAGGGGTGGATGCAGCCGGGAGTAGCTCCTCTTATCAGCTGGCAGCCCCCCGAAATGCATGGCACTGTGACTCAGAGATGCTGCTCTCAGGGGCAGGGGACCAAAACGTGCCGTTTCATCTACACCAACGTAGCCTTAATCTTCATTTGTTCCTTATTAGCTGTTCTGAGAGATAATGAGCCTCCTCACCCGGACATCCTCCATCCCACAATAGCACATTACAAACCAGGAAAGCAAACAGGCATGCAGAGCCGCGATCTGCTCTGCAAGGGGCTCCCGCAACCCCAGCCAGCTCTGGTTTGAAACAGAGACCAGCACTGCCAAGACCTAAATTTTTCAGCATCGCACTTGTCTCGGAGGGCTCACTGTAAACTCTCCCCACCGTGCCAGCAACGCTGCGGCACATGCTTGCCGCAGGGACAGCCAAGAACATCCTTCACAGAATGAAGCAGAAATTCATCCCAGCTTTCTGGAGCGCTGCATCGACAAGCCCCGAGCGCTTGGGGGTCACCTCCCTGCACGGCGGTGCCAGACAAGCAGTGGCTTTGGAGAAGATGGCATCTTTGCTAGACAAATCCCACGGCCAGTTCAGCCGAGCCTTTGTCCGGAGGACAAAGTCGCCAAAGCAGGACCAAGGTGCAGCTGCCTCAGCATCCTCTCCCCGCGCACGGCCAGAAGCCGGTACCACCTCTCAGCCAGCATCCATCAGACGCGGGGAGACCATCCCCTCCACTGCCACCAAACCACCCTCCATCGAGCCCCAACCGGCCACCTCTCGTGTTTCCCAGGACGGGGGCTCAAACCCCCCGAGCTGCCGCGTACCAGCACCCGTGCTCAGCGCTGCCTGCGGCTACACCAGGCTTCCCACAGCTGAACTCTCAGCTCCAAGCAGCCTTTTGCTGCAGAGAAATTTATCCGAACGGCTGCTCACTAGAGGCAAAGGCTCTGCGTGCCGAGGCACGGCGCTGAGCCCCCCTGCCCCCCCCCCCCCCCCAACCTGGGGTAGGGGCTCCTCGATGCGGCTGCACAGGGGTCCGGCGTGGGAGCGGGAGGCACACGCTCCATCACTGCACCAGACCTGGTTCACATCGCATCAGGTGCCAGGGAACGGCACGGCTTTGATGATTAGGCATTCCTCCGCCAGGGCAGATGATGAAGAAGGTGTTTAATAATATATTTTATTTATATCACACCTTTAAGACTGCAAACGAACTGTCTGTACAAGTCACAGACGTGCTGGGCAGGGAACAACCCACCCAGCTGCTCCAGGATGGCAGCAGTGCGGGAAGAAGGGGGCTGCAAGAGGCTGAGCTGGGGGGGGGGGGGGGGGGGGGGGCGGTCTGAGGCTCTGGAGGGGCTCTCCCCAGGCAGGCAGGCATTTGCATGAGAAAGGCACACGTCCCCTGCTAGAGCCTGGCTATTGTCAGGGAGCACATACAAGCCTGGATTGAAAACCTGGCCCTGAATGAAAGGCCAGAAGTGGCAGCTGTCCCAGACACCCCAGTACAGAGGCGAGGCCAGTCCCCATGGTGAGCCCACAAAAATCTCCGCTGGTTTTCCGAGACATCCAGGATGCTCCAGAGCTGCCATTTCCTCTGCAGATGCAACAAGAGGGCACAGAGTCACCCGAAAATATTTCCCACTGCTAGAAAAAAAGGGGAAATCAGCCCGGAGAAACAATGGCAGGGTTTACAGCGGAGGGTGAGGAGGAATTCAGCCCCAGGGAACACTGGAGAGCAGCAGTTAAACAACCCCAAAGGTCATGCCCACTCCCCTTACCCTGGCTGCAGACGGACGAGGGAAGAAATTTTTCTTCCCTGGCCCCTTCACTGAGCTCAGCTCCACTGTCCCACAGCCCAGCCAGCACCGGTGGGAGCGGGCAGGTCACAGACCCGGCACAGGACCCCCCCAGCCGGGCACACAACGGGCTCAGGTGTCCCTTTGCAAGGATGAAGCCACCGGTGCCAACAGGCCACTCGTGCCTATCGCCGTGCCCACTGCCACCAGCCCCCGCGTGGCACAAGCCCCAGCCACAGTCCTGCAGCTCCTGTGGCCGCATCCTGCCTACAAGATCCCCCAGGACACCTCCTCCTGCGAGGCACCCCACTGGAGCCAGGGAGGTGGGATCCCCAGAGCCCAGGAACCAGCATCTCCACGCCAAGGGACTTCTCAGAGACCACCCCTCACTTAGGGGGAACCATAAGCACGGCCAACTGCAGACACGGGTGCTTGCCTTCAAGATTTTAGTTGCCCTTACAAAGGCAAAAAGTGATGTTTGAAGAGCAGTAGGTCGGTGTGCCCAGCATGTGATGGACCAGAATATGCAAATGCCCTCCTCATTCCCTGTGTCATTAAGGCTGATGAGCTTTACAGACAGGGGACCAGGAAACCTGCCATTGCAGCCTCCCAGACTGCAAGAGCCGCACATCAGGGAGACGATGATCTGAACCACCACAAGTTCAGAGACCGACTTCATCCTCCCAGCGTGAAATCAGACCCTCTCTCCTGAAAGAAAAAATCAGAGGAGTTTTTTGTTTGAAGATTGATAATGTGCAGCAATATCCCTGAGCACCCTGCAGGTCCCCGCTCAGCCGGGGCTCAGAGACAGGTTAAGGATCCCTGACCCTGCCCAGCTCATTATTGTCTGGAAGGGGAGGATGATGCAGATCCCACTGATATAAAAAACATGTTTCTGACACTGATACAGTGCTCATTAATTAGAGCCCAGCCTAGAAAAGCGCCAAGTGGCAGAGACAAGAATTAAAACCCTGGTGACAGACTGGGGGACACTGGTAACGACGGGCTCTGGCAGCACCGCGGTCCAAAGCCCAGACCCAGTTCCAAGGTCACAATTATGAAAGAAGCAGTAATTAGTGACGTTAAAGATTAAAGTGAGTGGCACTAAGAGCAAAGCAGATCTGGCAAAATAAGAGTCAAATGGAGCCACCATCGTGCCAAGCTCCACTCTGCAGCAAAGCCCTGGGCATGCGACATGCCGGGCTGATAAATGCACGCTGCCACCCCTGCCAGCACCCAGGTGCCCTGCGCCGCTCGGGGTGCCCTGCGCCGCTCGGGGTGCCCTGGCTCTGCCCACAGCAGCCACACAGCCAGGCAAAGGCGGCGACAGCTTCTCTCCAAGAGGCCATCCCCATCACGCCATCCCCATCACAGCCCACAGGGCAGAGCTTTCACCACTGCATCCCCGGCGCCTTCCCACCGAAAGCCCCCCAGCAGCAGGCTTTACTGGGGAAGGAGCCCCCGCCAGCCTTGCAGGCACAGCCTCAGGAAGGGTTTACCCAAGCGATGGTCACACATTTGTCCGAAATCAGGGTATGACAGAGCCCCACGATGGGGAGGGCTCCAACCCAATGGCCAGCAAGGTCAGGGTCAGAGGGTTGTCATGACATGACACAAAGCCCTGGTGCCAGAGAGAAAGTGGGGAAGACAAGGAGAGACGAGGCATCCCACCGAAGCTGGAGGGAGACAGAAAGCAGCTGAGGGAACTGCCCCTAGCCCAGCCCTCCAGAGGACACCGGGCACAGTACGGCCATCGGTCCTCCGGCTTTTGCAAGCTCCTCTGATGGCTGGACCATGATGTTTCTCTTGTGCAACACCGCTGCAAACCCCTGAAGTGCAGAAAAGGAGGAAACCATTCCATGACATGGAACAAGCAACCTTCTACAAAGTGCCTAACTGAAACAAGAGCTAATCCGCTTGGACAATTAACCTCTGCTCCTAATTCTTACGATGCACGTAAAAAAATGAGTAAAATACTAAACAACCCAGCTGGCATACCTTCAGGACGGGCATGATCAGGATGAAGGGAATGGTATTTGCACAGGCTGAGGTGGCATTTCTGGGCCCCTCTCCAGATCTGATTAGTGGAAACCTGTCACTCGGGAGGAGGCTGTTCTGCTGGATTTACCAGCAGAGGAATCCTCAGCTCAGGCAGGCACAGGGTGCTTCTGCCTCATCCAGGTCCTGTGCCCCCTCTCACCTACGCAGCTCACAGGGATCCAGAGGAGTTTGCTCAGGTGCAAACCTCGCTCTGGCAGTCGGGAGGAAGCTCTGGAAGCTCCTTGTAGAAATCCCTGCTGGCATCTCTGGGGGAGCATCGCCGAGTGCCTGGGGTGGGAGGGCTGCGGCTGCAGAGCAGCCCGAGGAGCTCATCCAGGCTTCTCATAATCACGCTGGAAACCATCCCTCTGGCAGCTGACAGCGGAGACAAATGGGAGCTCGAGGTCCTTTCCTGGCACTCTTGCCACATCACGAGGGCAGCGGGCATTGCTGCCTGTTACCCCTCCTGGGGGGTACAACAAGGACGAGGAGTGGCAGCAGATTCCCAGAGCACAGCCCGCGCACGCCCCAGCTTTGGGAAAGGCGTCCGAGGGCTGAGCACACACCATTATCTTTCTGCAATGTTGCACATTTCAGGTTTGCTGTGCATAAGCAGCAGAGCCGTCCCCGAGGGCTCAGCTACCAGATAAGGTTTCTCCCCACAGGGAAGGCTGTGCCTGTACGCTCATGAAGTTTAATCGAGTGAAGATTTAATCTTCAGAATCTGGGGCAAAAGGAAAGCTGCATCCATGTCCTTGCTGCACACACGGGGTCTGGGGGGCACATCGGCCGGCTCCTTCAGAGCTCCCCCTCCCACACAGCCCCCTGCCACCACCCCACCCCCCCGTCAGCCGAGCCTGGGCACACCAGCACTGTTCGGTGGGGCAGGGGATGCTCCTTGGCAGGGTGCTGGGCGAGGACCATTAGAAAAGCAAAGGATGGGGCATGACTGCCCTGCTCCAGGGAGTGTCTGCAGGTCTGTTGATGTGACCGCCCCGATAAGGAGCTTCCACTTGCCCTAACCAGGCAAAAAAATCAGTATTAAAGTGGCACTGGGAGGTGGGTGCCACAGAGGCCAGACTGACAGCAGGAGGAGGGAGAGCGGAGCGGTGCTGTCCTTGCCACAGGAGAGAACAGATCACCCCCATCCTGTGGGAAAGGGGTCTGCATCAGAGCCAGGAACAAACCCACCCCAAGGAAAGCCCTTCCTTGCCCACGAGGTCACAGCAGCCCACAGGGTTGGCTGGTTGTCGCCAACGGCCCCATTCCTCAGCACCCCTGTGACACCCAGGACACCCCCAGCCCCCCAGAGGCTGACCCTCCTGGATCGCAGGGGAGAAAGGATGGATGCTGCCCTTGCTGCAGGGAGGTGCAGGAGGAGCAACCTCCATCCCTCAGCCACACAGCGTTGCAGCACCCCCACACCATGCCCAGCCCAGTGAGACAATCCTCCCGGGGACTGTCATGTCATGTCATGTCATGTCTTCTCAGGTCCATCCTCCACCCACCACTCCAGCATAAGCGTTTCTGCTGCTGTTTCTGCTGCAACTCTTTCAACTTCTGTCTGACTGGTTACTGACCTGCCTGAGAATGTGACCCAGCTGCACATATTTTTAGGCTTAACTACGTATTTGTGCTGAGGCAGAACACAAGTATGCTGGTTTCAGGCTCCCAGCCTCAACAGGGAGCATGGGAGGAGCTATTTTGGTACGGAAAGGGCAGCTCCACATTTTTCCTTTTGCCTCAGAGTGCAAGTGGCATTGAACTCCTCCCAAGACAGAACTTGCTCTTGCACTTTGGAAGAGGCAGCCATGGCAATCCTGGAGCCGCATGCTGGGAATCCATGGACAAGCCTCAGCATCCATGGAGATGCCATCGCTTAACTCGGCCCCTTTCAGCTCTCTAATCTCATCAACATTCCTCGGAAGTTCCCCTAAAGAAGGATCTGTTATCGCAGCCTGTACGTTCCCACACAGGCCATACCAAGGCAGACTGTTTGCCGAGTACAGGCGAAGAGGGAGGCGGAGGGGGATTTGCAACTCACAGCGTTATTCTTGTCTTGAACGCGCATCTGCTTAAGAGACAGGAGCCCCGGCGAAGGGCTGGCAGCAACTCCCTTGTTGTGAGCTGCAGCACAGAGCAGGGCACAGTGGCACTGCTGAACCTGTGGCACTGGTCTTTGCAACGTCGTGGGATGTCGTAGACACTGGGGGTATCAGCAGCAGTGCATCCCACCAGTCCACAAAGGACAGAAAAGTCTTCTCCAGCAGCTTTCCAAGACGACAGGGATCCTGTGCAAGGCACAATGCCAGGCCTGGGTCTCCCCCATGGCCACCGGCACAGATGCCCCTACCAGGCAGCTCCACTCTGAGCTGGGATCTGCATCAGCAAAAGATGCACCGAGCAGATAAATGAATGGTCTCAGGTCACATCACTGCTCTGCCTGCCTGCACTTGGAGGCCACAGACACAGAGGGCAGGCACAGCCTCCTGGCATAAAGGGGTGTGAGCCAAAAGCAAAGAAGTGAGCCCAGGCTGCCATGCACAGCACAGCTTCCTCCCCATTATTACTGGCAACAAAACCAAAAAAACACCTCAGTGCAGGGCAAAGCCCCAGACGTGCCAGCACCGACGCCGCAGCACCTGGCCTTGCCAAGGCAGCAGCGTGGCCTGAGCCCGTCTCTTGCCCTGCTGGACCCGGCTCTGCGGGGCCGCCGGCACGAGCGTGGCATTGGGCAAGTCCAGAGATGCAGGCAGTGGGTCCGCTGGCCATGCCCGGGTCACCGTGGGGATGCACCGAGAGCCGGTCCCTGGGGAGGCTGGCCGGCGCTGAGCGCCCTCGGCACCGGAGACCTGCTGAGCACCACAGCAGCCTCCAAGAGCAGGGCAGAGCCACAGACACTCCCTGATCCCACATCCCACAGGGAACGCAAGTATCGCATCGCTGGGGAAAACCTCCCTGCCCCGGTTCGCAGCCAGAGGGAATTGTGCTCCCCTTCACACCTCTGAAGAATGGAAATGAAACTCAACTCCTCATCACAAAGCACTGCTAGTGATCCCAAAGCCACCCGCCCCTCCTCCACCTGGCCACAAGGAAGAAACCTCTTCCCCGACGGGTCTGGGGCACCGGCACTGCAGGTCCAGGAGGCACCCAGCCCTCCGGGAACAGCACTCCCAAGCCACCAGGCATCCCGTCGAACAGGAGTTTCCCCCCCACCCCAAGGGACCGGCGCCATGCAGAGGAGTTGTTTCTGTGCCGAACACTTTCGGCCAACAGGCAACAAAGAATTTGCCAGAACGGGAGCAGGAAGAGCAGCAAAGCACCGTGTCCTCCGTAAGGCTCATGAGCAGAGGTGCCAGGGCATGGCAGCTCCCCGGAGCCAGATCCCTGCCCACCCTGTTCAGCAGGCTGGCTCCACAGCCCTTCCCTCGCACACACAGGGGTCCAAACTGCTTTTTAAACAGCACATAGCACCGGCTCTCAGGGAGGACGGGAGGGATGGGACATCCCTGCTGTGCTGTGAAATGGCACCCGAAGCAATTTCACTCCCACAGAGAGCCCTGAGGTGGGACCAGCTTAAACAGAAACAAACATGAGATGCAACCAGCACCTGCAGCTGATGGCTCAGACTTGGTTCACTGTTCTCCCTGGTGATGGTGCAGGGTCCTTGCATTTGCCCTGTCTGAGCAGCTCAGATTTTCATCCTCGTGAAGGATTCTCAGTGCTGGAAACTCTCCAGAGTCACCCTCCCGCCTCAGGAAAAGTAATCAATAGACAAAGGGTTAAAAGACATTTCAAGGAAATCGGAGGTCCCAATACAATTTGGGAGCCATTCAGTTCTCCATCATTTCTGTCCACCCTACGGCAATATTCTTCTAACTAGATTTACTGCCTGCCTGCCAGCTGCTAATGTCATAGCCTGCATTTGCCACTTAGCAGGAGGGGCAATACTACAAGCCCCCAGGGAGCAGACAATGTCCCAGTTTGTACAGGGATTATCAGTGGGATTTCTGGGCGGCCAGGTAGGCTGTGGCCACGCTTGGTCACAATAAAGGGAATTTTGCAGGCAGATTGCTCTTGCCCCGACACCCGTTGCTGGCTGATGCTCAGCTCACCCTGCACAGCTTCCAGAGCCTCCGACCACTGTCACGACTATCTACAGGACGGGGGGGGGGGGGGGGGGAATAAAAAAAATCAATAGTCAGCTCCTCTGTCCAGGTCTCTCTTCTGATTTCTGAAGGAGATCGTCAGTTCCAATTACTTACCTAAGAGATGGTGAGTGTTTAAAGTCTAAAGGGCGATCTTGACAGGGTGATGGGAGCAGTTTCCCAGCACCTCCCTTCCCGCTCTTGCTGGGATGGAATTTATCATGAACAATAAGCCCCTGCATGCAAAGCGGCTTGAAAGAGACAGGAGGAAGCACAGAGACAAGGGAAAGTGCATCCCAGTGCCCGTCATTCTGCATGAGGAGGGCAACCAGTTACTCTCAACCTCTCCAGCTCAGCTAGTTCAATTCACTATTGTGCAAAATTTCTTTTCCCAAAGCTCCTGTTTACAAGTGTCTCCGAAAGGTACTGGAAATTCAACAGCAGCTTGCAGTCCACAGCTAAAAATATCAGCGTGATTACTAGGGACAATTGCTGTGCATTGCTTTGCAGGACTGTTTATTGAAGAACTAGCTCCTGTGTATTTCAAATCAAAGCTGCAACGGAAGGGAATTTATCCAGAAAACTATCTAGCAAACTTCATCTACAAAGCTGTTAAAAAAGGTGTTACATTTTTCATAAGGAGAAAGGAGAATCAAAGTTCATTTCCTCTTGGCTATGGAGATAAACATTAGACAAACTTGTATCTTTTGTTGAAAAGGGTAAAAATGAATGCGACAGCACAAGATGCAGGTATCAGATACACAGCTTTAAAGACTTTGTATCATGTCCTTTTCTTTTAACGTTCCTAAGATCGAAGGCAAACATTCTGGAGAATTCCTAAAAAGCAAACAACGCATCAAACACGCTGCCGCACGCTCAGGTGGGGAAGTTTTTCACGCCAAACACAGACACTCGGAGCAAAGCCACCCAGTGCCTAACAAAGACACCCCAGCCGGCCCCTTTCGCAGGCTGTGGAGCCCAGGGCTGGGGAGCCCCCGCAGCCACGGGGTGATCCCAGCTGGGGGTGTACGCACGAGCACACCCAGGTGATACGGGGGGTCAGCCACCCCTCGCTCCCGGCGCACCCCGATCCCGACTCACCCCATCCGAGCAGCTCCAGGGAACCCTCGGCAGGGAAGGCCCCCAGCTCAACCAGGATGGCTTCGCTGTCACCATCCATGCCCGAGGGACCTCACGCAGACACGCCAGCCCAGCACCATCCAGCCACCACGCAAGGACTCCCACACAGCTCCCCATCACACGTGGAGAGCCGATGCTTCACCTGTGGCTCCAGCAGTCCCGAGAGCCAGCATCCCTGCGGCTCGGGCAAAGCTAAAGATCCCTTTTTGTCTAGAGGAATAAAAGCCAGCGAAAGCAAGGCCTCCCGGTCAGGAAGCTCCAGAACAGAGTCAACAAACGCATTTTACATGTTAGAGCAAGTCCAACGCTCAGCAAAGCCACCACCCCAGGTAGAGCAGTGCTGATCCTACGGCTGTAATTTGATGGATGCAAAATTACAGCGAAGAATTGGACTGTACAAATGCCAAGAAAGTCCTAGGTCACATTTTCATTTACTATTGCTCTCAGACACTGAGAGGACTTCACCGGTCACAAAGACACCCGAAATTACAGGGAAAGGGCATCAGCAAGCCCGTGATGTGCACCCACCATCCCAGCACAGCGTTCAGCCGCACGGTGCGTGCGCCGCAGTCCAAGCAGGCTGGCAGAGGGAGATGACGAGGCGCACGCCAACGGCGCTGGGTGCCGGTGCTTTACCAGCTCTGCACCGAGCACCGCACCGGCCACTCAGGCCTCCGCAGAAGGACAGCGCGAAGGGTGGGGAAGGGTCTCGGTGGGCTGAGGCAGAACCACAGCCGAGGGCACAAACGGGGCAAACACGAACCAAAAGGAAAAGCCCCCAGGAGCCCCCGACGCGCCGTCGCGTTGAGCCATGAGTGGACAGTGCGTCCCACGCTGTGTCCCCCTGTCCCACGGGGCGTCCCCCTGTCCCACGCTGTGTCCCCCCTCCGAGGCGCGTCAGTGCCCCCCCGCCGCCCCCGCACCTCGCAGGGTTGCGGCGCTCCTGGGACACGGAGCCGGTACCCCCGGGCAGCGCGGAGCCGGGGCCGCACCGCGGGCACAGGGACCGGGCACCGGCACCCCCCCCCGGAGCGGCACCAGGCACACACCACCGGGCACACACCGCCGCTCCCCCCCAGAGCGGCACCGGGCAGCCCCCCCCCTCCCGGGGCGGCACCGGGCACACACCGCCAGGCCCCCCCCCGGACCCGCACCGGGCACATACCGCCACCTCCCCTCCCCCCGGAGCGGCACCGGGCACACACCGCCGGATCTCCCCCGCACCGGACCCGCACCAGGCACGCACCGCACGGCTCCCCCCGTTCCGGAGCGGCACCCTCCTCCCCGGACCTGCACCGAGCACACACCCCGGGCGCCCCCACCCCGGACCCACACCGCACCGGGCACACACCGCCGGGTCTCCCCCCCCCCCCCCCGCACCCCACCGGGCACACACCGCCGGTCGCCCCCCCCCCCCCCCCGGGACCCTCACCGGGTCTGCCCGCGGCCGGGGCGAGTTCAGCGGCCGTTGGATCGCGGGGCGCAGCCACAGCCCCAACCCGGGGTCTCCGCGCAGGGGGGGCACCCCGGCCGCGGAGAGCAGCCCGACCCCCCGGTGTCCCCCCCCGGGGGGGGCAGCCCACCTGAGGTATCCCACATGTTGAGCTCGGTGCGCTGCTTGTCGATCTCGAAGCTGGCCGTGTAGTTCTCGAAGACGGTGGGCACGTAGCTCTGGGGGGACGGAGGGGAGAGCAGAGGTGAGCCCAGGCCGCCCCCCGGGCCGCGCCCGCCCGCCCGCCGCCCGCCGCCGCACCTCGGGGTAGCAGTCCTTGGCGAAGACGTGCAGCAGCGCCGTCTTGCCGCACTGCGTGTCCCCCACCACCACGATCTTGCAGCGCGCCAGGTGCCCCTCCATGGTGCGGGGCCGCGCCGCCCGCGCCGCCGCTTTACCGGGACGGCCCCGGCCTGGCCGCGCCCCCGGCCCCGACGGCACCAACCAGGCGCGCAGAGGAGCCGGCGCTGGGCAGGGCCGCGCCGCCACGGCCGCCCCCGGCCGCCTCCCGCCGGCCTCGGCCCCGGGAGCCGCCCCCCCCCCCCCCTCCGCCCCCTCGGGGCGGCCTCCCCCGGCGGCACTGCGGCCGCCCCCCGCCCGCCCGGGCACGGCCCCGCCGCGGGCTGCCGCCGCCCCCGCCCGGCGCATCCCGGAGGAAAGGGGGGTGGGCTGGGTCCGGAGGGGGGGGGCGGCCGGAGCCCCCCAGCACCGCGCTGCCTGGGGGGGCGCCCCCTCCCACCGGACCGGCCGACGGGGGCACGGGGCTCGCTCCCCGAGGGGCTGGCTGGGCAGGAGCGGCAGCTGCGCCGGTTCTGAAAATCTCGGCCCTCCGGTGCCCGGGACCAAGCGAGGGCGGGGGGGCGGGGGGGGGGCTGCTGGCCCCCCTTGCCCGCCGCGCAGCCCCCCCCCCACCGGGCAGCGGGTTCTGCTGCCTCCCCCCGCAGCAGGGACAGCGCAGCGGTGCCTTTAATTAGCAGAATTGGTGAATAGGGAAAGGCTCCGCTAATATTTCACTGGCCACACTGCAGAGATTTACCGTAATGGTAAACTTTCATCTGCCAGAGACAAGCTGTCTGTCACAAACTGCAGTACAAACAGAGACAATGAGACAAAGCCAGCCTGAAGAAGTGGAAATTAAAATGTTTTGGCACTGAAACCGGATTTATTAATGGACTGAGGGGGCAGCTTGTTTTTGCTGAAGTCACAGTCAGTTTTCCTCTATAAATATTGGTGCTGTGTGTGAAATCAGGATGAGTAAGGAACAGAGGTTCGGTGCAAGGCGGGGGTGCCGTGCGGGCACGCGGTGGATGTGGGTGCTGCACTGCCTTCGGCCCAGCACCGGTAAGGACGTGGCAGCCTCCGTGGGTGGCACGTGCTCTGGAGAGCTGGCTGTGCGCCCCATCCCGTGGTCACCGGCCACACAGGTCCCCTGTCTTGGGATGCACCCCCAGGGTGTGGGCCCACTGCAGGTGGAGCTGAAAGGTGCATCCTGAGCTGGTCCAAGGAAAATTCAGGTCCCCGCTCATCTTCTCATCCCAGGGCCCTGGGAGCTGCGGGAATGTCCTGGAATTGCGGTAGCCCAGCTCATGTCCTCACCTGGCCTGACTCCTGCATCGTATGGGCCGGGAAACTGTTGTCAGTCAATTCCTGCTCTGTAGCTTGGCGCTGTGTGTTGCTGCAGCATCCCGGTGCCTCCCGGTGTCGCCCAAAGCGGTGTGATGAGTAGCTGTCACACGCTCCTTTCCTCCCACCCTCCCCGGCGAAAGGAGCCTGTGCACCACTGTCTCGTGGTTTGTAAGCCCTGTGGGGGTTTTTCTGGCCACCCGATGTGTGTGCATGTCGCTCAGCTTTTATGTGAAGGAACAGAAAGAAAAGTTCCTCGGGCTTGCAAAAGTTCCTCAGGCTTGCAAAAATTCCTCGAGCTTGCACATGCGGCTGAGGAAGCACTGGGTGGCCATAGGTGTCACCCTGAGCAAGCTGTCCCCCTGGCCAATGCCCTATCTTCTGGAAGCTTCTCACTGTATTTCTCAACAAGGAATTATTTTATTTGCTTCCAGAAATAAAAAACAAACAACAAAACAAAACAACAACCCAGCAGATTATTGTGACCCTGCTTCAGAGGAAGCAGGAAACTTTCTGGAGGGAATATTCAAGACCTTTGCAAACCTGCCAGCCACACTGGACCCCCCCGGGGGGTGGGGGGTGGGAAGCAGCTGAGTGCCTTTTGCTCAGAGCCACTTGGGGCACTGTCACTGCTAAGCCTTGTGTCCCATTTGGTGCAATGCACCTTTTGGCAGGCAACACTTGCAAAATGTATTAGGCAACCTCCAGTCACGGTGTAAATTTGCAGCACAGGATGCAGAGAGAGACATGCTGTGACTGTCACCACGGATGGTGAGGCGACAGATGGCTCCCACACATTTGCTCCTGAAAATGCTTCTCTGGCGGCTAGATCCTCCCTTGCCGATCCTCAGGGGTTTCAATTGCTGTTATGAATGAACTTGATGGTGGTATATTTGCGTTATTCCCTGCCCAAAGGAACTAGAAGGCATCCCCAGGACCTGTACTAGGGAAATGGACTGGGAGAAACCAACCGTTGCCGAAGGACCCGCAGCCCGGGGCTGACCTGGAGCCTGTGACATCTTGTTCTTGTGCCTGCACGGAGCCTCGGCGTCTGGTCCCCTACAGCCAGTCTGGACCTAATTATAGACGTGATGAAGAAGGTGAACGTAATGAGCGAGGAATCTCGAGTACTCTGTTGTATGGCCGTGACCCCTGCAAGGTGCACACATAGACCTGGTGAGAGGTGCCTGAGTGTCACCCCTGAGGACACAGACAGAGCTCATGCTTGTCACATTATGCATTGACACGTCCTCTGGATATTTACGGTGCATGTATTGCTGGCTTCGTACCTGTCTTTTCTGTGCCATTTGTCCCAGTCTGCAGCATCTTATTTCCACTGGTAAGCCTCTAAACGGGGACAGCAACAAGGGACGCCCTTTAATTTCTCACCAGGTCTAGCCTCAAGTGTCTTTTTGGACTTGTCAAACATGTGAAAGAGCTAGAAACTTGCCAGGTAAAACTGTGGAGTATTGCGAACTGTTAACATTCAGCAGTTAAATCATTCAGCCCTGAATGGTGCGTTATTTGACAGTTTCTCCTAAAAGATGAAGGGGTGGAAAAGCGGTAGAGTTTGAACACATGCAGCAAAAAGATACAAATCAACAACAATTAGGAAGGTTAAAAGAAAGAGAAAAAAAAAAAATCCCAGCCAAATCCCCTTTCATGTGTCCAGCCTGTTTACATTCTGTGCTAGAATAACGCTGATCTGACTCACTGCTGGCATTAATGAAGTTTGCACCTCTGGGTGAGCAATTTAATTTATCTCAGCAAGCCAAAGCTCATTATAACAGTCCATAAATGCTATCAGATGAAAGCAGCATCCTTCAGCAATCTCGGGGATTAAAGCAAGGAGGCATTCAACTGACAAGGCTGGAAAGACTGCAGTCAGAGCATGTGTGGTACAGGCTGAGGAGGCACAATACCTCAATTACTGCCGCAGATTTGTGTCGAGAAAGTGGTCGGGAGCCTCTGCAGCACTGCTCTGGAGGGGAGCAGCTCCCCTTCCCTGCCTCCCACCCTCAGGACATCTCTCCTTGGGATTCCCCAGGCCCAGCAGAAGCTGGAAAGGCACACGGGGGTCTGGGGGACTCCACAGGTTGGCTGCAGATGGTGGCTCTCCTGCAGGGACCAGGGGGCTCCTCGGAGGGGCAGGGGCTCGCCGCACCCAAGGCACACAAAGAGGGTCAGGGTGGGAGGAGGAAAATGGCTGATTCTCCCATTCTGACCCTTTAGGTGTGGAAACCTCCTTGACCCACACATCCTCTCCCACACCGGATTTGACTACTCAAAAATTGCTTCTCCCACCACCGTGCTGGCTTCCGCTTCGCCTGGCGTGGGGTGGAGGCAGGGCAGCACAAAGCTGTGCCCATCCCACCCCTTCTGAAGGGGCCACGGATCCAGCTGGGTGCACAGCACCAGCTCCGGGTGCACAGCACCAGCTGATGGGGTGATGCTGCCAGCCCAGCTGGATGCTGGTGGCAGAGGTGCTGGGGGAAATGGTTTCTCCAGCAGCAGGAGAGATCTCCATCACCTTCGTGTCTGAAAGCACCCATCAAAATGAAGCATTTTCAGTTTCACAACTCTTTTTGATGTGGAGAGCAGGGGGAAGGGAGGGAATGAACAGAAATGAACCCTCAGAACTGCAGTTTCTTTTCCATTTAGTTTAAAACATGAATTGCCTATCCCGAACACAAATTGGGGGAAAATGGTTTTCTTTATAAAATCATCCTTTGAGCAGGCCCAAGACGGGGAGGCAGCATCCTACAGGCTGTGTGTGCTTGGCTGGGTCAGGTCCCTGCCCCACATCCAGCGCAGTGCAAAGGTCCCTGCTGCCATCTGAGGGACAGGGCTTCACCCGGGCGCTGCTCCAGCCGGGCTGGGGGCTGGGGGGTCTCAGGGCTGGGGGCAGGGGAGGGTTTCAGGGCTGCGGGCAAGAGGGGTCTCAGGGCTGGGGGTGGGGGAATCTCAGGGCTGGGGGCAGGGGGGTCTCAGGGCTGGGGGGAGGGGGGGTCTCAGGGTTGGGGGCAGCTGGGGGTCTCGGGCTCTGCCACCCCACTGCTGCACCCTGCTGTGTTTCAGTTCTGCACTTGCTTTTCCTTGCAGAGCAGCTTGCATGCCGGGGGGGAGCAGCGGGCGCTGCAGGTGCAGCAGTGCAGGGACTTGCCAGGGGCCGCGGCCTTCGAGCAGCAGCGGAGTTTTCAGTGGTGCAGAGAAAACCATCTCCCATTGCAACCCACGCACCACGCTCCCCAGGCGTGGGTTACCCAGGCCCTTGAAAGCTGCAGTGAGCACACTGAGGGGAAGTCTGTGCGTTTTCAGCGAGGTACTGACCAAACGATCAGCTTCTGATGGGTGCGCAGCGTGTGGATGTGTTAAGCCTGTAATTCTGGGACAATAATTGTCAGTAAATTATTGATGCTGCGGTGGCAGGTTGAAGTTAAGGAGGAGTCTCATTTCACAGGATTACTCACAGTAGAGAAGATGCCTCGGTGGGATGCATTCTGTGCACACCTGGAAACTGGGCTCGCTCCAGCCATTGCTGCGTGCTTGTGCTGCCCTTCCTCTGGCTCTGCTGTTTGGGTTTGTGCAGGGGAAGACGCCGGAGCAGCCTCAGCCCAGCTAAGGCAGTGTTCTTTGTAGGAATGATGCTCCGTGCTGGGAGGATTTCTTCAGTCTGCTGTCACCGTGAGGAGTGAACTGATGTTCACTGAGCATCAGGTACCACTTGACAATTGCCTCCATTGTCTCTGTGATCAAAACAGCAGCGCAGGGAACTGTGGCTGTGAGTGGCAGGTACGTCTGAAGGGTTGTGTCAGATCTCTTCCACCCGCTGCTCTACCTGTCAAATCTAAATGTAATTTACTGTGATACAGGCACGGTGTCATCCAGGAGGCACCAGCGTTCCTGGTACACGTGATGCAGCTGGGAGATCTCGTCTGCGTCTACCTCTGTGTGCATCCCAACACTCTGCAGACACAGGTGAGGAAAAGGCAGAACAGAGGCAGGAGCAATCTTTCTCTTGAGAGAGAGACGGATTGAGGTCAACACTTGCTGTAGATCCAGGATGCCAAAATACACAGCCCTGAAAACATCACTGTGGGCTGCAGCCCCCCGTGGGGTCTGCAACAGCCCCACAGCCCCTTCCACAGCCAGCGCCCTACGCCGCTCTGCAGCTGGGGGTGGCCTGGGAGTGGGTGGTCTTGGGGAGCAGGGGCAGCACCAGCAGAGCAGAAGGGAGATGGTGGCACAAGGTCAGGGTCTGAGTGGGACAGGGACAGCTCAGCTCTGCGTGCTCACCTGCCACCAGGTGTGGGGATGCCCCACAGCAGGTGGTCCTGAGCAGGGTCTCAGGCAGCCTCGCTGGCTGAGGGAAGGATTTTGGGGGCCTGGCCCCCCTGGGCTCCATCCTGAGGGAGCCCAGGGGCCAAGGTTGAGCTCCCACAGGCAGCTGACTGCTGACTGGCGAACGGCTGCCAGGCTTTCTTATCTCCGGCATGTTCATTGTTCCTGTGTCCTTGAGAGCAGAGGAAAGGGACTGTGAGAGCCCTGTGCGAAAATAAAGGGAGGTGGAACAAAGAGCCGGGCAGGGCGGCTGGCACTTCTCCTGCTGCCAGCGCGTCCTCCTCACCCCTGCCAGAGGCTTCGGGGGGAGCACCGGGGGGGCTGCAAACAAGCAGGGAAGCTGAGACTCTGGGAGAGAGATAATGGGGATGCTTTCCTCGGGGACCTGTGCCTACCTCTGACTGTAAATCACAAGTCAATGCCGTTCAGAAGGTCCCAGCACCTTGGCTGCGTGCTTCTGTGCCGCGAAAGCCCACGGTCAGAGAGCTTGCCAAAAAAGGGCTGGAGGAGTGAGCACCAGTTCCACTGGGGAAACGTGTTTTCTCTGGCTAGTGCTTCCCCTTGCCAGCCCGCACCGGTGTCCCAGGGGTGGTGAGCGGCACCCGGTCACCGTGCTGTGCCGGGGTCTGCAGAGCTGCCAGCTGAGTGTGCAGCTGCAGACCGGGCACGGGCACGGGCACCTCCCCACCCCCCACAAACAGCAGCACTTCACCCGTACCGACCTGCCCGAGCTGCCCCTCTGAAACCTGCACCAGTGGAAAAGCCACCACGGCAGAGCAAAAACTGAACTAACTGGGTAGAGTGAGATTTACAGGGAAAACGTTACTGAGCTGAGCTGATCAGGAAAGACTGACTCGGAAGCACAGGAGAGACACAGGCAGCAGGAACAGCCCACCCAAGGGTGGCACCACACAGAACTACCCCGGGCTGATCCGCTTTGGAGCTGCAGGCAGCTGGAGCAGCCTGGCAGGAGAGGAGCCTGGCTCCCCAAACCCGCTGCCTTCGTCTACCACCCCCTGAGCTGTTGGGAGCCATCCCCTTACCTCCGGTGCCTACCGGGGCTCCCTCCTGGCCAGTATGTTCCGTCCCTCCTGGCCAGTATGTTCCATCCCTCCTGGCCAGCATGTTCCATCCCTCCTGGTCAGCACGTTTCACCCCTCCTGGCCAGTATGTTCCATCCCTCCTGGCCAGCATGTTCCATCCCTCCTGGTCAGCACGTTTCACCCCTCCTGGCCAGTATGTTCCATCCCTCCTGGCCAGCATGTTCCATCCCTCCTGGCCAGCACATTTCATCCCTCCTGGCCAGCATGTTCCATCCCTCCTGGCCAGCATGTTCCATCCCTCCTGGCCAGCACGTTTCATCCCCCACAAGAGCCCTGACAACTGTGAAAATAAATCACTGAAAGGGCAAATGCTAGAAAGCTCCTCAGAAGGGCAGTAGGAGACAGAGGATTGTGCTTTGACTGCTTCTGACTAATTGTGGGTGTGGGAGATGCCCAGATGTCAGGAAGGCACATCTGTATTTCTCAGAGCTCAGCAACAGCAAACCAAGGTGTAAAGCAACTGTCCCAGCCGGACTGCCGTCCTGTCGTGCAACGGGACATGAGCCTCCTCCTTGTTCCTACCACAGCCATAAACATGTCATGCTGCAGGTGCTGATGCTGCACTGCCTGCTCGAGGTCTCTGCCCTCCTGGCCGCTTTCCTGCCTTTGTGCTCGGCTTCCTGAGCCGCACAGCTCGCCCAGCTCGCCCAGCTCGCCCAGCTCCCGGCCAGCCCTGCCGGACAAGGCCACATTCATGTAAAACTCCCGCTGGCCTGGCTCGGCAGGCTGCATTTGCCTAACGAGCGGGACTGCTGTGGCAAACAAAGCCCCTGGACAGGCTGAGCTTCACTAATCCGCTGGCTGGCCAGAGACTTCCATGAAACGCTGTCGGGAGCCCTGCCCAAAGCAGGCACCGTGCCCAGCTTGGCTAGGCACCGGAGCACTGGGATGACACAGAAACTTGCCCAGTACATGTTCGGATCATCCTCCAGGTGGTCTTTGCTTGCTTTGGGGGGGCGGATGCTTTTCTGTTTCAGGGGCTCGTTGAGCTGTGTGCTCGAGCAGTCACCCTGCGATGGCTGCAGGTTATTAGGGAGGAGGGTGCGTTCGCCGAGCAGCGGAGCGTGGATCTGACACGAAACCACGGTGCATCAGCAGCCGCCATGGCGAGCGTGACACACAGGAGCTGGACACAGACCTGTGCAGTGAATTAATGGCGAGCTGTCTGCTGGCAGCTGCTTCGCGAGCGGGGAAAAGAGGCTGGATCCATCGATTTATCAGCGCACCCTGCCTTATTGATGTGTCTTGAGTTACCGGACTAGAGCTCTACTCCTCCCTCTTGTCTGTGAGCCAGTCTGTGCCTCATCTCCACCACACGCAGCCATTTCAGGGCTGGGAGCGGCGAGATGTTTATTAAACCTCCCTGCAAGTGACATCAGTTACAATAAATTGCAGGAGTAGCTCAGCCAGATGACACTCCAGCAAAACAGCCATTTCGCATGTGTCTCCAGAAAAGATGCGAGCAGTTTGTTTGCTTGAAATGAATCATTGGGGGGGGGGGGGGGGGAGAGAAAAAAGAAAGAAAAAGCAGGTTGTGAGGGCTGGGGGGGGGGGGGAGATGCTGCGGGCAGGAAGCCGAGGGCGGCGCATCCCGCAGAGCCGGGGCACCTCTCGCTCCCCGGCAGCGGCGCCGGTGCCCCGGGGAGGGGGTCGGGCAAATCCCCCCCGCTCCCGTCTCCCCTGGCAGCGGCTCCAGACCTGCCGGGGGAAGCGGGGGCCGCGGGGAGGGAGCGGGGCTAGGCTTCCCCCGGGGCACCGGGCTGCGGAGGGGCGCCCGCCGTCGGGGCGGGAGCGGGGAGCGGGGGGCGGCCCGGGAGCGGGAGGCACACCGGGAGCAGGCCTAGGGCCCGGGGGAGCGAGAGGCACACCGGGAGCGGGAAGCACACCGGCAGCGGGCCCAAGGCCGGGGGAGCGGGAGGCAGCCCGGTGCCCGCCCCGGTGCCCGCCCCGGTGCCCGCCCCGCCCCGCCCGCGCCCCGCCCCCAGCCGCGCCCCGGCTTTTCCCCGCCCGCCGCCGCCCCCGCGCCCGCAGCCGCTCCCGCCGCTCCGCTCCGCCATGTCCGCCGAGCCGGCCCCGGCCGCCGCCGCCGCCCCCGAGCAGGCCCCCGGCCCCGAGCAGGCCCCCGGCCCCGACCCGCCGGCGGGCGGCGGGGAGCCGGCGGAGCACCGGGCGCTGGTGCTGACGGGCTTCGGCGGCTACGAGAAGGTGAAGGTGCAGGCGCGGCGCGGCGGGGCCCCGCAGCCCGGCGAGGTCTCGGTGCGGGTCCGCGCCTGCGGCCTCAACTTCGCCGACCTGATGGCGCGGCAGGGGCTCTACGACCGGCTGCCGCCGCCGCCCGTCTGCCCCGGCATGGAGTGCGCCGGCACCGTCCGCGCCCTCGGCGACGGCGTCCGCGACCGAAAGGTGAGGGGTGGCCCGGCCCGGTTCCGCCCGGCCCGGCCCCGCCGCACTGCGGTGGCCCCGCCCCGCCGGTGCGGCCCCGGTGCGGCTCCGAGCCCCGCGGGGGCGCCCGGTGCCCGCAGCCCCGGGAGGCGGCGGCGAGCTGGGGCCGGGGCTCCCCGTCGGGGCGGCCGGGCGGCGGTTGCCGTGACCCGGCCGCACACAAAGCCCCGGACAAAGGGGCCCGGCCCGGTCCCGGCGGCTGCAACATCGCCCCCCCGGGGGGGCCGCGGGGGCTGGGGCCGGGGGGGGGCGGCGCGTCCCCCGGGGGCTGCCAGGTGTTTGCACGGGCACAGATGCCTTGGTGGTGGCGGACGCCGGTGGGGGTGGCGGCTGCGGCGGGGCCGTGCTGGTTCCAGCGCGTTCGTGACCGTCCTTGAACGGCAGCAGCACGGGGGGGGGGGGGGGGGGGCGTGGGCGGGCAGCGGATGGGGGGGCTGGGGCTGGGGGGGCTGGAGCTGCGGCCCCCCCCGGCAGGGCACTCGGGGGACAGAGAAGCTGGCTCTGCCTCTTCCCAGCCCGTCGGTGGGGCCGTGGCAATCACGGTGCTGTAGGATCATCTGGGGTGCACAAGTAGCAAGACGAAGTGGCTGAAAAAACGCCCCCCCCCAGCGTGTCCGAGATGATTCCCTCCCATCCAGGAAAACCTCGTGGTTTATTCACGTGTAAAAGCCAAACCCAGAGGCCGGGAGCCGTTCTGAGGAGCGGTTCTGCCGCTGCCTTGGTGCCTCTTGGTGCCGGCTGCTTCCCCTTGCACAGCCAGATGTTTCTTGTCCACTGGGATAAGAGCAGATTTTGGGGGATGCCTGAGGCTTAGCCCTGAGGGGTTTTCCTAAGGTTGGCTGTGCTTTTTCCAGAGCTGATCCTGTTAGGCCCTGCCCCAGGCCTCCTGCAGCAGGAATATTTCACAGCGTTCAGACTCCTGCTCCCAGCTTGGGCAGGGAGGGCAGGACACAGCCCCCTCCCCTCTTTCCCTTGCTGGGGGTCCCCTGGTTCGGGCAGCTGGCAGTCAGGCAGCACGGTGGGTGCAAGCCAGAGCCTGGGGGTGCCTGCGGTCCCATCCGGCGTGCGCCCAGGGCTGGGCGAGAGGTGCTGTGGTGCGAGCAGAGCGCAGCTGCGGGCTCCCATCCAGGGCTGGGGTGCTGCGGTCCCTGCAGACCTCTGCATGGAGAACAGCAGGCGTGGACCTGGCTCTGGCCTCTGGAGACGCACCTTGTCCTCTGTTTGATTTTAGGTTGGTGATAAGGTAATGGTCCTGGCAAGGTCAGGGCTCTGGCAAGAAATTGTGAACGTGCCAGCCAGGCAGACATTCCTGATACCTGAGGGGATGAGCTTCGAGGGAAGCGGCCGCTTTTCTTGTAAACTACATCACCGCCTACATGATCCTGTTTGACTTTGGAAACCTGAGACCCAACCAGAGCGTCCTCATCCACATGGCTGCAGGTAAACGGTTCTTGCCAGCCTGTGCTGAGCCTCTTGACCTCGATGTGCAGCTTCACATCGGGTGTGAAGGGGGTGAGGCACGGGGGTGGCACGGGTGAGGCGGTGATCGGCACGGGGCTGGACTGCCAGAGCATCGCCTGCCGGAGATGCAGGCAGCACGCTCACCCTGGCAAATGCTGAACCTATTTCTCAGCAGCCGGGGTCAGCCTGCCCCAGCGTGTCGCAGGCATCAGCCCGCCCCAGGCAAAGCCGTTATCCCGTAGCCTCCCAGCACTGTCCAGTCAGTACGAGCAGGGATAATTTACCTATCCAAAAGCTTTTCTGACTGCTCGGGCTGTTTGCTTCTAAGTCTTTCTCGCTGCTGATTTTCAGGTGGTGTGGGAACTGCTGCCATCCAGCTGTGCAAGACAGTAGAAAATGTCACCATTTTTGGCACAGCATCTGCCTCCAAGCACGATTTGCTCAAGGAGAGCGGAGTCGCTCACCCCATTGACTACAGAACGATGGATTATGCAGAGGAGGTCCGGAAAATCTCTCCCAAAGGTACCATGTGGTGGTGGAGGGACTTCTACAACTGTCCTGCATTTCTTTCAAGTGCAAAGAAACTTCTAGTTACTTTCAATTCCCTCTAGGTGTTGACATTGTCCTGGACCCCCTGGGAGGATCCGATACGTCCAAAGCATTTAACCTGCTGAAGCCGATGGGCAAACTCATCACTTACGGTAAGTGTGAGCAGCGTGCCCACAGCCCGGCTCCTGCGTGGGAGGGACCCTGTGATGTCAGGGAGGGCTTGGATCCGCGTGGGAATGCTCCACACCGCTCCGTGCCTGGATGCGCAGCCATGAGGGAGCATCGCCGCTGCTGACTGCTGTGCGTGTTGTAGTTCTGTTATCTCGTGAAGGTCTTTAGGATGCTTCGCCTGGGTGATGCACTGAGGGGAGTGAGATTTGTGCCTTGTCCTGAAAGCTCTCCTGGTCACGGGCTCCAAGGGTCTTCCCTCCCATGCCAAGATCTCTCCTTGAATATGAGCTGGTGCCTGCAGGGGAAGCTGGAATGTCCCTGTGGAGGAACGCTGGCACAGCTGCTTTGTCCAGGCTGACTTAATGCACAGCACTAATAGAGCCTTGCTTTTTCTTCTAGAGGATGTGTGGGTGATGAGGTTTGAGGCTACTGAATACTTATCTCTCCATTCCCCGGCCCTGAGACACTGTGATTTTTGTCCTGTAGACAAAGCCCTCACACAACCCCCAGTGAGATTCCAGGCACTTGCACCAGTGTGCTGCTTCTGTTGTCCCAGCCACTGCAGCGCGTGGCTCCCTGGAGAAGCGTGGCTGTAGAGAAGAGGAGTGCTGTCCTGCCAGCCTGGCTGGATGTGACTTGTAACCCTCTCTTGCCTCTGCCACCACTCCAATCTAGCTGTGCTGCTGCTGCCCACCTAAGAGAAGAGTTGTTCTGTATTGTGGGTGCCCATAAACCAAATTCTGTCTCTCGAGGCTGAGGCAGGTACCTGTTTCCACTGAAGGTTGACTGGGCAGATCCTGGTGTGATCCAGTTTTCACCTCTGTCTGTGTGAGCGGCTGTTGCCCCGCGTATTCTCTGAGCTGTTACGCGGGATGCCCGCTGCTTCTCGTGTTGATCCCAGCTCATCTGTGGCTTGCCTTTTTTTTAGGGATGCGAAACCTGCTCACTGGGCAGAAGAAGAAGAACTTCATGGCTATGGCTAAAACCTGGTGGAACCAGTTCAGCATCAGTGCCTTGCAGCTCCTACACCATAACAAGGCTGTGTGTGGCTACCACCTTGGATATATGGATGAAGAATTTGAGCTGATTGGCATCGTTGTAGCCAAGCTGCTTTTCCTGTACGGCCAAGGCAAAATCAAGCCCAAAATAGACTCTGTATGGCCCTTTGATCAGGTGAGTCTGAGCTAACGTATAGGATGGCAGCACTCAGAAATTACTGGGTGATTGTTTTCTGCACAGTGAGCTCTGGTTCAGTGTGAGCCCCTTATTCACGGGGGCTGAACTGTTGCAAATGTTTAATAACCATCTGTTCTCAGACATTCAGTGCCTTTTTTTCTTTTTAAGATATTAAGGAGGAGCAAAGTGGCTTGGGCTCTTCTGCTCCAGTGCGCAGAGCTGGGCAATGCCAGACAGTGTCCCTGTGGAATAGGGCAGGTGCTCAGCTGTGCTCCGTGGGCAGCAGCCGTCTGTGAAGGGGGCTGGGTTATGCATTAGACTGGAGACTGCCCTTGAGTCTGCACCCTGTAATTATGCAGACAGCTGGTAAGACTGCTGCTGCCCTCCCATGAGTGAAAAAGAGCCCAGGCGGTGAAGCAGAATGAGGATGTTTGGAGAGAGCGGCAGGTTCTTCAGCAGCTCTGCTGTGCTCAGTGTTGTTGCATTGATGCGTCCAGGCAGAGTCAGGTTCTTCCCTTGGAAATCCTTTGCTGGGATAGGACTTAGTGCAAGGGAGCAAAGGACTTGGTAGCGATCAGTTGGTGTTAGTACCTGAGAATTAGAATCAAGAAAAAAATTGATTCCAGGCCTGGTCTAGGTGCTGTTTTACTTAATAATGATAAAACCACCGTGCATGTGTTGTTCTGTGTTTGTGTAGATGGTAGGAGCACTGTCTTTCTGGCTGTTGGCTGGGTTTCTGCGATGCTCCCCTCTGTTTGGGATGGAAGCTGTGGTGACTCACACTTCACTCTTCCACAATTTGTGTAGCAGAACATCCTTGCGTGTGTTACCAGTGGGCTGTGTGAATTCTTGAGGACAGTTTCCTATGGGCAGGCTGGGGTAGCTGCCCAGCTCTGTCCAAAATGCATCTGTGCAGAGGCATCTGGGTGCTTCGCGCTTGCTCGGCTGCTGGGAAAGCTGCCCCCAGGGTGGCCCTCGGGCTAGTCTGGGTGGCCCAAGGGGCCCAGGGAGGGCACGACTGCACTGCATGGTGGGCCTGGGTCTCACGAGATTCCTGTCGCTTCCAGGTGGCAGATGCCATGAGGCAGATGCAAGAGAAGAAGAATGTTGGAAAAGTCATCCTGGTTCCTGAAGCACCCAAGGAAGAATCCAAAAAAGAAGAGAACTAAGGAGAAGACGTGTGCAGATTGTGAATTCATGGTTTAACTCCCTGATCTCTTTTGGGACCTGGAAATGGACAGATCAGTAGCTTCCATATTCACTAGAACAAGAACATTGTGCTTAAAGCTCAGGATGAGGTTTGCATGCTCTCGTTGTGACTGACCCTTTTGCCAGAAGCCGGCCTCCTGCCCTAGCTCTGTCCTGAAGCCTGCTTATTTTCTATACTTTTTCTAATCCCTTGGTTCTTTTGCTGAATTTCCAAACTAACCTTCGTTTTCTCTGGCAGTGCAACTGGCGCTTCCAGCAGCTGCCGTGACAGTGACAGGTTGTGCGGTTGTTAAAAGTCAAGGTGTGCCACGTACTGTAGCAACTGCTGAGTGTCTCCACAGAAGCCGAGCCCTGCTGAAGCATTTGCGCTGTCACCTTGGGGAAGCTCGTTCAGCAGGAGAATGGGCCAAACTTGGCACGTTTCCTCAACAGCCAGAGGCAAAGCCTGGCTGGCCCGGTTTAATTCTAGCACGAGCTACTCATCTGTTTACACTAACCACGCACTTTCCCCTCTGCTTTTGTAGGCCTCCAGCACCAGTCAGAGCGTAACAGGTCTTTGCCTTGTAAATAACCATCCTGGCACTCTGGAGTCTGTGGCATATTGCACTTAATTTGCAGTCACTCTTCTTTGCAGTCGGCAAGAAACCCGACAGGCTGGGCCGTGTCTGAATACGGAAGAAAAAGTTTCATTTGGGTAACTTGATCTTGTCCATTTTCCGATTCCAAACTGTATAGGGGAGATCTAAACCGTGTCTTGATTTTTAGAGACCATAAGGACTCGACTGTGTCTCAAGTGACTGGAACAATTGATGTTGGCTCTGTGCTTTATTAATGTTGGGCTCCAAGTTGGTATTGTTAAGGCTAAACTTCACCCTCGTGTTTGTATTTCCAAGGGCTGCGGTGTTGAGTCGGACTTAAGCAAGATGGGAAACAAACTAAGCCCCCTGTTAACGCTTGCTTTGTGCTGTGCCCTGTGTGCTGGGGAGGCGTTGCAATTTGGGAATCAACGTGTAAGAACTGGTCGCGGGAGCCTGGGCTGGCTCGCTCTGTGCACGCCGCTCAGCAAAGCGTGCGTCGAGCCTCTTGGCTTGGGCGCCTTGAGCAGTGTAGACGTGCTTTTCATTCTCTAGCTAGCTCATTCGATACGCGCTCAGACCAGCTCCCACCTCGGGGCTCGGTGCTGCAGTAGGGCTTGACTTTTTCTTCCCCTGAAACTGCAAATTTGGGGCTCTCATTCAGCACTGAGGGTTTTAGGAGCTGCTGGGGTGCTCCTCCCAGACCAGCACTCTGTTTCCTCCTCCTTTTTCTTTCCTTTCTTCCATGCATCTGGAAACCGTGGCTGTGCAGAGAGCCAAGCCTAGTTCTGTGAGCATTGAACATCCCGGCGAGTGCCCCCCTTTCCTGCCAGACGGTGTTTTCAGGCCTGAGTGACTGTGGTGCCGTTTGTGCTTGCTTTGAGGCTTTGTCATGGATTGGAGGTGCTGCGGGATTTTTAGGCTTCATTTTGGATTTGAAAAAGGTGTAAACCTGGGGGTGCCAAGGAGAGCTGCCCATCGAGGGAGAGCTCGGGCTCCAGGAGCAAATCCCTGCTGCCCGGAGCCCTGCGTAACCATGCCCCAAGGAGGAGGGGATGCTCGCTGGGCAAAGGGCCCCGCGTGTGAAGCCCCTCCAGGGCTCGAGGGCAGGCAGGCTGCGTGCAGGGCTGGGGGGTTCTGTGCGGCTGAGGACGTGGGGCTGCTGCCTCAGCCAGCCCTGTCCCCCAGCGGGGCTCCTAGCTTGGATTTCAGGTGCTTGGGTTCAGTCCCTAGTTCTTCAAAGACGCGTAGGCGCAGCCTCTCAGGGACTTGCCGCTGGCTCACTTTTAAGTATTAAAACAACCCGTTCCCTACGACCTCAGAGGAAGGCTGGAGCCCCATCACAGATCCTTGTCAGTCCATCTCTCGCACTTGATAGGCAAACTTCATAAACGGGGTCTGATGAAACTCGTAAGCACAACTTTTAACCTTTCTGAATCCAAAATCTTGCCGCTTCTCCATTCGATCTGCCCTGTCATTCTAATTCAGATTAAATCGGACTGTCTAGTGCTGCTATGCCAGGTCTCCACAACAGGACTGTCAAAATTGCTGAAATGGGAAGCCTGAACCTGTTCCTCTGAGAAACTGAACTTGACCCTGATGAAAGAGCAGCGTGCTCAAACAGCACACCACCGCACACTTGCAAAGGGGAAAACGATCTAACGGTGTTTCACGGTAACACCCTTTTCCTTGCTTTAGTCTCGGCTAAGTGCGTGCTCAGTGCCTTACTTGGTTGGCCGTGGTCAGGCAGCGTAGCGAGGCTCTTGCAGCCTGAAGGAGGAAAGCGGGAGTCTTGGAGCTTCCCATGGGATACCCCTGACGTGCTGCCTTGCGGTGTGCCACAGAAAACAGTATCTCAGTGCCTTCTTCTACATGCCTGTAAGGACTAGGAAGTCACTGGCGCCTTTTCCATTCTGGCCTTTTGAAATATTGCCAAAAAACCTCTTGACAACTCTCGCTGGCTCTGTTTTGTGAACGTTGCTGGTGTAGTCTGATTTACTGTGAATAAGACACTCCCTTTCCGTGTATTGCAGCCTTTCCAGGGCCAGCCTGGCGGTTCTGTGCTCCCCGCTCCAGAAGAGCTGTTGTAGAGCCCTTGTCTCCCCCCGGGGTGGCTGCTTGGCTCCAGCTGGTCCTCGACTGAGGCTTTATCTGCCACCCTGGCCTTGGCTCTCTGGAAACAATCCCGGCTCTCTGGAAACAATCCCGGCTCTCTGGAAACAATCCCGGCTCCCAAGTCTTCGTGGGTAGCTGCTTGCACATCTTCTGCCTACAAGTCCCAGAAGCCCTTATCAGGGCAAGAGTGCAAAGCAGTTACTATCTGTCAGAGTTTAGCACTGTTTGTTTTTGTCCCTTGGCAGAAACAATGTTTTCTACAGAAAGACTAAGATTCAGTGTAACTTTGCTCTCCACTGCCTCAAGGCTCTGCTCTAGGTGGTTGTGGTTGGTTGTTTTTTTGGGGTTTTTTGTTGTTTTTACTTTTTTTTTTTTATGGACAAGCATTTTATGGGCCAATAAGTATAGAACCTATGTAAAACAACTTCAAGTGTCTTAAAAAGTTAACCAGCAGGTTTGTATACCAAGGACCAAAGCAAAAAACAAAAAACCTAGGATGAAAATCATTCCAGTCGATGTTGCTCAACTGTTTAGGGCAAAGTTGTGCTATTGAGGAAATAGAAGGTTCCTGCTCTTAAATTGCATGTGCCATTCCACCTATCAGAAGTGCAATTTAATGTTTGTTTTATGGATTGTCTGGCTCAAAGTTTATGCTGTGTGGAGTCCAAGTGGAAAGCATGAGGAGCTCGTGAGCAGAGGCGACCTCAGCCCTGGGGGCGCGCCGTGCAGGGGCTGCTCAGCACAGGGATGCCTGTGCCAGTGCCATTCCTGTGTCATTACTGCAGTTGTTACCTCTTCCCAGACTGGTACCACTGGTCTTGGGCAAAATGCAACTCCTTTGCTATCACCAGGCAGCTTTTTGTCATGTTTTGACTCTTTGGTTTCTCTCAAACTCACTCGTGTTGCACGCTAACTGCGGAAGGGGAAGGAGCAGAGCGTGTGCGGAGGAGTGCGACCTCTGCCAAGTACTTTGAGAGGGGGGAAGGAGTTTTAGCTGTACATTTCATTTTGGACACCTGTATTAAACTAGAATTGATTGACCAGGGAGAAGAAAGAAGCATCGTGGGCCTCGGGCTTTACTTCGTGCAGGATCCTGGTGTACCTACAGCTGCTATCATAGGTGTAAAAACCACTCTTGTTGCCTAATGAAGTCTCTAGTGTGCTAAGCCCTGGTGATGGCAAAGTGTGGTGTGAGTGGCAAGTAGTACATGAGCGTGATGTGAAATGCATTAGACTCTGAGCCTCTTGCAACATATGGTCTGGTCTGTGCTGTCTGAGTCGTGTTGATTTGCAGATATGTGATATGAGTGATACTCATCCTACAGACACATGGAAAATCTTTGTTTTAAAAAAAAATATATTCTGCTTTGTGCGTGTAACCAAGTCGGACAGAAAGCAAGTGTGCCAATGCTGTTTACATGACTATACTGTGTGATGCTCCTCTGTCTAATGTTACCATATGCCTTATGTGTTTCAAATGTTAATTAAAAGCATAACAAAACCCTCAGCAGTGTGCTGCTCAGTCTCCTCTTGGAATGAACCCTCTGCCCCTAGCTCAGCCTCTGGGGCACTTTTATCACTTCTCCAAGGCAATCAGTGGGTAGACACACTCAGTTTACAAATTGTACCCCTCCCAGGGTGAGAAGATGCCTCTGCTTTCAAGGACAACTGTTAATTGCTGCCTCAAGTGTTGCACTGGTCTTCTAATGCCCTGTTCAGGAGAGCGAAGCCCTTAGCTGGCCTCTGCTGTTTACTCTGTGTCTGTCACTGAGAGCCGTGGAGATTGAAATGGGTGCCTGAGGTGATGGTAAAGACAAGGCGTGAATAACAACTACTACAAATGTGGGAATAAATCTTGTTTATTTGCATTTCTCCACTTAGAGACTGTCCCTGCCTGTATATTCTCAGGGGAGGCAGCTGTCCTGGGCACTGAAAGCTGTTCCTGCTCCCCCAGGAGAGCATCAGGGTGCCTGCTGGCCCCAGAGCAGGTGCTGGGGAGGGGCTGTAGCTTGGGGCTGTCTGCTCCAGGACTCAAATGGCTGAGCCAACAGCTGAAATTAATCACAGCTCAGCTCTGGCACAGTCTCCGGGGAGGGGGGGGCTGAGCTGGAGCCTGCCTGTAGTGGCTGGAGGTGGAAGAGACTTCCAGAAGATGGGGCTGCTGGACTACACGCAGGCTCCTGCCCAGGTTTGGGTTCTGCTGCTGAAAGCCACGCCGGGGCTTGGCCTGGAGCTGGTGTTGACACAAGCTGCATGATCAGCTGGCTAGGGAGGACCCGCATCCAGGAGGAGCTGGAGTTTCAGGGAAGCTCCCATCCATGCAGGGGCTTGCCGGGGGCCAGGGATGGAGGTGCTGCTGTCACTGACGTGCAGCTTTCTGTCTGTCTCTGATGACACAGGAGCTCCTTGGCCAAACACTTGCTTTTTCCTGAGCTATCTGTGCTAAGCTGCAGTTTTGTCAGCTGGAAAGTGAAGCAAAGGCACGGGCCGTGGTCACTCAGGCAGGGAGCCTTACGCAATGCCCAGTTTCTTCAGTACTGCACAAACCTCACGGAGATACTGGGTGTCTGGATAGCCGTTCCTGTGGGGCAGAGAGGGAAGTAGTGTAAATCCTGCTGATGGTGCTAGAACCACTGAGGGGAGAAGCAGTTTCTTTTTGCCTCAGCCCTTCAACAGGGACTGAGGGTGGAAGTCCTGCTCCCTGGGAGCTGCCTGCAGGCCCGGCTTGCACCCAGAGCCAGCTGCAGAGCACCGTCACGGGAAAAGCCAGGAAAGCTGTAAGTGAACAGGGCCCAGAATTCTTGTCCATGGGGAACTGGGTGTGGGATGGACAAGGGCTTTCAGCTCCAGCTGGAGGGTGCCAAGTCTGGTCTGCCACACCACAGCTGCCCTGTGAGCCAAAGCAAAAAGGGAGGCACCAACTCTGCCATTGCAGGAGCCTGGAAGAGCCACCCATGCCAGGATGTGTTGAGCTGGAGTCCATGGTTCTCCTCCTCCAATTGCTAAAAAAAAATAATAAAAATACACCTAGAAGCTTAGGATGAGCTGGGCCATACCTGGCTTTGCCTCCACCCCAGGAGGTTTTGTGTGGAATAAGGCCCCATGTCACTCTTTCCTCTCCGTTGCAGGACTTGATCTGGAATGTCAACCCATGCTCAAATGCCTTCTTTAGCAGCATTGCTGTCTTCTGTCCTTCCCTATTGTCAGGCAGGAAGGCACAGAAAGTGCCCCCTTTGTAAGGCTGTCCTGGGCGGGGGTCACCAACCTTAGAAGAGGAAGCAAGCATTTTAAACAACAACCTGAGTGCTGTGCCTCGGAGCCGGCTTCTGAGATTCTGGCAAGCCTGAAAATACACAGACAACTGTGGCCTCTCACTTTGAACTAAAGCCAGAGCTTACACACTCTTCAAAAGCAGCAAGCTGCTCCCAGGCCTCGTGTGGAGCTTTTTGCCTTCCACAGGTCCATACCTCTGCTGCTTCGGTATGTGGGGCATGGAGCTCTAGCTGTCCTCCCCCCTGACACACACACACACACACACGCACACACTCCCTGCATGCCCAGCAATGCTGACAGAACCCATTGCACGTCCTGCAGCAGGACGGAGAAGCCCCCGCAGTGGGTACCTACCCCTTGCACGCCATCAGGGATGTTGTAGGCAACCTGGAGCGTTAGGTCTCGATAATAGCCAGGCAGACTCTGAGACAGGGAGGAGATCCTGAATGTCCCCGTGATCTTGCAGCTTGGGGCAACCGAGGAGGAGCTGCAACAAGCTGGTTGCGTACTGTCCACTGCAAAACATGTCCTGCACAAGGCGTGACCGCAGGGGGCCTGGCAGGTCACACCTGAGCCCTTGCAAGCATCACACTGGCCCAGAGGGGTCTTGCTGCTTTCCTGTCCAGGGCTGGGACCTCTTGTCTGCTGTGATGAGAGGTCAGGCTCCTCCTGCACACTGCTGCTGCCCGTTGGGAGCGGGGCCCTTTCCTGGCCCCTGGGCTCTGCTGCAGGTGACGGTTCGGCTGCAGCCTCGGGGGGCTCAGCAGCCGTAGCCCTGTACAGCCAGGTGGGCAGGGAGTGAGGAGCACCATCTGCCACAGGAACCAGCGGACGCGCCTGTCCCATCGCTTCATTGTGACCTCCTCTGATCTTGTCTCTGGCAAACTGGAATCTGTCTGGCAAAACCTGCTTTAGCCGTGCAACATCAGGCTCCCCCCCAGACAATTTTGTCTTCAGCTGTTCCTGGGACTCCCTCAGACCAGCAGGACTTGGCTTATCCACGGCACTGGCACTCAGAAGGCTGCTTCCTCCTTGCGCAGCCCCAGAATCAACATGGTCATTGGCCTCCTCCTGCCCCAGTGCCTGCTGGAACCTCCAGGGACTGGGGGACCTCTTTTCCTTAGCCTCTGGCAGCTGGAAAGCCTTGAGCACATCTGCGTGGTCTGCTTTGTTGCTGATGTTCAGGTGCTGCAGGCCCATTTGTAGGGACTCCAGACTGCTGGGAAGGGCTGCACCCAGCACCACGTCCTGGCTTCTGCTCGGCTGGATGACACTAGAGTGCCCTGTACTCTCTGGTCCTGGAGACAAGGATGAAGACTTCAGGGCACGGAGCCTCCTGGAAGAAAACACGTGGAAGGCCTCAGTCACTCCTGGCAGCATCTCCTTGGGGCAGGCAAGATAGAGCTGGTGCTTGTCTTTGCTGAGTCCAACCTGGAGGGAGTTTCCTTGCAAGAGGCTGCACAGTTCACTCAGGGCATCATCATCTGGACCATCTACAGCGAGCTCCGAGTAGCTCATACTCTGACACACAAGGTCAGGACACTTCTGTACGAGGGCCTCCACCTTCCATTTAGCCTGGAAGAGCTTGCTCCTCTCCACCGCCTGTAGCGTCAGCACAGTGCAGTCCCCGGTACGGTGCTCTGAGATCTGCACGCCTCCATCCCTGCACAGCTCATCAATAGCAGCGTGGCAAACGTCTTTCAGGTATGACCACTGCAGAGAGTCCAGACTCATTTCTTCACTCACCCTATGGCCTCCACTGCCTGCCCTGCCAGTGTCTTGGAGCTTGTCGCTCTCCTTTGACCTTGGCAGAGAGAAACTGTTGGAACGTCGCAGAAGAGGCCTGGATTCAGAGGGTTTAGAGTCTAAAGCAGAAGAGGTCCTTGTCGTGTCAAAGGTACTAGGTGCACTAGTGAACAGGTGGAGCTTGATGGGACCAGAGCCTTTGGAGTCCCCAGGATACGGCGAAGTGCTGTTTTCTTTACCCGCAAAGGGAGACGCAGCCTTGTGTCTCGTAAGCCTGGCACCTCCTTTCAGATGGTTATATTCTTTGGGGTCCTTCTGCTGAGACTCTGCTGCTGACCCCAAAACCACACCTGTTGTAGAGGCATGAGGCTGGTACTGCCGGGTCAGAGCTGTTGGGTCACTTGGACTTACAGTATCCACGTCTGATAAGTGTTTTGCAGAAAACTGTGCCTGTCCCACTGGTGGAGAGTCCTGATTCAGCGAGAGGCCCTGGCTGGCCTGGGACCTGTCAGCTCTCCGAGTGCTGAAGTTGGCAGCCAGCTTAAGCTCACCTTTCAGCTCCAGCCTGCCTGGGCTGAGCCTTGAGGCTGAAGTGTCCACAGGCACTTTGGGTTTGTGGGGTGCAGCCTCTGTGGCGCGGGAGGTTGCTGGGTGTGAGGGCTGGGAGCTGCTGAGCATGCCGACCGTGTGTGCGTGGGCACCTCTTCTGGTGCTGAAATCCTGAAGGTACTGCTTGGCCTGGGACACATCAACAAGGTTTCCAATAAGATAAAGCTGCTTCTCATCCTCATGGCAGAGCAACTGGGGATACAGTTTCTGCAGCTCAAGTGTCAGAGCCCTGAGCGCTTGGCTGTCCATATCCAGTCCTCCCTTGGCGATCTTCTCCTTGCGCAAGCTCACCTCCAGCTGCTGGTAAAGCTGCTGCAGGGCCAGGCGGGCCTGTCGCAAGGCGTCCATGTCCCCAGGCACACCTGCAGATGGTTGGAGGTACAGTATGGTGATGCCATCGCTGCTAACATCCACCACATCCACATGGTGCTGGCACAGCACACCTTGGTACTCGGCAGCACAGAACCTCTGCATGTACAAGTAAATGTCCAAGTCCATCACTAGGGAAAAGTCCTCCATCTGTTCCACAGACTCCCCATCCACTGGGCCCCGAGTCGACGGGACTTTAGCTGCCTTTTTACACACCCGGTCCCAGTTCAGCAGCTTTGCTGTGTCTTGTGGTGACTCAGTGGAGTCAGGCACTTGTTGGTGATCATGAATTCTGGTCTCTTTGGCCACATGGCTGGAACCTGGCTGGAAGATCTCTCCAGCAGCTTGGCTCTTGAGGTTCAGGCTGCCCAGCAGCTCTCTGCTGAAGGCCTGCAGCTCAGTGAATGGTCCCTTGATTATGCAGTGTGTGTTCTTGGAGTCGAAGTTGAACTGCACATTGCTGTAGCCTTTATGCAGGTTCCTCAGGAGGGTTTTGCCAGCAGGGAGCTTGCCATAGTCAACTACCATGCAAGTGCGTATGAAGATCTGCAAGTAGATAGCAAAGGACTGAAAAAGTAAGGAGCCTCCAAGACAAAGGGGGAGGCAAATGCACCTGACACTTGCCACCGCCCCTGCATTATTATGACAGAAGGGATGACACGATCTGCCACTTCTCTCTCTCAGCATCCTGCTTTCCAATGAGATGGGAGCATAACATGGGCAGGACTCAAAGACTCAGCCAGCCAAAGCCACTCTTGGGACTTTGTATGCATGGCCAAAAGCTTTCTGCAAACAAGAAATGCAGGGGGCAAATTGCACAGAGATTCCCCGCTTCCACAGGCTCTGCAAACAGCCCAAACCCAAAAAAATCCACCATCCGTTCTGCACCTGAAATGTAGCTGCCCTCTTGCTCTCCCAGAGCTTCAGCTGCAGACCTTCGAGCAGCCTGGCACCACAGGCTTGCAGGAAGGTCTGCGATGCCAGGCTAGCTCCCATGCCCTTGTATTCAGTGCTGAGACATGAAAACATGAGACGTGGCTACTGCCATACTTTCTTGAAACTGGAGGAAGAGGCAAAAACTCTCCAGTGCCTCCTAGATACTAGCATGTCTGTCTCCTAAGCTCTCCTGAGAAGGAGAGAGGAAAAATACACTGTGCGTGTCCAGCTAATGACACGGTGTCCAGCTAATGACACGGCAGAGGCATTAACAGGATCCCTCGTGTGTCACCAGATGGGCTGGGGAAAAGTGCCGCATCCCTCCAGCCTATTCTTCCTTGCTTTGACAGGCACAAATACCAATCAACTGACTGCACAGTCTGCCTGGCTGTCCCTGTGTTATTAGCACAGAAAAAAATTTGAATATGAATAAAAATGGATTTGCTTTAAGTCTAATTAAGATTAAAGGACAGAGTGAGGTCTTTGCTCCCAAGCGTGTCTGCCAGGCACAGAGCTGCCTGGGAGCCAGCTGGGGCTGTCACGACTGCGCTGGCAGGAGCCGTCTGTCCTCGCTACCTCGTCGGGGCTCAGCTCCACGATGTGTGCCGTCACTTCCAGCGGGTATTTCTTCCCTCCGATCGACAAGACGTGATTCTTCGCCTTCAGGATCCTCTGGGCCACTGGGTGGGAAAAGCCACCAGGAGCCGCATCAGCCCAGCCCCTGCGAGGAGGAGCAGCAGCTCCATCTCTGCCCTGGGGATGTGGGGGAGGATGGGGCCGGCTGCTGGGGAGCGGGCAGAGCCCCCGGCAGGGCCCACGGTCGGACCTGCGGGCAGAGCCCGTGATCAGGGTGTACAGGCCGGGCCCACGGGCACAGAGTCTGGGCAGAGCCCCGGGCAGGGCAGACCCATGGGCAGGGCCCACAGGCTGGGCCCCCGGCATGGAGCCCAGGCAGAGCCCATGGGCACTGACCCGGGGAAGGGCCCAGAGCAGGGCTCACACACAGGGCCCACGGGCAGAGCCATGGGCAGGGACCCAGGCAGAGCCCCGGGAAGGGCCCACGGGCTGGGTCCCCAGGTAGAGCCCACGGGCAGAGCCCCAGGAAGGGCCCATGGGCAGGGTCCCCGGACAGGGCCCACAGGCAGAGCCCCAGGCGGGTCCCCGGGCATGGACCCCAAGCAGAGCCCACGGGCACAGACCCGGGAAAGGGCCCCCGGGCAGGGCCTGGGCAGAGCCCCCAGTCAGAGCCCCTGACAGGGCCCACGGGCAGAGCCATGGGCAGAGCCCACGGGCAGGGTCCCCGGTCAGGGCCCACAGGCTGGGCCCCTGGGGCATGGACCCCAAGCAGAGCCCACGGGCACTGACCTGGGAAAGGGCCCCCGGGCAGGGCCTGGGCAGAGCCCACAGGCTGGGTCCCCGGGCAGAGCCGACGGGCACAGACCCGGGGAAGGGCCCACGGGCAGGGCCCCCGGGCAGAGCTCCCAGGCAGAGCCCCCAGGCGGGTCCCCGGGCAGAGCCCCCGGGCTGGGCCCGGCGCTGCGGGCCCCCCGGCCCTCACCTTCCAGCGCCTCGAAGGTGATGAGGGCGCAGGCCCGGGGGCCGGGCAGCACCTGGACATCGGCGATCTCCCCGCCGCCGTTGCGGGAGCGCAGGAAGTGGATGGTCAGCTTGTCGGCCACCCGGTCGGGGGGCAGGTCGGCGGGGAGCCCCCCCACCCGCACCGTGCGGCCCGCCATGCTGCGCCCGGAGCCCCGGCAGCAGCGCCCCCCGCCCCGCGGGGCTGCGTCCCCTCGCCGCGCCGGGCCCTCACCCGCCCCCCCCGGCCCCGGCCCGGCCGCGCTACTTGCGGCCCAGCTCCGGCCCCGCCGCCGCCGCCGGGAAACGAAAGCGAAAGCGGGGCCGCCCCGCCTCGGCCGGCACCGCCCCCGGTGCACACAGGGCCCGAGAAGGGCCCAGCCTGGCCCCCGGCTCTTGCACGCAGGGCCCCGGCCCCGGCCTCATCGCCAGCCCTGTCCTCGGCCTCAGCCCGATCCTCATCCTCATCCCCGGCCCTGGCCCCATCCTCAGCCTCGTCCCCATCCCCATCCCCGTCCTCGTCCCCAGCCCCATCCTCCTCCCTATCCCTGGCCCTGTCCCCATCCCCGTCCTCGTCCCCAGCCCCATCCTCCTCCCTATCCCTGGCCCTGTCCCCATCCCCATCCTCATCCCCAGCCCCATCCTCATCCCTGTCCCTGTCCTCATTCCCGTCCCCATCCTCATCCTCAAACCTATCCCTGTCGTCCCCATCCTCATCCTCAAACCTATCCCTGTCCTCATCCTTATCCCCGTCCCTGTCCTCATTCCTGTCCCCATCCTCATCCTCATCCCTATCCCTGGCCCTGTCCCCACCCTCATCCCCGGCCTCATCCTTGTCCCTGTCCCCACCCTCATCCCTGTCCCCATCCCCAGCACCGTCCTCATCTCCAGCCCTGTCCACATCCCCATCCCTGTCCTTGTCCCCCCATCCCTGTCCTTGTCCCTTTCCTCCTCCCCGTCCCTGTCCCCAGCAGGACAGACACACTGCTCCCTGCAGATGCTTTAATCCCTGTGGTGCCCAGGGGCTGGCAGCCAGGCAGGGCTCTGCTGCGTGGGGCTGGGGGCGCTGGCCAGGGTCAGCCCGCATCTTCCGTGAAAACGGCCACCGCCTGTTGTCCCGCCGGCACGTAGGCGAGGGCATCCACCTCTCCCCCGCCGCGGCTGGCCTTCTGGAAGTGGATCTCCAGGCTGTCCCTCATGAGCTCCTCACCCAGCACGTCTGGGATGCTCGAGAGCAGGACGGTCCTGGGGCAGCGGGACGGCTGGAGCTGGGCAGAGCCAGGCTGAGCTGCAACAGCCCTGTGCTGCACGGGGCAGCAGGAGGGCCACAGGGAAGGGACCCCTCGGGGCTGCCCGCAGGAGCCGCGCCTCGGGCTGGTGGCAGTGCGGGCAGTGGGTCTTCAAGACCCCCCACCAGTGCTGCCGTGCCCTGGGCTGCCAGGTGCTGCTTGGCACCGGGGTTCCTGCTGTTACCTGCAGGTTGGTGATGTCTCCACTCATGCACGGTGATATTTTAAGCTTGTACTCTCTCCTCCCAATAAGCACCTGCATATGTCCTCTTGCAATTAGTGGCTCCGCTACTGCAGGTGGAGAGGAAAGCCCTGAGCCGCACAGGCCCCTGCGGAGCTCCAGGGGAGGCTCCGTCCCTAGCATGGACACCAAGGCTGGCACTGCCCAGCCCCAGCTCACCTGCACCACCACAATCTCGGGGGAGACAGGGCAGCCTGGCCTCACTGCCTTCCCCGTTCCCCACAGACACAGCCCCATCTAATCTCAGATGACCTGTGCTCCCCCAGAGCCGGACACGCTGCTCCCCCCGGCAGCCTGAGCTCAGCACGCCCCACGCACCTCCGTCCCGCGCGAAGGTCAGCACCACCTGGCCAGAGTCGTCCAGGAACTCCCTGCTCTCCACCTCACCGCCGCCATTCTTCGTCTTGCTGAAGAAGAGCTCCAGCTTGTCCAGCAGCGTCTCCTCAGGGATGCCCAGGCTGGGCAGGTCAGACACGAGGATGCTCCTGCTGCTGCGAGTCAGCCCGATCTGCAGGTGGCACAGGTCGGTGCCAGGGCCAGCCCCAGGGCTCGGGGAGCAGCGCAGAGCTGCGGCACTAACACACTGAGCCAGTCAGGTACCAGTGACCTGGCAGAGCCAAGCCTGGGCAGTGGTGGAGCAGGGCACAGCGAGGGCAGTGTATGCCCAGGGCAGCTCTGCGTGGCATGGGGAGCCACAGGCCCTGGGGACCTACCTCCAGGGCAGACGGCAGCAGCACATCCACCGGCGCTGCCTGCACTCGCACCCTGCACCGGTCAAGCTCCTCCAGCTCCTCCCCAGAGCTCAGCTCCACCATGTGCTCCTTCGCCTCTATGATCCTCTGAGCCACTGCAAGCAGGGACAGCCCCCAGCACAGGGGATCGAGCGCGCCATGGGACAGGACATGGGGGCAGCTGGTGCTTTGGGGAGGGGGCACAACCCTGCACAGTGCTGGCAGGGGGGGCAGCGCTCTGAGCCCCGGCCCAGGGAGCAGGTGCAGGGCAGGCGCCAAAGCTGATCGCCCAGGGCACCTGGCTGTGGCAGCGCTCCTCTCGCTCTTACCCTCTGCCTTCTCAAAGGTGATGAGAGCTGAGCCCCCCGGCAGAGGGTAGTGGATCAGTGGGGTGAGAACCAGCTTGTTCATGTCCTCCTTGTTTGTCTCAAGTCCCTTAAACACCATTTTCTTCTCTGGCAAGGCAGGCAGCATCTAGGTTCAAGTACACAGACAGCACCTAGGGGAGACTGGACCCTGCACAGGGCCTGTCCCTGCCCATCCACAGACTAGAAACAAGCTCATGGCTCAAAACAAACAGCTGGGGAGCCTCGGCAAAGTCTCTCCCAGGGTCTGGCTGTGCCTGGAGTCCCAAAGGCCCGATGGGAGCTGCTGGCCCCGGCAGAGGAGCCACCTGCCAGCAGAAGCTGTGCCAGCTGTCAGTGCCCGGCTGCCTGCAGCCTCTGCAGCCAGGCTCACGCCCCTGCCAGCAGACCCCAGCGCCCACACGCAGTTACCGTCGCCAGATCCTCCCAGAGGACTCTCTTCCTCACTTCTTCCAGTTTCTTTTGCAACACCTGCTTCTCCTGCATCAGTCTGTTCTGCTCCTCCTTTGCTAAACAAATGCTCGCCTGGAAGGAAAGAAAGATGGGGCAGCAAGGGAAGCACTGGGGTGCGAGGGGCTGCAGCACGCTCCCCATTTTAAGCACAGCACTGTCTGTGGACACGGGCCCACCCACTCTTTTTCTGCTCTTGCCGGCCTGCAGCCCTGCCCTGGCTCCTCACGTTCAACGAGAGCCCTTCGGCACGGCCCCGATGTGACACCCTGTGGGACCTCCACCGGCTCCACAGCAACGTGGCCCCAGCACAGCGAGCTGAGGGATGCATCCCACCACCCACCACCCCCTTCCCAAGCCCATAACGAGTCCTCCGACCACCAACCTGGAGGGATCCCTCTTCATCTCTGTTTAAAGACATTTGTTGCTCAAAATTTTTACAAAGTTCTCCTTCTTTCCTCAGCTCCTGTGTCCTTCTCTCTACGCCTTCCTTGGCCATTTGTAGGTCCACATGTTCTTGCTCCAGAGCGCTGCAAAGTTCCTGTGGGAGACATGTGAGACCCTGCGGATGTCCCACCACCTCAGCAGCTCTCCAGTCTCAGCCTGGGAAGGAGGTGGGTGCGCCCAGCGTGGAGCCCCGGACCCCAGCGCGGGCTCTCTTAGCCATGGGACACCCCCTCGCCACCACTTCTAGCTCAAGAGTCCGAGAAAAAAATCAGAAAGCCAAGCTCACAGCCCAGGCTGGCTGGATCGCCGTGGGGATCCCCGGCCCGATCCCGGCCCGATCCTCCGCCCAGGGACTCACCTTGCAGCGCTCGATCTCCTGTCGGACTCGCTCGGGGGTCAGCTCCAGGCAGCTTCTCCCCACGCACCCGGGGGCGATCAGGTATATGAAGTCCTAAAGGCAGGAGGGGTCCTCAGCCGCGCTGTAGCGGCCCCGCGCCCCGGCCCGCCGCCCCCCGGGGCTCAGCCCCTCACCTCGTCCGGATCCATCCCGGCGGTGCTGGCGGCGGAACGACGGCGGCTTGGCTCAGCCCCGGGGAGCCCGGCCCGGCCGGTGGGAACCCTGGTGCCGTGGGACCCCGGTGCGCCCCGCACCTCCTCCCGCCCGTCGCTTTCACTTTCGTTTCCTCGGCCCGGCCCCGCCCCCCCCCGCGGGCGGTGCTGACCCCAACCCGCGTTTCTCCGCCCGCTTCCCGCCGCAGCCCGGCCCCCCCCCCCGCCGGGAAACGCCCCCCGCATCCCCACGGAGCCCACCCTCCCCCGGCCCCTGCGCGACACAACCCGCCGAGCAACGGAACACGTAACGGTCGCCGGAGGCCACCGCTGTTCAGCCAGAGACGAGGCACCTACCCCCATCTCTGCCCTCCCCCCCCTTCCCTCTCCCACCCCTCTGCCCTCTCCCCCCCCATCCCCCCCTTCCCCCCCCCAGTCCTCTCGCAGGGATGACCGCAATTTTGGGAATGGCAGATTCCCAGGAGGGGCAGGAGCAGCCTCAGTCACCCTCGTGCGAGGGCAGCTCAGGGATGTCTGGCCGCACAGCCCTCCACCGTCCCACCCCAGCCCCCCTGGTCCCACCCCAGCCCCCCTGGATGGTGACGGCCTTCCCAGCTCTTACAGACACACCAAGAAGAACACCCGCACCACAGAGAAAAAGGCCTAGGAAGGTTTTTTCCATACAACAAACCAAAACGGATTTTAATAAACATTTATTGATGCGACCTTGTTACACTTTTAGAATCGCAGCTTCTGGAAGAACCACTTATTCTTGCCTGTCTTGTATCTGGAAGAGGAACACATAGGTTAGAGAATGCTCCGTACCAACAGGCAACAGCACCAGCCCCACACCCTAGATGTCCTTGACTTCCCAGCCAGGCAGGATGCAGTGCCCTGCTCGCCCACAGGGAATTCACCTGGTCTCTTCAGCCCAGGCTGCCACTACAACTGCTTTACACGTTTGAACTCCCGATGGAAGTGAACATCAGCTTCCAAATTCTCTGATGAAGCCACCTTGTGAAGGACACCTGCACTACAGTGGCTCCCAGCCCAAGAGCCCCACTAGACACCTTGTGCAGAGGGCAGCCACCGGGAGGTGCCTGCGATTGGCCTACGATCACGGGCAGGGTGCTCTGAAACAGCCAGCGCCCCGGGCTGCCCATGAGACACCCTGCGTCCCGCTGAGGCTGCACCACTTCTTCTGCTGAAGGAGCTTCTGAACAGAAAACTGACCAGAAGGACCGTTAACCCCAACGCTTCTAGGTAAAGCATCACCACTGCCCTGTCCCACTCAACCCAGTGACAGGCAGTGGATGAACTGGCAGCGTGATGCCAAGAGATCGTCATCTGGCACCTGAAAGGCCCCCGCTCGTGCCAGCAGGAGGCCACAGCATCGCCATAAACATCAGCCCACCTCTGCGGCTGTTGGTCAACTGCTCCCCATCTCAACCCACCGCTCCCCGAACAGACGGCTGCATAAACACGCACAGCAGGTGAGGAGAAATGCCCTCAACCACAAACATATCTGAGGAATTTGGGGCAGAAGCGTCCAACCCGGGACTCACCCAGGCTACAGCACAACTGCAACCGAGTCCTCTGACACCGCTGAAGAGACCAGCTTCCCACTCACCTTTCCTCAAATTTCACCTTGGCTTCACGTCTCGCTTTGCGTTTTAGAGCGGGGTCCCTGAACACGTCCTTGTTGACCACCGTCTTGTCCAGTGGAATATCGACAGAATACCTGGCCAGGAGAGCAGCCAGGTTCACAACAGTTGCGGTATGTGGCAGGGGGATGAAAATGAAGTGAGCAGCCCAAAGCTGCTGTCAAACACAGATGCTAGTGCCAGCGTAGGGGACTACAGTCCTTAAAGCCTTCTCAGCTCAGGAAATCACCAAACCAAAAGCATTCAAAGGCATTTAATGCAGTCTATAAAGGAAACAGCTACATGCATCACAAGGGACTGTACACAGTTCTATCCACTGTGCTGCATCTGGCCACCTGCACCAGCAGGAGCTCCCAGGAGATGGGATGAAATGTCACTGGCTTGCAGCAGCTCTACCAACACCCCAGAGCTTCGTGCTTGCCTCAAAGGATCATCCACGATCAAGAGCAAAGTGAGTGTAGCTAAAATAAGAGCCAGCTGCCTTATTTCAGTAGTTCATTAATATTTCCTGTCAGCCTCACACCCCCCAAGTCTGTTTTTGCAGGGTGTGCACCCCACGTTCCTCCAACCGCGTAATTACGATGCTTAGTGACTCCCAGTGTTCACTAGAGAGAACACACAAGAGCTACGACCGCTGAAGAGACGAGACTCCCCCAACCCCGGCAGCAACAGCCGCAGCCCTGCCAGCCGCACTCCTGCGGCCACTCACCGGGTCGGCATCAGGTGGTTGTAGTTGTAAACCTTGACGAAGGACTTGATCTTGGACCTCTTTGCGATCTTCTTCTTGCCCATGGCAGCTGTCACCTTCCGCGGGTACCGGTCGATGCCTGCCACCAAGGCGTGGCTGTACGGCCGGTCCGAAGTGCCATCATCGATGTTCTGAAACACAGCGACCGCAGGCGGCCATGGCACCGCGGAGCCCCGCCAGCAGCCCCGCCGGGGCGGCCGCTCCCCAGAGAGCCCGCGGCAGCGCTCCGGGCCCTCGCCCACCCCGCGGCACCGCCGGCAGGAGCGGCCGGGCCCGCCCGCGCTCACCTTCACGATGACGGCCTTGCGGCCCGAGTAGCGGCCGGCCAGCACCAGCACCACCTTCCCCGGCTTCATGAACTTGCCCATCTCTGCGGGACACAGCACGCCGCGGTCACAGCCCGGCCCCCGGCCGCCCCCGGCCCGCGGATGGCGGCGGATCCCTCACCGGCCCCGCACTCACCGAGGATCCAGCGGCGATGGCGCCCAGGCCGGAAGAGGACGCAGCCGCCTCACCCCGACCTTTCACCCCGACCTTTCACCCCGTGTCACCGCCGTCACTTCCGCTCCGCCGCGACGAGCCGGGCGCGCATGCGCGGGGCCACACCGCCGGTGCCGGCGAACGGGCCGCAGTACCCGGTGTCCGCCCCCCGCGCCCTCGGCCCCGCTCCTGGCCCCTCCCGTTCCCGGTGCCCCCAAATCCCTGCCTCACCCCCCACCCCCGCCTCCGCTTCTCACCGCCCTGATTTCGGTGTCCCCCCATCCCGGTACCCCCCCCCCCCCCCAATTCTCACCGCCCTGATCACCATGTCGCCCCCATCCCGGCGCCTCCTGCCCCACTCCTGGGGTGCTCCCGGTGCCCCCCAATCCCAGCCCCCCCCCCCGATTCTTACAGCCCTGATCCCAGTGTCATCCCCTCCCATCCCGGTGCCTCCCAATCCCACCCCCTCCCCCCGATTCTTACAGCCCCGGTGCCCCCCCCAATCCCAACACCCCACCCACCCCCCCCTCCACGCCGATATCCCCGCCCCCCCTCCCCCCCCCCCCGGTTCTTACAGCCCTGATCCCAGTGTGTCCCCCACCACCCCAGCACCCCCCCAAACCCTGCATCCCCCCACCCCAGTACCCCTCCCTGATTCTTACAGCCCTGCTCCCAGTGTCCCACACCATCCCGGTGCCCCCCAAACCCTGCATCCCCCCATCCCGGTTCCCCCCCCACATTCTCACAGTCCTGATCCCAGCGTCCCCCCCCACTCCCAGCCCCCCTACCCCAATCCCCACCGCCACCCCCCCCACTCCCAGTGCTGTGGCAAGGTAGGCCCCACGGGGAGTGGGTGCCTGACCACCCACCGCAGCACAAAGCCAGGCCCTGTTCTGGCAGGAATTACAGAAAATGTAAAGCCCGATCCCGGGATTCCGAGCCCGGCGACCCAGCACGTGCGGCACAAAGGCCAGCAGCGTACACACATTCAAACACGGTTACTGGAGATGGGTCTCCCCCCACAGACACTTGCTAAAGCGATTTAATGAATCCCCTAGAAAACACGGGGTCGTGGGCACACTGACCACTGCACAAACGCTTCAAAAAAGGAGCTCGGGGACCGTCAGAGGAAGCTCCCAGTGCCAGCCCCTCACCGGCAGCCTGAAGAACGGGGCCACTTCTGCGGCCTGCGGAGCCACCACGGAGCACAGCCCCCCATGCCTGCAGCTCAACGTGTCTTCCTCATCCATACAGCAGGCAGGGAAGTCATTTGCCATGAGGCAACCAAACACCTGCCGGCCTGCCTGGCCTTCCTGGGAGAGGTGTCTCCGAGGGGCATCTTTTAGAGCACAAACTTTGAGAACCAAGTGTGCAGATGGGGCACAGGAGCCAGGCTGCGCATTCCAAGGGGCTTTATCGCTCTGTGGCCAGCCCCCTACCACGCTCAGGCAGCCAGCCCCACGCACCGCACGCTTGCAGGCACCTGCTCACCAGCGCAGCCACTTCCGAGCTGCACAAAAGGGGGCAGGGTGAGGTGCTGTACAGCGTGTGGCCTCCAGCAGCTTTGCAGCAGCAGCCTTGTCAAACACAGATTTCCAGCATCAAGACACCGTGAGATTTCCCTAAAAGCAAATACCAGTTTCAAAGAGCTGAACTTAGTCTTAAAAAAGCCAGGCTTCTTGAGCCCAACAGCTGCCTACTTGTGGAAAACCGGATGACCTACAACAAAAATACATCAAAAAGCGTCTTTGATGTTTTTCAGCTGCCGGACAGCCAGGTCAACCGGGAGGTTGAATTTCAAGTTGCTGAGGCGACTGAGAACATTGAGCGCGCTCTCAAAGCCTGTGTTTGCCATGTAGCTCCATGGCTGGTAGTGGGACTGTACCAGAGCTCCAGATTTGCAGATCAGATTGACCCAGGAGACCAGGCGCTGCTCGTTCAGCGCCATACACACCAGAGCTTTCAGTTCAGAGTCTGCACTGCGCTTGAAGGGGTCATGTTCCGTCAGGACAGTGTGAATCGCTGTCAGCAGGCTCTGCTTGGGGGTAACGGCCACTCCTCCCGTCACAGGCAAGGCAAAGGACTGGGAGAGCTTGTGAGCCGGGGATTCTACAAAGGCTTGTCCATTCTTAGCATTGTAGTACTTCACAAAGAGCTCCCAGGGGTGCATGGTCTGCGGCGATGAGGTGAACGCAGGAATCAAGCACGCAATGGGTGCCAAGACCAGGCTCATTCCTTGAGAAGAGGCGTAGAGCCCGTGAGCCATCAGGTCCCGCAAAGCTATGGTCAACTCCTTCCGCACAGCTAGAGTCAGCTCATCTCTGCCTCCTAAGGGAACGTCCTGCAGGTCGGAGGAACTGATAACGTGGTCTTCCTGCTGGTGTTTCAGAGCCAGCTGCCTCACCCGCTCTACTGACAACTCCAGTTTCTTAATTAAGGGGGAATAGTCCTTGTTGGCTTGGTCCTTCTGCCAGAGGGTCCGAGGAATCTGATCAGTAGCACAACCAAACTGACTGACAGCAAATATTTGTAGCACGGCCAGCATGCGACGCATGAGGTGCAGGCCTGTCTCTCGCATCTTTCTGGCATCTTCTGGGTTCACTGATCAGGTTAGAAAAGAATAAAAAAAATCTCATTAAGGAATCACCAGCTCTGGTCTTTCATATACACAAAGGGAGCACAAATGCCTGCTTCTCCTCCTTGGGAGCTTTTGTCACTAGAACTGATGCTACTTTTTCTAGTTTCAAAGCGCTGAAGCCAACCAGAAAAGCAAACATTTGCATATCTTGTTCTCGACAATCGGGTCATCTTACAGAGAAGAAACCCTACAACAGCTTTGCTAGTGGGCATGTACACAGTGAGGAAAGATCATTCTTTAGACACGACGATATCACACCGGTAATCAAGAGATATCAAAACCTTTGCTGAAGGAGATCACTGCTTACTTTTAAGAAGCGTCTTGTCTCAGCAGGCTAACATATACTGCTTATTCCTGAAGCCATTATTAAATTCAATTTTTAAGAGCAGCCACACCAGCTAAGACCCAAATTTCATCCCTGACTAGCAGCAGATGCCTCAGATTACAAAAAGCAAAGGTATTGTAGTATTTCCTCTAGTATACTATTCTAGCTCCAATAAATTCACGTGATAAGTAGACAAGTCTCAAATTATAAAGAACACTGGATCCATCCAGCTCCCTGTACCTGCTCACAGAGCTAAGTCTTCAAACAGCATTAATTACAGTGCGGCCCAACAGCGTGTACAAGACAAGGCTGCTCAGCCTGTCTGCATTTTGCACTAAGCATCACAAGTCCCTTACTATTCCTGATCCCTGCTGAGGACCAATCCCACCCTCTATGCCCAGGCTCAGGTTCTGTGATTACACTCATGATCCCACAGAGGAAGGGTAAAGGAACTGGACACAGGGCTTGTGTCAGTCAGAGCAGGAAAGCAGAAAATCCAGCTGCCAGGAAAAAGCAAAGCAGCCTAGTGTGACTGGATGCTGGTTTGTGCTTGCCAAACCCCAAGTGTGTGGCAGCGGGAGCAGTGTGGAAGCTCTGAGCCAAGCAGCGCCCACCTCTGTTTCCAGAAGGCCGTGTATTTGGTTTGCAGGAACCACCACCATCTTTTCTGCCTGCACATTCACAGTGTCCATCTTCCACCTTACCCGAGCTTCCAACTTCATCTAAAACAAGAGTTTCACACTGTTATTTCACACTTGTGAATTTAAGCTGTGTATCCCAAGTATTAAGGTCAATATTTATCAGACCTCTCTGTGCTCTTTTTGTCAAGTCTCTCGTTCTCCCCACCATCACTTCAGCGAGATTTGTACTTCCCTGTGAGCCAGAAACTCTTCCTGCATCCTCTGACACCTGTCCCCCCTCCTCATGACTTTTTTCAGGGAGTTACAAAGCAATTCAATCTGCTCATCTAAAAATTCAGCACTGACCCTGGATGAAGTTGATGAACATTTCGAGGTCCCTTATCTGTGTCTTCAGTTGTTCCACCAGCTGTTCCTTCACCCTGGCTGGATTAACGATCTGTGCTATGGCAGCATCCACACGCTGCCGCAATTCCTCTGGTGAGAGCGTTGCAATATCTTCACTTAAGTCCATGTCCAGCTTCTTTATCAACTCATTTATAATCATCTGCAACACACAAGTTAGTAGCATGATCTCACCATGTGGTGCTGCTGCCCGTGAGCTTCAAAATACTCCTTTACCCATCCGTTACCCTGGAAACAGGCCACCTTTGCTGCACATCGAAAAGTGCAAGAGAAGACATGGGACAGGTTTACACGCGCAGACAAACTACTAATACTCTACTGCAGCTGCTGGCGAGACATAAGGACTAACTCCTACCGTCTGCAAGAGGCTCTCACAGATATTAAGAAATACAGCCAGAAGGGTTTTGTGAGCCTTACCCGTTGTCTTTCCATAACCACAGACTGTGGCAGGGAATCATAGCTGCCCTCTTGGTAAGCAAATGTCTCCAGGTCATCCAGCTGTGTCTTCAGCTGCAGGATCAGCTCTCTCTGTTTCTCCTTCTGCACCTCAATTTGCTCCCGCTTCTCTTGCTCACTCTGGAAAAAAAATACCAGTAAATAAAATTGAAGACTTATTGTCATAATAAAGCCCCAGAGAACAGGATCACAGTATGAGGAACATTTCCTTCAGCTCATGCACTAACTAGCCAACACTGCAGGCCAGTCCAGGAAAGAGACGTGCCTGCGCATCAGGGAGAGGCACCAGCTGCTTCGCCTCACCTGACAAAGGAGGCGCCTCCCCAGACCTGCTGCACCCAAACCCCGTCTCACCAGGCCAGGGCTCAGGAAGCACCGTTGCACGTTGCCAACCAAAGCGTACGTTATCACGGATCCTCTGAGTCAGCACCGTATCGCGGAGCAGAGCAGTGACACACAAGGCAGGGCTTTAACGCCCGTCCCCGCAGGCTGGCTCCCAGCCACCGAGGCCACACACGGCACGGCAGCCCAGCTTTGTGCGAGCTCCCACGGAGGCAGCCGGGGCCTCTGGGCAGCGTGGGGCTGGTCACCTCAGCCGCCACGCTCCCTCCATGCCTCCCCACAGCCAACGGGCTCACAGCCACCGCTACCGGCCAGCAGCTGGGTGGGACGCACACAGCGGTCCCGGGGCTGCCACCGCCGTTATCCGAAAGGAGACGGGACTCCCGTCAGGGGGCCCAGGCCTGGCCTGGTGGCGGCGCCCCCCGCACTCACCGGGGCACCCCCTAGGCCGGGCGCTAGCGGTGCGGGGCAGCCGCGGAAGGCGAAGTCCTCCAGGTCGCGGAGCAGGCGCTGCTGCTCGGCCGGGCCGGCCCGGGCCACCTGCCGCAGCCGGAACTGCACCTGCGCGAAGTGCGAAGCCAGCGCCAGCAGCGCCCCGTGCAGCCGCCGCCGCTCAGCCCGCAACCGCGGCACCGACTGCGGCGACCCGCCCGCCGCCGCCTCCTCGTCCTCCTCCTCCTCCTCGGCCGTCACCGCCGCCGACACGGCGCCCACCGGCGCCCAGCGCTCCCCCGGGCCCAGCGGGCCGCCCTCCGCCTCCATGACCGCCGCTACCGGCGCCGCCACCGCCACACCGGCGCCATCTTGCTGCCGCGGGGCGGGGCCTGGCGGGGGCGGGGCCTGGCGGCGGGGGGGCGGGGCCTGCGTGGCGCCAGGGCGCCCCCCCGCGGCCCAGCGGGGCCTGGCGGTCCCGGGGGGTGCCGGGGGTCCCGCGGGGCCCCGGGGTTGCGGTCCGGGGCGGGGCGCTGGGCTGGCGAGTGGGCCGCGAGGTGACCGCGACCGGCCCGGCCCGACCGCCCCCCCTGCCCACGCTGCCACCCCCCGCTGACGCCCCCCGGCCCAAAATAGCGCGGGGCGGAGCCGGCACCGCCATGGCGAGGTGAGTGCGGCGGGACAGGACTGGACGGGGCAGGCAGTGCCCGGGGGGTCGCTCCGTCGTGGCCCGGGGGCTAAGGCACCGGCAGGCAGGACCCTCCAGCGCGGGGCGGCGCGGGGAGCGAGGGCAGGCCGGCCTGCAGGGCTGGGGAGGGCCGGGAGGGGGGCCCGGCCAGCCCACTCCCCGCGGGCAGGGCACCCCCGGGGGACAGGGACCCGGCGGGGGGCGGCGGAGGCACCCCCGGCCCGCTCTCTGCACAGGCAGCCCGCCAAGACGCTGTGGTACGACCGCCCGCGCTACGTCTACCTGGAGTTCTGCGTGGAGGACAGCAGGGACGTCCAGGTCGTCATCGAGGAGCAGCGGCTGGTCTTCAGGTGGGCTGCCACCACCCTGCCCGGCGGGGCCGAGGGCCCCCCACCCGGCTGGCTCGCGGGGCTGGAGGGACCCCATCAGAGCCGGCTGCGCGTGGCCTCGGCCCCCTCCTAAGCCAGGCTGTTGGCGGTGTTTTGGCAGTTGCAAGAATGCAGACGGCGTGGAGTTCTACAATGAGATCGACCTGTATGCCAGGGTCAACTCCAAGGTGAGCCTTACCCCAGCAAACCGCTCGCCGACAGCCTGCGTCAGGCTCGGAGCTAAACCCAGCCTGTGCGGGGCTGAGCAGCACCGCTTGGCGTTGAATCCTGCCCGTTTCCCGAGAGCCTGAGTGGGGTGAACACCAGCCTGGGAGCCCTGGGCCTGAGCCCGGCGCTCACCGTGCTGCCTTGGGCCAAAACCAACCTGCCTCCCTGCTTCTGTGTCTCTCATGGCCTGCACGTGGCTGAGCTTTAATCCTGTGTGTGTCTGCAGTGGATTACAGAGAGGAGTCTGGCAGACGCTGAGGTGAGACACACCTGATCTCTTGTCAGGACTCACGGGAGAAGCGCTCTGACCGCTCCATCACGTGCTTTATGAGGAAGTGGAAGGAGAAAGTGGCCTGGCCACGCATCACCAAGGAGAACATCAAGGTGTGTGTGGCACAACAGGCAGGACCAGCCTCAGCACGTGTCCTGTCCTCACACAGCACCTCGCAGCCCCCGGGGAGCAACCTACCCCCGGGACAGACACCAGGGACCCCAGCAGAGCTTCCAAATAGCCCAACATCACGATCACCGCCATTCCATAGGCCTCTGCCCTCCAGGAAGGATGTGGCTCCCCTTTACCTTAACACACGCAGGGCCAGGGCCAGCACCGGCTGGCGAAGGGACACGCTCCCCTTTCTGCCCTTCCCCAGCCCCCTCGCCTGCGTGGGAGCAGCCTGCGCTCGCCCCACAGAGCGACCCCTGGGCTGCGAGGATGTGGGTGGGTGCTGCGGCCCCGCCGTGCCGCTCCCTCCCTCAGGAGATGCTCTCTGCCCACAGCCGGCCTGGCTCTCCGTGGACTTTGACAACTGGCGAGACTGGGAAGGGGACGAGGAGGTGGAGAGGGCCATGATGGAGCAGTACGCAGAGGTGAGCTGGGCCGCAGGCCTCGGGGTCCTGGGGTGTGTGGGCGGGTGCTCGGGATGGGGGGAGCCGGGCACCTGGAATCGCCACAGCCGGCTGTTCCCCATCCAGCTCCTGGAGAAGGTGACGGACAAAGGCCCCCCGCCAGCCATGGATGACCTGGATGTAAGTACGGCCTGCGGGCTGCTTCCCCCGAGCCTCCGGCTCCCGCTTGTCCCGGGACACCGGCAGCAGCTCCAGCTGCTCTGCTTGGGCTGCCGGTCCCGGGGGGGCCCGGCCGGTCCCTGCTGCCGTGGCCGGGGGCTGGCCAGCCCCTTCCCCAGCACCTCGCCCTTCCCTCCCGCAGGACGAGCTCTGAAGCCCGGGCCCCCGAGGACACCGCGGAGGCCTCCCGGTGCACCGGCAGCACGCGCTTCCGGGGGCCGCCCCAGCAGCTCCCCGCCGGGCCGTGACCCAGCCGGTCTCCGGTCTCCTGTGCCCGTTACCCGCGCGGGGCACGGGGCAATAAACGTGAGCTGCCACCGCAGCCTGTTGTCTGCTTGGGCCGCCGCCGCGTCAGTCACTGGGGAGCCGTCCCCCCCACCGGCACCGGGTGCTCCTCCGCTCCCCGCCAGCCCCGTGTCACTCCGCGGTGGCCGTTCCGCTACCCGGCCCCGTGTCCCTTCTCGGCCGCCGTACCGGTTACCCAGCCCCGTGTCCCTCCTCGGCCGCCGTACCGGTTACCCAGCCCCGTGTCCTTCCGCGTCCGCCTTCCCGCTACCCGGCCCCGTGTTCCTCCGCGGTCACCGCCGGCCCCGTGTGTCCCCCCCGGCCATCGCCATGGTGTTCCAGTGCCAGCGGGACAGCTGGGCCCGACAGGTAGCGGCGGGGCAGGCGGGGGGGGTAGGGGGCGCCCGGGCCTCCCCTCACAGCTCCGCGTCTCTTGCAGTTCGCCACCCGGGTGGTGTCGTGCCGGGCGGCGGAGCTGCGGCCCGAGGGCGGCGGGGAGCCGGTGCGCGGTTTCCAGGTGGTGCTGGAGGACACCATCCTCTTCCCCGAGGGCGGCGGGCAGGTGCGGGCCGGGCCGGGCGGGGAGTTGGGGGCCGGGGCTGGGTGGGGGACAGACGTGGCCAGATGGGGGGGGGCGGAGCTGGGGGCCGGGAGCCGGAGCTGGGGGCCGGGGTCCGGAGCTGGGGGCCGGGGTCGGGGGCCGGAGCTGGGAGCTGGGCCGAGGCCGGGGGCTGGGGGCTGGAGCTGGGGGCTGGGGTCGGGGGCCGGGGCCAAGCTGGTGCTGGGCTGGGGGCTGGGCCGGGGGCTGGGGCTGGATGGGGGCAGACATGGCCAGGTGGGGGGGCCGGGCGGGGGGCAGGTACGGCCAGGTGGGGGGCGCCGGGGCTGGGGGCCGGGGTCGGGCCAGGCTGGGGGCTGGGGCCGGGTGGGGGCCAGACATGGCCACAATGGGGGCGGGGGGGGGCTGGGCTGGGCTGGGGCTGGGGGACAGGTATGGCCAGGTGGGGGCAGGGGCCAGGCCAGCGGCACTGACCCCCTGTGTCCGCAGCCGGATGACCGCGGCCTCATCGGCGAGGTGCCGGTTCTGCGTGTGACCCGGCATGGCGCCGAGGCCGTCCACTTCGTGCAGACGGCGCTGGAGCCGGGCGCTGAGGTGCTGCTGTCGCTGGACTGGGAGCGCCGCTTCGACCACATGCAGCAGCACTCAGGTGCGTGCCCTGGCCTGACCGAGGGGTGTCCGGTGGCTGGCGGGGCCGCGGAGCCTCACCTGGCTTCACCCAGGCAGGGGCATTCAGTGCCCAGCTGTCCCCACCCAGGTCCTGGCAGGGGGCACCCCACAGCTCTGTGTGACCAGTCCATCCCCGGGGCCACTGAGGAGGGCAGGTGGCTCCCCTGCGGGCTCTCCTGGACTTGTGAACAATCCCGCTGCAAACAGGGGATGTTCAACCTGCTTCGAAGTCTTTAGCGTGCGCCATGGGGCTCTCGGGATCTCAGGGCCCACGGGGTGATGGCCACTTCTTCTGTCTGCTCCTAAGCAGCAGCACAAGCCCCACAGCGCCAAGCGCACAGCTGGGCATTTGCAAATGGTGTGGGGAACATCAGCAGAAAAAATACGGTCTGACTGAAAATCATTTCTTGTATGCGGTGGTGCTCAAAGCTGTTGCTTGCACGTCTCTTCCAGGACAGCATCTCATCACTGCCGTCGCCGAACAGATGTTTGGATTCAAAACGACTTCATGGTGAGGGGAAAGGCTCCCTTAGACCCCGGTCTTACCTTGCTTGGCACGTGCCACCGTGCTGGGCCGCAGGGAGCTGAGCATTGATAAATCAAAAACAGTTTGTCCTTGGACGTTTCCCTTGAGCTCAGAGGGCCTGGGAGAGGTGACTGAACTGGAGGACGCTCTGTCTTGTCCTCCTCCAGATGTTTGGTGTGCATCTGGTGTGCTGTAAATAGCAGGGAGAAGAGGGAAGTATGTTTTTAGTTGCCACGTTCCCAGCAGTGGGATGGCATGCAGTGCTGCACAGTGGGACCTTCCACTGCTCTTAGCTACAGCAGCAGATGTTCTTCATTGGTGCAGGGAGCTGGGCCGTCAGCGAAGTGTCATTGAGCTGGACACCCCCTCCATGACAGCAGAGCAAATAGAGACCCTGGAGAGGAGCGTGAATGAGAAAATCCGGGAGAGGGTGCCGGTGGTGGTGAGGGAACTGGCTGCAGATGACCCTGAAATTGAAACAGTGAGTGGTGGGGAGAGAACTGACGGTATCCACGGGACCAAAATAACTGCGGCGTGGATGTCACCTTGTTTGCCATTGTCCTTTTGCTAGGTGAGAAGCCGTGGTTTGCCCGATGACCACGTGGGGCCAGTGCGAGTTGTTGACATTGAAGGCATCGACTCCAACATGTGCTGTGGGACCCACGTCTCCAACCTGAGTGACTTGCAGGTGAGGGGCTGCAGCTGAGCTGCCGTCGAGGGCCTCGTTCCACACATTCAGACCTAGCACAGCGGGAGTCCCCGAGTTCCACGGTCTGCTGGAAATTGTCCCGATGGTAAAGGGAGTGGTGGAAGCCCCGTGCTGGGTGAGCCCCCGCAGGACTGCACACAGGTTGGCAGGCTTTGTCCGGTCAGCCAGGCTCATTTTTTTGTTAACAGAACTCGGCCCTTGGCTGTAGCAGTGATGTTTTCTGAACTGTCCGTGCCTCTGCAGAGGGCTCGTGGTATCTCTGCAGTATGGCGGTGCATTGCTGGGTGGCTAGCCATTTGTTCCCTCTGCTTAAATCACTGATATTTTGAGTGTCACGAATGAGATATCCTCTCTGCAGAGAGGTGGAGATAAAATTCTAGAGCCACCTTTAAGTGTTCCTGTCTTTTCAGTCATTTGTTGGAGCCTGTATCCCGGCAGAGGCATCCAAATGCACTGCAGAGTGCAGCGTGTGACTAGCAAATTGTATTAATTCCACTATATCACCATCCTTTGTTTTTTGTGTGTTGACCTTATGGTTGATTTTAATCGGTTTATTTTCACTGTCAGAGAGTCAATATACACGACAAGGCATAGCCTAGTAGGAACTGGCCACCTCTGTGAGTATAAGTGAAATACTGTTCTTTTCTGACAGGGGTGATTTTCTTTTTAAGGTTATTAAACTCCTTGGCACAGAAAAAGGGAAAAAGAACAAAACCAACTTGGTTTTCCTGACAGGAAACAGAGTGCTGAAGTCAATCGAACAAAGTCACAGCACTGAGAAGGCTCTAACCTCACTGCTCAAGTAATACCCTTTCCACTTTTGTTATTTCATCTTTATTGTTCCTTCTGACAAATATCACATAAGCCTCAGAGTACAACTACACGGTGCTTTTTGTGATGATACCTGTGTTTGCTCCTTTAAGAAATCCTTTCTTTGTCCTTTAGAGTAGGGATTCAAGTTCGCCTTGTGTTCTTTCAGAAACGGACCAGGTGAGCACATAGAGGCTGTGAAGAGACTGCAGAGTTCTGTGAAACTGCTTCAGAAGGTATGAGGATGGCTCAGAAAAGCAGGTTGTGCTGCTTCCTGTAGACGTGAGCTTTAGTCGTGATAACTGGGAATTGAATCGTAGGCATCTGTTTTTGTGGAAATGGTGAAAACTGCTCCGATCTCTGGGAACACTGTGTTCACAGTGACTTCTCCATCTGCAGCACAGTTTATTTGCTTTTTTTTTTTTTCAGAATAACTTGAACCTGCTTAGAGATATTGCTGTTTTGATAGCCCGGGACTTCAAGAGCAAACCTGTTCGAAGTCAGCTGTTTGTGTTACACAGGTATGGGAGAGTTCAGGGAAAAGGGTAAAACAGTATCTTGCACCTTTTATGGCAGTTCTCTCCGACACCTATTCAGGCTTGTTTCTCAAGGAAGAATACAGACAAGGTGAATAGAACTGCCTCAGCCTGCTGGAAGGTTGTGTGATGAAAGTTCATTTATTGTGTAAATAAAATTCAGTCACTGAATTCTCCTGGTTGTATAGCTAAACGGTCTTATCTGGTTTCTCTTTGCCCTTGAAATTTTTAAACAAAACCGAGGAGCTCTGTTTTTTAAAGATAAACACTTAAATAATTCCTAATATGTCCACAGGAATGCACAGAGAGGATTTAGATATATAGAAAAAACCCTAATCCCCATCCTAACAGCAAGAGGCCAAAACACAAGGCTTGATCAGGCCTTTGGTTTCTGGTTGATATTTTGGTCTCTAGTGGGGTTTTTTTGCTTTTTTTCTGAAGTGCTTTTTTTACCCACCCATACAGGAAAGAGGGTGACTCTGAATTTATGAACATCATCGCTAATGAGATTGGGACAGAGGTGAGTCACTGATGAAGGCTGACCTGGCACCACTGGCTTTTTCCTTCAAGCTGTAGCCCAGGCGGGCACTGGCCAGGCTTCTGTTTGTACCGTAGTCACAAGCTACAGGTCTGTTTCCTTTCAGAAGTTAGTGAGGTGATTGTCCCCAGCAGCCTCGGTCTGCAGGGGAATCCTCGACAGCCAAGAGATGCAGCAGTGAAAATTCGGAGCCCTGGGGAAGAGCCTGTCCCCCCGAGAGCTGTACAGAACCTCTTTGGATGTGGACGGGATAGGATAGGACAGCTGTTTTAAAACAGAATATTTTAGTTGGAAGGGACCTACAACAATCATCTAGCCCAACTGCCAGCGTTTAACTGGGGATACCCCAGTACCTGTTCTGTCCCCCGCAACATATGATTGAACGTGAAAGGTTCAAAAGCCCCCCTTTCCTTTTACTTTCTTCAAGTTGAGTCTCTGTCTTGGTAATGCACACAAACTGCTGAATTGTTGGCATGCTTGGGGTCCTGTGGCCAGGGTCTCTGTCCTCTTCCCAGACCAGGGGGGCAGTGGTTATTCCACAGCAGGACCCTTCTCTCTGTCCACAGGAGACCCTGCTGTTCCTGACTGTGGGAGATGAAAAAGAAGCAGGACTCTTTCTTCTAGCTGGACCTGTTGAAGCAGTTGAGAATTTAGGTCCCAGGTAATGCGTTCTATGGTTTCTTTAAAATTAGTAGGAATGCTAATGTTGCAGACTAAGCAGCTGAGCAGTATAATTAGGGCACGGATCCTTGTTTGGGTCTGGAGCAGGTTAGGCTGGGCAGCTCTCTTCTCTGCGAGTGGCCTTCAGCCCGTACTGTTGCTGCAGGGTGGCAGAGCTGCTGGGAGGCAAAGGAGCTGGGAAGCGAGGCCGCTTTCAGGGCAAGGCGACCAAGATGAGTCGGCGAGGAGAAGTGCAAGCTCTGCTCCAGGAATTTGTCAGCCACCGAAGCCCTGAAGCGTAAGGAACAATTCTCGAAGTCTTCCCTGCTTTGCATAAGCTCCACCACCTTCTCTCCCAGAGAATAAAGACATTAAACCCAGGAGCTGGTGTGCATATGCTCTGTGTGAGCTGATTTGGTGCTCGTGGAAAACTGGGGGAGGGCGTCTGCCATCCAGGCTTTGCTGCAAGGCATCTTTCATTTCTTCAGACAAATGGTACACAGTCTTAAGTGATTAAAAGTAGTCATTATTTAACTACTTTGTAGGCTTCCTAAAACGAAGAGCGGGGCCCTCCTGTTTGCAGTACATTGTGGCTTTTTACTTTGTACCAGTTGCTGAGGAATAATTGCTTTGTGAGCACATCAGACTTACAAGCTGGATGACCTTAAAAAAATCAGAACAGTGGTATGAAGCAGAGAGTTTGAGTATGGTATTTGCCAACAATCGCAGGGAAAATGAATCAGGCTTTTGCTGCTGGAATTTTGTAGGGAGAAGAAGGGATGAAATCAGGCAGGAATGGGAGGGATGCTCAGATTAGTAAATCCCCCTTAAAAGACCAAACTAAGAAGCTCACCGGTTATAGCTGCCTACAGAACTGGGAGGCAAGATGACAAGATGTTACCAAGCCTGTGAGCAAGGAAGGAAGAGGGCACCAAAGGCCAAGGCTCCATGAGCCCTTTCTTAAAAAAAAAGGACCTGACATTTTTTTTCCTGGCTATTGGGAAATCTGCGGATGCAGGAGGTCTGAGGGTGTGTGTGCTGATGCCACTGTCACGGCTCCTCGCTGCTGCCCAGCGTGCAGGGTCGCTGCTGAGCTCTGGGCTCAGTGGTCGCTGTGGCCCCAGCTGCAGCGCTGCCGGGAGCAGCTGGCGGGTGACACCGGCTTTGTCACTGCGGTCCCACAGCTCCACTGCGGTACCATCGAATATGTTGCTGCAAAAGGGAATCTGATCCGTTTCCAGTTGGCCTGGCAGAACCATGTTGACACACACCCGCTCACTCTGCATGGATAGAAGCAGCCACCCGGTGCCTTGGTTTGCAGGCAGACAGAAAACCCTATTAAAGTTGTTTGAGCTGCACGTTGGGCGTTTCTTGTAGGTATGTGCTCGAACATTTCCTTCAGTTCTGTCACTGTGAGTTTGAGCTGTCATTACCGTTCTCTTCTCCCCAGCAGTGGCCTCTGCCTCTGCAAGAATATCTCATGTTCAGTTGTTTTCCACGGTAAGAAATGCCCCTACAGAAAAGCAGCAACCTGGCCTGAGCATTGCTCTGAGCAAGTTGGGACCGTCAGTGACGGGTGGCATACAGCTGACACACCGCTTGCTATGCTAGTCCTCAAACTGTGGCGTTGTCCAAGCCCGTGCCTACGGCTCCTGAGCGTCCCCTTCGAACAGCAGCTGTTCCTGGAGTCCCCCAAGTAGAATCTGCAGCTTTCTGTGCACAGGGGCCCGGGCACCAGGCTGTGCTGGTGGTGCCTTGTCTTCACCGCACCCAGGGTGGCATCTTCCCGATCCTACTCCCGGCCTTCCAGCACGCTGTACCTGGCCTTCGCTGTGGGGTAGCTGGCAGAGGAACCGAGCCCGCAGCTGTCCTCCAGCAGGTCACCCCCAGTCTCATCTCCCGTCCCCACTGCAGCTGCCTTGGTTCCCCTCTTCCCCTCCAGCTCCCACCACACGAACAGGACGTGAGTTCAGAAGTCTCCGGCAACCAAACTCATTTCTGAGGGAGTATCGTCGCTAACGCTCAGCAAAAGGGGGCTGTTCCCCACCCGGTGCCTCGGCCCGGAGGGGGGCAAGCTTTCTGCAGGCTCGGCCAAGCGCAGCAAAGGGCGCAGCAAAGGGCGCAGCCCTGGATCATCAGCTGGGGTAGGGCAGCTGGACCGGAGAGCGGGCGCTCCTTCGGCTGGCATCCTTCCCCTTGCTGGGGTGCACTTGTTACCCGTCTGTTTTTGAACATCAGGACTTTCTTCAGCTAATGCAGGTGTAAACTCCCCGTGGATCAGGGTGAGCTACCCCCCAGTGTTTCGTCAGCTTGTCCGTTCTGCCAGGCTGGGTCCTGCAGCTGATGCAATCTCGGCTGCAGAGACTGAAGGGCGCTGTGGAGCCACAGTGTGAAAAAGCACCACAGGTAATTTGGGATTTTTTCCCACTTTCTTGCTAGAAAATGACAGGTTCATTCCAGGTGTTGTTAATAAACAGAAATAGAAAGGAAACCTCTGCCCTAAGGAGATTTATCTGTCACGAACACAGAGGCTGGCAGTAGCCCCAGCACGCAGGGTGTCCACACGCAGCTAACGCGGATGCTGTTCCCTCCATCGGCTCTGGTTGCCCCGTACTGATCCTTCCTGGTCGGGATAAGCACTGGGCCGAGCCTGGCCGCTCCCAGCTGGAGTAAACTGGGGGGGATGTGTGTGTGCTGATCTGGGTAACCTTTCTACAGAGGCTGAGCTCCGTACCGAGCGAGAGCCGCAGCACGTTTTGCCGTGGGAGGTGTTTTAGTGTGGATGGGTGTTAGCGTGGGGTTCTGCTGACGTGCCCTTTGGTCAGAGGGAAGGTGCCCTCCCACCTGACAGCTCTCGCTGTTTCGGTGCCAGGGGGCTCCCACCAGGCGCTGATGGCCCATCCATCCATGGCAAGACAACGGATGCTGGGCACCATCTCCCAAAGGCGCTGCAGGACCTGGGCAGGGGAGGTGGCACGTCCTGGGTGCCACAGCAAAGAGCACTGGTGATGCTTATCGCGAGGTATGGGCTAAATGCTGCAGGAACTGGTGTTTTGGGGGAGATGCCGTGCATGCACACGGGCAGTCTGGCCGGGAGAAAGTATCTGAGGTGACAGGAGTGTGTCTCCTGGCACAGGGTGCACCCAGAGACCCTGGATGAATGGTGCAAAAAGCAGCTTGTCCCCACCCCGCTGTGCTGGCTGCGTTTGCACCCAAGGGTGAAAGGCAACAAGGAGCAGGGAGCCTGGCGCTGCCTTTCCCGGCGGTTTGGCTGAGCCTGGCAGGTGATGGTAGGAGCAGGGCACCAGGAGAGACGTCCTTCCTCCAACGCCAGCAGCAGCCCCTGTGCCGGGGAGCCGATCCCCCATCCTGCCTCACCGGCCACCAACATCTCTGAACTCACCAGCTAAACACACCTTCAGCTTTAATAAAATCCCCCTGTTTACAGACACCCGTATGTATGTGTGTGTATGGATACACATTATTTCTGTATACACACACATGCATACGTGTACCCCATGCTGCTCACGCAGCAGTGAATCCCCGACACCTCGGGGCTGGGGGGGCTCCCGCAAGCCGGCACTTTATCTCCAGATCACGGTGTCTGCTTGTTCCTGTAACAGCTGCCTTACCAGCAGACCCTGAGCACCCATGGGTGAGCACCCTGCTCCCGGTGGAGCCGTCCCCAGCCCTGCAGTGTGGAGGTGACACGTCCCCATCAGCTGCAGGGGAGCACAGGGTCTTCCTGCTGCTGCTGCTGGGTCCCGGGCTGATGACCCCCACCCGTGGGCATGGGAAGGGCAGCAGGAGAGCCCTGGGAGTGTGGGGCTCACCGTGCCATCAGCTGGCCACAGACCGCCCGAGCCTACGGCACGACTGGCATTGCGGGTCCGTGCTGCAGGAGCCAGCCGGCAGCGCCGCCAGCCCAGCCTTCGTGGTCCGCTCCTGGTGTGGAGTCACCCCGTGCAGGTCTAGTGGGGTGGCTGGGGTGCACCCATGGTCTGTTGGGTGCCCCCAAGCCTGGAGCCGGGGCGGCCACCTGCCTGGGCATGCCGTTACCTGCGGGGACACCCCTAGACACCCTTCTTGTGCTGCACGGCCAGGAGCTGCGAGATGCAGTAGGGGATGAGGCCGACGGTGGCCAGTGGCACGGCTGCGCTCTTGCAGAAGGAGAGGATGTAGAAGAGCAGCTGCATGTGGGAGGGTGGCTTGAAGGCATCGAAGAGGTGTAGGACCAGGAGGGAGGCGGCGATGCAGCCCAGGCGGAAGGGCAGCTGCTGGCCCTGCTTCCCCCGGCAGCTCTCCAGGTACATGTGGGAGTTGAGGGCCAGCCCCAGCCCAAAGAGGATGCCCAGGTTACGGAGGAGGCTGGCAAAGGGGGTGGTGTCGATGTGGACCCACTCGGGGTGGGTGCACCACCTCTGCGCCTTCTCCAGAGTCCAGAGCAGGTCCACGCCGAGCACCCGCAGCAGCAGGTAGAAGCCCAGGGCGAAGCTGAAGAGGAAGAAGGTGATGCCCAGGTACTGGCGGAGGCTGGCGTGGTAGATGTAGCGGATGTGCTGGAAGGTCTTGGCCACGGCCATCCCTGCCAGTAAAGAAGGGGGAGAGGAGGCGGTGCTGAACAGCGAGCCATCGCCTGCCATGGGGCGGTGGAGCTGAGCGGGTCCCGCAGCCCTGGGCACTTTGGTGGGGAGCATGTGCCAGGGGCTACCCAGGTGCTTCCACATGGTGCTGACTGCCCCGACGGCCACCGCTGTGCCCCTTGGCTGGCTCCCTCGCCTGGTGACGACCCTTTCACACCCCAAGCCTGCCCTGCCTGTGCCCCTCAGAGCCCAGCAGCAGCCCCCCGCACCCTGCCCGTCCCCCTGGGACTCGTGTCTCAACCAGGGCAGGGACAAAGCCGTGCTCTGGCAGGCATCCAGTGCTGCTGGTGTTGCGGTCCAGCACTGCCGTGGGGAAGGGGACAGGGGTACAATATACTCACCTGAGATGACCCCCGCGATGACCTGATGGGGGAAGTGGGCAGCAATGAAGACCCGGGACAGGCAGACACAGACCTGAACTGCCCAGAACCCCGTCCAAAGCACCGTCCACAGCACCCTGCGAGGGGCAGGCGGCCACATCAGTGCCAGAGCTGGCTCATGTTGTCTGGGGTACCACCATCATGTACCCCCAGCAGTGCCTGGCCACCTGCCGAGCCCACCCTCACGCACAGCCCACCCAGGGGGACCCATCCCAGCTCTCTGTCCACAGCCTTGTGCCTCGCCGGGCTCGGCTGCGCGCCCATTGGCTCTGGAGCAGCCTCTGCCCAGGATGGCGCACGGCTTACCAGTATTTGAGTGTCCTCGACTGCTTCTTCCCCATGGCAGTGGAGAGGAGGGCTGTCACCATGACATAGTACACGCCTGCTGCGCCCATGGCGTGGCCAGAGGGGCTCCCTGGGCCAGAAGAGAGCCCCAGGTGAGACCCCGTTGCAGAGCAGGCTGCGTCCGAGGGCTCCCAGGCAGCAGCCCCAACACCAGGGGCTGCAGCACCAGCTGGCATGGCACCCAGCACCCGTCCCCAGCGCAGGCAAGGCTGGAGCAGGGCACAGCATGGCAGGGGCACTGTGGGAGCATCGTTCCGGCTCCGTGGCCTGTCTGCCAGGCGAGGCTGGGCAGAGGGCACCGACCGTGCCTGACGGCTGACGCTGAGCGCGCCGGGGATGCCTGCAGCCCTTCCCTGGCTCCCACGGAGAGCCACGGGCAAAGTACAGGCAAAGTCGCTCCACTTCCCCATGGAGCAGCTGCTCGCGTTCGGGGTCAGAGCACAGAGCACAGCCCCGGCACGGGCCAAGGCAGTGGCTGAGCACCGGCAGGGGCTTGTGCTGAACCGCCACGTCTGTGCCGAGGGTCAAGGTCTGCAGGCACGGCCGGCGGCCCCAGGAGCATGGTGGGGCCCAACGCCGCGGCTGTGGCCGTGCCAGCGCACCCCCCCTCCCTGTGGGGACAGACCCGGAGTGGGGAGCTGCACGTGCAGGTCCCCCTGGGCAAACGCCAGGGCTGGGGTCCCTACCGGGGCCGGTCTCGCAGGTGAGTGGGAACTGCTGGATCTCTGGGGCAGAGGTGTTGCTGTAATAGTCGGTCTCGTGGACCCACCAGTACGGTCTCTCCCCAAAGAGGATCCTGAAAAGAAAGGAGAAAGGGAGCTGTAGGGGTCCTGGGCACCAGAGCAGGTGGGCACAGCTGTGGTTTCAGCTCTGGCCTGGGAGGTGGGAGAGGCAAAGGACCCATGAGCGGTCCAGGGCATCCCAACAGGCACAGCATCCAGCTGGTCACTCGGTCCTGACAGCTGACGCTGTGGGTCTGTGTCCCCATCCCCGGCCCCTGGAGGGGAAGAGTAAGAACTTGCTGGGGGCAAGTCAGCACACTGGGAAAGAGGAGCAGTGTCCGCTCGCTCTTTTTCAGGCCAAGAGCAACTGTGTCGTGGTGGCAACAGAGGCAGAGGCCACCGGTCCCTGTCACACGTGCAGGCAGCATGGGCATCCCAAGGGATTTGAGCTGCGGGGCAGGCACAGAGCCAGCACCCTCCCCCCGCCCCACACTGCTGGGTGCTGCCACAGGGACGTGGGACACAGCCTGTGCAGGGGGGGCACACTCAGCCCCCGGCCCCTGGGATGCTGAAATGCAGCTGCAGGGATGGCACCGCGCTGTGCCACAGCCCACTGCCCGCGGGGGCGGCACCCACAGCTGCCTGCTGACACCGAACCCTGCCAGGGTGGATCAGCGCCGCGGTACTGGCGCTGCCGACGAAGCTGTCCCATGCCCAGAGCAGTGGCTGGGTCCCTTGCACGCTCCCCACCATGGCTCCCTTTGCATCAGCGATACCAGCGTTACCAGCCGTGGAAAGGATGGAGATATCCGCATCTTGGCTTACCCATGGGAAACACTCAGGAAACTACCTGGAGGAGCTCCATATCAGAGCCGTGCCAGGCTGCCTCCATGCCCTGCCCCCATCCGCCCCCCATGGCAAGGGGCTCTATGCAGCCCCCAAACAGAACTGCAGCCCCAGCTGACGGCGAAGGGGTCTGTTTGCAGGAGGCTCTATCCTCCTGCCTGGTTTCTTGGAAACACGGCTCGGGAAGGCGCAACCAGTGCCACCGCCAAGCTGGGGGCCAGACTCTGCTCTTTGTCTTACACCAGTGTCAAGGCTGAAAGCGCACATCTGGTCCGCGTTAGTCCAGCTGTGCCAACACGCCCGGAGGGAGCCGTGGCACAGGGCCACTCACCACTTGAAGACGAGATTGAGCCAGTCACCGATCACGGCCACCCAGATCAGCCTGATGCCCACCGGCTCGCTGAGGTGGAACCAGATAGGGAAGAGGACGAAGAAAGCATTCCTGAGGTCGGCGGCGAAGGAGATGAAGAGGAACCAGTCCTGGGAGCCCTGGAAGCGCTCCTGCAGCCAGCGCGTTGCCTGGATGCCCGTGTCGTGCAGGTGGTTCATGGTGGTCTCCATCCTCCTCGGTGGCCGCGGCCCCTCGGTGCCGCTCGGGCTGTCCCGCGCGCCTCTGCGCTGCCAGGGTTTTATACTCTGCAGGGTCTTGTTTGCCGCGGGCAGGTCGCTTGTCCCAGCGCTGATCTTTGGACCCCAAACCACTTTTGCCAAAGGTGCATCACCCGGGGGTTGTTACAAACATGTTTGGAACAACTTACGTAAAAGGGAAAAACAGGCTTTGAGGGGGGAGCTGAGCGTGGGGTGCTCGGGCACCAGCGCCTTAACCCTTCCCTGCACCGTGTCCACACGTGGGGGGATCCTGCAGCCCGATCCTGCCCGGTACAACAGTTCGGCTGCTCCTGCAGAACCAGCGTTTGCTCCGTTACCAGGGAGGCGAACAGCACCGCGCTGCCGTGGCCCGGAGCGGTGATGGTGACGCTTCTCCCATCCCTCTGCCATCACCCCAGGCACCACCGCAGCATCGCAGGGATGCGCAGGAACATAGACTGGGTGGTGTGTGGAGTGGAGGGTGCCTGCCCACCGCCCCAACCTCAGCTGAAACCTCCAGCCGGTGAAAGCACCTAGCTGCCATGACGTTTGCCAGGCTGATTCAACCAGGACTCTGCATAACTGGAAAATTTCCAAGTCACTTCTGGAGCTCCCCGCAGCCTCAGAGAGTGAGGCTCCGGGGAGCTCCTGGCTGCCAGAGATGTTTTTCTGATGTCTGGTGTGGGGTTAAAGGACCTTTGTAAATAAGGTCCCCAGCCAGGGAAGGCATTCCTCCCAGCACAGCTCCCCCACATTAACTCCTTCCTGCACAGAACTGCCCCATCAAACCCTGGCTGTGGGGACTTGGCCAAACACGCTACTGGTCCCATAGTGCCGGATCCCTGCAGGCAGCCTTTCCCCCCGGCCACGCTGTGCTGTCGCTGGCAGCAGTGCTGGCACCACGGCTTTACCGTCCTGGTCCTCCTGGGATGGTAGCAGGGAATGAGTAACTTGGGGAGTTGTTCCCAGGAGCCTGAGGACACAGGGTCAGCCTGGCAAGAGAAATCACCTTCCCCAGCCCTGGCTGTGCATCCTGCTGGTGCACAGACACGCAACCCCATGGCAGCGGCACGGGGTGCCCAGCCACTGCCTGCCACAGCAAAACGGGCAGCTGCCCGTTGGTGGGGGAACAGGCAACAAGGCGTTAATGATTAGCAGCCAGTGAAAATGCATCACTTATCTCCCTCCTCCTCGAGAAAGTTCAGGTCAAGATCCTTGAACCTCTACCCTGTGAGTGCACCATGGCGCTGAGCAGGCAGAGCTCACATCCAGCGCTGCAGCAGGCAGCCCCCTGCCCTCTTGCCCTGCGATGGGGAGCCACGGGGTCTAACACACAAAAACATTGTGATGCTTCGATCCTTCCTCCCCGGGGTACAGGCACCAGGCTGAGGAATCAGGATCATGTGTGCAAACGGGGGTGCTCTGAAGGAGGATGGATGAGCAGCGCTGTGCCCCTGGCGGGGGCTGCCAGGGCAGACCTTCGGTCATGGACCAGCAATGTCCATGCTCTGCCAGCCATGGCCGTGTCCCCAAGGAGCTTCCCGGCAGGCGGCGGCACCCGGGATCCCTCCTGCTGTCCTCGTCCCGCTTCACACCAGAGCTGATGCTCCCGGGCAAAGGGAAACGTGGGCACGGCCAAAACCTGCCCCTACACTCAGCACCCTTGGTCCAGGCTGGCCTGATCCAGGGATGGAGCGTGGACGGAGCAGCCTCGCTGTGCCGGGGAGTGGGGCCAGGGGAGTGCCGGGGTGCTCAGGGCTGCAGAGGGTGGGGGGCAGCACGGGGGGCTCACACTGGTCCTGCCGAGCGGCAACGACCCAGCTGCTGTCAGTGAACTGGAACTGCACGTGGAGGAAAGTCAGGCCCCTGGAGAGAGGCGCTGGATGCGCTGCAGGATCAGTCCCAGCTGCAGGATCAGCTCCAGCTGCAGGATCAGTCCCAGCTGCAGGATCAGCCCCAGCTGCAGGATCAGCCCCGGCTGCAGGATCAGCCCCAGCTGCAGGATCAGCCCCGGCTGCAGGATCAGTCCTGGCTGCCGTGTCCCTGCCCCAGGCTGATCCTCCCCAGCCCTCCCAGCCTGGCCTTACTGACCCCAGGGGAGATGGACCCAGTGTCCCACCCCCGGACTGAGCTCCCAACCTACAAAAAAAAATCCTCAACAAAGCAGATGTTTGCACAGAAATGGATTACTCTTGCAAAACAAATCCCCCAACAAATCGTTCCAGGGTCCTCAACCGAGAGTAGCTTTGGCCGGCATGAAGGAATGCAACAGACTTGGCTTCCGTGTCAAAAATATTTTGAAACAGTCAGCATTAAGTTCTCCCTGAGAGATTTTTACAGCAGAAAACGAGGGCAAAAGGTGTTGGGGGATGGGGATTAGCATGCTCCAGTCCCCTTGGAAAGAGTCACCGCAGGAAAACTGGGGCCGCAGGGGGAGAGGCGAGGAAATGGGACGGGAGCTGCCACCTCCTCCCTCCTGGCACGGTGGGGGCTGCTGCATGGGAACGTGCACGACGCGCTGCGATGGAGCCCAGCATCCCACGCCGCGGTGGCCCAGCCGCACGTGCCGCAGGGCTGGCCTGTGCCGGAGCTGCTGGCGCCCATGGCAGAGCTTTCCCAGCACCGGCTCCGTGCCCTGGGCTTCGGGTAAAGCCCTGGCCCCGCAGCTGCTGCGCAGAGCCAGGGCAGGTCAGGGTGGGGGAGGGTGCTGACCTGGGCATCGCACGGTTTTGCATCCTGGCCCATTTGGCTGCCAGCTCTGGGAATGCCGTGCCAGGCTCTGGCTGCTCCCCTGCGCCAGGCAGGCGTGCTGGCAGCACCGCTGGCCAGGGACATGCATCCTGAACTGGCTGGGGTGACTTTCCCAGGGGAGGAACAGGGCCAGGGTGGGGGTGCCTTAATTCTGTACTGGGGTGGCACAACGAGCTGGCACCCAGGAGCTGTGTGCCTGCAGCGGCTGGCTCGGGGACACAGCGTCCCCGCGATTCCCAAGGCGCCAGATGCAGCTATGGGAGGTGCGGCGCACGTGGGTGCTGTAACATAACGTGCTGCATGCGGTGCCAGGGTTTCATCCAGAAAGTTCCCAGTGAGCTGGGCTGCTGCCAGCACAGGAGTGCGTCCAGTCTCGCCTGCGTCAGCATGCGGGCAGAGTCCAGGCAGCGCTCGCAACACATGGGCACAGAGCAGCAGGCAGGGAGCCTGTGGGCTGCGACCTTCCCCTCGCAGGGAGCATCCCGCCCGCTCCCCCCGAGCCCTGTGAGGTGCCTCTGGGGCCCCCGCTGTCACCCCAGGGCACCCGAGGACCACCGCAGCCTCACACTGAGCCATGCCCCCGAGCTGCCCAGCATGCCATCCCTGTGCCGCAGCGAGCTGAGCTGGCTCCCAGGGGGACACACTGCTGCTGCCAGGGCTTCCTAAGCCCATCCCGGCGTGGCTCTGGGCAGACCCAGCTCCCACAGTAACGGGTCAGAGGGGCTGGATGCCCACCATGCCCGCAGGGACACTTTGGCCAGCACTTGGCAGCTGCAGCCATGTGGATCAGCACTTCCCTCACCAAGCCCCTCAGCGTCTCCAGCCCAGTCTGGTGCAGCAGGGACGGGCTCCGGAGGCTGCAGGATCCCACAGCCCGGGGCTGTGCACACAGCTAGGGGTGCAGGAGCAAGGGTCCCCACGCCGGCGGGGGCTGAGTGTGCTGGGCAGCAGCCAAGGCCAGAACGGATTCATGCAGCTCGGTACAGCCGTTACACATTAACTCCCTTGTTTGTCCCATATTCCCCGGCAGGAGCCTCCCGCCAGCGCCTGGGGTCCGAGAGCAGAGCCGGTGCAGGCTTGCACAGCCGTGCACCCTTGGGTGCCCACGAGCGCTGCGGAGCTGAGCCAGGACTGCCCGTTACAGGGCACCAGTGCCCGCAGTGCCGACAGCGCCGGGGCTCCGGCCAGCAGCCACAGCAGCACCCACCAGCTACACGGCGGTTTGGTCAGGAGAAGCACCCAAGTGCGTGTTTATTGGGGAAGGTGGATGTGGCGTAGCTCAGCCCAGGGAGTGCCCATCCCGTGGTCCTGCAGTGAGCTCCTCCTGCGGGGTCCCGGTGCTGCCCAGCACATTTTCCCTGTCGCTCTTCCCAGAGCTTGGCACCACCACAGCAGCCGGAGCTCAGCGCCGCCAGGACCCCAGCAGCCCCAGAGCTGCAGTGGCTGCGGGGCTGGGGTGGATGGTTTGGGCATCCTGGAGCTGCTGGCTCCCACCAGCCGCCTGCTCCTGCCAGCCTGGGCAAAACCTTGGTGGGGACCATGGCTCCGAGGGGAGCTGTGGCTTTGTGTGGTGCCCAGCCCTGGCCAACACCGGCACCCTGTGCGTAGCCACCTACCTTGGGGAGGTGGCGGGAGCCCCGGTGCCAGAGGAGGAGAGTGGCAGTGGGCACCCCACCGCACTTTGGGTGGCATCCTGGATGGAGTCTCCAAAAATCCCTCCTTGGGGCTGTTCTTCAGGGGGTTTCAGAGACGAGGCTGCCTTCAGCAGTACTGCAGTGCTGGAACAAGAGCTGAGCTCCTCCAAAAACCTGACCCTGAGCATGCCGCATCCCAGGCACAGGAGGGCAGGTCCCGGTGTGGCGGCAGAGCCCCTCCAGGGACCACCTGATGGCTGGACACGGACCACCCGCACCGCCGGGGATGGGGGCAGCGGCAGCCCTGTCCCCATCCCCGTCAGAGCCCGCCGGCCGGCACTGCCAGGCTGAGGTTGAGGAAGCCCCCGTAGCGGAACGGGGGCAGGTGGGGGGTGCAGGCGGCAGTGGGGGGCAGGCAGGCGAGGGGGTTGGCCCCGCACACCCCAGCGTCCTGATCGCTGCTGAAGTAGACGCTGTCAGGCGAGTTCACTGAGGGGTCCTCGCTGAAGTAGTTGTAGGGTCGCAGGAAGAAGCCGACGCCGTTGCCAATGGTCACTGTGTTGGGGACGTCTTCAGCATGGGGGACGTGCAGGAACCCCACGGAGATCCAAGCGACCAGGTCCTGGGCAGGAGAGGATCCAGGTGCCCCATCAAGCCCCAGTTTGACCATGGGACAGGTGAAGCCTCTGGCTGGGGCAGGAGCCAGGGCAATGCCCACGGTGCTCAGCTGCCCTCCACCCCGGAGACCCCAGCCCACCTCGTTGGTGATGGTCTCGTTGTTGATGAAGTCGGCAAAGGCGACGGTGGGCGTCCAGGGGTCATTCTGGTTGTAGATGCTGGTGCTGGTGGGCTCCTCCTCCTTCCGCCGGGTGACGGCCAGCTGGTACCTGCCAGCACAGGGAGCAGAGGGGCTCGTCCGTGCTGGCACCGGGCAGGGCGGCCACAGCATCACCGCCCGGGGATGCACCAGCGCTGGATGCAGCCCTGGCACGTGCCGGGGGAGTTGGTCAGGGAGGAAAAGGGCTGGCTGGGACCAGCGTGGCAGTGACAGGTGGCAGCCCTGGCACCTTCGGGCTCGTGGGCGATGGCTCACTGCCCACAGCTGCTCCAGCACAGCCAGGAAACACGAATGCATCCAGGCACAGACGGTGCCTGATGCGCTCGCTTCGGCCACGGCCACTTTCAACTGCTACAGCCCCCCCGAACATGAGCTGTTTAACTTCACCGCATCAGTGAGCCACTTCTGTGTTTATCCCAAGCATTTTCCAAAAGACATTCTGTCCTCACGTGAAGATTGTCAAGACCTGGGGATGCCAGTGCTTCTCTGGGGAGTTCATCCTACAGCCTGGTTGCCCTCACAGAGAAAAACACATGTGATTGCTGTAAATTCATCTTATCTGGGGCCAGATTCCTGCCTGTGAACTACTAAGAACAGATGTCATCGCGCAACTTTTCAAGGGATTTTTCAGAGCCAAAAAATACGTGTTTGCTGTTTAACCCTTCCCTGCAGCCTAGCACAGGCTTGCCGGGGGGAGGCAGCCCCCACCTCTGCCGGGAGGCTGGAGCAGCCGGGGATGTGGTGGTGGGGTGGGAGGAGAAGGGGGAGGGGTCGCGTGCACCCCAGCCCTGGTACCCACCTGCCCCAGCTGATGGACCTCTCCATGGAGCTGCTGGTGGGCAGGTGCTCCCCTGCGAAGCTGGAGATCTGGATCCGGTAGCTGCGCAGATGCCCCCACTTGTTGGGATTGGGGCTGGCAAAGGAGATGTAGCGAGGCATGGGAGCGTTGAGTGGGAACGCTGCCTCGTCTTCCCTCTCCAGCCTTTTCCTGCGGAGGTACAGCCGCTCAATGGTGTTCTGCATGCTCCAGGGTTCTGCCATGAGCTTGTACCCCATGTCCTGGGTCTCCACGGAGTTCAGCTGCCCTGTGAAGCAGAAGGGAAAACCCTCTCAAGCTCCATGCCCTGGGCAGAGCCACAGCCCGCAGTGAACTGCAGCCACACACAAAAGCACCCAGACCTACCGTCGACATCCAGGTCCACCTTGTAGTGGACGTGGTGGAGGTGCATTGTCCCCAGCGTGTGGGGCCCGACCCTGTTGCCGTAGTCGGTGCCTTGGCCGTGGAAGAAGGAGGAGCTGATGTAGCCAGTGGCGTGCACCCGGACCTCCATGGCCCCACTGCTGTGGAACATGAAGTCCCAGATGTAGTCGTAGTTGATGAGAGTGGAGATGGCACGGATGACCAGCGTGTTTTTCCGCAGCCCGCCGTAGTAGAAGGACTGCGAGTCAGAGAAGTGGCGCCGCAGAGGGAGGGCAGCATCGTGCTCAAAAATGCAGAGCGAGTTTTGGTTGGTTTTGGGGGTGTCTGACTCCACCAGGTAGTGCCGGTCCACGTAGGTCGCTGTGTAGGGGCAGTCCAGCCCCCGGACGAGCTCGTAGGCAAACCTGCCGATGCCAAAGCTCCCATCCAGGTAGCGGGTCGACATGCCCCCAGGGCAGTTGGAGCCATACAGGGCTAAGGCTTCCTGGAGACTCAGCTCATAGACAATCCTCTCCCCGTGGTACCTGATGTCAAAGAGACGCGGGCCAGAGTAGAGGTTCATGCCGAAGGCGATGCTCCAGCCCTGGAAGGTGACGCGGTTGTCCCTGACGTGGTAGCGGGGACCCTGGGGCTCGTACTGCAGCGGAGCCGGGGGCCCGGGTAGGCGCCGGGGTCTCATTGAACCCAGCCCTGCTTCAGCCTGAAGGTTCTCGATCCTGACAACCTCCAGCGAGTTGTCCAGGAACGCAGCCTCCAGGTGCCCCATGCTGGCAAAGTACTGGCCGTTGTAGAAGACTTGGCGCAGCTGCCAGCGGGAGACGTGGAGGTCCCTGTGCTCCACCAGCACCTCCAGCCCCACCGGCGAGAGGTAGTAGCCAGTGCCAGCCAAGCTGTGGAAGAGGACAAACCAGGTCGCACGGTCACCAGACTTGAAGCCCCGCGGTGCCGTTGTGAGGATGGCCAGGTCAGTCCCATCGGAGTCGCAGCACACGGCGAGGAAGCGCAGTGCCTTTCTCAGCTCCCGCTGGATGAGGGCATTGATATCCATGTACTCCCTGCCAGTAACGGGTCTGCGGTGATACGGCACCTTCCCCCCGTACTTCTGCACCGTGACGTCCCGGTGATACGCCGGTGTCGGCAGCGGACCCACCACGTACTCGGTGACGTTGGGCTCCGGCTGGTTCCCAAAGTAGAGCACAGCCAGCGCCTCCCGCGGGGGTCGGGCCCCCCCGCCATCCAGGAACCGCAGCACCTCTGCCTTGGCGGGGACCTGCAGGTCCACGGAGGCGATGCAGTTGTCCGAGGGTTTCGCACGCGAGGCATCGACCAGCGGCACCCCGAGGTTCCCCTGCAGGTACCGCACCACCTGCGCCAGCTCTTCGGGCGTCAGGTCGGCAAAGACCAGGCTCTGCCCATCATCGGCACCATCCTGCTCCGGGGGCTGGTGCTGGCAGGTGCTGGGGGCCCTCCCTCTGGTCAGCAACACACAGACTAAAGCAAATATCGTGGCTAAAGCCAGGACGAGGAGGATCAGCACAGTTTTCACATTCATGTCTGCTGAGGGACCGAGAGCTCCCGCAGTCTGGCAGGGCGGGTTTCCAGCTGCGGAATCCTCCAAGGGAGCTGCTGACAGAAGGGGCTGGGTTTGCTTGGGTTTTGTTTTTCCTCCTGTTTTCTCAACAGGGAACAGCCCAGAGGAGCTTGCAGAGAGCACAGGGGGATGTTCTCAGCAGCCATGGCTGGGATTTGCTGGGAACCATAAAAGGCAACTTTGCTCTGCTTCCCCCAGTGTGTCATAATTCTAAGTGAAATTAATGCTTCTGCATCTGCCTTTCCCCTCCTGTCCCACGTGCTACACTGCAGAACTTGGACTCCAGTCACTTGGGGGGAAATAAACCATCTCCCTGTACCTCCTCCTCTTAACCCTGCAGATGCCAACAGCTGGGCAGGCAGCACAGACCGCAAGGATGACGCTCCTCCCTGCAGAGCAGTGCCAAACACAGCGCTGTGGCCCCATCCTGCTGCAGCCGCCACCATCACCAGCACCACCTCCACAGCCCGCGCGGAGAGATGGCAGCATCGCAGGCCGCTGCGCTGACCCCAGGTGTGGGGAGGCACCAGTCCTGCAGCCAGGAGGGAGGAAGGGGACAGCTGCTTGTCACCCCTCTAAAGGTGCCTCCTGGTCCTGGCTGTGTCCTGGCATAGATGGGGCCGGGGGGAGGGGGCTGAGGGCTCCAGAGCCCACCCAGCATCCCAGCAAACGGGCAGCACCACTGGCTGTGCTGCACCGCTGGCAGCCACGTGGCTCCTGCACCCTGGCTTGAGCCTGGAGGGGGGTTCTCGTGCCAGGCTGGGCAGCATCAGGCTGCGATGGCCCAGGTGCTGCCAGTGGGGCCGATCCCTGCCAGAGGCACCCGTGGGGATGCTGCGAGCGCAGGGATAGGAGACCCACCCCTGCAACAGTCCCCTCCGCTCCCCCCACCTGGAGCCAGCAGCTGCAGGTCAGGCAGGTCCTGGCTCTGTCCCCAGCCTCACCCCAAGCACCTGCAGAGCTCAGTGCCCGCACCCCCCTCGGTTCTCCCCCCACTGCCCCGGGGGTCCGGCCCCGTGCCCACGGGGGTGCCCAGAGCCGTGCTGCTGGGCTGGTTTGTGGGTGCAGGAAATGCAGCGGAGACCCAGCATCATCCCCCCAGCAGAAGCGGCTGCAAGTTGTAAGAACAAGACAGGAGAGCATGGGACCAGAACCATTTTCTTTTTTTTTTTTAACCTGAGACATGCACTACACAGCGCCTTGCTTCTATGGCAGAGGAACAGGATTTTCTCCTCACTTTCCTCCTGCAACAGACTCAAATTCAGCAATTAACAGAGACAGCGTAGACTCCCATCTGGCATCACGCCAAGAAGATTATGCTTCCCTTTTAAAGAACACTATTTTAAAAGCAACGATAAAAAGCGAAGTCATCACACAACTGGAAACTGAGACGACTTCACTAGAAAACTGAAAATCTGAGACAGACCAGCCAGCCTGGTGCCTCTGGGTCTCCTCACACCGTCCTCTGGCGTTAAATCCTGCTCATATTTTGGAAACCGTCGTAGGTGAACGGGGGAAAGTTTGGCAGACACGAGGCGGTTTTGGGCAGGCAGGCAACAGGGTTGATTTCACACGCCATGAAGTCCTGCTCACTGGTGAAGAACACGCCATCGTGCGAGTATATGGAGGGGTCCAGGTCGTAGTAGTTGTAGGGTCTCAGGAGAAAACCGACCGCGTTGCCCACCGTCACAGTGTTGGGAATATCCTCGGAGTGGGGGATGTGAAGGAAACCAGCGGTTATCCAGGCAACCAGGTCCTAGGCAGATAGAGCCACCAGACCGCGGTTATTTCAGAAGCCTGCGGCAGTGGCAACCGACATCTGCGCAGCGGCTACGGAAAGTTGCCGAAGAGCCAGAGGGGACCTCCATGGGCACCAGCCCGGCGCATTCCCGTGTGCCAAGCTCCCCCCTCCAGGGAAAGGTTCCCTCCCTTCCCCAAAGACCAGCCCACGGCCATGGCTGCAGATGTCCCCCCAGCAGAAGGGCCCTTGCCCTGACCCCACAGAGTTTTTCCTGACGTTTTGCCAGCATTTCTCCATAGGGAGAAACGAGCTTCTGCTCTGCCCTCTGATGGACACGCTGCCTGAAGCATTGAGCAGACACACGGACAAGGGGGTGCTCAAACCCGCTTTCCTCATTCCCTGCGGCTGCTGCTCTCCCAGCTGAGCCCGCTGTCCCGTGGGGTGGGTGACGCCAGGGTGGCTCAGGGGCTGCCGCTCAGCCCAGGGCTGGGTGCTACAGCTCCAGCCCGGGGGGACCCCAGCCCACCTCGTTGGTGATGGTCTCGTTGTTGATGAAGTCAGCGAAGGCGATGGTGGGCGTCCAGGGGTCATTCTGGTTGTAGATGCTGGTGCTGGTGGGCTCCTCCTCCTTCCGCCGGGTGACGGCCAGCTGGTACCTGGGGACAAGAAAAGAGACAAGAGCAGCCCCTTGGGGCAGGGCAGAGCCAGAAGCCAGCTCCCCAGAGAGGCTGCAGAACACAAACCTGCTCTACAGAGGAACCCCAGCCCAGGAGAGCGCTTGCCCTGCACCCCCCACCAAGGAGCATCCATGCAATGTCTCCCCAGCCAGGGGGGCTGGGGGCATCTCTGAGAACCTGCTGTCCCAGTCAGAGCAGCCTGACCTTGCCCAGCTGATGGCCCTCTCCATGGAGCTGGCTTCAGGGACGTGGTCCCCCGCAAAACTGGTGATCTGGATCCTGTAACCACGCTGGTGGCCCCACTTGTTTTTGCTGTTGGCTGCAAAGTAGATGTATCTGGGCATCTTCGACTGGAGCCGGAATGCAGCCTGGTCCTCCGTGTCCAGGACTTTCTTGGTGAGTCTTGGCCGCTCTATCTGCTGCTCTGGGCTCCAGGGAGCCCGCACCATCTCAAATGCCATGTCATGGGCCACCAGGGAGTTCTTCACCCCTATGAAGCAATAGCAAAGTCACTGACGAGCATCCCCAGGGTACCCTGTTCCCCACGGACATCAGTGCAGCCAGAGCTCGCCCCCCCATCCTCCCTTCCTGCACCCCAGGCTCTGAGCACCGGCTGCTGCCCACGAGAGCAGTTACTGCTCTGCAGCTCTGCCATGCCACGACTGTCTGTTGTGGACGCCGATCTACGGCTGTACAACCATCTGAGGCAGGCAACAGCGCGCCGTGGCAGCCACCCCCACCCAGGGGGACTCTCGCCCTCTGTAATGGACAAGAGGCGAGTTTCGTCCTGGTGCAGAAGAACAGGTTTGTGTCCCAGTGCAAGCACAGCCTAATTAAGTCGGGCTCCTGACGGCCCAGGCACTGTGTTTGTGCTCATCAGCATGCATCCCGCGAGGTGCAGAGCGCTGGGAAGAGCCAAGGCCCCGCACACCTTTGCACATCACAGACCCGGGGCAACGCTGCACAGTTCAGGCCTTTCCAAAAAGAAAAGTGACCCAGCGGCTCAGAGCAACAGGAGGGACACAAAAGCAAATAGATGTGTGGACAGGATGCTGAAGAGCTGGCTGAGAGCGTCTGATGGCCAGCACCAGCACGGCTTGGGCTGAGGACCCGGTGCTCAGCACCCACTGTGCATCCCGGCTGGGGCACGTGGAATAACGCCCTCCCGTGCTCCGCTCCCCGTGGCCCCACACGAGTTTCCAGCTTGTGCAAAGGCCGTTTCAGAGCTGAGCCTCTGGCCCTCCCGGCAGGTTTGAGCAGTGCCCCAGGGTTGAGCCTGAGCCCCAGGGCTGCCATCGAGGGCAGCACCAGAACCCCACAGAAGAGGATTCATGCCCAGTAACCACCACCGTGCCCACTGCCTTCCCTTTTCTGATGTGAACAGAACATCTAACCCCTCACCTCCCCTTCCAGGGATAGCAGCAACAGTCCGATTTCATCCGCCTTTTCCCCTGCTCTTGCAGTTTTAGTCCCCCATTTTTACTTAAGTACTCAAAACTCATCCTAAACCCATGCTTTAAATTTGTATTTCCCAATTAAAAGGAAATTGGGAAATTTGGAATAGATGGCAGGAGCATAGAACAAAAGGAATTCCAGCAGGAGCGAGGACAGATTGGTGGCATAAATGGTAGGGGAAGACCAAATAAACTGCAGCCGACCCTCCCGTTGCTGCTGTGAGCAAAGGGTCCTGTGGACCCTCGGTAAAGAGTAAGCTGGGGCTGGCCGCCCGCCCGGCACTGCCTGCTGTGCCCGCAGCCCCGCGGAGGGGGCAGCTCCCGTCCCACTCGGACAGGAGCAGCAGGAACGGCTCGACAAAGCTGTAGGAAGCAGGAATGCGAGCTGGAAACCACATCCCAACGAATCAGCTTGATTGACTCAAACTATGATGCGGGGCACAGGACAGGGGCAGGGTGCCAGAGGGAAAAATCCCGACTTCGGCAGAGCCCCGGCAGCATCGAGGGCAATGGGGCAGGGCTGGGGCTGTCTGCCCGGGCAGGGGGGAAGGACCACTTCCCATTAGGGGCAGGGGCTGGGCACATGGCACTGATGGCGATGCCCAGCCCGGGAAGCTGCAGCTCTGCACAGCCCCTGGGGGGAGCCACACGGGCCAGGGGGAACCAGAAGGGAGGGGGCGCGGTGTGAGCACAGCCCCCTCCCTCACACGCAAACAGAAAAATGCGTGTAAAGACCAAAAAATGTCACGTCTGGGGAGTCTGAAAGTACTCGGGGAGAGCACAAGGGAAACACAAGACCCAGACCTACCTCCCACGTCCAAGTCCACTTTATAGTTGATGGAATGGGTGCGTATCGTACCCAGCGTGTGCTCCCAAACCCTATTGCCGTATCTCAGGCCATCCCCGTGAAGAAAGGATGAACTCGCATAGCCCGTGGCCTGGACCTTGCCTTCGATGGCCCCATTCTGGTAGAAGATGAAGTCCCACACATAGTTGTGGTTGCCAACAGTCGCGATGGACCGAACGACCAGAGCAGAGTTGACCAGCCCCCCGTAGTAGAGCGACTGCAGGTTGGAGTAGTGGCGCCTCAGAGGGGAGCCCAGGTTCTGCTCAAAGATGCAGAGGGAAGCCTTTCTTTTGCTGGGCCTCAGGGTCCCAGACAGAGAGTGTGTGTCCACGTAGGTGGCCGAGTACGGGCAGTCCACGCCTCGCACCAAGGGGGAGGTGTAGTGCCCGATGCCAAAGCTCCCGTCCATGTACCGCGTTGACATCCCTCCAGGGCAGTTGGAGCCATACACTGACAACGCCTCTTGGACGCTGATTTCATAGGCAACCCTCTCCCCCTTGTGTCGGATGTCAAACAGGCGCAGGCCCCTGTGCACGCTCATCCCAAAGGCAAAGCTCCAGGCCTGGAAGAGGACACGGTTGTCCCTGACGCTGTAGCGCGGACCCTGGGGCTCGTACTGCAAAGGGAACAGCACGGCCGAAGGCGCACGGGGCTTCATGGACGAGAAGTCCCCGTCCCGCGGCGCCTTCTTCACCTTCTCCACGCTGATGCGACCTTGCACGTAGGCGCTCTCCAGCTGAATCATGTCCCTGTAGTACTGCCCGTTGTAGAAGACCTTGCTCACCGCCCACCGGGAGATGTCCAGGCTGCTGTGGTCCACCAGCACCTCCAGCCCCACCGGGCGCACGAAGAACCCGCTCACGTTCTGAAACAAAACAAACCAGGACTTACGGTCTCCAGACCGGAACCCGTGAGGAGCTGCGATCTGAAATGCCACGTTGGTGCCGTCATACTCAAAGACTTCTTTCAGGAAGGTCGGGGCTGCAGCAAACGCCACCTTCTCTAAGAACGCTCCCACCTGCTCGTTCTCACTGCCCAGCATCGGTCTGCGGTGATACGGCACCTTCCCCCCGTACTTCTGTACCGTGACGTCCCGGTGATACGCCGGTGTCGGCAGCGGACCCACCACATACTCGGTGACGTTGGGCTCCGGCTGGTTCCCAAAGTAGAGCACAGCCAGCGCCTCCCGCGGGGGTCGGGCCCCCCCGCCATCCAGGAACCGCAGCACCTCTGCCTTGGCGGGGACCTGCAGGTCCACGGAGGCGATGCAGTTGTCCGAGGGTTTCGCACGCGAGGCGTCGACCAGCGGCACCCCGAGGTTCCCCTGCAGGTACCGCACCACCTGCGCCAGCTCTTCGGGCGTCAGGTCAGCAAAGACCAGGCTCTGGCTTGTGGATCCCATCTTCTCCACAACGTGGGGCTGGGAATCACAGCTGGGCGATTGCCTCCCCCTGCTCAGCAGCATGCAGGAGAGAATGAAGATTATCACGGCAGCCCCGACCAGGAGAACGTAGGGAAGTTTGGGGTTCATCTCTCCGAGCGCAGACACAGCACACAGGGTTTGGCTGCGGCATCCAGAATACGTCCCTCACCTGCAGACCAGGTTCTTAATTCATTTGCCGACCATGGGCGTAAAAAGGCGTCGCTTGCCGGGTGGGAGGGAGCCTGGAGCTCCCACGGGATCGAGAGATCACAGGTCCCAGCTAGTTCAGCCTGTTCCCTCCCCACCCCAGACACACCGAGGAAGCAGCTGGGGAGCCGGTGCCTGACTCACTCCCCAAGCTACTGATGGTTTCTCCGCTGCAGGGTGACACCAAGAAGAGCCCCAGCCTTGGCCTGCCCAAGGGGCCTTTGCTTCCTCCAACATCTCCCAGTACACCCTGTCCCTTCTCATGTGGCTACGCCACGGGGGCAGGCTCAGCCGGCCCCATCCTCCCGGTGCCCCGGGAGCAGCCCCCCTCCCCTGAAGGGCCATCTGGGCTGGCACACCAGGACAGCCCCAGACCCGCCGGCTCCCCAGCGCCTCCACATGCCACTTCTCCCTGTCACCACTCTGTCGCCTCCAAGTCCCTCCCAGCCCTGAGGGAAGTGACCTGGGAGCACCGAGACACGGGCAGTGCTCACCAAACCCCAGGCAGCACCGGGAGCAGCCGCACAGGACCGCAGGGGGACTAACAGGACCCCCCCCATCCCCATCCCGACCCCACTCCAGTGGGCACCATCCTTGGACCAGAGCTGTCACAGACAGAACTGGCTACTGTCAGGAGAAGGTCCAGGATTCCTGACCGCACGGGGACCTTCCATGGCGAGGGGAGCAGCCAGCAGCCCCTGGGAGGGGGTGAGCTGGGGGCTGGGGCCACCCCACTGTGGTGTGAGGTGGCTGCTCCTTCGTGGCCACCAGCTCCTGCCAGGCTGGCCCCCCACATCGCCGGCAGCACGGGTGGCTTTCCAGAGACCATTGCCCACTTCACACCCTTCTGGGGGGACAATCTGGGCACAGGCAGAGGGGCTAAAGCCACCTACAGCACCAGATTGATTTACCGCTCCTGCGATCACGTTACTTTAGGAACTTCTGTTTTCATTCTCACTTCCAGCCAGGGAATAATCACCCTTTTTCCCTGCGCGTCCCACACCAGCCTCAGATCGGCATCCAAGAAACCTATGGGAGAAGACCCGCTTTTGCTGCGCTGCAGTTTTGCTTTCCCTACACTCAGAAGGTGGGGATCCTGCAGGATGACTCGAGCATCCCGCATGGCCCTGAGCTCTGGACGGGACTCCCCTCCCTCGCCACAGGGCACAACTCCGGGATTTTACTGTGACTCTTCCCAAGAGCACTCTGCAGCAGCCTGGGCTCAGGGTCTGCCAACAGAGCAGGGAGCTGAGGGGCACGGCAGTCATGGAAAAGGATCTTGCCACCACGCAGGAACTGTGTTTTAGCACGCTTTTGAGCCTCACTTACAGAAAGGGAGCCAGCATCAGCCCGGGTTTTGACTGTAACGACAGCAGCAGCACCTTTCAAAGCCACACAAACCACTGCATCGCAGGCAGGCACAGGATGGGACACATGCCGGGACCGAACGCGTGCACAGGAGGCAGCTGCGGCTTGGCACGAGTAGCTCTCCAATTAGTCCCCACGGTCCAGGGGACAGCACGGGTTAGCGGAGCTGCGTTTCTGCTCGGGCTGGCGCAGATGCTGCCCACTGCCTACCGCCGATCTCTTTGGTCCTGTGCAGATATAAAATATTTCCCCCCCCTACCTTTTACAGGTTTCAGTAACAAGACACCTAACGCTGCCAGTCTGTGCCCCCCAGCACCACCAGTGCCTTTGCACCTTCCTGGAATGGTCTTTGAGGGGAACCAAGCCATCCTTCCCGGCAGAGCATCCCTGTGCCTCCTGGAGGATGCCAGCACTTCACTGCCCAGCCAGGCGGTGCGGCAAGGCGCTGCTCCTGGACTCAAATAACCCTCTGCAGGATCCGCCGCCAAGAACCGTGGCTCCGTGCAGGAGCGGGGGAATTCACTGGCTCACTGCAGCGCCTTTGCAGCCCGAGAGACAGGATCCAACTTACAAGTGTTTCCTCAAAAGAGAAGCAGGGATTGAGCGGCACAAGCTCAGCCCACAGAGCGCCAGCCCTGCTTTACGCCGGGCAGTTGAGACAGAAAAAGGACTTCCTCGAGGCATGAAGAGCAGCAGGATCAGCATCAGGCGCAAGAGCTTGGGTCTTGCAAACAGGGCTGTGTCTGCCTGGCCATGGCTACAGCAACACGCGCCGTGCCAGCCGGGAGGCCTCGGGGAAACACAAACATTTTTCCACGGCTATACTGCTACACAGCTTTCATACTTTCCCTGGGCTGAACGCCAAGCTCCCAGACAATTCCCACCGCCTTCAGCTCCACGACCTTGACTGACTACTTTATACATACAAAAATCATTTTGCAATGAAAAAAAGGTTAGGAGAGTGCAAAAGCAGAGTTCCGATGCCAGTTATTAGGGACTCTGCAGCCGAAGAGTCAAACCCCCAGAGCTCTAGGGTTTACCTGTATAACAACAGGCGTTAAAGGAAGACCCAGACCTACCTCCGACGTCCAAGTCCACTTTATAGTTGATGGAATGGGTGTGTACCGTACCCAGCGTGTGCTCCCAAACCCTATTGCCGTATCTCAGGCCATCCCCGTGGAGAAAGGATGAACTCGCATAGCCCGTGGCCTGGACCTTGCCTTCGATGGCCCCATTCTGGTAGAAGATGAAGTCCCACACGTAGTCATAGTTGCCGATGGTGGCGATGGACCGAATGACCAGAGCAGAGTTGACCAGCCCCCCGTAGTAGAGCGACTGCAGGTTGGAGTAGTGGCGCCTCAGAGGGGAGCCCAGGTTCTGCTCAAAGATGCAGAGGGCACTTTTACTAACTCTAGAGACCTGGGAATGAGCAAGGTAGTGCACGTCCCGGTACGTTGCTAAATAGGGGCAGTCCACGCCTCGCACCAAGGGGGAGGTGTAGTGCCCGATGCCAAAGCTCCCGTCCATGTACCGCGTTGACATCCCTCCAGGGCAGTTGGAGCCATACACTGACAACGCCTCTTGGACGCTGATTTCATAGGCAACCCTCTCCCCCTTGTGTCGGATGTCAAACAGGCGCAGGCCCCTGTGCACGCTCATCCCAAAGGCAAAGCTCCAGGCCTGGAAGAGGACACGGTTGTCCCTGACGCTGTAGCGCGGACCCTGGGGCTCGTACTGCAAAGGGAACAGCACGGCCGAAGGCGCACGGGGCTTCATGGACGAGAAGTCCCCATCCCGCGGCGCCTTCTTCACCTTCTCCACGCTGATGCGACCTTGCACGTAGGCGCTCTCCAGCTGAATCATGTCCCTGTAGTACTGCCCATTGTAGAAGACCTTGCTCACCGCCCACCGGGAGATGTCCAGGCTGCTGTGGTCCACCAGCACCTCCAGCCCCACCGGGCGCACGAAGAACCCGCTCACGTTCTGAAACAAAACAAACCAGGACTTACGGTCTCCAGATTGGAATCCACGTGGAGCCGCCGACAGGGCTGCTAGATTGGCTCCATCATACTCCATTACTTGATGCATGAAAGATGGAGCTGCGGAGAACACTTGGGTTTTTAAAAACCCTGCGATCTGTTTGTATTCAACAGCCAGCGTTGGTCTGCGGTGATACGGCACCTTCCCCCCGTACTTCTGCACCGTGACGTCCCGGTGATACGCCGGTGTCGGCAGCGGACCCACCACGTACTCGGTGACGTTGGGCTCCGGCTGGTTCCCAAAGTAGAGCACAGCCAGCGCCTCCCGCGGGGGTTGGGCCCCCCCGCCATCCAGGAACCGCAGCACCTCTGCCTTGGCGGGGACCTGCAGGTCCACGGAGGCGATGCAGTTGTCCGAGGGTTTCGCACGCGAGGCGTCGACCAGCAGCACCCCGAGGTTCCCCTGCAGGTACCGCACCACCTGCGCCAGCTCTTCGGGCGTCAGGTCGGCAAAGACCAGGCTCTGCCCATCATCGGCACCATCCTGCTCCGGGGGCTGGTGCTGGCAGGTGCTGGGGGCCCTCCCTCTGGTCAGCAACACACAGACTAAAGCAAATATCGTGGCTAAAGCCAGGACGAGGAGGATCAGCACAGTTTTCACGTTCATGTCTGCTGCTGGTCCTGGGGCGTTCAGAGCAGCTTTCCGAGCAGGGTTTCTAGCTGCTGCCTCTGTCAGTTTACGCTGCACTGGATGGATTAGCACGGAAAGTACAAAAGCCTGGGAGAGGCTAGGGGAGGAGATCTGAAATTCGTGGTGACCAGAAAGGGCAGATCTCCTCTCTCAGCTGCAGCCTTCTCTTTCCTCCACTACAAGCAGTGCCTTGAAAGAGCTAGTGGAGATGCAGGGTCAGTGACTCAGACAAGTTTCACATAATTCTGTTACTTTTTCAGGCCAACCTAGTTTCCTGAGGCTGCCTGTAAAAACGAAGATCCTGTAGCCAGGCCAAGGTGGCTGGGACCACTGTGAGGCTCTGACAAGCTGGGAATTGTTGCCACACTGTAGAATTTCACCTCTTTGCAACTCACCGAATTGCCTTGTTTAGCAGGCTGCTTCCTTGTAAACATTCTCCCTGGCAGCATGATTCCAAGCTTGGAGTTACTTTTTATTTTATTTTTTTAAATCTTCCACATTTGCTGAAAACACATCCATCTGCTGTGTAGTAGCAGAAAAACTTTGGCAGGGACGGAGAGATGCAGTTGAGGATGAGACTCAGGCCCCAATGCACTGTGAACAACCAGCTCTTAGTTTGCACCTCTGAGCAGCTACGAACTAATGAATCCCTCAGCATCCCACCAGAAAAGGATCACGCCGCTTTTGTCTCTGCCTCCGATTCAAAGATAAACTGAGGGGCAGCTCCGGCAAAGTTCCCTCGAGGACCAAACCTCCCGCAGCCGGCGGCACCCAAGCAGGCAGGTGATGGCAATGCCTGCTGGCGTGGCGCTGCCGGGCTTCTGCTGCCCAGGCTGAGCGGCCACCCCCAGGACTTCTACCAAAGGCTGGGACAACTGCCCCCCGCCACAGGTCCCTGCTGCTCTCAGCACTGCTGAACTGCTGAAAGGCCTTGGCAGAAGGAGGTGGCCAAGCAGGACTCGGTGCTCCATCCTGCCACGCGGCAGATGCCTGGGGTAGGCAAGACGCACTGTGTTAGCTACAGTCCCTGCCTGTCCCTGAGCTGGTGCTGAGAAGCACAAGGCATCCAAGAGAACCAGAGCTGGAGATGCAACCCAACATTTCCACTCCTGCTGCCAACCTCACCTCACCTCACCCTGGCCTTCTCTCCTCCTCCCGTCAGAGTTTCCTGGTGGGAGACAGCCCCCCCGCAGCCTCAGCACTGCCTCCAGTTCTTCCTCCACAGCCGGTCTTGCCCTCTGCGGTCCTCCGGCCGTGCTTACCAGCCACCACACTGGCAGGCAGGCGGCCACGTTGCCATAGGACACACTCCATTATCCTCACCACCGCTGGCAGCCTCAGCCTTCTTTAGCCCAGGCTGCAGCTGCGGAGGCCGGGGACACGCACGTCCCCTCTGTGCCAGGCCACGTCATCGCCGCCTCACCGGCCATCGCGCCAGCAAAGCCTGCAGGGTCACGGCAGCCGCTTCACGTGGCTGCTGTGCCAGGAGAGGGGCTCACTGCGGCACGGACACAAGCAATGGGGAGAGGCAGGACAGGTAAGAGCCTTGGCTACACGGGATGCAACAGCTACAGGTCCCAGAGGCTCCCGTCGACTTTCAGCCGGCCTCCAGCGCCAGAATCAGGTGCCCCCAAGCAGCACCACATCAAGCCAAGCGGCGCTGACTTCCAAGTCCGTCTTTCAACCCAGGAAGCCAATGAGGCTTCGAGGATTACTGGGGGTGAGGCTTGAAAGAAAAATTCCCTTTTGGTGCAAGCCTGGAACGCGGCGCCCATTTCGCTCGGAGGAAGCGCCGTTGCCCCAGTTCAGGTTTCCAGTGGAGCCAGCACATACCTCTTGCCTCCCAGGAATTTCACAAGCGTTCTGCTGCAGCACACACCTACACGGCTGAGCCGAGACCACCGCACGCCCCTCTGAGCCGCACGCAACGCTCACACCGCTGCTTCCTTTAAGAAGTACAAAAAGAGCAGATCAGTCAGGTTTGACTTTGCCTCTGGGTTTTGCATCCCATGCCCCAGAAAGTCAAGGCGTAGGCTGCAATTACAGATGGTCATTTTCTAAGCAGCACAGCAGTAGTTTAGGAGATCTGGAGAAACTCCACGGGCCTTCCCGCCCCACAAATCACAACTCAACCCTGCAGCTTGCCTGGGAGACATTTGAAAATAAAGTGTGGGAACACTCCTAGTTCTGGGCATGCTGGGTGGCTGGGGGAAAAAAAAAAAAAAAAAAAAAATAGAAAGCCTAACCTGTAATGACATCGCCATGACAAACCAACCCACAGCACACACCCCAGGCCTGCAGGACACGGATGGCGCTTGCTCATCTTTCTCAGCTTTCTGCGCTGCCCCTGCCCTGCTCCAGGACGTGAGCCACGGATGCCATGGCTAATGCCACACCATTTAATACTGACCATTTCTGCCGTACTTTTCAAGCTGAGGACTTTTAAAGCTTATTACAAGCAACACAAGAACCAGCCTGCACTTCCTGGGAGCTGCAGTTTGGAAGAACAGAACAGCCCTAAACCCACCTCCATCCTGCAGGAGGAATTTCAGGAAGCAGAGTAATTAACTGCGCCTGCAGAGCCAGGAAACCTGTGTCAATACCTTCCTGATGAAAAGCGATGGGGGATCTTTAAGGGCCACACGTACCACTGAATTGCTTGTGTACCTCTTCCAAAAGAAGCCTGAAGCAGCTTAAACCTAACCTAGAATTTAAAAAAATTACACGTCTCGCTAACGGCAGCATAACTTGTTTATGACCTGTTTGGTGCACGCACCTCTTCCCACAGCTCAGCTCCCCAGCCTGATGAGCCCATCACTCTGCCCCACATCTAAGACGGAGAAGTCGCATCCTACTGGTGTTTATCTTGGCTACACCGTTGCCTTTATAAGGACCGCCCATCCGTACTGGTTTTCACTCACGCAGAAAGGTAGAGGTGGTAAAAAATAGCCTTTGAAATTTATAGAAACCCAAAGCAGAGACAGAGAGAGCTTTTGGCTCAGGGAAACTTGGAGTCAGCGACTGCCAGACAGCTGGGTACAGCACGGCACAGAAAACCCCTCGCCAACTCTCCTGACACGGGTAAGTCCCTCAGACTTCGGAGAAGTCCCGCTCCCATTCTCTCACCTCGCAGGGTCAGCTTGTGTGAAACCAAACAGTGGAAACTGCCTGACCCTTACCCAAGCCGGCTGCGTTTCTGGCAGCGTTTGCGTCTAGCACACAACTGCTGTGCCTTTATTTTCCTCTCAAAGCTTTAACGGTCACTGCGTATGAGCTGGGATGTCTGAAGAACCTGGGAATTCGAGCCCTGCCGGCACGCTGCCACCTCTCCTGGAGAGCAAAGCGGAAACACTGTGCTGAGGCCGAGGGGTGACGATGGTGGACAACACACCCTCCCCCGCTCCTGCGGATGAACCACGCTCCCTGCCGACACCTGCCAAGACAACGGTCCTAGATGCTCCGTCCTCCCGCAGGACTGCGGGCACAGGCCTCCTGGGAGCTCAGTTCCCTCCGGCTGTGGCGAGGAGGAAGCCCTCGTGCCACACCGCATCCAGTCCTGCCAGCAACACTCCCTCCTCCAGGCTCTGGCTCCAGCCGTCTTGGCCACCAGTGACCCATTTCGAGCTCGACCCCCGCCGCCCCACAGCGGCTCAGGCACCAGCCGGGCTCTCCCACGCCATGGGATGCACCGTGGGGCAGGGAACTGCGAGTGGCTGCTCCTGCTTCTCAGCAGAAGAGATGGAGGGTGGCCATGCCAGGCAGGAGCCCCGGTCTGCAGTGGGCGCACGGGGCCTGGCATGGGCCCCAGCTGGCGGCACCGTGCCCAGGAAGGGGCCAAGCCCCAGCCGGGCGCTGTACTCTGCCTGTCCTGGGGAGCAGGCTGCCTGCACCCCAGCAGCACGGGGACCAGAGTGCCACCGGAGAGGCCTCCGCACCCTGGGCTGTGGCGCAGCAGGAACGGGAGGAAGCACACCAAGAACGAGAACGATCCGCTGGGCACAGCGGGGGCCACTGCCTGCGGGGGGCTGCAGGGCAGCCTGCATTTCCTTCGGCCAAGAGTCACGGACCACGCGCCCAACACGCGCACCGGGTGCGGCACCCAGGCGCCTGCCCCAGGACAGCGCTGCTCGGCGGGGGGGCAGGAGCAGCCCCTGAGCAGGCCGCAGGCGTAGTGAGCGCCACACAAATCACCACACAAATCTCTCGTGGCTACTTTAACCGAGACAGCCCGAGTCCCACACACTGGGTTGAGGTGGGACTGCTCGCATTAAACCCAAGACCGTGGGCCCAGCATAGGGCATGCGAAAGGAATAGAAAGGACTGACGAAGCAGTGCATAGCATTTTACAACGCAATCAGAAAGAGGAATGAGGAGAATGCAGGGAAGGACCAACTGGATGTGAGAAAGAGAGGACCAGAACAGACATTAACACTGCACAGCCTAAGAGCTCAGCATCACACACAAGGGGCTACCTTAAAAGAATTCCAAGCACCTTATTTTAATTTCTTGACATGGTAAAAGTTTACATACTTTCATCTGGCAAAGAGAGCCAAACAAATTAAAAGGAATCAATACAAAGAAACACAAGGGGAAGTGCTGCTCCCAGACAGCAGCGAGAACGCAGTTGGTTTGTTACTGAATATTTATTAGCGGGAAGACTAAGAGTTGACTTAACTACAAACAACAACAGAAGAGCCTATAGCAAGGGCCAGCAGCCCACCACACTCTGGGCAAATCCCTGGGAAACCAGCAAGAGACAACATGGCTCTTAGATGTGGAAGCAAAAGAAACCAAAAGTAAAAAAAAAAAAAAAAAAAAAGAAAAAAAAAAAAAAAAAGGGTAGAAAGTTAATTCATTTTGTCACTGTTGTTACAATGAGGTTAACACAAACTATTAAGGCTACTGCACAATAAGAATATACAGGTGTAACAGTGAGACCCAGGGAACAGCAAGGTTCCTGAAACAATTGATTTAACGTTCCCTGAATAGGGGACTTAAGTAGAAATACTATAAATAAGAAATTTTTGGAGCCCGCAGTGTTATGGGCCCACCTGCCACACACAAAAACTGACGCAACACAACCAGTCATTTCCAAAAGGGTTTGCAATGGACCATGAAACATTCCAGCGGTTTAGAGGAGTCACCAGGCACACGAGCGTGCCCTTTGCAGGGGAAAGACTACAAGGTCTGCAAATGGTCCTGGGTGGGGATCAGCCACCCTCACCCCCAAGCACCAACTGCCACAGCTGGCCTGCTCTGCCCAGGCAGTGGGGAGCACTGCCAGGGGACAGCAGGTCTCAGGGTGACCATGTGCAGAGACTATCAGGACTTCAGTATCGGACCTCTGGCCCCTCCCTTCCCTCAGCCCGGGCAAAAGCATCTCATGCTGAAGGGGCACTGGGACGTATGTCAAGTCACATTGGTTTGAGCCAAGAAAGTGGCTCTAGTCAAATCACAAATAGGAGCGGAAGCCACCTGAGCTCAGACCAGCCAGGACAGCAACCAGCCCTAGTTTCAAGCACCACCTCGCCCTCTGCACTGATCCAGCCAGAACTGACAAGGCAGAGACAGATGGGGCAGGCTCTGCTGAGTCAGAAGAGCGCCAGAAAAGGAGTGCAGACTGCCCAGCAGCTCGGGAGCGCGGCTGCTGCCACCAGCCCCGAAGGGGCAGGGTCCCCTGGCTTTGCAATGGGTCAGTGCAGAACACCAGCGGCAGAGGGGCCCAGCTACAGCCAGCGGCGAGGAGAGCGAGCTTCTCCGCCTCTGCACCAGCACCTGGGCTTGCTCTCGTGCTGCAGACTGTCTGCCCCATTCCTGGAGACCCCTAGTGAAGCCTCCAGCCAAGAGATGGGACAGGACAAGGGCTTGGTCTCTAGTGTCGTTCCTACCCAGGTAGGAAAAGGCATGAAGGAATGTTCCTGCCTGGCTGGTGCTCTTACTCTGCAGTAGCCTCTAGGGCACCCCAAAGCAGCACGGCCTTCTCTTTACATTACTGGAGGGAGGGAAAGCTCCTGAGACCTGAACAAAACCAATCACAAAACTAGGCGAGAATTTCTTTAGAGTTTAACTAAGAATGCGATACTATTTCCAGCCAGTTTCCCATCTCGATAGTCACGTAACAAACCAAGGCAATGACGGTCTTTAGTTGACTGAACAGTTCTCAAGTTCAAACGTTGACACTTAATAGAGGGTCTCAGCATTGCTGCTCCGAGGCCTCTTGATCTTCTCAATGTTTTTAAGGATCATGTCATGCAAAGTGACCTGCAAGAAGGGAGAACAGGACTCAGACAAGAAGGGTGAAGTCATCCAGTGTTCAGCTCTCACAGTGAGCACTGGTTACAACAGCAACACAGCTCACCTCAGCACTACCCTCAGCCCCTGCGTGCAATCACCCCCCCAGTTAAGATAAGGGCTTCCTTCAGCCAGGCTTTACAGAAGCCACTGCGTGTAACGCTGAAAAAGATTCCTTTACAGACCCCCAGGAATGGCCGGTACTGCACAAAAAGTTTAGGACCACAGGTTCCCACAGAGGTGGAAGGAGTATTTTGTGCTAGATTCTTGTGAACTTTCAGCTGGAAACACCCGCATCTCTAGGAGATGGTGGAGAGGCTCTTCTTGTTACAGCCAAAGCGGAGCAGGACCAGGACTAAGCGTACTCATAGGAAAAGGGAAAAGCAGCAGCAGGATCAAAAGGGCTCTCTCCACTGCTGTGTGGGGAGCCAGCGCGAGCTCTGGTTTTTCACTTACATATTGATTCCTCAGCTCTGAAATGATCAGGCGCAGGCTAATGTACTCCTTCTCGTCGATCTCTGTCACTGTGCGGCGGTAGTCCTCCTACAGAGAGCAGACACACAGCTGAGCGGCCCAAGCTCAGCTGTGCCTCCCAGACACCAAGTGAAGGTCCTACCATCCACAAAGGAACCCCCCCTTCATCTTGCTCTCCTCTAACACAGGTGTCCTGCATCCGTTTACCATCCTCCCTTTTCCCCAGGACGCTCAGCTCAAGGACAGTGATGAAGCAGCCCAAAGAGCAGCAGCGTGTAACACGTAGATCTCCACCTCCCTGCTTACTTACCACATGAGGGTACTTGGCTATTTTGGAAACCAACTTTGCTCTTGTGATATAATATCTGGTAGGAAAAGGGAGAGACTCAAGGTCAGACAAATAGCACCAAGGTTTTTGTCAGGCCCAAGCTGCCCTAGAAAAGCTGGGGGACCTTCCCCAAACACTTTCCTTTTCCAAGGGGATCCCCCAAAAGAGGTCTGTTCTTGCATGCCTACCTAGAAATCTGGTCCAGGTAGGATGCTGCCTCACTCTCCACAGTTCGAAGCTCAGCAACTGTTTCCTCCTGCAGGGAAGACAACGAAGCCATTAATTAGCTTCAGGAGAATGCAACTGGCTGTCAGGGCTCCAAAAGCAACATGTCTCAGCCCTGCCATATCAAGCTCAGGTTTGGGTTCTAAAACCTAACCCAACCCCATGACTGCAGCTGTTGGATACCATCAAATGAAAGATTCAGAGGAACCCAAGAGACCCTTGTTGTCCCTGGAGCATGGCACTCTCCTGCAGCAGGGCACAGAGCCAGCGGTGCCTTACCTGAATAGAAACACCAAAGTTGTTTCCATCTTCTATCCTGGGGATGAGGAGCTGCACCCACATTTTGACCTGTGGTGGAGAGATCACAACACTGATCAACACCAACACCTCCACAAAGGTCTCTTTCTCAGAAGTTTTACCAGCCCCTCCAGGACTCTGCCTTTGCCCCACAGTTCATGATAAAACTCCTGCATGTCCTTCATGCTCATGCAGCACTCCCAAGGGGATCGTTCCCCACCACAGCTGGGACACCCCACAAGCCCAGCTTCCCATGGGAAGCTCTTGGCAGGTGTCTGTGACAAAGAAGGGCGAAGAAAAGCCTCCAGGAGGCCTGTGTGACAGACCTCCTCCTCCTTCAGGTGAGCTGCAGAGCTCCCTGAGGGCTCAGAAAAACATAATTTCCCTAAAACTACCTCCTAGCCAGTTTCAGGCACTGCCATACAAATCCTGCCTCTCCTTGCCTACAGGATAGAGGGGGCCGCTCTTTCCGCCCAAAGCAGCTTTGCCTCTCCAGGAGCAAAAGCATCCTACCGTCTCCGCTTGCTCCAGCGCTCATACCCACCGTATTACACTTCTCGATAAGCAGCCTGATTTCTGGTTTCACTTTCTCAATGATGTCCACCAGCTGCTGGTTGCTCTTCAGCATCCCATTGGGCATCACGAACACTTTGGTACCTAGCGGCACAGCAGAAAAACACCTGGCGTTAGCAACGCATAGGAACAGCTGCGCCAGGGGATCAGACCGAACGTCCACCCAAGTGTCCTATCTCCTGCAAAGGCTAGCAGTGGACACTGATCCAGGCTACAGCTAACCTGTGGGGAAGGGGAAATCTGATGTGGGATAACAGCGGTTACCACAAAGGAAGGAAAAGAGAAAACACGGAGTGGAGATGAGAGCTGAAGAGCTCTAGGTTGCTGAGGCTGGGCACAAAGGATTTTCCTGATGCACGTGTATGAGCTGTTTCTGCCTCAGCTTAATCCAAAGCCTGGTATCTTCCTCCAGACAAGGAGAGCTTTCAGCACAGAGCCACAGGGAGATCAGCGGCCTCTGTCAGCAGGCCAAGCTCAAGCAAGTACTCCTTATGTCTATGAGAGAAGTCCTAATTATGCTTTTAAGAGCTGGAACCTGACTCCTCCACAAGAGAACATCTGTAGGTCAGGCTCTAAGAGGTTGTGGGAACAGGCTAGCACAAGCAGCAGCTGCTGTCAGGACAGGTCAAGCGGGGTTCAACTGATTTCACATCCCTAAGGTATGGTGCACTGGTTCAGGGGGCAGGCAGCAACACAAGAGACTTGGGGACTCTTACCCTGAAAGGTCTCTTCGCGGTCTTCCAGCTTCCTCTTTTTCATATTTGGCTAAAATATACAAAACGTTTTACTCACAAACTAGTCGTAAGCTGTAACAGTGTTGTAAAGGAAACAAGGAAAACTTTAGAGCCTCTGCTATGCTCCTGGTTTCTAACCATTCTTCCTTAAAAACAAAGGAGGGCTGCAGAGCACAGCGTTACCTCCAGCAGACTTCCCAAGCTCGAGAGACCAATTCCTAAAAGCCTTTGGGAGAGCCATAGCATGTTATTAATAAGAATGTCCTATTCCAGCACACAGCAAGCCATGCAGTTTTAATTAACAGAAATAGGGATCACAGCCAAGAGAGTAACCTTACCCCATCCAGTCCATCATGGCTGTTCGTGAGAAGAATTGGGTCAGGCACTGGGAGGTTCATGTCCGAATGGATCTGAGTGAGATCATGAATATTCAGGATAGGCTCCTGGAAAATAAAGAGGATTTTTGTTATTTAATTATGAACTAATAAGTTCAGCCACACCAAACACAACAAGAAGACAAAAGATTCAGACCTCCCCCTTATCCAACTATAAAGCAAGGATGAGTGAAAAAAAACCCTAAAAAAATCTATAACAATAGGCTTGTGACAAGACCTCCCTCCACCCAACAGCAAAGTGCCAGCTCCAGACTGCTATCAAAGCTATCAACTGTCTGCAGCACTGGGGTTCCTGTGAGACTACAGCATCGCAAAGGACGGCCCAAAGTTGCCAAATACGCAGAAAAGATAAATGTGGTGATCACACAAAGGAAAAAGGAAGCACACCCTCTAGAGCTAGCAGTGCTCAAATGCATGCAAGCAACCAAGCCACTGCTTCGGGTCTTCGTAACAAGGTGAAACAGACAATAAAATGCACAGGACAAGACCTGCCACACGGCTTTCAACTTCTAGCTGCAAATGAAAAAGTATATGTCATTTGTATCCCTTACCTTAAGGAACCCATCGAGTTCTAACAGCTTCTTTGGGAAAAAGTTTGCCACCAGGTCTTCAGCCTGAGAAAGGACAAGACAATGACATGAAACAACGCCACGAAGTTCCCGCTAATAGGTAAGAACGCCGCAGAAATCAACTGTCCAAAAGGCAGGAAACAGGAGAGAACATAAGTTCTGCCTGCTGCCAACCGTCACGCTAAGCCAAGATGCCAGGAGAGCCATGAGGCCCAGTAACCTTGCTCCAGTTTATAACTGGCACTGAGCACCACTAAGCTTCCAGGAGAGGCCCAAATCGCAATCAAGCCCATCAGAAAGATACGGCCGAACGGCCTCTTTGCTGCGCTACCACACTCTGGGGCAGTGGCAGAGAGATGCTCCTCACCTCACTCGTGATCCGCTCCCTGAAGGAGTCAACCTGCAGAAGGAAAAAAAGCCAACAACAGTTCAGAGTCATTTCCAAAAAAGCGGGGCCCAGCACGAGCCGAGCACCGTGCCCTGCGGATGTGGGAGCTCAGCCACGGCCCCACCGCACCCTGAGGATGTGGGAGCTCAGCTACGGCCCCAGAGATGCAGGAGCTCAGCCACGGCCCCGCCGCACCCTGCGGATGCGGGAGCTCGGCCACGGCCCCACGGATGCAGGAGCTCAGCCACGGCCCCGCCGCACCCTGCGGATGCGGGAGCTCGGCCACGGCCCCACGGATGCAGGAGTTCAGCCACGGCCCCGCCGCGCCCTGAGGATGCGGGAGCTCCGCCACGGCCCGAGCCCCGCGGCTCCAGCGCGGCTCTGCCCCCCCACGGGCCGGGAGAGCCCGCGAGCACCGAGCGGCGGCCGCCAAGGGGCGGCACAAGCCGCTCCCCGCGGGTCTCGCCTGCGCGGGCGGCACTCAGGAGACCGGGGCGGAACGGCGAGAGAAGGCGCGGGGGGACGGGAAACCCGCGGCTCCCGCCAGGGCTGGCTGCGGGGCGGCAGATCCCCCGCGCCGCACGGGCCCAGCCCGCGGCCCCCTCCGCCGGGGCACCGCTCGGGGGCGGCCGCGGGGCGCTCCCGCCCAGCCCGCGGGGGAGCGGCGGGGCCGGGGGGGCCCAGCGGGGCGGGCCGGCCGCACGGCCGGGGCGGGGCGGCGGGGCCCCGAGGCCCGGCCCGGCGGGGCCGCTGAGGCGGCGGGGGGGTGGGGGAGCTGCGGCGGCGGGGCGGGGCGGGCCGCGCCCAGGGCGCACCTTGAGCTTCACCTCCGGGTCCACCTTGAGCAGCGAGGCCATGGCGGCGGCGGGCGGATCCGGCTGCGGGTCTGGCGCGGGGCCGCGCTGCCGCCTGCCCCACCACCGGCGTCGCCGCCACCGGAACTGACCTCACGCCGCGCGCCCGCCAATGGGACGCGCGCCCGCCGCCCACGTGACCCCGCGCACGCGTCCCGCCGGGTCCTGGCCGCTCACACGGGGCGGGGCGAGGCGAAGGGAAAATGGCGGCCGCGGCGCTTACACCCCTGCCAGGACCGTGCCCCGCCGCGCTGCGTCACATCCGGCGCGCGGCGATGGCGGAGCGGGCGCGGGGCTGAGCCGGCGGCATGGAGGGGAGCCGCCCGCCCGCCTGCACCACGCAGGTCAGCTTCGTGTGCCAGCGCTGCAGCCAGCCGCTGAAGCTCGACACCTCCTTCAAGATCCTGGACCGCCTCACCATCCAGGAGCTGACCGGTACCGGCGGGGCGGGCGGGGGGCCGGGGCCGGGCCGCGGGGCTAGGCCTGACCCGGGGTGACGCCTCCTCTCCCGCAGCCCCGCTGCTGACCGCCGCCCCCGCGCGGCCCGGGGACGCGCCCGAGGAGGAGAGCGCCCTGACGGAGGTACGGCGCGGCGGAGGGCGGTGGCGGAACCTTCATCCCCCCGTCCCCTCCCGGGCCCCGGCGGTGACGGTGTCCCTGTGCCCGCAGGAGGCCTTCGCGGAGAACCGGCAGGATGGCGTGTCCAGGAGGTTCATCCCGCCGGCCAGGTACGGCCACCGTTGCACCCCCAGCCCCTCTCCCGCTGGGCAGGGCCCCCACAGTCCCCGCCGGGCAACCCGAGCCCCCGGGCGCTGCCGCAGGGGCAGCCGCTGGGTGCGTCCCCTTGGGAGCCTGCCCCGGGGGACCCCGCGGCACCGGGCCCCCAGCGAGCGGCAAGGCCATCTGGGGGCACGTAAATCCCGGGCACGGCACTCAGGATGCTGCTCGTAGCTATGACTTAATGCTGTCCTGGCAGAGGCGCAGGCTGCCCCGTCCTCTCGCGGGTGCATCCTGCGTGTCCGTCCTTCCCGACTGCCGATCTAGGCTCAGTTTTAAGGCTAGCACCACACCTGCCTCCCCCAGACCCTTGGCACTCAGCTTTCCGTAAAATTTTTTCCAAGAATGATGTCAACAGAGAGCGCCAACAGTTTTACACTGATCGGAGAGGCGTCAGATGGCGGCACGATGGAAAACCTCAGCCGGAGACTGAAGGCAAGTTTTACACCAGCTGGTAAGCTCTGGTGCTTTTGAACGGGGCATCAGTTTTTCCAGATGCTCTGCAAGATTAAACTGCAAAGTCTCCCGTAGCGCTGGTCTTCCGGTACTGTTGTTGGTGAGTAGTTTGGTAAAGCTGGCTTATTTTAAATCAAGATCTGATCTGCAAAAAATTACTTTGCCAACTGAAGAAGCACAAGCCCGCCTGCTGAAAACCAGCCAGCAGCTGCCTGTGCCGTCGCTGGAGCTAATGGTGAGCTCTTCCTGCAGGTCACCGGTGACCTCTTTGACATTATGTCTGGGCAGACGGATGTGGATCACCCCCTGTGTGAGGAATGCACGGACACTCTGCTGGACCAACTAGACACACAGCTTAACATTACGGAGAACGAGTGCCAGAACTACAAGTGAGTGGTCTGGAGGTGACCCAAGACCAAGTTGCTTTAGCTTGAAGCCTAGAGAAGGAATACGGCCCTGATCTGACTTTCCCTGATCCGTAAGAGATGTCCCCAGCTTCAGTGCTTGGGGTTTTCTTTGTCTGAATGAAATGAAAAACTTATTTTTGAGAGTCCTGTGGCATGCAGCTTCTCCAGCTGAAGCCTGTGAGCCCATCAGAGCGACTGGTGCCGCCTGCCCACGCTGCCCGTGTGGCAGCATTCCCAGGCGATCGAGGGTGTCACAGAGACAGTTGCTGACAGGCAGTCACAGATCCTTGGTCACCATCTAGCCCCCCTGTTCTCCTGCGTGCATTCCTGACCCGCAGCGCAGGATCAGCACAGAGAGTCTGGGATGAACGAGAGGTGCACGCACGCTCGAGTCCCCGCTTGTGCTTCTGCTCGCGTGTGCAGGCTGTCGCCGAACTGGGGGCTGTCAGTGGTGGGGGCTTCCCAGGATCCCTGTTTTGGTAATCCTGTTGCTCTCCTTTAGGAGATGCCTGGAGATACTGGAGCAAATGAATGAGGATGATAAGGAGAAACTGCAAATGGAACTGAAAGAACTTGCGCTGGAGGAAGAGCAGCTGATTCAGGAGCTGGAGGACGTTGAGAAGAACCGCAAGACTGTGGCTGAAGACTTTGAGAGAGTCAGGGCAGAGGCAGAGCGGCTGGAGCAGGAGGAAGCTCAGTGAGTGAACCTCAACTGCAGCTTATGGCAGGGATTTTAGGTAACATAAATGAGATGATAGCGCGGAGAAACCTGTCAATAATGCTCAGATGCAAGTGGCTTACTTTTTGCAAAATTGGCTAGACTAAAAAAAAAACTAGTATGCCCTAGGAGCAGTCACTAAATGCCTGTACTTAACATTTCCTGTCTTGCTTTTATTAAAAGGTATCAGAAAGAATATTGTGAATTCAAGAGGCAACAACTGGAGCTAGATGACGAGCTGAAAAGTGTGGACAACCAAATGCGCTATGCCCAGATGCAATTGGATAAATTAAAGAAAACCAACGTGTTTAATGCAACCTTTCACATCTGGTAATGTAGTTGCTGGAATACCTCGTCAGTTTGCTAAGAATCTGCAGCCTAGGGCCGTTTAAGTAAGACTGCATTGGACAGGAAAAGTGCTGCTGAAGTCATAGTTGCTACACAACAAAGCAGGTGGCCACAGCTGTCAACAGCGTCAGCTGAGAGAGGTTTGCAACACCGTGTAGATCTCTGAGTAGACTGAAATGGCTCTTCCACGAACCCTGTTAACGAACCGAGACCCAGTGTGTGAGCCAACGGTAACGCTTTAATGTCAGGCTTCACGGAGCAGGTAGCTCAGGGGTTTGGGTGTTTGGCTGGGGGGGATTTCTTAGGTTTGATTGTTGGTTGTTTTGTTGTTTTTTTTTTCTTTAACTGTTATAAACAAGTGGTTGGTATTTATAAATGCCTTTTAGCCACAGCCCCCAAACCCTCCTTCTGCTTGGTTAGCAGCGTGTGTTCCGTAACTGTTCAGTACACGGCCCTTGTTTGGTTAGCTGTGTTAGAAGCTGGTCCTGCCCCAGTGTGTTTATTTATAATTCTTCTTATCGCAGGCACAGTGGTCAGTTTGGCACAATAAATAACTTCAGACTTGGCCGTCTCCCCAGTGTTCCTGTAGAATGGAATGAGATCAATGCTGCCTGGGGGCAGACCGTGCTGTTGCTACACGCCCTCGCTAACAAAATGGGCCTGAAATTTCAAAGGTATATCCAACACAATACAAACTTCACTTACAACCCAGATAAAGGCAGTTGGGCTCATCTGCTTGTGAATCCTGTCTCCTTTCAGATACCGCCTGGTACCGTACGGCAACCACTCGTATTTAGAGTCCCTCACGGACAAATCAAAGGTAAGAGACTCTGCATGAATTGGAGGACGCTGACCTTGAATGCCCCAGAGCCCTGGTCATGCTGGGGACGCAGAAGGCAAGCTCAGCTCTTTATGAATATACAGTACAGGAGAGCTGGCTGCCTGTAGCAACGTCTCACTCTATCTTGTATCAAGCCAGTCATTCTGCCATCCAGCAGCATTAAAATGTGACAGGGCTCTTGAACTTGACCACAGCTGGCCAGAGATACAGTGATTTGGGAGGCTGTTGGTCATTAGGAACCCAGGCCTACACGCAGTAGGCTCTTTGCACAAAACAAGTCCCGCTACTACGTGCCACAAACCATTTCTAAGCATCCTATGACAAATTTAAGCCTCGCACAGGACTAAAGAGCTGCAGTGACAGTATCTAAAATGGAGCGTTTGGGGTGCCTGAAACAAATCTCTTTTTCAGGAACTCCCCTTGTACTGTTCTGGAGGCCTGAGGTTCTTCTGGGACAATAAGTTTGATCATGCAATGGTGGCTTTCCTGGACTGCGTGCAGCAGTTCAAAGAGGAAGTGGAAAAAGGCGAAACTCGGTTTTGTTTGCCTTATAGGTGAGTGTTGCTACATAACGTGTCACGTTAAGGCCTGGTGTGCTGTCCTGTGCAACACTGACCAGCCTCTGGAGCAGCCTACAGCACTGCTTGCTGTTTCAGTCCTGTCTTTCTGAAATCATCTGTATAACGTGCAGGATTACCATATTTGCTCTTAACTGAACTGAAATTTCAAGCTAGTTCCTCGGGTGAAGATCTGAGGCTTGCTAGATTTCCTTTAAAAACAAAGTATCCTTACACAGAATAATAGGAATGTCAGATGTGGATTTTAGTATTTGATATCGTACTGAGATTAAACGCTTGCGATGGTAATGCGCTAATAAAATCTTGTGTGTGACACAGGATGGACGTGGAGAAAGGGAAGATTGAAGATACAGGTGGCAGTGGCGGCTCTTACTCTATTAAAACGCAATTTAACTCTGAGGAGCAATGGACAAAAGCACTAAAATTCATGTTAACTAACCTGAAGTGGGGTCTTGCCTGGGTCTCATCCCAATTCTATAACAAATAACCATGTAAAGAACTCGTCCTGGCAGCTGTAGAGTGTCTGCGTTTCGTTGGAGAAAGTCAAATCGAGATGTCTCTTAATATTAACCAGTACAAAATGTTTACAATACCAAAAATCCACAAGACACTTTATTTAAAATACCATTATTACAAGTAGTATATAGAAAAGCAATATGTAAAGTTATATCATTGAGCTGAACAGAATAAAAAAAATCGGCTATTAAACAGATGCTAAACCAGCACTTCTGAGGTTTATAGATATGTGTATAAATTACTGCTGAAATTCACCAGTGAGTTTGATACTACTCTGTTACAGTTTAACACAGATGAGAAAAGCAAAATGTTACAAACATAGGGAATAAGGTGGAAGAACTCATGGAAACTGCTTGGTCATTTAAGAGTAACTACAGTTTGAAATAAAGTATTTTCTAAGTCATATCAGCACTTCTTTGTGCCACTGACCTTAACGAGGTTTGATACAGTTTAAAGTATGTGTTCGCTACGGTGATACTGACTATTTGTAATACTTCCTGCAGCCGGTTCTTGCACAGATATACACTAAGTAAATAATAAAACACTGCTCTACACAAGGCGTGCTTTCATCTGGCGTATGCCAGGCGCAGCGTGAACAGCCCCTGGCACTTACATGGACGTGCTGAACACTTGCATTGCTTGCAAAACTGGTGGGATTCTGTCCTTTTCATGACACCGGTCAACTAGGTGGCTTTTTTTGGGGCAAGAGCGAACAAGCTCTGAGCAGTGGCAAAGAGGGAATGCAGGAACAAGCAGCCTGGCTGCAGCAGGCTGCCCAGGACAGTGCTTTAGTTTTTAAAAAGCAGCGAGCCAAAAAAGAAGATACAGCCCTGTTTGTACCAGCTGGGCATGCAAGCTGCTCCTAGCAATGCAGGTTACCAAGCAGAGTACTGTGCACGTTAATGCCTTTTCAAAATACCACTCTTAAGAGTTTTCTCTAAAGGAAACTTATAAATTAGAAGCTATAACTCTTACAATAAAGTTTTCGGTGCTGAAAGAGAAATGCTGCTTTGCTTCTGCACACTGCCTGAAAGGTCGAGTTTTTCTAATTCACACATAATATATGAAATGTTAGGGAGCACCTGGTGTTCAAAAGTATGAACCAAACTGCAGTATCACATGAAGTGGTCGGTTAGTGGCAGCGTAGCAGTTTGCTGCTGATAGGGTAGCGACTGGCCGTAGAAGATAGCTCTATTTGAAAGACAAAATTCCGTTCTGTGGAGCTTTTGTTCCAAAGCCTCTGTAGTGTTGCTTGGGAGTGGTACTGCCAATGACATGTTTCAGTACTGCATAAGAAAATTCTAAGATGCTTTGTGAAGTAATGCCAGTGATACTGGTTAAATGCTCCACAACCTTAAAAAAAACAACAAACAAACAAAAAAATAATTAGTGCCTGAGACATTATTTACAGACATACTTCTTAATCCTCCAAATCTAATGAGAATAATAGTGCTCCATCAGTACACTCCAACAAAAGTTGAAGCCTCTCAGTATGTTTTTTTATTTGGTTAGTTTTTTTGTTTGCTTACTTGCTTGTTTTGGGTGGGTTGTATTTTGTTTTGCTTTTCTTTTCTAACTTAATTGCTTCTACTAAAGAAGTGAAATGGAAAAGCTACTCTCTGTAATAGGCTGTTACAGTATTCAGTATATAGTCTGGGCAGGAAGCTGTCCCATGGGATCGCTTCTCCACCTGCCAACGAAATGACATCTAGGGGGGTTTGTTCTGGCTGTGAAGAAGCTGCAGCGTGGGGAAACGCTCACACTAGTGCAAGCACAAGCCTTCCTGTGGGATTGGCCTGTACCCTCATACTATTCTTACAAAAGTATACACTCTTCCTGCTAAAAAACCTGAATGTCATCACCTCCCTCACGCCACTCCCAGTCGAGCCTACCTGTCGTCTTGGCTGTGCCTCAACATATAAGCAACCTTCACATTTTTTCACGTAGAGCTCACATGTTTAGAAGCGCCTGTACCTGCTTCCAGTGCTCCGGGTTTCGTATGAACACGCTTGTGCTGATGATTCCAACAGCCAGCAGCATGAAATCTTCCTTTACTGTCAGAAACTTTGCTCTGCAGAAGTAAAAGTGTTTTCTGGTGCAAAATGACACCAGCTTTACAGTTCAAAAGCTCCTGCTTCTGTAATCGCTATACAGCCTATGGACATGATAGCTTATTCGGTCCAAATAAAGCCTGATACTGTTTAATGGACAGTGCTAAAGCAGGGTTTTTACGATTAAGTTAAACGCTTTCCTAGCTTGCCCCTAACCTAAAGGAAACATGGTGAAGCACATTGCTTTGAACTGGGATATTAAGATCAATAAACAATGCTGAAAGCCCCCCAAAATTAAATTTTTAAAAAACATGCCCAAAATGTAGCATAATAGGTATTATGCTACTATTTCTTAGGGGTTTTTTTAGGGTTTTAATTTCAAATAGTTATTTTAAGTAATGGTCACGTAAGGTACTTACACCTGCAGTTCACTTGGTGTTGAATTTTCAATGGCAATCTTCAACAAAGTGTCATAGATGCTATCTCTTGTAAGGTAGGAGAAGTCTAGTAGTTGCACACACATCTGATACAATGGTTTTGCCGGAAGCAAGCAGCCGTTATGTCCTAACACAGAGATCATACATAATCAGCCATGCATTTTGAGCCATTAAACCAAATTAGAAAGAAGCATTGGTTACTGTAAGTGAGGGATGAAGATTTCTAGTGACAGCTGCCCTTTGTTTTTGAATGCCACAAGCTGCCTGATGCCATCAGCTTTCTCAGTCTCAGTATAATTTCACTCATTCTGAAATGTAGGTTTTCAGGCCTGGGCAAAGAAAATGGTAAGTCTCCGTAGAAAATGTGGCCTTACACGATGTTTTGGGGGTTTTAAACTCAATCTTTTACTGAATGAGTCACAACTGGCTGTCCAACAACATTCAGCAGATTCTACTAAGGACAAAGTTCTCATCTGAAAAGTAAAGCCCTGAACAATCTGAAACGTGCCTTCACAGGATGCAAAAGTCTGTAATATGGCACATTTTGGTTCAGATCAATAATAGCTCTATTATGCTTTTTAAAAAACTTTCCCATTCTCTCCTATTAATACTCTTTACCTAAAACCTCTAGAAGCAATTCCACGTAAGCCAAAGGAGTTGACACACTGATCTGGAAGTGCAGAGTTTTTAAAACAGCAAGCTCTGAGTCGAGCAAATCCTGCTTGGTGTATGAGTATTTTAAGGATTGCAGAAATTTTACAGCTGTGTCATTGTTAACTATCTGAAGAGGGGAAAAAAACAAAAAGACAAATTATCTCCTAGGCCATAAGGCACTTGCTAAGAACAAAGTACTTTTTTGCTTAACTCCTCCCACGGCACTGAAGCATGAGCCACTGTGGTGCTGCCCACTAGCCCAGCTGCCCAACTTCTCCTTTCAGCTGGCATGAGAAATCCAGTTTGGACCTTCTTTCCTGCAGGTTTCCTCTACTCCATAAACCTTCCCCAGGCAGGTATGAACCCTCTGTAGCCCTAAGTTTTCAACAACTACAGGCTGAGTTTTCCCACAGCCAGTGCTTTTTTCCCCAGTATGAGGAAAATGGGAACATTTCTTGACAAATTGTTACCTGACAAGTGACAATTGATCTGCCCTAAACAGAAAAGATTTAGGTCTGCAATATCCTTTGCATTTCATTGTCATTGTTGCCCTTCAAAGAGGAAATCTACTTTCTAAGAAAGATTAACATACTGGATTAATACACTGCTAAAAAGTGTTAAAAGAAAAGGTTTAGCTGGCTTACGTTATAGTGTAAGGAGAGTTTGCTTGCAAGCTGAACGCACGAGACAAGACGCAGGACAAATGTGTCGTCTATCTGATCTTTCAGGGAGCTCCAGCTGCTCCCTTGTCCTTGTTCACAACTCTGAACATTCTCTCTGGAGATTTGTTCTACTTGCTTGATCATAAACCTACAAAACCCACAACTGCTCAGAAAACAGTTCTGCTGAGAAAAAGAACAGCAATTCTGCACATACTCAGAACACATGGATAGCTGTTAATTTGAATTAAATTAATAAAGAGGCAAAGCTCTTGTTTGAACGAGTGGTGTAGAGTGTGCACAGTGTAACCACATGAGAGAAATGAGAAATGCACTGAGCGTTCAGGATATTTATTACCTTTCAAATAACTCCACCGCTTGGTACCTTGCCAACTGGTCCAAGTGCCATTTTTCACACAAAAGGAATATAAATTCTGCAAAAAAGTGCAACAGTCATTCAGTTCAGTCAACAGAAGCTAATTATACAGCTGTTAACTGCCTCAGGAGTTAGCTGTAGTTGAGAAAACAGTCTCACCCACTATCTGTGTCTCTTTGAAGCATCCGGCCTGATCCGGAAGCTTGCTCAGGTACTGTTCGTTTTCTGTGGCCAGACAGATCAGCTTATCCTCAATAACCTCAGGAATGACCTGGCCGAAGATGGGGTCTGCATCACGGTACCACGATCTTGCTTGCACCTGGCATGCCATTGAGCAGTGCGGGCCAGAAGCCCTCTGGACAATAATTACTTCAAAGGCACCACAGCGCTTCAGCGGTGCCAGTGGGGAAGGGCACTGAGAGCCCCTCCAGGGCTGCGCTGGGGCCTTGGCGTCCCAGAGGCACAACCGGGGAGCTGCAACCCCTCGGCAGCCAGGCTGTTTGGGGGAAGGGGCTCACGGCACCTGTTGCCCACAGGGCAGGTGTAGGTAAAGATGGGGATGAGAGGGAAAGTGAAGGCAAAGGGACAGGGACTGGGACTGGGTCAGGGACAGGGACCAGGACCAGGACCAGGCCAGGCCAGGCCCAACTACCAGGCCAGGACCAGGCTGTGCAGGTGAAGGCAAAAGGACTGGGACAGGGACTGGGCCCAACCACTGGGCCAGGCCCAGGCTGTGCAGGTGAAGGCAAAGGGACAGGGACTGGGACAGGGACAGGGACCGGGACCAGGCCAGGCCCAACCACCAGGCCAGGCCCTGGCTGTGCAGGTGAAGGCAGAGGGACAGGGACCGGGACCAGGATAGGGACCGGGACCAGGCCAGGCCCAACCACCAGGCCAGGCCCTGGCTGTGCAGGTGAAGGCAAAGGGACAGGGACTGGGACCAGGACAGGGACCGGGACTAGGCCAGGCCCAACCACCAGGCCAGGCCCTGGCTGTGCAGGTGAAGGCAAAGGGACAGGGACTGGGACTGGATCAGGGACCAGGACTGGGCCAGACCCAGCCGCCGAGACAGGCCGTGGCTGTGCAGGTGAAGGCAAAGGGACCGGGACTGGTCCCGGGACCGGGCCCAACCACTGGGCCAGGCCTAGGCTGTGCAGGTGAAGGCAAAGGAACCAGGACCACGCCCGGGACTGGGCCCAACCGCTGCGCCAGGCCCAGGCTGTGCAGGTGAAGGCAAAGGGACCTGGTCAGGGACAGGGGCCGGGCCCGTGCCCAACCGCCAGCCCAGGCTGTGCAGGGCCCCACCTCGGCGCCTGCCTGGTCACGAGGCCGCGCTCCGCCAATCAGAGCGCTCCTCCGCCACGCGCCGGGCCTCAGCCAACCACTCGACGCCCTGCTCCCGTTACACCTGCGCGTAGCCAGCCCGCCGCGCCGGCGCCCTCCTGATTGGCCAGCGTCCCCGCCGGATGTGACGTCGCCGCGCTGTGCGGAAGCGGCGGCGGGGAAGATGGCGGCGCCGCGAGAGCCGGGCGGGGAGGCGCCTTTCGCGCAGCGCATCGACCCGGAGCGGGAGCCGGGGCTGAGCCCCCAGCAGCGCCTGCTCATGGCGCAGGTGGAGCGCGCCCAGCGCCAGCGCGCTCTGCAGCGGCGGCTCCGCGGCCGCAACGCGCTGGTGGCGCTCGGCTTCGGCGCTGTGGTGCTTGGCATCTGTATCCTCCGGGGCCGGGGCGGGGTCGGGGGGGACGCGCCGCGGACGCACCTGCTCTTTTCCTTGACGCACCCCCCGCAGATGGCTACACCTTCTACTCGGTGTCGCAGGAACGGTTCCTGGACGATCTGGAGCAGGAGGCGGAGGCGGCGCGGGCCCGGGCCCGGGCGCGGGCCGAGAGTGCAAAGAGCTGAGGGCTCGGCCCGGCCCCGGTAAACCCCATGAGTGAGCTGCGGGCCTGGCGGGGCAGGATGTGCCCCGAGCTTGGGGGAATCGCCTGGCCCTGAGCACGGAGCAGCCGCCCTTGCAAGGGCCTGCACGGTGCTCGGTATGGTCCAGGGAAGTGCACAGGAGGACTCCCCTGCAGGCAGGGCTTCCCCCCTGCAGGCAGCCACCTTTCTCCTGGAGAACAGACACCAGGGCCTTGCTCCTGGAAGGAGCGGGGATGCCCATTGCTTTCCACAATAAACATTCTGTCTGGAGACTGTGTTAGCGTGTGTTGTTAAAGCAGCTGGGGGACTAGAGTCCAGCTCGGAATCTTACCACCAGCTCAGGTGGCTGCTGAGATAGGACAATTTTCTCTTTTGCTCTTTTTATTATCTTACTCAGTTTGCGCCCTTATCGCAAGCCAACAGCAAGGACAGCGTCCACAAGTCCCACTGAACAGACACAGACAGACCCCACTTGTATTTAATTCATATTTATGAAAAAGCTTTCCAGACCTCAGTTCATAACAAAGTGCACCTGCCACTGTTCAGATGCACCAGCTGGGGCTGGGGGAAGCTTCGTCCTGCTCCACAGCCAGCTCGATCTCAGCTGGGCAGGACGAGATGAGGGTGGCAGCGAGCAGGGCAGCACTAGGCAGTGGGCTGGGCTCTGCACGTTGTCCCACAGAGCGAGTGGGGCGGGAGTGGCCCCAGGACAGAGCTGGAGGACAACACGGTGGCAGGGTGGTGGTGGTGGTGATGTGTCATGACTGGGAGGTACTGGGGGATGGTACTGGGGGATCGTTCTGCTCTGCCTGCGCGGGTTCAGCTCAGAGTAAAGCCATGAAGGATGGCAGCAGTCACATGTGACCTGCAGCTGGGGCTGGGCTTGAGCAAAGGAGCTGGGAATGGTGGGGAGGGGGCCAGGGGGGGCACGAGGAGATGGGAGGACAAGTGTGGGACAGGCCTGCCCTCCCTCTGATACAGAGGCAGCAGGTACCCGGGCGCAGGGCCAAGGGGCACAGGGGCAGAGGCAGGGCCTGGGTGCTGGCTGCCCCTGGGGCCGGTGCTGTCCTCCTGGGGGGTGCAGGGGCTCGTGCCCGACCCCCGCCGGGCAGCAGGCACTTGGTTGAGGTAGTTCATGAAGTCACTCCTGGCCAGCTGGCTACTGGGGAGAGAAGTGGCAGTGAGCTGGGACCGCTGGGAGCACCCTGGGGGTGCCAGCAGCAGGATCAGCCCCCTGCCCCTTACCATCCGGCCGAAGTCATCAGCGAAGGTCACCCCCTTGCTCAGCCGCTGCTCCTGCGAGCCGGTGCTGCTGCCGCTCAGTGAGTTACGGCGCATGATGCCTGCTGCTGAGACAGACCAGCCCTGAGCAGGGGGCACCCCTGACTGGCCCAGCACCCCTCCCAGCCCACAGGGGCCCAAGGAGGGAGTGGGGACAGCGGGGGCTGTCACCTGGGGGCTGCGCCAGCTCCAGGCGCTGCAGGCTGTTGCGGCGGGAGGGGTTGAAGCTGCCCTTGGAGAGGCGTCGCTGGCGGCTGGAGAGCATGGCAGCGGGGGAGACGATGGCCAGCGGTGGCTGCTTCCCCATCCGCAGGTACAGCTCCTCGATCTCCTTCTTCTGGGCGCTCTGCAGCAGCTGCACCTCAGCCAGGTGCCTGGGGAGGAGATGGGGGCTGGCAGCTGAGCTGTGCCCCACACCCAGCCATGCCAGGGCCTCCGGGGAGTGGGCATCGTCCTCCTGCCCGGGGCAGGTGGGAAGACCTGTCCCCTGTGCTGCCCGCCACGTGCAGCCCACCCCTCTCTCCACCCCCGCCACGGAGCTTCTCACTCACTTCTGGCGCAGGTTCTGCAGCTCCTCCCAGATCTCCTCGTCCTCGCTCTCGGTGTCGTCGCTGCTCAGGTAGGACAAACTGCGGGGGTAGCTCATCCACACCTGGTTAATCACCGCCTGCGGCGCGCTCTCTGTACCCTCCTCCCCGGGGCCCTCCTGGTCGCTCTCCGCCAGCGGCACCGTGCCCTCCTCAGCCTGCACCTCCTCAGGCTCAGCGTTTTGCTCCGCCATCTCCAGCACAGAGTCTGAGTTGCTGCTCGAGCTATCCCCCGTGTCAGGGGCCGCGGGCAGAGGGGAGCTGCTTGCTGCCGGCTCTGCACCATGCTGCTCACCCTCGCTGCTGCCCAGCACCCGGGAGCTCACAGCCAGGTCTTTGGTTGGTGTCACCTGGAACCGGCCCAGGATCTGGGGCTTGGCTTCTGCTGGGGAGAGGGGGCAGTTGGTGGGGTTTGGGGCACATGGGCTGGCAGGGACATCGCGGTGCCTCACCGCAAACACGGCCACGCGGCACAGACTCGGCCCTTCCCCACCTCACCTTCGTTGATGGGTGAGAGCTGGGCCTTGGGCACGCCAGGGGCTGGTGACTCCGAGACGATGAGCGAGTGGCTGGACTTGGGGGAGCCAGGTGGCACCTGAAAACATCCAAGCGCTGTCAGCTGCCCCACCCAAGGTCCCCCCATATCTCCTACCCCCCCTGCTGCTGCTCCCATGGCCTGGGACCCCCCACCCGCTCAGCCACCCCTGCATCCCAGGTGCTCCCCATGCCACAGGGCTCCCTGTCCCAGCCCAGGGCAGCACCTGCAGTGACAACCTGCCCCCCCCCCCCGGTGCTGAGCCCTACTTTGAGCAGCCCCGGGGAGCCCCTTCCACACCCACACTCACCGTGCCGCCCTCCGGGCTCCCCAGTGCGGATGGCAGGGGACTGAGCAGTGTGGGCGTGCTCAGTGACAGCAGGGGACTCCCTGCAGCCTCGCTGCCAGCAGGGCACGGTGACGCCAGTGCCAAGGTAGGGGATGGCATGGGTCCCCCGGCAGCGGGGACATCAGCTGCCACTGACTGCAGGGTGCCACCGCAGGCCGGGGATGGCTTGGCCATGCTGGCGGGGTCGGGGTAGACGAAGCGTGGGGGCCCCAGGAGGAGGCTCTGCGGCCGCGGCAGCAGCGGTAGGTAGAGGTGCCCACCCGAGCTGGCGATGGAGGAGACAGCGGGCAGCAGCGTGTGGGCCACGCTCATCACTGCCAGGGAGAAGACGTTGGCCAGGGACAGGAGGGGGGTGGTGGGGGACCAGGGCGTGCTGGTCACAGGGGGGCTGAGGGGGCTGCTGGGCTCGCTGGGGACAGGGGATGTGGGGAGTGGCAGTGGGGACAGGAGGGCTTGGGGCAGGGCTGGTGGGACAGGCCCCCCTGGGGTGCTCGGGGGCGTCTGCGGGAATGCCGGCGATGCTGTCAGCCAGGAGGGAGCCATTGAGACCAGGGGCCAAGTCTGCATTGAGCCTGTGGAGAGAGGAGCATCAGGAGTGGTCCCAGGCCCCCCCCGGGCCCCCTGCTCCCCCACCCAGGAGCTCGGAGCCTCGAGCCACCAAGGAGCCAGCCAAGGCCGGTGGGATGGATGTGCCTGGCCCTGCCAGCGCTGGTACCTGTGGTGGAGCCCGGCAGCATCGGCTGCAGCTCACCAGCCGGGGCTGCCAGCGGCTCCGTGGGGCTGGCGAGGTCCTTCTCCGCCGGGGAGCTGCTCAGCAGCGGCAGAGCCGGGGACTGGACTGAGAAGCTGGGACTGGTGCAGCCCAGGTCTGTGGCACAAGGGTGACAGGCGATGCTCAGCCGGGGCGGGAGGTGCCCCACAGGACCCTCTGAGCTCAGCCAGGGCCTGGGGGGTGAGGGGAAGGGTCCACATGGGGCAGAGACATACCGCTGAGTGAGGATGAGGAGGAGATGGAGCGGGAGAGCTCCTGCAGCTGCAGGTCCACCTGCCGAGGGGGATGCAGCTAAGGCCAGCGCTGGGGCAGAGACCCCGGAGAGGCCGAGCCAAGCCCCTGCTGGCCCCCACCCCAGCCCCACCACGTGCAGGGACAGGAGCCAGCAGCTCCGCCGGGCAAGGGGGCACCCCAAGAGCAGGCAAGTGACCCAGAGCCACAGGCATGGGGCTGGGGGACCCTGCACCCCAGCCCCCTCCCCGCTGGGCTCCCCAGGGCCAGGCAGCACCCCCAGCAGCACTCAGCACCAGCAGCTTCGCCAGTGGTGCCGAGGCTGGGCTGGGCACTCACGGGGCTGCACTCGGCCTCGGGGGTCTTGGGCAGCTCTGTGGTGCTGTGTCCGTCCTTGCGGAGCAAGGTCTCCACGCGGTGGATGATGTCCCGGATGCGGTGGATGAAGCCGTCCCGCTCTGACATGAGGATGAACTCGTTGTGGACCTGGGGGCGGAGGGGCCGGTCAGCACCCGGCAGGACCAGGCAGGCCCCCGCCCTCACCCCCACACCGCGCTCACCATGACGGCCGCGATCTCCTCCGGGTTGTCCCCATCCAGGTCAAACTTGAAGGTCACCATCTTGTTGTTGTAGGTCTGCAGCTGGCACTCCACCACTCGGTCATTCTTGTCGGAGATCTGCGGGTGACAGAGCCGGCTCAGCCCGGGGAACACCCACTCTGCCCGCCCGGCACGGGTGGCACTCGCGGCACTCACGTTGGTGATACGCAGCCTGGAACGGGCTCGACGCCGCAGCAGCTTCCCCGAGACCCGCTTGGGCGGCAGCTTGGCGCTCCGCTCGCTGGCCGAGAGCCCCTCGTAGCCGTCGCTCATGCCGGACGCCACATCCGAGGCGTAGCTGTGGGAAGCCCCAACGCCGGAGCATCAGCGTGGCTGCTCCCAGCCACTGCGCTCCCCCTCCAGCCCCCCCAGCCTCACCTGTCCACTGGGGAGGAGAAGCCGCTGGCGGGGGGCAGGCGCTCGGTGGGCAGCTGCACTGCAATGCTCTGGGGGGGGAGAGGACAGCGTGAGCCGGTGCCGCGGCTGCCCTGACCCCCAGCCCCACAGGGCTCTGCTCACCGTGGGGAAGCAGCGCAGGGGGCGGCTGGGTGGTGGGCTGGCGGGGTCCCCCGCTGAGAAGCTGCGATGGGCCAGGTCCGGGGAGTCCAGGAAGCCAGAGGAGCTCAGGTAGCCATCTGTCTCACCGTCAGCTGCGGAGGAACGCTCGCATGAGCACAGCCGGTGCAAGCCCCCTCCCTGGCTTGCACCCCTGGGAAATGGCTGCAGGGCTGGGTGTGCGGCACTGCTGGAACTGGGGAGGGACCCCCCACCCACCTCCCACCAGGTCACCCTGCTGTCCCCCCGCCCGGCGCCTACGCACAGGTGGCTGAGGAGTAGCTGGTGTGCCGGTAGGCGAAGTGCTGGTGCTGGTCAGCCTCGGGCTCCTCGGGCTCCGGTGGGAAGGGGCTGCTGAAGACGGAGTCCCCGGAGCCGGGAGTGGCCAGGGCAGGCGCGGGGGCACCAGGCGGCAGTGGGGACTTGAGGTCCTCCAGCAGCTGCAGGACACCCGGCGACTGCTCCGGCTCCGCAGGCGAAGGCACATCCTGAGCACGCTTCAGCTTCTCCCGTTTGCGCTTGATGGCCACCACGCGGTCCCGCACCGCCTTGGCCACCAGCTTGTAGTCAGCCTCACAGACAAAGCCCAGGACCACCTGGGGGGTGGGGGGGGCTCATCACGTTGGGGCATAGGGACCCTGCAGCACCAAGGGTCCCTCTGTCCCTGTACCCACCATCTCCTGGGCCACCTCCTCCGCCACGTCCTTGTAGAGCTCGAAGAGGAACTCGATGGCGTTGTTGTCCTTGTACTTGCCGTGCAACTTCTTCGTGTCATCCATGCGCAGCCAGAGCTTGAGCCCAGACTTGACGCCATCGTCCTCCTCGGCCAGCTCCACGTGCACCCCTGTGTCCTCCTGGAAGAAGGAGTGCTCCAGCAGGTCCTGGATGGTGTACCTGCAGGGAGCACAGCTCAGTGCGGGGCCAGGGGCTGGGGGGGCTCTGCCGCCCAGGCCCCCTGCTCCCTCCCACCTCTCGTTCTTGTCCATGCGGATGCAGCCCTCGATGATCTCCTTCAGCTCCGGCACCTTCACCTTGTAGAAGCTGCTCGGCTTCAGGCCCTGGGGGTGATGGGTGTCAGCTCCACCTGTGCCGGACCCTGCCACAGCGCTGGGTTCCAGGGCCGGGGGCTGCACCCAGGCTCTGCGGGACCACGGCGCTGCTGGATGCTCCCCCGGCAGCCGCAGTCCCTGGCACCGCCAGGCACAGCCCCACCGCAGCAGGGGACATGTGGGGACAGGGCTCCCAGCCCGAGGTGCCACGGGCCCAGCAGTGGCTCCTGCAGCCTGGGCCACGCGTGCCGGCACGGGCAGCCGGGGCCGGGACGCCCCAGGGCTCCGAGTTTCCACCCCAGTGGGCAGGAGCCGGCCAGGACCGGCCGGGGCAGCCGCCGTGCCGCAGGCAGGGGGTGGCTGAGCAGACCTTCTGCTGTTCCACCCCGTTAACGTGCTGGCAGCACCTGGCGTGGGACACGGCGTCTGGCCAAGCTGCACCCCCCAGCCCCCGCGGCCCCTGCACCCTCTCACCGCCCAGACTCATTTGAGCTGATGCATAACCTGCACAGTGATGCATTTTGGGGAGCAGTGACACCAGGCAGCTCCATCCATCCATCCAACCAGCCCCCTCACCCCGACTCCCGTGCCCGTGGCACCAGCCAGCGGTGCCCCCCCCCCCCAGCCCGGGGCCACGGCTGCTCACCGAGGTGACCTTGCGGTAGATCTGGGCGGCGTTCTGGCACTCGGAGTAGGGGTACTCCGAGGTGGCCATCTCCAGCATGCACATCCCGAAAGCGTAGACATCCACCGCCTCGTCGTACTTCTCCTCATACATCTCTGGTGCCATGAACTCGGGGGTGCCTGGGGGTGGCAGTGGGGCTCAGCACCCCCTGGTCACCGACCCACCCGCAGCCCCCATGGCGCAGCCACAAGCCCAGCTGTGCCAGGACCCCACCTATGACACTCTTGGCGAAGGAGGCTCGCTTGAGCGTGGCCAGACCCAGGTCCCCGATCTTGACCGAGCCGGTGGGGCCCGTGATGAAGATGTTGTCACACTTGAGGTCACGGTGGATGATGGGGGGCGAACGGGTATGCAGGAAATGCAGCCCCTTGAGGATCTGCCGGCTCCAGCGCTGCAGCACCTTCAGCTTCATCTCCTTGAACCGCTTCAGATAGCTGCCGGGGAACCCATGGGGCTCGGACTCACGGGGGTCAGCCCCCAGCCCCAGCCCACCCCCCTCTTGCCACCATGCCGAGCCCCTCGGGATGCAGGTGCCCATGCGGGGTGAGCAGCAAAAAAGCATCTTGGAGTCGGGGCTGCTGGTCCCCTCCCGGCTGGGCTCTGCAGGGGCAGCACAGAGAACCCAACCCAGGAGGAGCTGAGCCCCCTGAGCCACCAGCACTGGGAGCCAGCCGGGGCAAGCAGCCAGTGCCACCACCCCACATGGCACTGGGGTGCCCAGGCCACACCATCCCAGTGAAACTCCTGGCTCTCCAAACACACACGAGCGATGCCCGATTTCTGTCTCCAACTCCCAGCCCTGCCCTGCCATCCACCCAGATCCCACCTGAGCCCCCTGCAGCCCATCATCCCCACCCAAATACCCACGTCAAATACCTGGGGGGTGTGGGGGTGTGTGCAGACCCGTCCCTCGCCTCACCATCACTGCAGGGACCCCCTCCCCTCCCCTGCGCACCCCAGCCTGGCGGTCCCCGCTCACGTTTTCAGGGTGCCGGACGTCATGAGCTCTGTGACCAGCACGATGCAGACCTGGCCTTTGATGGACGATTTCCAGGAGTCGTAGAAGCGGACAATGTTGGGATGCTGCAGCCCCTTCAGCATCTCCACCTCCTCGCTGAACCGCTGCCGCTCCGTCTTCGACAGCTTCCGTGTCTGTGGGAGCCAGGGGGGAGGTGAGGGGGGCAGGTGGGGTCCCGGGCAAGCACAGGGGATGCCCTGGCTTACGGGTGACCCCCACGTCCTCATCCCCACCCCCTGTGTGCGAGGCAGCAGGGGCTGCTGTGGCCCTGGCGCTGATCTGGGGTCAGACCTGCTGTCCCCCCGCAGGGGCTCACACGAGGCTGGGGCTGTCGGGGACCAGGGTGTCCCCCACCCAGCCAGCCCCCGCGTGGCACCACTCTGCACAGAGCAGAGCCGCTCTCCCCTGGCTCGGGGAGGGCTGGCCAGGGTCTCCCACGACAGATGCTGCACCCAGGAGCCCGGCTACTTCCCCCTGCCATGAAATCTGCCCCATGCCAGTGCTGCCCGTCCCTGCTCCCGTCACTCTTAGCCCCCAGCCCGTGCCCACCAGAGGACAGGGGGTGCCCCAGCCCGCAGGCACCCAGCCCAGAAGACACGCGGGGGCTTTGCGATGGCCGGGCCCACCAGCGTGCCCCACACAGCCCCTGTGCCCCCCAGGACAGCCCTGCCCCCCGCCACGGCATCAGGGGCTCCCAGCACAGGGCACCGGTGTGGCAGGGTGCCACCAGCCTCAATGAGGCCTTTGTTGGGGAAAGCAGGCGGGGGAGGCTCCAGCCCAGGTTTTTCCGTGTTCCTCCTGCTTGAGTTAATTAAAGAAGAAATTGAAGCCGAGGGCACTGAGTGGGGCTGGGGCCAACGGGGAGGACGCAGACCCTCGTCCACGGCTCTGTAGCGCAGGAAGGAGGGAGCCGGCCGGCCAGACCCACCGGGAACCCAGCGGAGCAGCAGTGACTCCACCACAGCCCGGGATCCCGGGGGGCCCGGTGCTGCACAGCCTGGGACCCTCCCAGCCGGGACCCCAGTCCAGCCCATGCTGGCAGGGCAGAGCAAACTGGAGCTGCCGTGGGCGGCCACCGAACTCCCACCGCCAGGCGCTGCCAGAGCCATGCTCGGCTCCTTGGCCAGTGGCTGCCATCCATCAGCCCGGGCAGCTTTTGTAATATTTTCATTGCATCACAGCTGGCCCCACGGCCGGGCTGGAGCTGCTCCATAATCCCCTCTGCTTTTAACACACGCTCAGGGACCCGGCTCAGCCCAGATGAGAACCTGAGCCCTGTTGCAGCAGGATGAATGGGACCTTTCATACCCAAGGAGGAAAACAGCGAGCGAAGCCCCAGCCCAGCGGCACGCTGCCTGCCCTGCCCAGTGCCACAGCCGCCCTCAGACCCCCGGGCCCCCCACTCCCCACCAGGGAGCCTGGAGGCTTCACTGTGCCCCACAAGCTTGCAAGGGCACGGGGAAGCCCACATGGGCTATGAAAATGGGCAGGGAGGGAGCCACGGGCAGCCACAGTGCTCTGAGCTCAGTGAGAGGGGACCTCACTTGGAGTGGTTGTGCCAGCGCAGCCCCCACTGGGCCACCCCCGACCCCAGGCAGGACCACCAGCACAAGGTCACCTCTCCCAAGGTGCCTGGAGCAAGACCTGGGGGTTCGAGCTCGTCCCCCAAGCCTGCACCAGGCCTGCTGGGCTCCCCCGGCACCGTTCTTCCTGCAACCACCAAAGCGGCAGCCGGTCCCACAGCCGGGCACGGTGCTGCTCTCCCAGCTGAGCGCCAGCAGCGGGGACCAGAGCCCTGCCTGGCCAGAGGAGCGGCTCAGCCCAGGACAGGGCACCAGGGAGGGCATGGCTGCCAGCAGAGCCCCACCGCCCCGCACGGCACGCAGGGACACCGTGTCCTCTCCTAGCAGCACCTCGCGCTGGGCAGAGGAGGATGCTGGGGATGGTGGCACGGGGCCGGGTGAGGAGCTGGGTGGGCAGCGGTCCAGCCCCATCCTGCGAGCCAGGAGCTGGCTGCCGGGGAGCCCGGCACAGCCAACACCGTGAGCCGAGGCCAGTGCAGGAGGAGCGAGGGCCAGGCACGGTGGCCAAGGACGGCGCTTGCCTCCGAGGCAGGAGGCTCTCCCCAGCCACCGCGAGGAAGCACCAGCGCTTGGCAGGGTCTGCAGCCCCTGCAGGGCCCTGGCTCCGCGTCGCCCTGGCCAGCGGGTCCCAGCAGCCTGCGAAAGCCCCGTGTGCGGCGCTGAGAGCACTCCTGCACCAGAGGGATGTTCATAGCGATGCTGTGATGGGGCACAGAGCCAGTGCTGGAGACCACCCAGCACCCTCCCTCCAGCCACGAGCACAGCACCTCCAGCTGCAGGGATGTCCTGAGCCCCCAGCCCCCGGCAGAGCAGCTGGCACTACGGCAGCAGTGGGTGCCTGCACCCCACTGGTCTGCCCCCACCGCTTTGCAAGTGGTGACCCCGTGCACGCTCGCAGACACACTCATGTTCCCAAGCACACAGGACCCCCATGCAACAAATCCCCACCGCTCAGTCTCCTCAGCTCATCCCCCAGATGGCAAAGCCCCTGGCCCCACGTGGGGCTGAGTCCTGGACACTGCCCCAGGGCCTCGCCAGACTCGGTGGCAGCAGGATCCCCAACCACGGCACAGGCAGGATGGGCTGGGCACGGGATGGACAGGATTTTGAGAAGATGAAGGAATTTGGTGTCCCACAGCCCCTGGGGCACCAGCCCAGGTTACCTGCCCCACCTGGGCATGGGAGCTGGGGGAGGCTGGGCAGAGCCCATTGCCCAGGCTGCTCTAGCCTGCAGGGAGCCTTGGGGGACCCACAGGAAAACTGCTCACAGCCAGGTATTTACAGCTCAATCCTGCTCTGGGCCTCCAGTTTCCTCCCTGCTTCCTCTTTCCCTGCCGCCCGCAGCACCTATCAACAGAAATAGTCCCAGTCTAAAGCTGGAAAGCACAAACAGGTCACGGCAGGGCTGCAGGACACAGGCAGGAGGCAAAGACAGACGCTGTGTTCAGGGCTGGGGGGCAGCAGCACGGGGGGGGGGAGGGGATGGGGATGGGCAGGTCCCCAAAGGGGGTCCCACAGGAAGGCAAAAGTAGCCTCCAGGTCACCAGGCACTGGGGAGGGAAGGGCAGGGCAAGGACGGCATGGAGAGCTGGGATTTGGGATCGGAAGCCATCACAGCAGCTGGATGAGGCTCTCCAGACCGGAACAGGTCAGAGCTGAGGTTAGGTATTCATTTAGAATTGAAAGGCAATAAAAGGAGAACTGTGAAAGACACAGGACAAAGCTATTTTTAAAAGGGCAGAACCACAACCATTTTTATTTGCGGTTCCAAATCCCATATTTGTGTCACAGTGTCTGATTCTTTGCATGATTGCTGAAAAAACCCAAACTTTTAAAAGTCTGCTTCTGTGCTCCCAGCCCCTCGTGGGATGTGGATTTTGGGACAAGAGACACTGGATAAAGAGCAGTCAGTGGGATGGAGCGGAATACTGCGTCGAGAAGGGAGAGGGGCGGGGGGAGGGCTGGGAGGGGGGGGGGGCAGGCACAGGAGCAGGGCAGGGGCTGCCTGTGCTGCTGACCCTCGAGGGGTGCTCAGCTACAGCCGGGCTGCACTGCCCTGGGAGGGTGACAGCAGAGGGGAGCCAAGTCTCCCAGACACTGTGGGATGCTGACAGGTCCTGCCAGGAGCTCGGCCTTGGCACACATGTCCCCCACCAGCCCCCCGTGAGCCGAGTGCATGGCTCCCACCCGCGCTGGCCTGGCAGGCTCACGGAGCCGGCAGCAGTGCCAGCGTGCGCCTGCTGGACTCGGGGCACAGGAGCATCTTTGCTTCCCAGCTCCCCTTCCTCCACCTGGACGGTGCAGCCTCATCCCCGCCACGGCCACCTCGCAAGACCCCAGAGCTGCCCGCGCTGGCTGCAGGCATGCCCTGCCTGCACCGCTGCCGGCTCTTCGCCAAACAGAGCCCCGGGTGCATGCGGCTCCAGCCCTGGGCTGCAGGGTGGGCATCGGGGGCCGCATCCAGCCCCAGCGGACAGGCAGGAGCTGTTCTCACACAGTGAGATGCGGACGGGGACCCGCAGGGCAGCACAGCCCGGCCACAGGGACAAGCAGGAGGGCAGGGAACAAGCTGTGCTGGCAGCCCCGCTACGGAGCTGGGGCACTTTTGTGACGAGGGGCTCACACCCGCAGGGAGGGACATGGAGCCAGCCAGGTGGGAAGCATCGGGCACAGCTGACTCATCCAGAGAAGGTCCTGGGCTCGCCAAGGAGAGCCTTTCCCTGCCAGCAGCGCGCTGGCACTTCCCTCGCCGCGTGCTGCTGGGGACACGGGACTCAAACGGAGCTCAGGAGCATTTGGATGGGGCCGTGCGAGGGAAGGAGCGCTGAGCCGGCTCGGCAGCCAGCTGAAGCAATTGTGCAACCCACGAAAGCAGGCAGAGGCCCAAAACCTCACCTTCCGCACCAAGGGGCCATAGTCAGCTCCTCCAGAAATCACCCACCACTATCTCAGGATCTCTTCTTGCACTGCTGGGCTGCAGCCACCCCAAGGACCCAGCCCAGGCAGCCACACCAAGGTTTTAGGAACAAGACAATAAATAAACTTGCAAGACACGTTTTTCTGTGTTAACAAGGACTTGGACCTTCCAGCCACTGCAGCCATCCCAGAGCCAGGAGCCTGGTGGAGACTTTGGACTTTACCAAAGCCCCTCCCCAGGGGCTCCAAGAAGAAAAGGGAGCCCCACGGCACAGCTCTCCCTGGGCACCTCCACGGACAAGATCAGGCCCATTAAAAGCAACAAGCGGGACAAGGCATTGAGGAGGCAACACCTTCACTGCCGCCTGCAGCATCCCACTGTTAGCATCCTGCTGCTGGGCAGCAAAGGGGATGGAGGAGAGCAACGGCAGGGAGGAGATGGGGATGCTGGAAAACCACAGGTCTGGCTGCTCCCAGCAGAGAGCCCTAGCAGCATCACAGAAACCACACACGGGTGCCCACAAATACCACTTCAGCCAAGGTCAAGCTGCTGGAGCACACCAAGGTCACACCGTACCCTGCTCCCAGCTGACGCCCAGCCCCAGGCTCGCCGCAGGCACGTGCCCCTGGGCACGCCGAGAGCTATCGGAGCAAACCTCGGCACCAGCGCCAGCACTGGCACAGGCGCGTGTGCAGAGGCCAGCACCGGAGGGGGCACCCCTGCCTTTGCTGCCCCTCCGGAGGGAAAGCTGCAGGCTGGCAGGCATTGGAGTGCCCAGCCCTGGCAGCCGGTCCCAGATCCACCTGTAAACCCCCCGAGCGGGGACTGGCACCGGGAGCGCCGGCACCCCAGTGTGCTCCATAGCACGGGCAGCAAGAAGGTAAATGGAAAACAGCACGTGATGGGCAGGAGGGCCAGGAGCAGTGGCGTTAAGCAGGGATCCTGGGTCCAGGCCAAAAGCCCCGTGCGGTGCCCAGGCACTGGCAGAGCTGGGCATGGGGCAGTGCCGGGAGCCCGAGCCTGGCCGCAGGTGCCCTGCCCTGCCACTGCACATTGGTGCTGTCCCTGGCAGAAACAGGGGCTCTGGGGTCCCCGCTGGGCTCCAGCCCCAGGGGATGCCCTGTGGGTCCTGCAGAGCAGCCCAGGCAGGCAGCGGTGGGCAGAGGGGCTCTGGGCCGGCGCAGAGCAGGGAGGGGAGGGGGTTGCCCACGCCAGGGAAACTGGACAGAGAAGGGTCCAGCTGGCCCTGCTGATGCCCCCTCCCCCGGGGCGGGGGTCTGGGGTGCAGGCAGGGGTCTGGGGCAGGGGGACGGGGCTCTGGGACACAGGCGGGGGTCTGGGGCAGGGCGGCAGGGGTCTGGGACACAGGCAGGGATCTGGGGCAGGGGGACGGGGGTCTGGGACAGGACGCAGGCGGGGGTCTGGGGCAGGGGTCGGCCGGCCGTACCTGCAGCTCGCACCAGGCCACCTCCACGGTGGTCTCCGTGTCCAGCCCCTTGTAGACGGTCTTGAAGGAGCCGCGGCCGATCTCGATGTCAAACTTGAGGAACCGGCCGTCGGGGGAAGTGGCGACCGCGCGCGTCTCCACCTCCTCACTCTCCGTCTCCTCCGGCTCCCGGTGCCCGGCGGCAGCCGGCGGCGGCGGCGACCCCCCGCGCTCCCCGCCCGGTGCCGGGTAGCCCAGCAGCTCCAGCTCGGCCGAGCTCCGCCGGTTGAAGCGGGAGGAGGCGCGGCGGGAGTCGCGCCCCGAGGGCCGCCGGCCGCGGCTGCGGTGCGGGGCCCGCCCGGGGAGCCCCGGCCCCGGCTCCGGCTCCAGCTCCGGCGCGGAGCCGCCGCCCGCCCGTTCCGCCTCGGGCTGGGACATGGCTCCGGCGGGCGCGGCCGCCAGCATCGCCTCAGCCCGGCCCGGGGCCGCCGCCGCGCAGCTTCGCACCTGGTGCCGCCGCGACCCCACGGCCAGGAGCGACCGCCGGGCACCGGCCCCGGTCCCGGCCCCGCCGCGGCCCCGCCCGGCGGCACCTCCCCCGCCCCGCCCGGGCCCGCCCCCGCGCGGCCACCGCCCCCCGCCTGCGCTGCGCCACCGGGCACGGCACCGGGCACCGGGTACGGCCCCGGGCATCGGTCCCGCCACCGGGCACGGCCCCGGGCACGGCATTGGCCGGGCCACTGGGCATGGCACCGGGCACTGGGCACGGCCCTGGGCATTGGCCCCACCACCGGGCACGGCTCTGAGCACCGGGCATGGCACCGGGCACAGACCCGGGCATTGGCCCCGGCACCGGGCACGGCTCCGGGCACTGGGCATGGCGCCAGGCATTGGCACCAGGCACGGACTCAGCTCCACCACTGGGCACGGCACCGGGCACCGGGAACAGCACCGGGCATTGACCCCACCACTGGGCACAGCGCCAGCACTGGGCACTGACCCCACCACCGGGCACGGTACCGGCATTGGCCCCGACACCAGGCACGACACCGGGCATGGGCATGGCCCCGGGACGGGCACCTAGCGCTGCGGCTCGGGCTCTGTGCATGGAGCAGCCACCCTGCAGCCCACGGGAACGGGGGGCATCCCCTCCCCCCCGGCACGTCTCCCAGCTGGGCCCTGGCCAGGGACCACTGCCCAGACCCCCCCCTGGAGCTGTGCTGCCGCGGTGCCCCGGGGGCTCCGAGCCCTCCCTCCCAGCAGGGAGCCCCTTCCCCAGCCATCGCCCCCATGGGGGGCTCCAGGCACTGGGGTCCCTGCGACCGCCTGGGGCAGACGATGCAGCCTTGGTCGGGATGCAGGAAAGCGCCTGGTTTGGACATTTCCTCGTAGCTTCTGCCTCAGGGTTCCCGAGCAGCGTGGCCCAAAGACCCCCATCCCACTCCCCACACTGCAGGGTCAGTGGTCGGAGTCCCCCCGGGCACCATTCCCGGTCTGAAATCCTGAAAGGAGGGACAAGCAAACGGGAAGGTACGAAGGTGTGTCCGCCTTGCGCCGGCCAAAAGCCCAGACAAGAGCTTGTTGTCTCTCCAGGTTAAACGAGGAGCTTGTTCTACCCAGTGAGGCTGTTTACACAAAACACAAAGCAATCGAGGCCACCGTTAATTTCTTTTCCCTACGGTCAAATTGTTTCTACTCAACGATACCGGAAACATTACGGAGAGGATCAACACGGGAGCACAGCCACGTCCTCAAGGGCTGGCACAGGCGGTGATGCTGGTGATCCAGGCTGGCTCCGCCGTACAGCTACAGGCCACGGCCCCCCCAGATCCCCCTGTCCGGCAGGAGCAGGGAGAAGCATTTTGTTTGCTACACGTTGCTCCTCCGGGAGCCTTGGCTAGGCTGGCTGTCTCAGCGCTGACCTCCCACCCAGGCAAACCCTGCTCCCGCTCATCCAGCCCTGCTCTCCAGAGGAGCCGGGTACCACCTCCCCAGGACGGGGTTTGAGCGATGTTTCCCCCCTGGGAGATGCTTGCCTGCAGCGTGGGCTGCTGGGCAGGGAGCAGCGACCACATCCTCACCCAGCCCCGTGCACCCCAGAGCGTGCATGGGGCACGGTCCCACGGGAACCACCAGCGCTGGCTGGAAGATGTGTGTTGAGCACCGGCTTCCCCGTGGAGCTCTGCCTGCTGCCCCGGTTGCAAAACGCCGGGACTGACAGGCTGGTGGGCTCAGGGCTTACACTGGCCCTGGCACAGGAGACACTGGTGTTGCAAGGTGCAACACAGTTGGACTCAGGTTTGCCAAACAAGGATTTGGATGAACCCTGCCCCAGACCTGCCCAGAACCTGCCCGCTTCTTGCTGCATCCGTTGCCAGAAAGGGGGGCATCCCTGCCCCCCCACGACGTTCCTTGGGCTGTCCCGCTCCTGTTGAGCTCTCTCCTTGAGCACCCACAGATGCACCAAGGAAGGAGCCCACACAGGAGCTGTGCCATTGCTGTCCCAGCCTGGAGAGCAGGAGAGGCAGGGGAAAAGCTACCCCTCAGCCTCCGCTTCTCCTCCAGAGCCCATCACAGGACACGAGGTTACAGCTTTTACTCATTTAACATGTCAGATTTAACCCCCTCCCTGCTTAAAAAGTAATTGCTTTTATTTTGATCCTGTCCTGACTACAATTTCCAGCAGAGGTGGAGATTTCAGTCCTCCCTGGCTGAAAAATCCTCAGCCTGAGCCGCAGGACGGGCAGCGCTGTGTCTCCTGCAGGAGCAAAGCTGGCAGCGACGGAGCCTGCTAGAGCATCGCTCCCAGCACCACCAGCATGCTGATGGCTGCCTGAACTAAACCAGACCACGGATCTGTCCTCGGAGAGAAATGGTGCTGGGTGGGTTGGGAGCTTCCACCGCCCTGGGACAGGCACGTCCAGCTCGGCTGTCCCCAACCTGGGGAGCCCAAAGAAAGAAACCCAGCCCCAGCTCCTTGCTCCCTCTGCACAGCACCGAGCAGGGCGGCTGCAGGATGGACCCAGCTGGGCTGTGCTGGGGCCCAAGGGTGGCCAGCCCCGAGCTGGGCAGGGGGAAGGAACTTGTGCAGCTCTGAGCTGAAACGCTGCCCAAGCCCCTGCTGCTGCCCCCAGCCAAGGGTCTCGCACTGCCCCACCTCGGGGACACGGCCCAGGCTGGCAGGGAGCCCCAGCAATTCAGCAAGAGCCAGGGAGCCAGGCAGGGATCTTGGCTCCATCTCTGGCAGGCTCATGTCCCCTTATCACCCGTTTTCATCATGAAACAAGATGCCTCAGAAGATCCCAGAGGAGCAGAGTGTCCTGGTCCTGGTGAGGCCCCTGCAGATGGGAGAGGAACTTAGGGGTGCAGTTTGCTCTGACTGCTGCCCTCCCACACCTCCCTGGTGAATGGCCTGAGAAGTTCCCTGGCCGCCCCCCCAGATGCCATCCCATAGCAGGGGCTTGGCAGGGGTGCAGGTCCCCTCCTGACCTGGCCCGGGACACCAAGCTGGAGCCAGCTTGGCCCAAAATCTGGAGGTTCCTGCTCCGCAGCCAGCTGCCCATGGCACCACTCTGATGGTGTCCACAGCTCCACGGCCGTCATCAGGGTGACATGTCCGGGCTGTGGGTGCCAGTGCCACCCTCTGCTTTGAGGAACCGCTGCAATCAGGCCATGTAACCCATTTCTCACTTGCACTTGGCTGCCAGGAGGAGAACGGGAACTGCGTAATTGCTCTCCTCAGGATTAGATCACGAACCAGAGCCCTGCTCAGCTCCTCGCTCCAGCAAGCTGTGCCAGGAATTGTCCATTCTGATGCCAGAGCTCAGGACAGGATCACGGAGGGGCTGCAACGGGTCTGAATGCAGGCATCCCCCGTGGAGATGAAGGATGCACAGCTCAGGCTGCCAGGCACAGGGTGCTCATCCTGGGAAAGGTCAGAGCGGAGGAAGGCTCCACAGTGCCCTGGGGCTTGTTTCACAGTTGGCTTCAGCATCCCATGCCTGGGGGCTTCCAGCATCATCCTGCCGCGCCCCTCCTCGCCATAACACAGGGAGTTCAGGGAAGAAGAGATGTCACCCAAACCTCAGCTGTGGCTTTAACCCAGGCAGATAACTCCGGAGGATTTCCTTAGCCCAGAGTTACAGATGTAAACTGCCTCCAAGTGAATGCTGACATATAAATTTATCAAAGTGAAACAATTCTCGCTCCTAACTAGCTGCACGAAATAAAAACGCTCGGCGTTTTTACATCCCCAACCAGCAGGATCCGAGTGTGCACAGACTGATAGCACCTTATCTCAGCACCGGCCCCCCAGCCCCCACCTCGCTGCGGCCAGGAGCCCTAATCACTGTGGCCAGACACTTCAGAGTGGCCACGGGCCAGAGGCGGGGGCCACGCCAGCACCCTTGCCCCACAGAAATGCCACTTTCTCCAGCGGCCAGGCTGGAGAGCCAGAGCCTGAGCCGTGCCCGTGGTGGGGGAGTGGGAGAAGTTTGGGGCTGGGTTTTAAACTCTCCTAATGCCAAAGCCCCAAAGCACATGGCATGGCTCAGCCCCGCTGCAGCGATGGTGCGGGCAGTCCCCTGCCACAGGCAGCGCAGCGGTGGCAGAGTGGTGGCCGGTGAGGGAGCTGCCTGGCCGGGCTTCAGCCATACCCCTGCGTGGGCACAGGCCTCCCCTGCCCGGTGCTTCACTTACACCGAGCCCGAAGCACCGGGAAGAAGCATGCCTGCTCCCGTTCACAGGAACGCCGTGTGTGAGGCTGCCACACTTGCTCCCTCTGAGCAGTCTAATTACATCTCCTCCATCTCTACCCGGCACCCGAGGGCTTCCACACCGGAGCAGCCTCACCACATCTCCAGGCTGCCTTCGGTGTCCCAATCCCACAATTACATCATCAAACGGCATGAAGCGCTGATTACAGATAAGGAAATGCGCTTCAGAGGACAATTAGAAGGTCCTGTGTTACCTGCTGGCAGGAGCTTACATCACCACGAACTACAAATTGCCACTGTCGCCCGCAGAGGGAAGAGCCAGGGAGCATCTGCTCCCTCGGGGGTGGCAGCACCAGGCAGCAGCAGCAATTCCAGCCCCAGGACCTGTCCCACGGTCCCAGACGGTTGCCAGCAGCATCTGCTGCGGCACTGCAGTAGTGCCTGGCACAGGGAGTCAGTCCCACAAGGACCTCGCAGGCACGGCTGGATGCAACGTTTCATGACTGGCTGAGAGGGTAGAGAAAAAGGAATTTTACACCTTGGCCATTCTGAAGGGAGGGCTGTACTCTTTCTCCTCCTCTCACTAAGTTAAGAACTAAGTAGGAAGCTGAAAAAAAGTGAATTGCTGCCAGGAGCGCCTTGGAAAGAAAAAACTGGGCTTGGGATTATCTAATGTCACATCAGCCATTTCCTAAGAAGGGAGCAAATTTAATTAAGAACACAGACTCACCCAAGGACAGCCAGGTTATGCACAGCACATGCAACTCAGAACACAATGCTGAGAGGTCAGCATCATGCATATGGAGAGCAAGAAATACAAACATCCCAGGCCTGGCTGCTAAAAGCTTGTTATTTGGGATCAAACGCAGATCAGGCACAGAACAGCCAGCACAGAAACACGGCTCGCTGCAGGGGTATGAAAGCAGCAGGAGGGGAGGGCGCAGCAGCCAGAGAGGGAAGGAGTCAACGTGGGTGGCATGAGAAAGGAGGAAGAAGCAGATCTTGGACATCAAAACAAGCCAGGGGAGACACTGGTAGCAAATGATTCCTACACAGAGACTTTCCTGGCTGCAAACACAGAGGGAGGACCCCTGCCCAGGCAGCAAGCCCTGCTCTGGAGTCTGTGGCTGTTGCGAGGACACACGCGCTGCCTCTGCCAGGACACGCTGTGGGGCTCCTGGCACATGGCACGGCGCAGCCTTTGCTCCTGTAAGCATGGCTGGCAGCAGCCGCGGGGAGCTGGGCTCGCTCAGCCGCTGTCAAGACATTCCCCAGCGAGACAGCACATGCTGGCACCAGGACGGCTCTTTGCATCCCCAACACATCCATCCCCGAGGGCTGCCACGTCTACCTGCTGCCCCCAGACCTCACAGCGCAGGTGGGAGCTCAGCCCAGGCTGCCAGAACAGGTGCCCAGGCACAGGGCACATGAAGCCAGCCGGGGCTGCGCCATCCCATTTATCCCCTGTCACCTCCGTTTTCGTAGGGACAATGGTCTCCAGAAAGGATCGGAGGCCAGCGCGGCCGTGACTCAACACAAGCACCACCAGTGCCTTTCTCCAGCAGAGGAGTGCTGGCACATGGGAATTCCGCCGCAGCACTGCCGTCACCAGCACAGAGAGGAACGCTGAGCACCCGCCTCCAGCCACAGCTCCAGAGCAACATGCCCAGACCAAGCCAGTGCAGTTTGGGTCAGTGGGCTCCTGCTACAGAAAGGAAATTTTTATATTTCACAGCCCCACAAACTCAGCCTGGACTCCAGCACCTTGTCTACACTGAAAATTACCTACCGTCGACGATGGCTGTCAGCAGCGCTGCAGCTGAACCAGTGCCAAATCATCCTCCAAGGGCAGGGCAGGAAGGACAAGCTGTTCAGCACCGGCTAATGCGTGCCGGGGAGCCGGCACCATCTGCTCCGCCGGATCCCACAGCGACCACACTGGGCCTGACCAAAGGTTGCTCCAGTGCAGCGCCCCACCTCTGCCTGCAACAAGTGCTGAACGCTCGGGCAAGGAACAGGAAAGGCGAGCGCGATCCTTCCGCGGCACAGCTGTCCACCTTCTCCTGGTGAGTGATTAAGGATTTCCTGGGTCAAAGCCTGTACCTGGGTCACAGCTGCTGACGAGCTGGGTACTTCATTATCAGCACCGAAAATCTAAAAACTGAAGTCATACCCTCCACCAGCCGCTGTTGTAAGCTTACCCCACCACCTCTGCGACAAACCCATTAGCTTTCGGCGGACTGCAGGTGGAAAATGAATGTAAATGTTGCCCTGAAGGCAGGCAGCATGGGCCAACACGGTCCAGAGCTTTGATATGTGGAAATAAGTACTGGTGCTACCAGCTTCCCACTCGGGTGGGGTGGCTCGGCAGGCCCACCCTCTCCCCAGCACGCTGCTGTGTTCATCTGGTGCAGTAAGGAAACACAGCTGGAGGGCAAAAATCCAGTACACCGCTCTGTTTTGTTTCTGATGGAAAAATAGACAAAAACATCCAGGCTGCTCTATAAATACATCTCATTTTAATTACTTCAAATGTAGTTCCTTGGCATCCACCCCCACCCCGCTGCACAGCCTGCTTTGCAGCAAGCACATTATCAGTCTGCCACTGAGGTCTTCTACAGCACCGCAGCGACAGCAAGTTCCTCGCACTTGCTCTCACCCTGCTTGGCAACACAGCAGGGACTGCAGAGCCTGAAACACGGCTGCCAGGAGGGAAGGAGATGCCCTTTGAGGCCAAGCTCAACCACCCAGCTGAAGAGACCGCTCCGTGGCCTTTGCAGGAACGGGGACCAGCAACTGGAGCAGTCCCATTATTTCACTTCTGGGTGGTCCCTCTCAGAGCTGCCTAGAGCAGCTTTAGCCTCTCAAGCACAATCAACAGGGAGAAAAGACAGACAGAGGATCTCTGAATATTTCTAAGAAGTCACATCTTTGGAAGGCTTCGCAGACTCTCCTTGCCCCAAGAAATCCCAAGTATGCAGCTGCTTGCAGTCATGGCTTGAAACCAGGCCAGGAGTGCAAACCTTCACAGCGAGACCGCTTCAGCAGCCAGGGAAGAGTGGAGGGGCAGGGGCTTCCATCAGAAGAACTTGACGCCTCGGCCATCATCCAGCGTGATAATTTCAGCCTTATGCTCTTGCTGCAAGGCTTGCAGAGCACGGAGCAGCATAGTCTCATCCAAGCCATGGAACTCTAGGGAAGGACAGATAGTATCATTAAGAGGGGGAGGGAAAAAAAAAAAATCACATCAGGAAACAGGTTTACAAACTCCCAGTGCTGGCAGTGGCCGTAGCACCGGGCTCTGAAGAGCGCTTTCAGACTCCAGTGCCATAACACTACAGCAAACCCAGAATCATGGCAACACTAACAGACTCATGACTACATTGCTGCATCAGGAACAAAGCCTGAAGGTCAACAGACAGAAGGGAATGAGTCACAGCAGTCTCAAAGGCAGCGCAGAAGCTACGCATAAAACCAAAACACCCCGCACCTCACGCCAGATAAAAAGCTGGGCACTAGGGAGGCTTGCGAGGTGGGGGGAGGTTTAAAATGGAAACAGTGATAGCAAAGGGAGATGTTCATGCAAAGTGGTAAAAAAGCCTTCAGAATGGCATTTGCCAGCGGTGATCGGTGTGAGCTTGCATAAGCAATTTTAAAATATTTAGTCTACAAAACTATGATCTGACAGTCAACTGTTTACACGCTCAAATCAAGTGTGCTGTGAAAACCTGCTCCGGAACGTAACACATGACGTTACCTTCATTCTCTGTGTCATCGCCACTGGCTAATTCATACAGCGTGAATACAGAGTTGGTCAAGCCATTCTTCGACACCTGGAAACGTAAAATCAATATAGCAATTCTCCTCTGTGTGATTTAACATCCTTGGCACGATCTCTTGTACACCTCAGTACAAGCGAAATGGCATGTGAACAGCACTCGATACTACACTGGAAATGTTCTGGGGCACTGGAGAGTCAAGAAATTACACCTAGGGGAACTAAGACAGTTCCTTTCCCTGTCCCTCTGCTCTTTTTGCCCACGTGTTTTGCAATAAGGACTCGCTCTGTCCTCACTACGGAACAGCCAACTGCAGTGGGAGCGGGTGACTGCATCCGCTGCTCAAACTGTGTCTTACAGCAAGTAAAAAAAGCTGTTAACCTCTCTACGCTTTTCTGCAACAGAGAGATGTGGAAGAAGTAAAGTAAAAGCAGCGAGGAAGCAAGAGAAAAATATTACAGTGGTCTTTTTCACAAACGGCAGCCGATACCACCTGTCCTCCCGGCCACAGAAAGCCTGGTCTGTGGGGCGAGACAGCTTCTACGTTCTCACCCACTGATAGATGAGCTTTCCCCATTCTTCTGGTCTCCTCCACATGATCAGAAAACTGGTTTTGTTCTTATCTAACCATTCCAGGTTCCCTAAAATCAACAGGGAAAAGGTACATAATCAGAGCACAAGACTATAATAATGATCAAACCTGTGGGTTTTACAACATGTGCTAGACATTATACCCGCGGGGAACTTCAGGCACCTGCCTCTCACCACCATGAGACCACTCACGCCAACTCCCTCAATATTTCTACTTGCACAGAAATTAATTTCTCTTTTTCCAGCCCCCTCTTCCTCCCGCAGCTTAATCTGCCCCAGACAGGCAGAGGTTTGGGTCCCACGTGTGGGCTGTGGGCAGGGAAGGCCCGTGGGACCCTGCCTGGGGAGCAGCACGGCCCACACCAGCGGCTGGGTGAACCCTGGGCCCAGTTCCCAGCAGCGGGATGGAGCCTGGCCAGTGGCTGTAGCCTTCCTGCCCCACCAGCTCTGGGCTGGGTGGGCACACGGGTGGGCAGACCGGCACGTGGGTGGGCATGCTGGCACATAGGTGGGCACACAGGCAGGCATACAGGTGGGCAAGCAGGCAGGCAGACTGGCATACAGGTGGGCAAGCGGGCGGACAGACTGGCAGACAGCACCCACCGTTCTTGCGGAGCTCCTCCAGCACCACCTGGATGGACTCCAGCGGAAGCTTCCCTGGGCGGGGGGTTAAGGAAAGGCTCAGCGGCCGCTGGAGGGAGGGGAGGCCCCGGGGCGGCAGGCGGGGGGCACCGGGCCCCGAAGGATACGCTGCAGGCGGTGGTTGGCGAAGAGCGGGCTGTCCTGGGCCTCCCGCACCGTCATGGCGGGCAGCCGGTGCCGCTGGCTGTAGGCGAGCGCCAGCGCGCACCAGGCCGAGAGCTGCTTCTGCCGCGTCTCACCGTTGGGCTGCAGCCTGCGGGGCTCCGCTCAGCGACCGGGCCAGGCCGCGGGGCTCCGCGGAGGGCCCCGACACCCCCGGCCCGGCCTAACCCCAGCCGCGGCTCAGCCCCGCCCCCCGCCTCCCGCTCCCACCGTCCCGCCCCGCTCCCGGCCCCGGCCCGCGCTCACGTGAAGAAGGGCGGGAAGCTGTACTGCCAGGGCCATGCGAAGCTCATCGCCGCCGCCAGATCCGCCACCGCCGCCTTCCGGGCCGGCCCGCCCCACTTCCGGGCCGGCCCGCCCCACTTCCGGCCTTCTCCCGAGAAGCCCCGCCCTCCCCGCGAAGCTCCGCCCCACACAGCTCCGTTCCACGAAGCCACGCCCCTCTAAGCCACGCCCCCTCTGTGGTCCGTCCCAACTCCCCGTACTTCCGAAGCTCCGCCTATCGTCTCTAAACCACGCCCCCTCTAAACCACGCCCCATCGGTGGCCCGCTCCAACGCCCTGTACTCGCGAAGCTCCGCCCATCATAAACAAACCACGCCCCTTCGAAAAAGCCCTCTTATGAAGCCCCGCCCCTTGATGGAGCCCCTCCCCCTCGTAGCCCCGCCCCGCCCGGACGGCGGCGCCTGCCCGGGGCCCGGTGACCTTCCCCACCCGCGCCCAGCGCCTCCCGGTGCCGCCCCACAGCCAGCAGCTGCCGGCGAGGCGGAGCGGGCGGGCGGCGGGAGCGAGCCGAGGCCCGGCGGCGGCAGAAGAACCAGTGCCACGCGTCGGGGAAGAAGCATTTAATCCCCAGCCGCGGGGCGGGGTGCACCACCGGCGGCACAGTGGGAACCGCCCGCCCTGACACCGTGTTCCAGGAGCCCCCCCGGGGGTGGGCGAGCGGCCGGTTGGCCCCACAGCCCGGGGGGGACGGGATGAGCAGGACCCCCAGGGCCACCGCCAGCTGTGGCGCTAGGGCTGGGCCTTGCCGTCCTTGCTGCGCCAGATGACCAGGGTGACCAGGAAGGGGATGAGGCAGATGGGAGCGATGATCATGGCCAGCAGCACGTCCTCAGGCGGGTCGAAGTAGACCTGGTGCCCCAGGGTGCAGTTGTGGAAGTAGTGGTGGTGGCTCTGGAAGATGTACTGCTCCGCCAGCGCGTTGGGGTAACCGTAGTGCAGGCGGTCGGCCCACTCCTCCAGGCAGGCCTGCAGCTTGCTGTAGGGCCTGGGGAGAGAGCCGTGGGGCGCTGGGAGGGGATGGGGATGGGGGCATACCGCGTGGTTGCAGGACACCGGAGGCACGGACTCCCCCCCCCCCCCCCCCCGGGTGGCCATCCAGCCCAGCAGCACCCTCCAGGCCACCCGGGGCTCACCCTGTGCCCCGCTGCCTGCACCAGCTCTGCCCTGAGCTGCTGGACGGGAAGGTGTCCCTGGGCCAGAAGGTGGCCCTCAGGCCAGGAGCTGGTGGCCGAGTGGCATAGTGTGGGGGCTCTGTCCCAGCCAAACTCTTCCCACTGTCTCAGGAGCAGCTCCACTCCCGCAGCCCTGGGGTCAGAGGGGCCACAGGCAATGGCCCCACCAAAGTGACCCCATGTGTCGCTTCCCCAGCTGGGGACACCCCCAGAGTCAGCCAGAGCCCCTGCCCCACCCCACCCCCAGCGCTGCCCGGGGGGGGGTCTCAGCTGTCCCACCACCCCCATACCTGCTGATGACTTTCCACTCGCACAGCTCCGACGCCGTCACATTCATCATCAGGTGAACGAAGCCTTCCCAGCAGCTCTGCGTGATGTTGGCGTACACCTCCTCTGCAGGGGAAAGGTGCTGAGCGCAGGCAGCACCACTGCCAGAGCCTGTCCCTGCCTGCGGCTGCTGCCGGCTGACACCCAGCCCCCAGCCCCATGCCCAGGCTGGTGGGGAAGGCACAGGCGCGGCACAGGGCCAGACCCCGGGGTGATGCCCGGGAGCACAGTGGAACAGCAGGGCCAGCTGCCCCCAGTGTGGCCAGTGCCAGGGAGGGTTCCGTGGCACAGTCTGGCTAGTTTGGGGATGGACGGAGAGCACACAGCCAGGGGAAAAGGGGGTCACCCTGCGGTGCAGAGCCAGCCCCAGCCAGGGCATCGTTGGCCCCATGGCGCTGCCTGGCCCTCACTGAGCCCCGGCACTCACCCGCAAGCTCATAAGTCCAGTTGAACGAGACCATGGGTGGGCTTGTCTCAGTGACCTTGCTGAAGCCCTCTGCCTTGGTGTCCACGTGGCAGAGCCCGGTCCCCAGGAGAGCTGTGGAGGGAAGGGGCCAGGGGTCAGTGGGGCATGGGCACAGGCAGGGCTCCACGTGCAGGAGCTGCCCCGGCAGGGCTGGGTCTGCAGTGGGGAACTTTCAGGGGTTCCTGAAGTTGGGGTGCTGGGAAGAGTGCTGCCCAGAGCCTGGCATGCTGTGGGGCCAGGGTGTCCAGCCCCCCATATGGGCAGGGGCTGTGGGGAGGGGGCAGCCAGGCTGCAGGCAGCTGCTCGAGGGCGCAGAGGGGCTGCGTGGGGGCTGTGGGCCCTGGGTCACAGCACGGGGGCAAGCCGTGCCCCCCACCCATGGGGAGCCAGTGCAAGGGCTGCCCCATTGCCCCAGGCAGCTGCATCGCAGCCGGACAGGGCCAGGGCAGGAAGAGGAAGCGTGGCACTGCCGGAGAGCCCCTCCGCCCGCCATCTGCCCCACACCCCGCACAGCCCACCGAGGGCCTGGGGCATGTCCTGCCTGGCCCACCGGAGCCCCACGGCTCGAGGAAACTGCCCTGTCCGTCTTCTACCCACGATGTGGGGCAGTGATGCCAGTTGCACGGTGAACCACCTCGGCAGGTCCTGCTCGCGAGGAGCTCCGGCACAGTCAGGCACTGGCCAGGGGGTGCTCCCGGGCTGCGGCGAGGGCAGCCCACCCCATCCCGCTCTCTGTTCCCGACAGCCTCGTCCAGCCCCTCTCTCCCCACACACGTGCAGTGCCGTGGCTCCTGTCCCAGCCCGTGGCTTCGTGGGGCTTCCCAGCTGCTCCCGTGGGTCATTGGCAAAAAGACCGGGGGTGAGCGTGGCAGGGGCTGCCCCACAGCACCCACTGCCCGCCTGCCACCGGCCCCTGGCTGTGCAGGCGATGGCCACCCCAGCCACCCTTGGTGCTGCCCGGCTGGCTGCACACCGGGGTGGGTGGTGGGCTGGGCTGAGCTGAGACCCCGGCTTCGGGCCCCACACGCGGCAGGGTGGCTGGGTGAGCGGTGGTGCGAGGTGTGGAGCCCCTGGCCGCCGTGGCCACCCCCGGCACACTTACCCCAGAGCAGCAGGAGCCCTCGGGAGAGCCGGCTGGAGCCCATCTGCGTGCGTGGTGCCATCCTGCAAAAGCCTGCCGGCTAACGACCGGGACAAGTATTTCAATGGAAATAACAGGAAGCAACTCCTTTCCTCTGACAGGGGCAGTTTGACTACAGGAGACGTGTGAAAAATGAGATTGCTGAGCACTGCTTTAAAGCGGCTCTCCCGGCAGGACCCTGCCGCCGTGCTCCACCGTGCCGGCCCCCGTGGGCATCGCTCCCGGTGCCCGGGCAGCTCGCACCTCACCCGGTGGCCCAGAGGCTCCGTTCCCCACGCCGCACGTCCAGTTTTACGAGGCTGCTATTTGTTTACTTGTGTATTTCTCTTTAATCCTGTCTGGGCTGGGTTGTGAAATCCCTCGTCTCCTGCGTGGAGGGCAGGCAGCCCGGCAGCCGGGGGGAGTGGACGGGGAAGCGTAATGTCCCCGGACAGGCGCTGCTGCCTGGGCACGGGGACAGCGGGGGGGACCCACGGCCCCGACACCGTGCGCTCGGGCTCACGCTGGCACCTGCCCCATGGCCGACAGCGTGACCTGCCCGTGGGTGCGCAGCTGGATGCAGGCAGGGAGGTGGGGAGAGGGCAGAGACTTGGCCGACGTCGCCCGTCCTCGCCTCTGACGCTTTCCTCCTGCACCACCCAGCCCGGCGCCCACCGGGCTCTGCTGGAGCCCCTTGCTCCCACCGCATCCCCACCGATGATGACCCCAAGCCCCATGGGGCTGCGGCATCCCCGCCTGAGGACCGGGCTGAGGCTGGCTGAGCTCATTTCACCTCTGGCCTGGAACAGACCAAGAGCCCAAAATCTTCCCCTTTAACAGCCAGCCCACGGGACACAGAGCGGAGCGGGGCGTGATGAAGGCCAGCTCGGCCGGACCCTCCCTGCTGTGGAAAGATGATCTTGCCGGGCTTCACGCTCCCCGGCATGCAGCCTGGCAGAGCCGCCTGACCCTCCCCGGGACGCGGCGGCCGCTGCTCCAGGGCACTGCAGGACCTTTCACGGGCGAGCGGCCACATCTGGAAGCCATCAGGCCCTGGCGCTCTGGGGGCCGCAGGCTCAGAGCCCCCCGGTCCTGCTCTTTGTTGAAGCCAGCGGAGCCTCCGGCCGGGTGGCAGGAGCCTCTGCCAGGGAGACACCCAATGATCTCAGCGCGGTCCTGGGGCCGGGACGGCCGCCCCCCTCCCCGGGTGTCCGGAGGGGATGGGCAGGGATGGGATGGGCAGGGACAGGATGGGCAGGGACGGGAAGGTGGCAGCCAGCCAAGGCCCAGCCCCCAAACCCCCCAACCCCCCCCCCCCGCAGCCTGGCATCCCCAGCGTTCCCTGCCAGCCCCCACCCCAGGGTGCTGAGGAAGGGGCTCAGCCCACACAGGGTCAGGACACAGCGCCCCAGACCCTCCTCCTGACACTGCCCCCCTACCCAGGGCAGATACAGGCACCCAGAGCCCCAGGTCCAGCCGTCCCTTGTGCCACGGGACCCACTCCAGCCCCAGGGACACCCAGACCCCCGTCCCAGCTCTGCCTTGCCCCCTCACCCTCAGCCCACTCATTAGTTCCCAGGGCTGGGAGGGAAGGGGGCTGTTGCCAGCCTCTCGTGGGCATGGGGGCAGGCAGGGGCTGGGCAGCTGCCCGCCGGGGTTTGAGCCCCTCTCCGGGCTCTGCTGAGTGTGAGGGCTGCTGCAAGGGGCACGAGGCAGCTGAGCCCCACGGCCACAGCCACAGCCATGCCAGGGGGCAGCGCGCCCAGCCGGGGGGACCCAGCCCCCGTGCAGTTGGTGAAGTACTCAGCGTGGACCTGCAGGAAGAAGGTGTCAAGGACAGTGTTGGGCCAGGGGCAGGAGAGCAGCTGGGCCAGCAGCTGGGTGCAGCTGGAGAGCTTGCTGTAGGTGCTGTGGAGGGGGCAGTGTGAGGCCAGCCTGCCGGGACAGGGACACATCCACCGCAGTGGCCCCATGGCAGCCCCGCCACCGCGGCTGACGCCGACCCACCTGCTGATCTGGTCCCAGCGGCAGCGGCTGCCCTCAGGGATGGCCATGAGGGTGGCGTGGAAGGGGGCCCAGCAGTAGAGGGAGATCCAGTCCTGGTAGGTGTCCTGGCAGCCAGCCGCCCCCCCAAGCACCTCCAGCAGCCCTGCACAGCACCGGCCAGACCCTGGGATGCCGCCCTGCCCCCAGCTCTCCCATCAAGCCCGATTTTGGGGGGGCTGTTTGGGGTCACGCCTGGGAAACACTCCCAGTTTAGCCCACCATGGGGGTCCCATGCGGGAGTCCACCCTGTGGCCCTGGGGGTCCCACGCTGGGGCTCCCTGCAGCTGTGGGGGCCCCATGGACTCAGCCAAGCTGGGACCGGGGCTCTCGTGAGCCCAGCACAGGTTGCATGGGGCCCACGAGGTCTGTGGGCGGATGGGGAGGACAGCCAGGGTCGCAGGAGGGCAGCTCTACTCACCGTCCTCGTCCAGGTACAGGTAGTGACCTGGAAGGACAGATGGTGCTGTCAGCACCGGCAGGACCCAGGGGACCAGGCGAGTGGGGCCCTGTCCCCCAGGGGGGCAGACACCCCCTCTGCCAGCAGTAGAGCCCGCGGCCGTGGCAGTGCCCCAGCAGCCGGGGCCAGAGCCGTGCTGGGCCGATGGCACCAGGGTCTTACCTTCATCCTCGAGGTCCCCGTACTCGGCATCCCCGTGCCCTGCAGCAATGAGACACAGGGTGCCAGGGCTGCACAGCCAGGCACAGCCCACTGCCCAGCCGGCTTTGGGGCATGAGCTGGGGTGGTCCCAGCACACCGGAGACCCCTCCTCCTCCTCCCAGGCCAAGCAGAGGTGACTGGGCCAAAAGGAGGGAAGGGGAGCCAGGGCTCCTGGCTCTGCATTGGCCTTTGCCACCGGGGCAGGGCAGTTTCTGAGCAAACACCAACCCGTGGGCAGGGAAGCACTCAGCAAACCCTGCCCAGAGCATCCTCTGACGATGGGGGGGCCAGGGGAGCTGCCACCCAGCACGGATGAGGTGGGATGGGGTGGGGTAGAAATGAGCCAGGGACCCGGTGGGGACTCGGTGCCCAACCAGACCCTGTGGCCGACACCCTGAGTGCCTCTGCGCAGCCCCTCCTGTTGCCCCCCCCCCCCGCCCTGCAGCAGCTCCCACCCCGGGCTGCCCTTACCCCGCTGGAGCAGAGGCAGGAGCAGGGGAAGGAGCAGGGGAAGGAGCCGGCAGCGGAGCAGCCGCATCCCGGGGAGCATCATCCCATGCCGGGACCGCTGCAGCCGGGCTGGGGCTACGCCCGCGGATTTATCCCGATCCCCGGCTCGGCTCCGAGCCAATGCCCGGGAAGGTCGGGAGGACACCGGGCTCCCCCCGCCCCCCCGCCTGACTCAGCGAAGCTCCGACGGCATCAGATGCGGGCCCGGGCGGGCTGCGGGCACCGGCCAGCCCCCCGCTCCCCCCGCGTCGGGGCCACCTCCCCAGCGCTGAGAAGCGGCTCCCCGGAGCCTGGAGCGCCCGGAGCCGCGGAGTCAGCGCCCTGGGGCAGCCCCCAGCCCCCGTCCGACGGGACCGGGGGGGAAAGACGGGGCCCTGGTCCCGCTCCCCGCCGCCGGGGCCCCCGGGGCAGGAAAGCCGCCGCCAACAGCCGCTTCCTGCCCGGCGCCGCCGCAGGAAGCCCGGGGCCCGCCCGGCCCCGCCAGCACCCCGCCGCGATACGGCACCCGCCTTCCCCGTTACACCGGGCCCGTCGCTGCCTGCTCCGCGGCCTCGGTGGCGGGGATGGGGAGGGGGGACAGAAGGTCAACCGGCATCCCCCTCGTCCCATGGGACCGAGCAGTAGGGTCGGGTCATGGGCGAGCCCACGGCACCGAGCTGGTACCGGGGCGGGCTGGGCACCGGGCTCGGAGCCACCGGGTCGATCCGTTCCCACATCCGGGGGCAGGGGATTCTCCGGGCTGAAACAAGCCCGCGGGGCTTCACCCGGTTTCTGCCGCTATGGACCTGCGCCCCGCCCCGCCGGGGGAGCCCCGGTCCCGCGCGGGACCGACCGGGGCTCCCCCGGCGGGGCGGGGCGCGGCGCGGCTTGGGGCGATGGGGCGTGGTCTGGGGAGAGGAGGCGTGGCTTTATGTGAGGAGGCGTGGCTTGAGGCAGGGCGGGGCTGTCCCGGGGCGTGGCGCATGCGCAGTCGCGCAGGGGAGCGCGGCCTCCCCCTGGCGCGATGGCCGAGGAGTGAGTGCGGGCGGGGAGGGGCCGGGCCGGGCCGGGCCGACGGCGCGGGGGGGACCGGGGGTCTGGGGAGCCCCGCGGTACCGCCTGGGGATGGGGGTGGCGAGGCCGGGCCCTGCTGCCCCGCTCCTGCGGCGCCGGCCGGCCTTGGCCCGCTGCAGTGCGTGTTACCCCTGAGCCCCCCCGTCGGTGCTGCGGCTCCCGGGGCGGGGTGGGGCGGCTGGGAGCCCCCCGGTGCTGTCGCCGGGCCGGGCCTTGTGGCTTCCTGGGGGGGGGGGGAGCAGGGACAGAGCCAAGCCGGGGGTGCACCGCTGCCCAGCCCTCCCCCCCCCCCCCCCCCCACGGCCTGCAGTCCCCAGTGGTGCATCCCGGGGGGGGGGGGCTCCCCCCAGCGAACATCCCCTGGGCCCGATCCGGGGCAGGCAGGAGGTTCTGCCTGCGGTGGGGTCCCGGTCACTGGCTTCACTCCTGCTGCATCCCACCTCCACCAGCCCTCCAGCCTTCCCAGCTGTGGGGGGTCTGTAAATAGAGGGCTAGTGTGGATTTGCATGTTTTTTTTCCTAGTTAAAGTCTATGATGCATTTAAAATCCACAAGGATTTATTTTCTCTAATAGTGCCTGTTTACAGGATTAAGCTCTCCATCGTTTGCTAGTTATGCTTTCTGTACTTTTACAGAAAAATGGAAATTGCCGCTCCTCCGACATCAAAGTGTATTATATACTGGAAAAGAAAAGTCAAGTCTGAATATATGCGTCTTCGGCAGCTCAAGAGGTTTCAGGCAAACATGGGAGCCAAGGTAAAGGCAGAGGTAGCCCCGGCTGACGGGTATTTCCTAAATACTTTGCTTTAGCTTATGGTATTTGAGCAGCTCTTGGAGGGGTGCTTCATCCTGAGAGCTGATCAGCTCAGCTGGAGTTGCAAGCTGGGTAAGTTGGAAGAGATACAGCTGCTCCTCATCCTCCGTGATTAGCCCTGAGCTGTGCCATCAGCATCTGTTGTACGCAGAAGTCGGTCAGCTAACGACTACCAGCGGACTCATTTTTACTTGTTCTTTAAAGTATTTCCCTGCTTGAACCTGAGTCGGTGGGTTTTGGCTGACTTAGTCCGGCGCTCCTCTCCTTGGCAGGCAGGATTTTAGAAGAGGTTGGCTGGGATCATCAGGAGTTATCAAAAGCTACGGGCTGTTGGGTAGATTTTGTAGATTTGCTAGTCTTGTACCGATGCTGAGTTTAATTGGGATTCCTTCTAATCAGTATCATCAGTTTGAACTGCTCTGCCTTGCATACATGTTGGTACTTGAAGGAAAATCTCAGGAGGGGTTTTACTGTTCTTGGTGTGACTTCTTAAATTGCGAGTGCTGCTCTCTCTCGCTGCAGTCTCTGTTTGTGGCCAACTTCGCGAAGGTTCATGAAAAGACTCAAATTCTGAATGAAGACTGGAAGAAGCTTCGGGTCCAGCCCGTGCAATTGATGAAGCCGGTCAGCGGGCATCCGTTCCTAAAACAGGTGTGGAGCAGGAAAGGGACACAGCAGCAGAAAGTATGGACTCCAGAACCAGGGCTTCGCACGGAGTTGTGAGGATAGGGGGTTGTTTTTCATGTGTGCTGTCCTGTGTCAGTGTCAGGCCGTGCCTTGCGCTCTTCTGGGTTGCAGAAATGGGCAAAAAAAAGCAACCCAAAGGGTTTTCCTGTGAGGGAGTCCCCAAGAGTGAATGTGGGGTTTCCGTGTGTTTGTCCTGAAGTGTGATTTTTGCCCTCTGCCTGCAACTGCTTCCCAGTTTCCTCACTGCCCTTCTCTGTATTCCAGTGTACAGTTGAGAGCATTTTCCCGGGATTTCCAAGCCAGACGCTGTACATGAGGACCCTGAACACGGTGGCGCTGGTGCCCATTATGTACTCCTGGTCCCCGCTCCAGCAGAATTTCATGGTACGTAGGGAGGTGCTGGGGTGCAAGGTCTCGGTGCGGTTGGGGTGTAATTATTGCTTGGTTGTGGGGTGATGATGCTTTCTTCAGCTCACTTGTTTCAAACGATGTCTGCTCGAGAGGTGATGGAAAATACTGGTTTAGTTGCTTGTTTTGTTGAATCCCACAAAACAGCCTTGAATCCGTGTTGTCTTACCCAGGTAGTCTCTCCTTTACACCTGACTCCTTGATAGGGTCACCGTTATTCCATAGGATTTAAGGGGTAAATATATTTTGGGGGTGTTTTGTTTTCTTCTTAAGATTGTTCTTCCCTTTTAAATGAAGAGTTTTATTTCTTAGCTAGATCCTTTCCTTTGTGACTGGATTACCCTGCTGGTCTCATCCTAAAGATGCTACCGAGGATTAGTTCTTTGGTTGCTACCAGTAAGGGGGGTGATTTAAATGCAGATTTTGATGTGGCATAGTTGGGATTATTTGTTAAACAAGCAGGTGGTGCGTGGCTAGCCTGGCTCTTTGCCTGGTGTGGGGTGTGGATGTGTTCCTGGTGGGCTCTCTGAAGCCTCCTGTGGCGCTGGGGGACGGTGGTGCCACGGCAATGAAGGCCCAGTGTCCTTGCTCCTGTGGTTAACGTGACAGTGCTCCTCAGCTTTGGCTTTGGCCCTCCATGGAGCAAGTTACTGGTTTGCCTTTCGCTGTTCCAGTTCTACTCTGCCTTGAATGCGATCCCTCTGACACTTTTTGGCTGTTTATTATTCTTGGCAACATGTGTGTTTCTGAGTTTCTGTAAGCCTTGGAGGCACTGCTCTTCTTTTTCAAAGCAAATTGCACTTTCAGGGGTCAGAGTTATGCTTCTGGTGTGGGATAACAGTGAAATGTCAGTGATGAGACATGTGAAACCGGAGCTGGGGAGGCTGAACCTTTGCTTTGTCCAGTGCTGTCTGCAGGTCTGAACGGACAGGAGCAGCCTCGGGTGCACAGCCTGGCTGGAGACCAGTAAGCACTGGTTTTCTGAACTGCATCTGGTCTCTTTTCAGGTGGAGGATGAAACTGTTCTGTGTAATATCCCTTACATGGGAGATGAGGTGAAGGAAGAAGATGAAACTTTCATTGAAGAACTCATTAATAACTATGATGGGAAGGTTCATGGAGAGGAAGGTAATCTAGGAGCAGTCAGCGCTGTCCATTCAGACTCTTGTAAACAACATATCAAAGTAGTTAAGATGTCAAAAGGTGGCAGCAGTAACCAGCTTTTCTGTGGAGCATTTAGGGCAGAAAAACAGGAACACGCCTGCGGGTCTGGTTTGCAAGGACTCGGTCCTGCTTTTTGATACCCCGCTCCGTTCTAGGGCCGAGGTGCTCTGGAGCTGATGCTTTTGCTCACGGGGGTTCACAGGTGTGCTCTGGGATGCTGAAAAATGTGCTAGCGGTTAGGAGGAGCTCAGCAAACTCATTCCACTTGTAACCTTAGCCAAGACTTTAATCAGCCTTTTTAGAAATTAAAAAAGCCAGTATGATTCCCTACAGTGCTGCCTGCCCCATCATAAAACTCTGCCTGGAGGGAGGAAGGCAGAGGAAAGCTCTCTGGTGTGGCCTGCCCTCTGATTGCTAAAAATGATACTACTCCTGTGGCTCTCTAGCATTAAAATCCCACCTATCCCTGCAAAATTAAGAGGAAGGTTCTGGTTGCTAATGGTGTTGTGGGGCTGGCTTGTGATTTACCACCATGAGGAGTGTGGAAGATGATGGCGCTTGCGCAAACCGACTGACATCTCTGTGTTTTAGAAATGATTTCAGGGTCAGTCCTCATCAGTGACGCTGTGTTCCTGGAGCTAGTGAACGCCCTGAATCAGTACTCGGATGAGGAGGAGGAAGGACACAACGATTCTGAGGTTAAACAGGAGGATGGGAAAGAGGAGCTGCCGGTCACAAGGAAAAGAAAGCGAATTGCAGTGGAAGGTGGGTCTGACCACAGAAATTGGGGTTATGTTGGTCATGTTTCCATCCTGCCCTGCCTGAGTAGCTGGCTGCTGCTCTCCTGACGTCACTGGTGGTTATTAACGTGTTGCTAAGGGTAGCGACCAGCTTGGCAAGTTCTGGCGTGGTGGTAGTCAAAAGCAGAAGGGAAATCATTTGTTCTCACTGTCCCCTGTGGACAGGGTGAGAAGTCGCCAGCTTAAAGTGTGGTGAGGAAGAATTTAGATGAGTCATCTGGAAAAACATTTCATGGTAAGATTAGTAAAGCAGCAGGGTATTATCTGAGGAGGCTGTGGGATCTCTGCTGATGGAGGTTTTAAAGTGCAAGCACCTGTCAGTGAGTTTGGAGGTAGATCTGATTCTGCTGTAGGCCAGGGAGGTGGGGACCTTCTCAAAGCCTTTCCAGACCTGTTTTCCACATACTAGTGCTCCTCTTCCCTCCTTTGTGCCACCTGGAGGTCTTACTGCATAGGGAAAGCTCTGGTTTGTGGGATTTTCATGTGTCCTGGGTGACCTTAGGAATGCTGACTGGTAGTTTCATCTTTGTCTTTGGTTTGTAACGATGCGGGTATAGCACAAATACCAGGAGCTTTCGCAGATGTAGAAAAGCATTGTCTGCAAATCCTGTCTTGGTAGAGATAAAGAGGAATACTCTTAAGAAGTCGTTAGCACTTCCATCAATACCTTACACTACTCTGAAAGCAGCAGTGTGCACTGCATCTGGAAGTGGCTTAGCCTGCTTGCAGGACAAGAGGTTTATCTGTTGTGTATGGGATTATGTTTCTGCCTCTTAAAATACAGTCCTGAATACCTACTGGAATCGCTCGCTGTGGAGGAAGGAAAGACACGTTCACACCCAGCTTAACTGAGGAATTGTCTGTCTTCTTTTCCTTAGGTAACAAGAAGTGTTCAAAGAAGCGGTTTCCAAATGACATGATATTTACTGCTATTTCTTCTATGTTTCCTGAATACGGCTTCCCAGACGATATGAAAGAGAGGTAGAAGATCTCTACTTAAGTTGTCTGTTACCTTTCTTAGCAAGAGTCGAAATCTGTATTTCAGAAAAAACAGCACTGTGCTCTGACCAGAAAGTAGAGCTCGGCTGGCCGCAGGCAACGCGAGCAGAGCGGTTTCGGAGCATTAGAAACTTGAGTTTTCAGCCTCAAGGCAGCTGGGTCAGAGTCCTGCTGGCCCAGTTAGTACCGTAGTCGTGTAAAACGCCCCGGATTAGGAAAGCGTGCCCATCTGTGGGTGTCTCTGTTTGTCGAATAGGTACCGGGAGCTCACGGAAGTGTCGGACCCGAACGTGCTGCCGCCGCAGTGCACTCCCAACATAGACGGGCCGTGCGCGAAGTCGGTCCAGCGGGAGCAGTCCCTGCACTCCTTCCACACCCTCTTCTGCCGCCGCTGCTTCAAATACGACTGTTTTCTGCATCGTAAGTGCAGTCTCGGCCGGACGCTTCCCTAGAGCCCTTTTCTCCTCATTTTTCCTCAGTGCTTCATACCTCTGTACGCCTTGCTTAGTGTCTGTGCTGCAGTCTTTAGAGGGTGGTGCCTCCCCGGAGTTTGCAGTGGAGCCTTAGGAGCTGACAGGTGCCCAGAAGCCTTTTATAAAGACGGCTCCACTCATTTCCTCAAACGGATGGTAAAGCGACCTGCGTGGCCGTCCCCTCTTTCTCACCATTGTTCAGCACGCCGCGTTCGAGCCTCCTGGCAGTTTGTGCCAGAAATACCACCACGACTAGACTTTACTCTTGCTTTGCAGAAGCTCGTCAGGGAAAGGCATGAATGTTTCACTTCCAAAGTCTGGACATGCCCCTGTGTTTTGTTGCCTCACTGGAACTTACAGCTTCATCTTAGTCATGTTCCTGCGGTTTGTCCTGCCAAAGCCTATTGGATACTGATTAGCTGTTGGACCTGCTGTTTCCCAGGTCTAAGGGCTTCTTTGGAAAGTCACAGGACTCCTTCCAGTGAATTATTTATTAAAAGATATAATGTTGAGATCATGTGGTCTTTTTGTTTCAGTCTGAAAGCAGATCTTTTTCCTATGGCCTCTCCTTCCCAAGTGTTCCCCCACTGCTGCCGAGTCCCCGTCGTGGGTTGGAGCAGGGCTGGCCAGGAGGTCCCGCCGCCTCGTTCCCTGCTGCCGGGAGAGCTGCTCGGGTGCTCTTGCTGACTGCGCCAGGCTCCCACTTACCTTCGCTGAGCTCGTGCTGCCCTGTCCCTTGCAGCGTTGGGGGAGACTCTTGGAGGATGCAATAGTAAAGATAACTATTATTTTTTCAGCTTTTCATGCTACTCCTAATGTGTACAAACGAAAGAATAGAGAGACCAAGATCGAGCCAGATCCTTGCGGAGCAGACTGTTTCCTCTGGCTGGTATGTTTCTGCGTTGCTGCTTTTGAAACCACGAGAGAAGTGGCCTGGCCAACCCTGCTCTGCAGAACTCTGTGGGTCCTTTTCGCAGCTTTAATGATTTTTCAGAATTAGTTCTAATCCTCATTGGATTCAGGGACGTATGAATCCAAATGCAGACCTTACCAGATGCATATTTTAGCAAATCTGCAATGAAGACCGATTTCATAGCTGGCAGATGGGAAACTGTGGTGGCAGATGATTTCTCTGGACTCAGTGCTGCGTTTGAAAGATGAAGCCCAGGTTAAAAATGCCGAGGAAGGAGTCTAGCCTATGTGGGGAAGGCTCAAACTACTTTGAAAATGATCTTTCAGAAATGCAGCCTAGCTGTGTTACCGGGGATCGGAGCTGGTGGCAGGGAGATGGGTGCGCTCGGTGGTGTCGGAGCTGGTCAGCAGGCTGGGACATGGCGTGTCCTGGGGAGCTGCAGGGCTGGAGCAGAGGGAGAGGCCAGGAGAGCGTCATTGTCAGGGCAGGAGGCAAGGGAGCGGACTGGAGGACCAGGGAGCCTCTTCCCACCAGGCAGCGATGCTGAAGGAAGCAAAGCAGGAATGTGCAGTGCTGGCAGGGCCTTGGCAGGTGCCAAAGGGGTAGTGTCTGGTGGGTCTTCCACCTTCTCTTGGTGGTGGCAGGGCAGGGCTTGTCCCAGGGCCTGTGGAAAAACCTTTCTGTGTTCCCTGGTCATCTGCCACCCGCCTTGTCTTCTGCTCTGCTTGCAGGAAGGAGCCAAGGAGTTTGCTGCGCTGCACAACCCCAGGTCCAAGTGCTCGGGCCGGCGCCGCCGGAGGCACCACGTGGTGGGTGCTTCCTGCTCAAACAACCCGGCTTCCACCGTCGCCGAGACGAGGGAGGGTGACAGCGACCGAGACACGGGCAACGAGTGGGCCTCTAGCTCCTCGGGTACGATGCCAGCCCCAAGACACCCCGCGCCCCTCTGGCAGTAAGGACAGGCAGCGCCTTGCAGCTGGGGCTCTCCCTGCCTTGCCTCTGCGTCCTGCACCGGGCTGTGCCGTTCGGGGTTGGCAAACGCAGTCGGTGTCTCCAGCTGGGCTTAAGGAAACATGAGGGACACCTGCCCTCGCTGCTGCGGGATTCACTGTCCTCTCCCAGGAAGGAGGAACGTTTTCAGGCAAAGCAAGAGCTTTGCTGGGCCCTGCAAAGCCAAGAGCCCTCAGCTCTGAGCGCCTGGCTGTGCGTGAGGGACGTGTCCCAGCCCACGCGCTGTCCCTGCTGTGGCATGGAGCAGTGGCGGGGGAGCTGCCGGGGCAGGGGGCTGGTCTGTGAACCTGCCAGGGGTGAGCGCTTCCTCGGGGCTGCAGGCGAGCACAGGGAGCCAGGGGAGGTGGTGCTGGCCGTGGCAGAATGAGCTCCCAGGGGGCGGAGGGCTCCCGTGTGTCCGGGTCCCATCTCGGGTGGGAGCGGAGAGAGCGGCTTCCTCGTCCTCGGGCCGCTCTGGTGCTGCTGCCGGGCTTGGAGGCCTCTGTCCTGGGCCAGCCCTGGTAGGGGAAGGTGGCATGGTGGCTCTGGTGCTTCCAGGGGGCCAGCACCACCATCCCAGCCAGCGCTGGGCTGCCCAACCGGAGGCAGGAGCGCGGTGGGGAGGCTGGAGCGAGACCGGGTGTCGGGCACTGCTGGGGGACCGCTGCCCTCCAAGCTGTGATGGCAAGGGCGTGTGCTGCCATGCTGTGTTTGGCCTAACGTCTGCCTTCCCTGCCAGAGGCAAACTCCCGCTGCCAGACCCCCACCAAGCAGAAGCTGAGCCCAGCCTCCTCCCAGCTGTTCGCGGTGGAGACGCCGCAGGAGCCCGTCGAGTGGACGGGAGCCGAGGAATCGCTCTTCCGTGTCTTCCACGGGACCTACTTCAACAACTTCTGCTCAATTGCCAGGCTGCTGGGGACAAAGACATGCAAGCAGGTGGGTGCCCAGCAGCAGGAGAGGGGCCCTGGCCACTGCTCCCCTGTTGTTTTTTCTTCTCTGCCACAAATCCCTTCCAGGAGTATGTTGCGTTAACACACTGTGGAGGTATTCAGTGTTGTTATTTTGCAGCAGAATGAGCCCTGTGCGTGCCCGGTGCTGGTAGCTCCCTCCAGAGTGCCTTGTCTGAGGGTGGGCGTGCTTGGCAGGGTGGGCACTCTTCTGTCCCAGGCAGGAGAAGCAATGACACCAGTGGTCAGTGAAACTGGGGGCAGAACTGCAAGCTCGCTGGCATCGGGACTGGGAGCTCCCCTGTGTGTGCTTGCTGGCACTCTCTTTATGCTTTAGAACAAAACAACTTGAGTACACTGAACTTTATTCTTCTTTTTGCTTCTGTTCTTTGGTAGGTCTTTCAGTTTGCAGTGAAAGAGTCGCTTATAACAAAACTGCCAACAAACGAATTAATGAATCCATCCCAGAAGAAGAAAAGGAAGCACAGGCAAGTGTTGGACAAGCTTGTTTTGTTCTTAAAATGCAACCAGATCCACTGCTTTTTGTGCCAGCGCATTCCTGGTAATCCCCATCTGGCTCCCATCTGCGCACACGTCCCGCTGTCGCACAGGGCTGCTGGTGCTGCTGGCCAGTGCTGGCCCCTGGCCAGTCTCCCTGGTGCTGCTGCCCCAGCCATGAGGCTCTGCGGCCCCGTGCTCAGCCCCGGAGGGCAGGGCAGGATGGTGCCCGCCTGCAGTGCCGCACCGCTGTGGGAGGGCCGGTACTGCTGCCCTCAGAGCAGCCTTGGCCTCAGCTCCCTGACTTACAACCTCCTTTATGTGCGCTGATCCCAGCGTGGCCGGTGTGACTCTGGCTGTAGCGTTTGCCTTAATTTCTGCTGTAGCTGCATCGTTCTTACGGTCTTTATGGCTGGCTGGGGGTTATTAATGCACGCAGCCGCCCGAGAGCCTCGCTGGAGTCGCCTGTCTGCTGCTGCCGCGCTGACCGGCGGTGCTGAGCAGGTCACGCGTCCCCTCAGACCCCCTGTGCTTCTCTTGCAGGCTGTGGGCTGCGCACTGCAGGAAGATTCAGCTGAAGAAAGGTAGCGTGTGCTGTGGCTGCGTGGCGCGAGGTTGCGTGGCCGCTCACCCACGGGGTCAGGTGCTCCGGCTCCAACTTGTGCAGCGGGACGGCCGCATCCTGCTCCCCAGCCCGGTGGCACAGAGGGGGAGCAGGTCCCCCCACCCCGGGCTCCTCGGGGTGCCGCGGGCTGGCCCCGCTGTGGCTGTGCCGTGGGAATCGCTGCCGTGCCAGTGCACGCTCTGGGGCTGTATGTGCAGCCAGGGGAGGCGAGGTTTGGTGGGCAGCCCTGCAGTAAAAGGGGCTGTTGGGGCAGAGCAGGGGTGCGCCATGTGCCGGTGATCACAGCCCTGGGTCTGCGGGAGCTGGGTGCTGCTGGGCTCCCTGTCCTCTGCGGGGAAACGGGGAGCTTGCACCTCCCGTGCTCCAAAGCCCTGAGTGTGCTGCTGTTAAACGCTTCTGCAACGTGCAGCTTCTAATCCGGGCGTTTCTTCTCTTGTTCTAGATAATTCACCTACCCAGGTGTACAACTACCAGCCCTGCGACCACCCCGAGCATCCCTGTGACAGCTCCTGCCCTTGCATCATGACTCAGAATTTCTGTGAGAAGTTCTGCCAGTGCAACCCTGACTGTAAGGAGAAACCTAGGCCTGTCGGGCAGGAAAGGAGCCAGCTCTCCTGACACAGACCAGAGGGAGGGTGCAGAGCTGGGACTTGCTGGAGAGGCTTGTTTTATTCCTGCACTTGGTGCTCTATCCATCTGCAGCAGTTGGATGAGCAGTCTGCTAAAGTCCAAAGGGAAACTGTTCCATGCTGCCCCGTGACTCTCAGCAGCTGAGAGATGTGTTCCTGCGAGAACGCTCAGCCACGTGTCTGTATCCAGCACCCGCAACCCGTGGGTGATGCTGCTGGTTCCCTGAGAGCAGGATGTGTGGCCAGGAGTTAGGGTGGGAGCTGGGTTACTGCTCTGCCACCGTTATTTTTTTCCCTCTGGGCTTCTGTTCCCAGCTCTGCAATGGAGACAACCACACTTGCCCACACCGGTGGGGCTCCTGAGGGTGGATTTATTAAGGGTTGTGACACAACTTGGGGCTAGAAGGACAACAGGGTGACAGGGAGCCAACTCGGGCTCCAAATTCTCTGTACCAATCTGTGACATTTATATTATCCAATATATTGGATATTATTGGATATCCAGTACCCAATACATGTAGTTTATTTTCAAACTGCACATAATTAGTCCCGAGAGGCAGAGCAGCAGCTCCAGCTGTGCAGATGGGAAGGACCCTGTGTGCGGTCTGTGCTCTGCGAGGTGTGAGCGGTGCTCAAATCTCCCCTGCACTCGGAGCATTGCTGTGATTTACTTCCAGCTCCTGGGTGCCCAGGCTGCTTTGTGTTCCCCTTGTCTTGTGTCCTAGTGACTCGGGGGGGTGGGGGGCGCAGGAAGGCGGACTGGGGGCTGCTGTCTCTGCAGCCCAGAGCAGCGTGGATGTAGAGTTCTTTATTAGCACAAAGATTCCTTCCTTATGTTAGCAGGGTGGCCCTTGGTCACGGGCAGGCTTAGTTCTGTGCCTGCCAGGGTGAGACCTGGCTCGGGAGGGGCTTCTGTGGGGCAGGGACGCTGCGTGGCCCCCCCCTTGTTGGCTGAAAAACCTCAGGGTGCCAACCCACGGGCTGTGTTGCTGCAGGTCAGAACCGCTTCCCAGGCTGCCGCTGTAAAACCCAGTGCAACACCAAGCAGTGCCCGTGCTACCTGGCTGTGCGGGAGTGCGATCCGGACCTCTGCCTGACCTGCGGGGCTTCGGAGCACTGGGACTGCAAGGTGGTCTCCTGCAAGAACTGCAGCATCCAGCGAGGTCTCAAAAAGGTACCGACAGCAGCGTGGCTCTGGCACGCTGGCAGGGAGCTGCCGCAGCGTAGAGCCGGTAAACGGAGCCCGCGGTGCCTCCGTAGGAGCGGGTGTGCGAGCCGCCTGCGGCTGCCTGAGCAAGGAGGTCTGGAAGAGAAGCTGCTCTGCCCCAGCCTTCTTTAGCCTTTAATCTGGAGTATGGGTTATGGATGTGACAGTCGGGAGATGGGAGTTGCCTGAGGAAGGATGAGAGTAAGGGAGCGTAAAAAGTGACTCCAGGGACAGGTTTAGTTTTGAATTCTGCTGGTCAGGTCAAGGGATTGGATGTAAAAAAAGACAAAAATTCAGAGAAAGATGCAAAATTAGTGGGTGTTAAGTGATGTGCAGCTGCAGCCTAATGGTGCTATGACATGTGGGTCTCTAGGGAGCCGTGTGTCACCTTAAGCCAGGGGATGCTGGATAGGCACTGGCTCCCCTTTGCTCCTTGACCTTGTGGTGTTGGGACTTGGAGCGTGGCAGCCAGCACAAGGCAACTCTTCCTGGGCACTGCCCTCACCCTGGCATGTGCAACTGTGCTGGGAGGGCAACTGGGCTGCACGGGGTGCTATCTGTGTGCTGGGAGGTAGCGGGCCTGCCAGCCGTAACCGTTTCCTTTTCACTTGGCTCCAGCACTTGTTGCTGGCACCGTCGGATGTCGCCGGCTGGGGGACTTTCATCAAGGAATCTGTGCAGAAGAATGAGTTCATCTCCGAGTACTGCGGCGAGGTCAGTGCTGTGCGCTTGGGAGGCTGCGGCCGGTGGAAGTGCCTCCTCCAGCCGCTGGCGTGGCGGGGACGGCGTACCCACGCGGGCTCGGCCGTGGGCTCGCTGACCGGGCTGAGCGATTGACTCTGTGGGGACCCATCTCAGCACCTCTAAGCTCTCCCCTGTGGAGGAGCGTGTTGTGGACGTGCTGCTCCCTGGGAGCCCAGCTCGTGTCTCTGCTCCCTCCCTGGGAGCCCTGGCGAGCTCCTGCCCGGTGGGGTGGGAGGGCAGGGGGGGTGTTCCCGGGAGGTGGGCGAGCGCTGCGGTGCCGAGTCTCTTTCATGGTGTTCTCCTTCTCCAGCTTATTTCACAGGACGAGGCTGACCGGCGAGGGAAGGTCTACGACAAGTACATGTCCAGCTTCCTCTTCAACCTCAACAACGGTAACTCACCGGGGGAGGCTTGGGCTCCCTGGCCAGGGGCTGGTGGCCGGGTGGGCAGTCTCAGCCCATCTGTTGCCCGAGCGGCAGGCCTGTCTCTACACTACAGTTTTCTTCTGTTTTGTTTTATTTTTTCTTTAACAGATTTTGTTGTTGATGCGACCCGCAAAGGAAATAAAATCCGCTTTGCCAATCACTCGGTGAACCCCAATTGCTATGCCAAAGGTGAGATATCCCTGCCCAGTCAGAGCTCGGTGTGGGGTTGGCGCCTGGGGGTCCTGCTCAGCTCTGGGATTGCAGCGGATTCTCGGGGGTCCCACGTCACCCTGAGCTTGTGAGAGCAGCAGAACCTCAAAGACTTGGACAAAGTCTCCTCCTCTCCGCAGCAAATCACATTCCTGGTGGCGAGGGCCCCCGGTCACTCTGCGGTGGCCCTGGCCTCACAAGGAGAGGTGGCTGCTAGAGCGCAGCGGGGAGCTCCCGGGGGAGCACCCTGTTCCTGCTAGGCAGGAGCTTGGGTGCCGTGGCCCCAGGGTGCTGGCAGGCGGCCAGGCAGGGCAGAAGTGCTGCGAGACCTCCCGGCCTGAGCTGGAGCTGCACCTCTCTGATGTCATCTCTCTGGTTGCAGTTGTGATGGTGAACGGAGACCACCGGATAGGGATCTTTGCCAAGAGAGCCATCCAGGCGGGAGAGGAGCTCTTCTTTGATTACAGGTACCTTGGGGAGCCGCTGGCTGGGGACTGGGGCGCAGGGCTGACCCCGCTGTCTGTGTGCACGTTTGCGAGGAGCGCAGGAGGTCAGCGCAGCGGCGGTGACTTTCCTATCTTGTAGGTACAGCCAGGCAGACGCCCTGAAGTATGTCGGCATAGAGAGGGAGACGGATATCATCTAGGCTCTGTGCGGGGCGGTCCCCAGCACACCTCGCTGCTGCACCTTGTAAGCAATGCCATGTTTGCTTCACGCTGACATGACTGCTGCTGCTCCCGTTGCTGTGTGTGTCACAAGTGCTACTTGCCATCCAGACGCCCAGAGAGAGACTCAAGGCAGGAGTGTGAGCGGCTGGTGCCGGGGTGGCAGCTTTGCCAGCCCTGGGCTGGGGCAGGCTCCGGAGCCTCGCTCTGCAGGCGGCCTCCCGGGCTGGAGGGAGCCCGTGGACCGAGGCACCGGGGCCTCGAAGACAAGCTGTGGTGCAGGAGGAGGGACAGCTGCAAATCCTCAGTCTCTTTCTATTTTCTGCTGGCTGCTGGAAGAACAGGAGTGAGTGAGGTACTGCCTGCACCGAGAGCCGGGGCGCAGCTGAGGGGCTGGTGCTCCCCTCCAGCCCTGTCCCCTGCGATGGGCTCCGCTCTTGGGTGTCACCTCTTGCTGCCTGTTTTGTCCCGTTGACGAGGACAGCGACAGGGTTGGAAGCCATAGAGACGTGGCTGCAGCAGTCCCTGGGCCCCAGGCTGCTGTCACTGGGGCTCAGTTTCCCTCTGCCCCAGCTGGCTGGGGGACAGAGACCGCCTGGCCACGGGTGGGGTGGCATGATGCCTGGGGACGGGGAGAGCAGCACTATGTGAACCGTCACTTTGGGTAGGGGTGCCACTGGGCTGGTTAGAGACAATGTCACAGGGGTGCTGCTGCAAGAGGAGTCCGGAGGCGGCAGGAGCCCGTGAGCCTGAGGAAGCCCTTCCAGCCTGCGGCGTTTTCTCGTGGCTGTGGGGTGGCTGGCTGGCTTGTAGCTTTCCCCAGCTGCTCTGCTGCGTGGCCCTTCTGGGGCTGGCGTGGGGACGCTTCTGCTGGGCAGCTTTGGGGCTGCGGCAGGGATGGTCCTGCGGGCCGGCTGGGGCTGCACCCGGAGCAGGAGATGGGCAGGTGGTTCCTGACTACGAGATACCGGAGCTGGTTCCTCCACCCTCCTCTGTCAGGACGGTCCCTGTCAGAGCGGCGTGGGCTCTGTGGGAGCTGCTGGGGCCTTCAGGAGCCAGCAAAGTGGGTCAGGAGCCTTTCGTTGCACAGGACTTGAATGTTGCTGAGCTGAGGTTTGCAGAGACCTGCTGCTGCCTGCAGCAACCCAGGGATGGCTCCTCAGAGACCTGCCATGGGGTTTCTGACCCTGGCCCTGGGGATAAAGGGGATATGTTCTCTGGCAGGGTGAGGTTTGGCCTTAGCACCCCATGCAAAAAGAGAAAGAAAAAAAAGCACTTTAGTCCTTCTCAGCCGGCAGCTGGGCGCCGTGTACCGCTCGGGGGCTGGAGGGCCCACAGGTGTCCCAAGCTGGCTGGTGTCCCTCAGCAGCACCTTTGCAGGGATGCTGCTCCGGGCCTGGGATGAAGCAGGCTGGGGGGGGCTCCTCCCTGAACAGGGCCTGGGGTGACCCCCAAAGGATGGGGCTGTCCAGCCGCCTGCCCAGCCTGATGCTGGGGGCCAGCGCTGGGCTCCCAGGATGGCACGAGGAGCCCAGTGGAGCCCCGACGTGACACCAAGGGTGCCAGAACCACTCTCCCCATTTTGTGGGGCTGTGGGGGAGGATGGTGGGCACTGGCTGGGGCACCGCACAGGGGTGAGCAGTGCTGGGGCCCTTGCCCTGCTCCTCTGTGGTGCCGTGGGGCTCCCAAGGTGCAGCCCCGTCCTAGCCCTGTGGTCCACAAACGCAGAGGGGTGCTGGGTCTGCCCCAGGAGCCGAGCCCTCCCTGGCACAGCCCTGTGCCGTGACTTTTCCAGCCTCCCCGCCTGCTGGTGAGGCTGTCCCGTCCTTCCTGCTGTCGGTGATGCCCTCCTGAGGCTGGGAGGGGGTTGGGTCTGTCTGGAGCAGTGCTTGTACCCCAGCACCTGCCTGAGCCCCGTTCCCCGTCTGCTCGGCTCGCCCTGACCTTGCTCTCAGCTCAGCATCCTCTGCCACTTTGGCCATATCTGCACTACGCCAGGCTTGTGTCTGTGGTTTGTTGATGGTGAATAATAATGCACTTTAAAAATAACGTGGCTTGTAGCCTTTGTCATAATAAAGTGGTAGCAAACATCCTGCGGTTTGCTGGCCTCTGTTACCCCAGGGAGCAGCTGGCAGCGGCACATCCCCTGCCTGTCCTGCCTGCTGTCCCCTACGCGGTGGTCGGGGCTCCTGAGCCACCGGCTGCCCAAATCCCCACCAGCTCAGGCCTGGGAGGTGCTGGGGAGGGCAGGACGTGCCTGTGTGGGTATGAGCGTAGCAGCGGGCTGCACAGCATCCATCCAGCCCTGGCGCTCTGCATCCTGCTCCGGGAGGGGGAATTGCGGTTGTCCGGGCTGGTTCCTCCCCCAGGTACAGGCTGAGCCACGGTGGGGACAGAGGAGCTGCTGCCCCTGTGTGCCCAGGCTGCCGAAGCCAAGGCTGGGGAGTGTCAAACGCCGTCATTCTGCCTTTATTTGAGTATCTTCACATCTCATTCAACAAAACGGGGTTTTGAAAAATAAAGTGCCCAGTGGAGCTAGGCCTTTGGGTAGATAAATGCATTTCTGTAACGTTGCCTTACCACAATACAGCAAGTGAACAGGAGCTTTCCCTGGGCTGGAAGTAATCGGCAGGACCGGCGCTTCGTACAGAGAAGTAGCAAACTACAGACCACGTACCATGACGCGCGGAACATGACACCCGACAGGAGCTTCCGTTTGGTTTTTTATACAAACCGATAGAATAAAAAAATCAGAGTGTAGTAGAATATCCAGCAACAAAAATGGTAGAAAGGATCTGTACCTGATCGTATGAAAGCAGCATCTCGGCAAAGTGCAGTGGCGTCATGCGTGGCAGCCGTCGCCCGCATGGGCAGGGTATTGCTCGGCGCGCCCCGGGCTGTGCCCCGAGGCTGGGGGTCGCGTGGCTTCCTTCGTGGCTCTGGCTAAGCGAGCAAAGCAGCGGGTAAATCTACGCGCGGGCATCGCTAACGGGGCAGCGGGAGCCGGGGTGGGCTGCCCAGCCCCAGAGCTCCCGGCCGGAGGCAGGGCAGGATTTGGCAGCTGGTGGGAGGCAGCAGCCTGCCTCCGGCGTGGGGGGCTGCCGGTGTGCCCGGGGCCAGCGGGGCTGGGGCTTGGTGGGTCGCGGCCGTGCTCCGGGGCCGGGTCGGTGGTGGCCGTGCGGAGGAGCTGGCGGTCGGTGCGGTCCGGAACGGCCCGGAGGTGGGTGTTGGCAGTTCAGGTGTGCTTGGCCCTTTGGTCCCGCAACGCTCGCTCGTCCCCGGGCGGCTGCCAGGGCTGCGGGGGCTGCAAGCGCGTCCCACCCCCCGGCCCCGCTAGTCCCCTTTTGCCTCCTCCAGGATCTGGGGCAGGTTCTGGTCCTTGCGCACCGACAGCGGTTTGGCAGCGCTGCCATAGTCCTGGATGGCCTTGGGCTCGTTGGTGTGGTAGGAGCCCTTGTAGCGGTGGTAGTAGAAGTACAGCAGCACCAGCAGCGCCCCGAGCAGCAGGAGCAGGAAGATCACAACTGCGGGGGAGAGGCAGTGTTGAGGGGCTGGGGGGACACAGGGGCAGGGCAGAGGCGGGGGGACACTGGCCGGGCACTCCACTTACACCCGATGATGATCCCAATCCAGCCATCGTCGTGCACATGGGGGAACTCTGCAGAGATGGAGTGGGGTGGCTGAGACTGGGCTACAGCGGGGTCTTGTCCTGGAGCATCCCCTCTGCAGCTGATGCTTGCCGGCGGGGGCTCCCTCCCCATGGGGGTCCCACCATGGCACCTACCTGTGCCCATGTACCAGGGGTCCATCTCAGGAGGGATGAGGATGGTGGTGAGGGGGAGCATGGAGGCACAGCTGGACTCCACCAGCTCCCCCCGGATGCTGTAGGGCCGCATGACACTGGTGGGGTGGAAGATGGCTTTGAGGGGGACGAGGCTGTTAAACTTCACCCCCGAGAGGCAGCCTGAGAAGCCGGGCGTGTTGTAGCGTTGGATCTCGGGGTCAATCACACCAGTCTCTGCGGGGGCACAGAAGGAGAAGGCTCATCCCCTGCGAAGGGCAAGGACTGTGCTGGGCAGAGGAGACCCCAGAGATCCCAGCGTGGGAGGGGGCAGCCGAGGGCAGGACCCAGCTCACCCATCACGCGCCCCAGGTACAGGTTTTTAGGTGAGTCCAGTTTGCTGTCCACGAACAGGGTGAACTGCTGCTCCATGACGGGGAGATAGTCCACCTGGGGGGCAGGCACACGGCGTCAGTGCCCGCTGAGCCTCCTCTGCCTCCTGCCTCCCTGCCCATGCCCCCTCCCAGCCTGGCCCCCAGCCCCGCAGCCCCCCAGATGCCAGCGGGGTGGGTGCCCTCGCCCCATACCTGGGTGTACAGCGTGCGGTGCAGGCGGGTGATGTTGACACGGTGGGGTCTCCCGTCCGTCACCGGCTTGGTGGTGAGGGCGAAGACGTAGGGGCTGGTGCCCAGCTGGTAGCGCAGTTGCAGGCTCCCTGCGAGCAGAGCAGGGCCGTCAGCGGTGCAAGGGCTCCCAGCAGGCGAGTCCAGCCCCTCCGTAGGGCTGGTGACTGGCATTGAGGGGGAGGAGGGTCCCACGCAGCGCTTGGGGAGGCTCTGGGTGATCCCCAGGGCAGGGAGCCCTGTCCTCACCGTCATCCTTGATAAGCACGGCCATGTAGTCCTTGACGAAGGAGCTGACGTAGAGCAGCACGGCAGGTGCCGAGGTGGTGCTGAAGCTGAAGCTGACCTCCTCGCTGGTGAGGTTGTAGCCAGGCAGGGGCTGCCAGGGGCTGCTGATGATGCTGGCGAACTCGCGGGCGGCGTAGAGTGACACTGGCAGGATGTTGTACCTCACCCAGGTGCCCTCCTCGAAGTAGCCGCCGATGTCTGCGGGGGGACCCACAGGGTGACGGGACCGCCGGCTCCTCTCCCCCACCCCAATGCTGGGGAAGGTCCCCAGGCTCGGTTTGGGTGGGTGCAGCCCCTCACCGTGGTTGCAGAAGGGCCCGGTGAAGGCAGAGACGCTGCAGTTGCAGCTGTAGTGGCTGTAGCGCTCGACGCAGAGCCCGCTGTTCTGGCAGGGCACCGGCGGGTTCTGGCAGTGGCCGGTGCAGTTGACCCGCACGCCCTCCGTCTCGTTGGCTTTGCCCTCCAGGTTGAGTGTCACCCCATTCATCCGCAACGCCCGCAGGCACCCCAGGAACGGGCGCATCTTGTGCTCCGCGGCGCCTGCAGCGGGGCCAAGACTCAGCGCCCTGCGGCACAAGGGGACATGGGGACACTGGGACACGGCTGGGGGCTCTCACCGACGTAGAGGGGTCTGTCAAAGTCCAGGCGGACGAAGCTCTGGGGGGGGGCTGGCCGCACCACCCAGGGCAGCTTGTCCACCCGCAGCCGTGCCAGCTTGACGTTGAGCTCAGCCTTCACCTGGTGCCACTCGTCATCGTTCCAGGGCACCGTTGACCGTACCGTCAGGTTCTCGTCCCCATTCCCGATGTCGTAGGCAAACACCACATCCTTGGTGGCTGCAGGGACATGGTGTCGGGAGGAGCCCCCAGCCCCGCTGCCCCCCACGCCCCCGCTCTCCCTGCCCGCCCGTACTGTTGAGCTCGATGCGGATGTAGTTTCGGGTGCCGGGGTTCTCCAGGAAGACACCGGACAGGGCAGTGGTCTTGAAGTAGAAGGAGATGTCGAGGCTGTGGTTGGCCTGGAAGGTGGGGAAGAGCAGGGCTGCACCCCTGTTGAAGGAGATGGTGTTCCAGGTGTTGCCTGCGGGGAGCAGGAGGGGCAGTGAGGGATGGGCATGAACCCCCAGCAGGCAGAGGACCCCACGGACATGGACCCCCACAGGCACGGGCCCTCTGCAGGCAGGGGACCCTCTGTGGGTCCGGTCACTCACGGTCTCCATAGCACCTCAGAGGCCCCAGCAGAAACTGGGCTTCAGAGCCAGAGCGGTTGGTGTCTCCGACCACCACCTGGGTGACGGGCAGGTGGTCCACGAAGGTCAGCAGACCCTTGTCTGTCCTCCTGCAAATGGCATATGCATTGCAGGAGCCGGGAGGGGCTTCTGCCTCTTTGCCAGCCTGCACCCCCGCCTGACCCCCCCTGGAGCCTGCCTCCTCGTGCCTGCAGCCCCCCCCGGCTCACCACAGCGCGTGGTCAGCATCGCAGTTGCAGAAGTACTTGGGGTCGGCGCAGTTCTTGTCCAACCCGCAGGCGCAGCGCTGGATGCCCGGCCGCGAGCCCCCCCAGTAGTAGTGCCGCTCGTTGTTTCGGCCCATCCAGAAGCTGAAGGGCAGCCCGGCTGCGAGCACAGGGGAGGGTGAGGACATGGTCCCACAGCATGGACCCACGGCACGGCCCCACGGCACGGCCCCGCTCCCCCTGGCACTCACAGGGGGTGTTGAGCAGGCGGGAGCTGTAGCAGTGGAGCTCGATGCGCTGCTCACAGTACTCGGAGGCATTTGCCAGCGCTGAGACCTCGGCCCAGGAGGCGTTCCAGTACTCCACGGCCCCCAGGTAGGGCTGGTCCACGCTGGAGCCCGTCACCCGTGTGGCATAGTGGCGGTTGTGCCGGATGATGGTCCATGCTCGGTCCTCTGCAGAGGCAGGGGGCTGTTAGGACTGGCCCCCGGGGACACCCCTGCTCCCTCCATCCTGCTCTGGCACTGCTACACAGGCAGAGGCTGGTCCCTGGGGGCACCGGGCAGGGGGACCCCCATGCCCTCCCGCTGCCCTCACCTCGGATATCACAGTACACTGTGAAGGGCTTGAGCGGCCCACTGCCATCCGGGTCGATGGTATAGTTCCCCGAGGTTTTCCCACTGACCCGGTAAGCATCACATGACTCCTTGTAAAGGGCTGGAAGAAGGAAATGGGGCTGGGGTCAGCGCAGGGGGGGCACTGGGCAGCAGGAGGGGTCGCAGGTGCCCATAGTGCCCCCAACCACGAGGTCCCAGGCTCACATTTGTGGCAGGTCTCCCCCTTGTACCCCGTCAGGTCGCAGATGCACATGAAGTCATCCCAGGACTGGATGCAGCGGCTGTCGTGCTCACACAGGTTGGGGGTGCACCTGAGAGCACAGAGGGCTCCTGTCCTGGCACCAGCGCAGCCCCCCAGCCCTCACCTGCTCCCAGCCAGCACCCCCATCCCAACTGATACCTGTCCGTGATGCCGCAGACGTTGAAGAACACGTTGAAGTACTGTGCCAGCCGGTGCCGCACCAGCAGCTCCACGTCCACAGGCTGCATGTCCACGTTCAGCATCTGCAGGCAGCCGTGGAAGGCTGTCTGGTTCGACCGGCAGCCGGTGACCGAGGCCGGCTTGGGGCAGCCTGCAAGGCACAGTGGGGTGAGCGGCCCCCAGGCACCCATCGCCCCTGCCCCCCGCCCCGCCGCCCACCTCCAAAGAAGTACTGGCTGCCGGTGCGGAGCTGGAAGGGGTGCGCCACTCGAAACTCAGCGCCATCGTCATCGTCGATGGTCACCACAGCCGAGCCGTCCCGTGCCACCAGCTGCACCGAGTGCCAGAAGCCATCATTCAGGCGATGCCCTGCGTGGGGAGAAGAGGGTGCATGGGGACGCACCGCTGCCAGGCCGGCCTCCAGCCCCACGCCGGCTTCCCAGCCCACCTGCGGCAAACTCCAGCTTCTTCTTGCCAGGCTGGGCGATGGAGACGTTGATCTGCCCCTCGCTCAGCACCACCTCCAGGGAGCCCAGGCGGTCAGCAAAGCTGGTGTAAAGCAGGAGCCCGGCAGTGTCCCAGGAGCGAAAGCGGAAGCTGACGGACAGGCGGTTCCTCCGCGGGATCCCTGGCACCCGCACGTAGTTGTTGATGCCAGCAAAGGTGATGGGGTTGTTCAGCTGGTCCTGGCAGTAGTGGCCTACGCTGCCCTGGGGGTGACCACGGGAGGCAGTGAGGAAGGGGACGCTCCCGTGGCAGGGAGCCCCCCCATCCCCACAGCCCTGGCCCTGATTGTCCCCGCTCAACCCCGCTGCCTGGCAGTGCCGGGCAGGTGCCCCGGGCCATGGACGACCTCATGCAGTCAATGCAGCATCGCATGGCTGAGCATGGCCACTGCCTGGCCTCACGTCACCCCGCAGCCGGGCTGGGGACCTGGCCCCGGGGAAGGGGTCACCCCGCAGCACGGCTGGGGACCTGGCCCAAGGGGTCACCCCGCAGCGGGGCTGGGGACCTGGCCCTCCTCCAGAAAAGGGGTGTTGTGTTCGCACAACAGATCCCCCAGGGCTGGACCTCAAAGCGGATGTTGTGTCTCCGGTGCCGGGCCAGGTCAGCGATGTTGACCCCATTGAAGATGATGTTCTCCACGCAGCCGCGGAAGTTTTGCCGGTAGGTGAGGTGCTGCTTGTCCTGGTCGATCACCCCCCCGAAGAAGAGCTGGGAGGCACAGGGAGGGCTCAGCCCTTCGCCAGGGGACACCGTGGGTCAGCATCCCAGCAGCTCCCCCAGCAGCACCCACCTCGGTGTCAAGGTCCAGCTGGTCGAAGGTGCCGTGGCAGCGGAAGCGCTTGACCTCTCCATCCAGCGTCAGGTTGACGTGGTGGCCGTAGCGCTCGATGTGCAGGGAGTGCCAGTGCTGGTCATCCAGGAGGCTGCCCACCTCCACCGTAGTGTGGCCCTCGCTGGCGTGCAGCGGGCTGCTGCCTGGGGAGGGGCAACCTCAGCTGGCAGCCCCCCAGCCCTCCAGCCCCCCACCCCTCAGCCCTGCCTCACCTAAGCTGATGTGCAGGAAGAGCCGGGCTTGCTTGAGCTCCACCGTGATGTAGTCACCCTGCGAGCCCTCCCCATGCATCAGCACCCCGTCCTGCTCCAGCGTCTTGAAGTTGAAGGAGATGTCATCCTGGAGGGTGCTGATCTTCTTGGCCCGGAAGCGGTAGGAGATGGCATCATCCCCATCGAAGTAGAGCACATGGGACCCTGGGGAGAGCAGAGCGGCCCCCAGCCACGTCACTGCCCACAGCAGCTGACCACCCGGTGCAGGGAGCGCTCCTTTCAGCTATGGTTTGTGCCAGAGCTAACGACTGCAGACCTCTCGGACACAATCCCCTCTGGGAAAGGGTTTTCCGGGTGTGCTGGACCCAGGGGCTGGTCCCCTGCCACGTGGGTGGCTGGGCCAGGGTGCCACCCTGTGTGGGGCTGCCAGAGCCCCCGGCCCGGGTACTCACGGTAAGGGCAGCCGTAGAGGCCCAGGCGCAGCCCGATCTTCCCGCGTGGGTTCCAGGCCACCGGGATGATGCGGATGTAGCGCGCGAGGATGGGGTAGTGCAGGTCGTGCCGCACCACCCCGCTCTCATTCACGTTCCCAAAGAATGTCTGGGGATGAAGGGCCGCCATCAGCACCTCCTTGCTCCGGGCTGGGGGGGGGGTGTCCACTCCCCCCAGGGGACCCCCTCCCCTAGGGGCCCCCGGGCTCCCCCTTACCCAGTTGCTGCCCTGCTGGAAGAAGGGTTTCCAGCTGGTGGGGTGGTCTCCGTAGAGCACGATGTAGCGCGTCAGCCAGTCGTAGGTGTTGAAGGTCCCCTGCGTGGCCACCGCATTGATCCGGTGCTTTTGCATCAGGTCGATCTGGAGCCAGGGCTGCTTGTCACGGGGGTCGGGGGACCAGCCGCTGGTGCCTGTGGGGGCGGGGGGGGGGGGCGGCTCAGCTGGTCCCACAGCCTGACACCCCGCAGCTCCCAGCTGACTACAGGTGGGAGCTGGAGGGCTGCGGGGCTCTCCCCCACCCCTGGGGGATGCTGAGGGCTCTGTGGTGGGCACCCAAGGACCCCTCAGCCCTGCGCAAGGCAAGACTTTACCGGGAACAGCCCCTGCCCACTGTCCCCCACCCCACTTGCACCCCAGTCCCACGGGGGGACTCACTGTGCAGCCGGGCAAAGCTGGACGAGTAGAAGATGTTGTATCTGGAGGAGGCACCGATGGATGAGGAGTAGAGGGGAGCAACAAGCTCATCGTAGCAGGGTCCTGCAGAGAGAGCAGGGTGGGGGGCTGGGCTCGGGGCACTGAACTGGGTGGTGTCCCTGCAGCAGCTCCCCCAGCTCAGCCCTGCAGACCCTGCAGGCTTTGCCGGGTCTGGGGACCCTGTGGACCCCACAGACCCTGGGGGCTCAGGGGACCCCACGGGCTCTGTGGGCTCCAGGGACCCTGCAAGCTCTGGGGGCTCTGGGGATCCCACGGGCTCTGGGGGCTCCAGGGACCCTGCAGGTGCTGGGGGCTCTGGGGACTCCGGGGACCCTGCAGGCTCCAGGGACCCCATGGGCTCTGGGGGCTCCGGGGACCCCGTGGCTCCGTGGGCTGGTGGCGCGGCGGGTCCGGCTCCCGCTCTCCCCTCCCACTGCAGCGGAGCTGACACACCTCTGCGGGCCCCGGCGCCCGCCGCCTCCGCACTGACGTGGGCACCGGGACCCCCCCGCCCCGCCCCGCCCCACCCCACCGGGGCACGGTCCCGCGTGGGAGACCGGGGGGTCCCCGTGCAAACCCTCGCGGCACCTGCAGAGGATGCTCTGGCGGGGCCGAGGTCCCTCGCCCCTCGCAGGGCCCCCCCGGCGGGGCCGGGCAGGGCCCGGGCGGGTTTGCTGCACCCCCAGCCCCGACTGCAGGGCCAAGGGCAGCCGCGCTGCGTCCGTGCTGCATCACCCCTGCCTGCATCATCCCGTGCCTCTATCGCCCCCGTCTCCATCATCCCCTGCCTGCATGGTCCCCCGCCTCCATCATCCCGTGCCTCCATCATCCCCTGCCTGCATGGTCCCCCGCCTCCATCATCCCGTGCCTCCATCGCCCCATCTCCATCACCCCCTGCCTGCATGTCCCCCGCCGCCTCCATCACCCCCACCTCTATCCCCCGCAGCCAGCGGGTCCCCGGGCCACTGCGGCCTGGGGGAAGGGGCCAAGGCCAAGGCCCTCGGCTCAGAGGGGCCGCAGGGGGCTGCTCGGTGAGGCCAGGGCCCTGCCAGCCCCCGGGCCTGAGCAGCCGCCCCCCAGCCCCACCCTCCCCGCGGACGGGACCGGCCCGGTGCAGCCCCTCGGCGGCGCTGGCCGAGGTTCTGACGGAGCCCGGCCGGGTCCCGCGGGGCCGCCCCCCGCCCCCGCCGGGATGCTCCGACACGGGGCCGAGCTGGGGGGGCTGGGGGGCCCCCTCCCCGGTACGGACACGGGGCCGCAGCGGGCCGGGGATGCGGCGGAGCGGGGCGGATGCCCGGGGCAACCCGGGCATCCCCGGGCATCCCGGGTGCCCCCGGAGGCTCGGGGCGGGTGCGGTGCCGACGGCGGGGGGCGGGGGGGCTGCGGCGGGACGGCCTCGGGCAGTGCGCGGGGGGTGGGGGGTGGGGGGGCGGCCGCCCGTGTCCGGCGGTGACCTTGGGGACGACGCGGAGCGGGACGGCGGGGGATGCCATGGGGTGCCCGGGGGAGAACGGGTGATGCTGGGGAGAACTGCGGGGGGAGGGCTGCGGGGGCTGCTCGGGCGGGCCGGGGCGGCGGGGGTGCGGGGCCGGGCGGCGGGTGCGGTCCCGCATTGCGGAGCGGCCGCTCCCGGGGCTGCGGCCCCACTTACGTGCGAGGCAGCGGGGGCCGGGGCACAGGAGGCCGGCGCAGGCGGCGAGCAGAAGCCCGAGGAGGCGGCGAGCGCCCATGCTGGAGCGCACCGAGCGCCCTGGGCGCCGCCGCTCCCGGTGCTGCAGCCGCGCGGCGGAGCGGGGCCGGCGGCTCCGCCCACGGGGCGGGGGGGGGGCGGGGGCGGCGGGGGGAGGGGGGCGGCCCCGGGACCGGCGGGGGGGCGCGGGGGCCGGGCTGGGCGTAGCGCAGAGCCCCGGGGCCCCTCTCGGCGTCGCCCCCGCGGCCGCGCCCTCGGGGGATGCTCCCGCCGACACCCGGTTCCCCCGGTCCTCGGTACCGCTGCCCCGTCCCGGAGCAGCGCGGGGTACCGGCTGCCCGGGGCTGCAGCCGGGCCACGGCTCGTGGGCTCGGGGACTCGGGGAGCCTGGGCAGAGCGGGGCACGGGCAGCGCGGGGCGTGGAGCGGGTAAGCGGGGCCGTGCACGGAGCTCCCCGGGCATTACCGGTCCCCGCGTAGCCCCCGGCCCTCGCTGAGTCCAGCCCTGCCCTGAGCCCCGCTGGGACCGGCAGCCCCAGCTCCCTGCAGCCCCGGACTCCCACAGCCCTGCAAACCCACAGCCCTGGACCCCCACTGCCCCAGCCCCCCGCAGCCCCAGCGCCCCACAACCCCTGCCTCCCACAGCCCCAGCTCCCCGCAGCCCCAAGCCTCCCACAGCCCCGGACCCCCAAAGCCCTGCAGCCCCACAGCCCTGGACACCCACAGCCCCAGCCCCCCATAGCTCCGGACCCCTGCAGCCCCAGCGCCCCACAGCCCCAGCCTCCCGCAGCCCCAGCTCAGCGCCCACGGTGGGGGAGGATTGGAGTGATGCCCACCAGCCCTCCCGCAGCAGATGTGGTGCCAGTTTGTAATCAAGCTGCAGATTAAGGCCTGCAGGTTTTGGGGTCGCCTGTCTCTCCAGTGGTGCAGAAGACGGGATTTAGCCTGTGGCTTTTTGCAAACATCTCCAGACACTCCTGGAGGCGCTGGCGGGGGGCTGGCAGCTGCATGGCCTACATATGCTGCCTGCCCCACAGACCACGGAGGTCCCTGTGTCTCCCCGGCTCTGCAGGGGGTCCCGCGCTCCCAAGAGCCCAGTGCAGCACCCCCAACCCAGCCCCAAGGGATGGGGATGCACCGGGGGCCACTGGGTCCAAGCAGGCTCTGGGTGCTGGGTGCAGGCAGCTCCGCGCTGCTGGCACGAGGGTGCTGCCCACCAGGCCCAGCAGCACTGTGGTGGGCACCTGGCTGCCGCTGGGCAGGGCAGCGTGGCTGTCACCTGCGGGCAGCGGGTGCCGGGGTGGCTTCCTGCGCAGGCAGAGCCAAGCCTGGGGCTGGTGAGCGAAAGGGGGAACAGAAAGCCCCAGGTGCAGTGGGGCCAGGTGGCAGCCAGCGGCACACCATGAGCTCTGCTACTGGGAGCTGGAGCCCTGTGGCAGACCCTCCTGTCCCCCAGACCCTCGCAGTGCCTGTGGGTCCAGCCCCAGGACAGACAGCCACACCTGGCCTCATCCTGACACCCCAGAGGTGCTGCTGCTCTAACCACAACCCCACATCCCATCCCTGTGCTGGGTCAGGTCTGTGGTGGCCCTGGCAGGGGCACGCAGGGTCCCTGCTCTGCACACACAGCTGGCTGCAGGGCAGCATTTGCCCCAGGACCCTCCTCCCTGCCCTTCCCCCCGGATGCAGGGTGCAGGATGGCACCCCCAGAGCCACCACAGAGTGGAGGTCTGCAGCCAGCATCCTTGCACTGTAGGAGGAGCAGGGGAGGGGGACAGACCCTCCAGCAAAGAGCCTTGGGAGCACCCCAGGGCCCAGGGGCTGGGCTGCCTCTGCCCAGCCGCCCTCCAGCCGGGGCACAGCAGCTCCGTGGCCCCGCTGTACCCTGAGCCCTGGCAGTGAGCTCCTGGGGCTGGCAGGAATCCTGCCCGCTCCCCACGCCCAGCTGGAGGCAGCGGGAGGGCCGAGGGCAGAGCTGGGATAAACCACAGCAGACAGCTGTAGCGGGAAGAAAGGGGGATTGAGGGATTACCGCAGCAAAGGGCTCAAAGCCCATTAAAGCTGGGGATCAGTTTGCTTCCCCCTGGGGAGAAGTAAAGTAGGGCCTCTGCCCCACAGGAACTAATCTGCCCCTTAATGAGGAGTTGGGGAATTTTGTTGTCAACAACCAGCAACGCGCCTGCCCAGCGCCGAGGGGGTGTGGGGGCATGGAGCAGAGCTGAGACCCCCGACCAAGGGGGACGCCCTACACCAGCAGCTGCCCCAGTTCCTGGAACCACCACATTTCCCATCAGGACGAACTGTTCCTGGACTGGATTCGGCTCTGCTTGTCCCATCAGAGCAGCGTTCCTGCCTGTGCCGGCTCTGTGCCAGCCCACAGCAGCCCACGCTCTGCTCCTTGGCCCCGTTCGCTCCAGCCTCCCCTCCAGCCCAGCAGGGGCTGCCCCTGTGGGGCAGGAGTCGCAAACAGCCCCGGGGTGGGCTGGGGTCTCCTGCACGTGCTGTGTGCCCTTGACCAGACCCTGCTTCCCCCGATCGGGGACTCCCAGGTTTGTTCCCCAGCCTCGCGTGACAGGGGCTGAGCAGAGCTGCTATTTCTGTCCCCGGCACACAGATGCTAGCCACAAAGTAAAAGATGCAGGATGGGCTCTGGAGTGGGGTCGCATCTGCCTCCTCGCCTTCCTCCCCGGGGCTGGGTTTGTGCTCTCCACCGCTCTCGGTATCGGGAGTGGCACGTGGTCAAACCACAGGTTGCAGAACGCTGAGACGCCGACGGCTCCAGACTCACCGGCCAGGGGGAAAGGTCCTGTGGCGTGATGCAGGAGCAGGTGAGCAGCTGCAGCGTGAGGGGTTCGCTGGGGGCCAGGCGGGGACCCCCTCACTGGCTTTTCTTGTTGCTTTTAATCCGTTCTCTTGTGAGCCATGTGGGTTTGGACTGAAAGGCAAAGCCCCAGGGAACGTCAGGCAACACCTGGTGCTCCAGGTCCCTGGGGTCCAAAGCAGGGAAGGGGCTGGGGGAGCTGCTAGGGAGTCAGCCTGCCCTGGCGCTGGGGTCAGAGCCCACCTGTGGTCCCAGAGCAGGTTTGGGGATCAGGTCTGGGCTCGCTGATGGGAGCCAGAGCACAACTGCTGTTGTGAGGCTGCTCTGAATCAGAAACGTGCTGCATCCTGGCCTCTGTGGCAGCGGGGTCGCTTCTGCCCTGGAGCAGGGCTGAGAGGCTGGGAGCTGTGAGCACCGAGCACCGTGCACAGCTGCCTGCAACCTGTGCACAGCAGCAGGATGCTGCGGGACCTCCCTGGCTGGGAACAGGATTGGGCAGTGTGGGGTTGTGCCAGCACTGGGGTCCCCGGGGGGGTGGGGTGGGGGGTCCTTTAGGCAGGTCCCTGTACACTCCCTGCGCAAAGCTCCCACCTGGAGATGCTGGCATGGAGCCCCAAGGGCCAGATGGACAGAGCGACCAGGGCCATGGGCTGGGTGCTGAGCCCCAGAGGACGTCAGGAGAAGCTCCCCTGCAGTGGGTGCACAGTTAGTTCGTGGGACAGGGTGCTGTGCTGGGATGCCGTGGCTGGGGTCACGTCTCGCCACCAGCTCTGCGCTGCAGGCGGCTGCTCGGGAAGCGCGTGGTTGCTCTCACAATGACTGAGCACAGCAAACCTCTGCTGCCTTGGGGTGGGTGTGAGACAGAAACCATCCCGAGCACAGGACCAGGGGCCACGGCACACTTGGGCTCCGCGTGGTAGGGCTGGGTGGAGGAGGGCTGCCCTGGGTGCAGTGTGTTGCACCCTGCAGCTGGGCTGCTGCCTCTGAGCATCCCTGACTCAGCCTCCCTCCATGCAGGTGACCCCCAGCCCCACCTCAGCAGACCTGATCACCACCACCGACTTCTACCCCTGGGAGGACGGGTACTTGTGGGAGGACGGCATGCTGCCCGAGCTCTGCGAGAAGCAGGCAGTGCAGGACTTAGCCCGCACCTACCAGCCTACTGTCTACCTGCTGCTTTCGCTGCTGGGCATGGTTGGGAACGGACTCGTGCTGCTCACGCACATCCGTTATCACCGGGCACACAGCATCACCGACGTCTGCCTCCTGCACCTTGCCCTGTCTGACTTTCTGCTGCTCCTGACGTTGCCTTTTGCCATCATCAACACGCTGCAGGGCTGGTCCCCAGGCACAGCTGCCTGCAAGGCACTGCAGGGCCTCTACGCCCTCAACTTCTACAGCGGCTTCCTCTTCCTCACCTGCATCAGCGTGGACCGCTACGTGGCCATCGTGCGGGTGCCAGCTGCCTGCCGCCTGCGCCCACGGGCTCGCCGCCACGGCTGGCTGACGGCGGGGCTGGCCTGGCTGCTGGCCACGCTGCTGGCACTGCCCCAGTTCATCTACGGCCGAGCGGAGCAGCACCAGGACCTCCACGTCTGCCGCATCGTCTTCCCCCCTGCAGTCTCGCGGGCAGCCCGGGGGGCCACCAACCTGGTGCAGGTCGTGCTGGGCTTCGTGGTGCCTTTCCTGGTGATGGTGAGCTGCTACGCAGCCGTGGCCCGGACGCTGCTGGCGGCCCGCGGTGCCCAGCCCCACCGGGCACTGCGGGTGCTGCTGGCCCTCGTGCTGGTGTTCGTGGCCCTGCAGCTGCCCCACAGCCTGATGGTGCTGCTGGATGCAGCCGAGCTTCTGGCCAGCTGGGAGGTGACCTGTGCCCAGAGCCGCCGCAAGGACATGGCGCTGCTGGTCACCGGGGGGCTGGCATACCTGCGCTGCTGCCTCAACCCGCTGCTCTACGCTTTCCTGGGCCAGCGGTTCCGCCAGGAGCTGTGGCTGTTGGCCAGTGATGCCGGCTGCGTGGGGCCCCTCGACCCGCGCTGCTCTAGCTGCCCCAGTCCCCGCCGACGGGCATCGCTCTCCACCTTCCAGGACATGATATAGGGACACGGTGCCCATGGCCGGGGCAAGGACAAGCACCCTGGGGCTCGGCCCCTCCATGGCTCCCCAGGGAGAGCCTCGCTCATGCACAGACCTGCCCTGGGCCCTGGCAGAGCAGCCTGGCAGGGGCAGCACCGGACAACCTGCATGGTGCCTGCACACGCGTGGACAGAGGGAAGAGCAGCCCCGCAGCGCCCGTGCGCCCTGCAAGCACCTCTGCTGCCTGGCGAACCGCTGGGCCGTGGGGACTCTGCTATGTCACATGTGCTGCAGGGGACCATGCAATGTCACATGTGCTCAGGGGGGCCATACAATGTCAACGTGCTCCAGGGGACCATGCAATGTTGTGCGTACTCTGGGGGGGACACAATGCAATGTCACATGTGCTCCAGGGGACCATGCAATGTCATGCACACTCTGAGGGGGACCACACAGTGTCACACGTGCTCTGGGGGAGCTGTACAATGTCACGTGTGCTCTGGGGGGGCATGCGATGTCACATGTGCTGCAGGGGACCACGTAATGTCACATGTGTTCCAGGGGAGCTGTGCAATGTCAGGCATGCTGTGGGGGGCTGTGCAGTGCCGGGGGGCTCAGGATGATGGATGCACACAGGGGGGCCCGGGGGGGCAGCTGGTTCCCACCCTCACAATAAACCCCGGTCGAGTCCCGGTGGGCGAGTGCCGTCTCCGTGAGGGGTGGGGCTGCCCCGGGGGGGTTGCTGAGCCGGGGCCGGGGCCGGGAGCGGGGAGCAGCCCCGCAGCCGCCCGTGCCCACCGGCGCTGGCCGGGGAATGCCGGCAGGCGGCAGCAGAACATCGGCGTTCCCTGACTGTCCCCTGCCTGCACCCTGCCTGCGCCCTGCCTGTCCCCTGCCTGGGCCCTGCCTGTCCCCTGCCCGCTCCCTGCATGCTCCCTGCCTGCATCCTGCGTGTGCCCTGCGTGTCCCCTGCCTGCATCCTACTTGAGCCCTGCGTGCGCCCTGCCTGTCCCCTGCCTACACCCGTGGCCCCTGCCCGGGCTCCCCCGGACCCGCAGCTCCCCGAGCCGGGGAGTGGGCAGGGAGCGGCTGGGGCCAAAATGGCCAGGCCGGGGAGTGGGGGCTCCGGGGGAGCGGGTGGGGGCCCAGGGACCGGATCCATGGTGGCCCCGGGGTGGGGGTGGGGTGGGGTGGGGTGTCCGGGCCAGGCAATCAGAGGAGGTAGCTGGTGGGCAGGAGCGGGTGTCACCCCCCAGGGCAGCCCAGCCCCTGGCCGGGGTGGTAGCAGAGCCCATGCCACCATCCCCGCAGGCAGGGGGCTGGAGGGACTGGGGGTCCCCGGGCTGGGAACAGCAGAGGCCCCCCCGGCCCCCCCCGGAAAACCTGCCCTGGGTCCAGCTGGAAACCCCCTCCTGGGGCAGGGGGGGCGCAGAGAGGCCAGAGGGACTTTCCCCTCCTCACTTCCCCATGAGCTCCTCTGCCCCAGCACATCCCAGCCCCGTGGCTCCCACCGCCTGCGGGGCCAGGGTGCTGCGGCTGGGGCTGGCACAGCCCGGGTGCCCTCGTCCCGCAGGGCTGGCACCACGCCGAGCGGCACAGGGCCAGTGCCAGCAACGCCTGGGGCCACCTGGCAGCCCCGACCAGCCGGGCTGCAGCACTCCGGGGCATCGGGAGGGTGACGGGGCCCGTCTGTGCTGCAGCCTTTTGCAGGGTCTCTGCAGCGGAGCTGGGCATGCAGGGAAGCACCTCCCGGTCCTGCTGGGGCTGGAGGCTGTTCCTGCCCGCCCGCAGGCTCCCGCGCGGGATTACCCTGTGCTCCGACTGGGAGAAGCCATCCCAGCCCCTTCACCTACTGCTGGGCCTGAAAGTGGTTACCGCTGACTCAGCAGCCGCAGAGCCTCGGTGATGGGCCCCTGGCCCCCGCAGCCCTCTGCTGACCCTGCTCGGGATTCAGGCAGCACCTGGCGCAGCAGCGCGGCTGCCCCCGCTCCCGGCCCAGCCTGCAGCCTCTGGCAGCCCTGCTCCCTTCCCACGCCAGCCCCACGGCACTGCTGGCATCGGCCCCACAGCCGTGCCCATTGCTGCCCCACTGCCATGCTGCCATCTCCCCGCATCGCCCAGCCCTGAGCTGGCTCTGTCCCTTGCACGGCCGGTGGGCTCTGCCCCGGTGCCCGGTGCTGCGGCAGCCCCAGGCTGGGGGCTCAGGCCCGGTGCTGGCTGTGTGGGAGGAGAGCTGGCAGCCCGCACCGCCGGCCCGCGCATCCCAGCACCACAGGCTCCCAGAGGCGGTGTTGACCCAACAGCTGTAGCGAAGCCAGAGCTCTGCCTGATGTGGTTTAACCCCTGCTGGGGCTCCAGCAGCGGGGCCAGGACCCGGCCGCTGCCACAGCACCCATGGCACCAGAGTGCCGCAGCCCCGCTGCCACTCGGCAGGGCCCTGGGCTAGGCTGAGCCTCGATGCTTCACCATGGCACAGGGTGTGACCCCACCGCCAGCCCCCGCCACCGGCTCCTCTCGAGGGAAGGTGCCACGGGGCCGGCGGGACAAAGCACGGTGCCCTCCCGCCCGCACCAGCCACCCGTGGGGCTGCCCACCGGCACCGCACCGGGTTGAGCCGCCTTCCCGGGACGGGTGTTGGTGCTGCGGTGGGGCCGGGGCAGCACATGGTGCCGGTGCCGCGGGGCAGCTCAACGCCGCGGCCCGTGAAGCCCCGGGGTGCCGGGACTGGCGCGGTCTCCTTGGCGCAGGGCCAGTGCCCGGTGCCGGTGCCGGCTGCAAGGTGGTGCCCGGTGCACCGTACCGGCGGTAGTACCGGGAGCCCCGGCCCCGCCGCCGCAGCCCGGCCGTGCGCACCCCCGGAGCTCCCCCCGTCCAGCGCGCGCCCCCGCCCGGCAGATGACGCAAGCGGCGGCCCCGCCGCCCCGGCCGCGCTGGCTCCGCCCCGGGCCGCGCGCGGCGATTGGCGGGGGCCGGTGACGCGCCCGGTCAGGCCCGCCCGGGGCGGCGGCGACGGCGGCGGGGCCGGTCCCGGCGGCGGCGGCGGCGGCCGGTGCGCGGCGCGGGCGGGCGGCGGGCCGGTCCCGTCGCGTCCCGGTGCCGTCGCGTCCCGTCCCGGTGGCGGCGGGACGATGCCGTTCCCGGGCGGGCTGTGGTGGCTGCTGTGCTGCCGGCAGGGCTTCACGCTGCTGCGGCGGGACTACGGCGAGGCGGACCGGGAGGCGGACGGCGAGGCCGAGGAGGAGGAGGCGTCCTTCGAGCTGCGCGCCCAGGGAGACCAGGTGGGCCGGCACCGGGACGGGCACCGGGACGGGCACCGGGGCCGCGGCGGGACCGGCGGTGCGCGGCTCCTCCCGCCCGGGGCGCACGGCTCTGCCCGGCCCGGTCCCCGCCGCCCCAGCGAGCGCGGCCGCCGCCAACCTGGGCACATCTCCGCCGGTCCCGCCGCCCGGGCTGCCCTCGGTGGGGGCGCGGGGCAGGGGGGTCGGCTCACGGGGTTCGAGGGAGCCGCTGCCCCAGGGCAGGCACTGGGGGTCCCGGAGCGCACCGGGGCAGAGCCGGGGCTGCAGGGCTGGATCCCGGCACGGGGCTCTGGCTGGTGCTGCAGCGGCGGGATGCGGGCGCCCGTCGGGGGTCGGGGCGCAGGGGGAGCCAGGGCGCTGCCAGGCCGGTGGGCCGCGGTGCTGTGCTGCCCGCACCGTCCTGCCCCTGCCTGCTCCTCGGGGCAGAGCCCGCCGGGCTGCCAGCACCCGTGCCCACTGCGGCCGTGCCTGCCCTGTGCTGCTGCCGAGGTCAGGGTGGCCAGGGTGCTGGGGGTCCCCACGGGACAGGTCCCCACGGGACGGGTCCCCGCGGGATGGGATCCTCGGGCCCGGCTGTGTCTGTGCACAGACCTGCCGGAGCATGCCGGGGCTGTTCCCAGCACGCAGCGCCCCGGGAGCATGTGCCGTCTGCGGGGAGCAGGCCTGGATCTCCCCGCTCCGGCTGCTTCCTCTGTTTAGGGAAGCGGAGCAGCGGAAACCGGCGCTTCCTCCGGCTGGGCTGCGTGGGGGCTGGCTGATAACATGGGGTGACGGGGGGAGCCCCGGCTCCCAGGGGTTCCTCCTGTCTGTCGCTGCTGCCTCCCGCGGCCGCGGGGTGCAGCCCTGCCTGGAAAGGACGTGGGGAGCGGTGACAGCCCAGTCCCGCTTGCTGCAACCCCTCTCCCCCAGCCCGCCGTGGGGTCTGTGGCACGGCTTTGCCACCGCTGGGCTGGGCTGGCTGCGCAGGCCTGGGGGCAGCCCTGAGCCCCCCGCACCGGCTGTACCCTGGCAGCGGGTCCCCTTCCCCAGCGGTGCCAGCCCTGCGGGGTGGCGGGCAGCGGGCACAGCAGCAGGGCTGGAGCTGGGCCCTCTGGGTGCCTGGTGGCAGTGCCAAGGGCATGGCAATGGCAGGAGCCATCTTTGGGCTTCCCGCATCCCATGGGCTGCGCTGGCTCCGGAGGTCTGGGCTGGCGTGGGCGGCTGTGACGCCAGCTCCCCAGGGAGCCCTTGGCTGCGGCCGGGGATCCTCGGAAACCCACAGCTCCGGCCGCCCCTTCCTCGGAGCGTGGGAGCAGCCACTCCAGCCGTGCCGCCGCGACTCCTCTCTGTTTATTTATATCCATGAGAAGGAGCCGGCCACCACCGCCACCTCCTCCTCCCGCAGATGAGGAGCCGGGCACCATCTCCGTGCCTGCAGCCGTGCAGGAGCGTGCGGAGCCCTCCCTGGCAGTGGGACAGTCGCTGGAGGAGCTGGCCCCGTGCACAGGCGCTGGTGCTGTGCGACAGGTGCCCTTAATGCCACGGGTCAGCAGCACCCGGTCTTGCCCTGCAGCTCAGCCATACCTGCAGCGGCTCCCCCCTCCCCGCCACTATTTTTAGCAGCCGTCTCTTTTTCTTGGCGTTTCGTGGCGCGCTCCGGCCTGTCGTGCCTCCGGCTGCCCCGTCGGGCTGCAGCTGGCAGGAGTGCCCGTGCATCTCCCAGCACAGCATCCACTGGTGCTGCCGCATCCCCGCACACCTGCTGGGGCACCCTGCCTGCTCCGGTGCCTGCCCGTGCCTGGGCTCTGCCTCGTGCTCCGGCACGTGTGACGGGGTCATCACGTGAGCGGCACCGTCCACGTCAAGTTGTGCTGCACAAGGAGGAACCGGCCCCTGGTCCCACTGTGGAGCCAGGGACTTCCCTGTGCCGCGTCCCACCGCCGCGGGCAGGAAGTCAGCAGCCCCATCACAATGGGACTTTGTGCCGTAAGCGTATTACTCAGCACTGACCTTGTGCAATTCTGCACGGTATTCAGCCTGCCAGGGCAGCCGAGGACACGCAGCCAGCACGCCCGCCGGCTGCCCCCGCGCCCCCAGGGTGCCCCAGCTGCATCCCCGACTCCCCTGGGGGCACTGGGGCTCCCTGCTCTGCGGCAGCAGGATGCAAGCCAGTCCCTCTGGGCCCAGAGCTGGGCTGGCAAGCAGTCAGTGGGGGGATATTTGGGGGTGCCAGGTGGTGACCATGAGGTTGAGACGTCTCCTTCCTCCCCAGGGGTCCCTGGAGGTGAGCCTAAGCCAGCCCACCCGCAGCAGCAGTGGCTCGGAGCGGTGAGTGACCCCCTGCCTCCAGCACGCCGGGCATCCCGTCACCTCCCTCGTGTGGTGCTGTAGGAGCGGGGGACCTGGCGTGCCGTGGGAGGGTGTGCTGGTACCAATGTGCACTGCACTGTCCTGCCCATGGGGACAACACCACGCTGTGCCAGTCTATCAGCTAGAGCAGAGGACAGCAGAGCCGGGACTGCCGTGCTCCATCCCCATCCCTGGTGCATCCTCGGGCACGTCTCCATTTCTCTGCCATGCCAGATGGCTTGGCTGCCGCGGGCTTAGCCAATGGAGGCCACGCGTGGCTCCTCCTGCGCTTGGAGGCTCCGCTGGGCTGGAGGCTCTGCTGGGCCACGTCCACTGGTGGAGGCTGTGCCCTGGGGTGGCATGTGCCCAGGGAGATGGGATGCCGGGGCACAGGGGCCTGCTCCTGTTCACTCCCCGTCCTCCCAGTGCCGACGCCGCTGCCAACATTCCTTCCTGGTTGTTCATTTTCCGAATTCCTTGGCAGGGCCGTGACTGCAAACAGCTTATTTTTAGCCAGGGTCATCTGCACCCGATGGCTCTGCTGCGTTCCCACCACGGGGTTGCGGGGTGCCCAGAGCCCCTCGGGACTTGGCTCACCCCAGGCCCTGGGCTGGCTCCCTGCCTGGGGGCCGTGGGAGGCACCCGTGGGCACCTGGGCTCAGCCCCGTGTTGTCCCCAGGTCCCTGCTTGTCGCGGAGGAGATGCGCAGCCTCATCATTGAGAAGGGGCCCGGGCCAGTGGAGGATGACCCCGACGCTCTTGTGAAAGGTGGGCACAGCCGAGCTGCGGCACAGGGGCCTCTGCCTCCGGGGTAGTCGGGGCTGGCAGGATCGTGCCCCAGCTGTGGCCGGATCCTGTCCCAGAGGGACAGGGAGCACCAGCTGGGCTGGTGCCAGGAAGACCCTGCCCTGTGCCGGGGAACCGGTGGGACAGATGGTGTCGACGGCAGAGGCTGAGGGTTCCCCTTCCCAGGCTGGCTGCAGCGGGAGGTGCGGGGCGGCATGAAGACCCCCTGGATCCGGCCTCGGAAATACTGGTTTGTGCTGACGCCCGACTCCTTGGACTACTACAGCAGCAACGAGAAGGGGGCCCGGCGGCTGGGCTCCCTCGTGCTCACCAGCCTCTGCTCCGTGCTCTGGCCAGACAAGCAGACCTACAAGGAGACGGGTAAGGTGCCCGTGCCCGTCGGTTGGGCTGCGCCTTCGCAGCCCCTCATGCCCCGCATCGCTCTCCCAGCCCTGGCAGCCTCCATTGCCCAGAGGAGAGGCAGCGCTGAGCCCCGGGGCATCGAGCCGGCCCGGCTGGGGCAGGGGACCCTGGGGTGAGGGTGCTGGTGTGCAGCGGGTGAGCTGTTGTGTCCCTCGCAGGCTACTGGAGTGTGACGGTGTTCGGGAGGAAGCATTGCTACCGCCTGTACACGGAGCACCTGAACGAGGCCGTGCACTGGGTGTGCGCGGTGCGGAAGGTCATTGACAGCAAAGCACCCGTCCAGACGCCCACCCAGCTGCTCATGCGCGACGTCGAGGTGAGCCGGTGGCATGGAGCTGCCCGCGCCTGCAGCTGTCGGCAGGGCTGGGATGGACAGCCAGGGTCTCGCATGCCCTGGGGTGGTGGGTGCCCATGCTAGGCGCTCGGTGGGCAGCTCGTCTGCAGCTGCTGCCATTGCCTTACCCTCCCAGGAGCACTGCGGCAGCCCCGAGGTCCTGGAGCAGATCTACCGCTGCAACCCCATCTTGCGCTACACCAGCAGCCCCCTCTACGCTCCCCTGCTGCCCTTCCCCTATGGCAGCCTGGACCAAAGCGGTGAGCACAGAGCCGGCTCCCATGCCCTGGGCTGGCAGGAGCGATGGTCCCGTGCCCTCTCTGGCCCTGGGTGCGGGTACCGGTGCCTGGGTGCTGGTGGGGCAGGGCCTGGGGAAGCCCGTGGGGCTGTTAACCTCCCCCCATCCCCTCCCCCAGCCCCCAGCCCCCGCAGCTACACCACGCTGCGTGATGAGGCCGTGAAGCTCTTCAACTCGCTGCAGCAGCTGGAGTCGGAGCGGGACCCGGTGCCGCTGATGCAGGGCGTCCTGCAGACCTGCCTGGACCTGCCGCCGCTGGTGGACGAGATCTACTGCCAGCTGGTGAAGCAGACCACGGAGCCGCCGGCGCCGGGCGGGCAGGGTGACCTGCACTACTGGCAGCTGCTCACCTGCATGAGCTGCACCTTCCTGCCCTCCCTGCCCGTCCTGCGCTTCCTGCACTTCCACCTGGACAGGCGAGTGCCTGCGGAGCTGCCGGGTGCCAGCTGCGGGCAGGAGCTTGCCGGGTGCCGGGGCCCCCATTGGTTTGGTGCCACTGTGACCCCCCTGGCATCTCTTGCAGGACAGAAAGCCGGTTCCCTGGCTCGGAGATGGCCAAGTACGCCTGCTTCATCCGGGAGGCGCTGGGGAAGACGAAGGGGCGGGAATGTGTGCCCTCCCTGGAGGAGATCCTGGTGCTAATGCAGCGGCAGGAGATGATCTGCACCGTGCACTGCCCGGGGGCACCCGCCTGCAGCGTGGCCATCAGCTCCCACACCACGGCCGAGGAGGTGAGGGGCCGCGTCCGCACCGGGCAGGGGGCTTGGGACATGTCGGCACGCAGGGCTGGGTGGGCAGCATGCCATGGGAGGTGAGGGGCTCCTGTGGGTCTCTCCCAGCTGGGCTGCGATGGAGAGGGGCTGGGGGCCACCTGCCTTTGCCCACCGTGACCCGTCTGTGTCCCTTTGCAGCCCTGAGTGCCGCAGCCAGGGACGCGCAGTCACCGTTGGTTGCCTTTGTCTCGCCCCAGGTGGCCCAGGAGCTGGTGTCACGCCTGGGGCTGTCCCAGAGCCCCAACCTCTTCGCACTCTACGAGCAGTCCCGGCGGCGGGAGCAGCCCGTGGGCAGCACCACGCTGCTGGCTGACGTCCTCACCAGGTTTGAAAAGTAAATGTCCCACTCTTCTGCCTACGGGGGAGCGGGGCGGGGGGGCCACGGGTGGGAGGGGACGGTGTGGGGGTGCCTGCCCCCACGCTGATGGGGTCGGCACCTTCTGCCACAGCCTGGCCGGGGAGGAGCGGGAGCAGGACCCGCCGTGCCGGCTCTGCTTCAAGCACTACGGCTTCCTGGACACGGACAGCGTGCCGCGCGACAGCCTGGAGTTCGCCCTCCTCTTTGAGCAGGTGAGAGCCATGCCAGGGTGGCCGTGCCAGGGCTGCTGTGCCATGCTGTGCCATACTGGGGTGGTCATGCCATGCTGGGGCAGCCATGCTGTGCCCTGCCCAGGGTGGCCATGCTGTGCTGTGCTGGGGTGGCCATCCCAGACCTGCTGTGCCATGCTGTGCCATACTGGGGTGGCCATGCCATGCTGGGGTGGCCATGCCAGAGCAGCTGTGCCATGCCAGGGCAGCCATGCTGGGGTGGCCATGCTGTGCCATGCTGGGGTGGCCATCCCAGGGCTGCTGTGCCGTGCCGTGCCGTGCTGGGTGGCCATGCCAGAGCAGCTGTGCCATGCCAGGGCAGCCATGCCATGCCATGCTGGGACAGCTGTGCTGGGCCCTGCCCAGGGTGGCCATGCTGTGCCATGCTGGGGTGGCCATCCCAGGGCTGTTGTGCCATGCTGTGTCGTACTGGGGCAGCCATGCCATGCTGGGGTGGCCATGCCAGAGCAGCTGTGCCATGCCAGGGCAGCCATGCTGGGGTGGCTATGCTGTGCCATGCTGGGGTGGCCATCCCAGGGCTGCTGTGCCATGCCATGCCATACTGGGGTGGCCATGCCATGCTGGGGTGGCTGTGCTGTGCCATGCTGGGGTGGCCATCCCAGGGCTGTTGTGCCATGCTGTGTCGTACTGGGGCAGCCATGCCATGCTGGGGTGGCCATGCCAGAGCAGCTGTGCCATGCCAGGGCAGCCATGCTGGGGTGGCTATGCTGTGCCATGCTGGGGTGGCCATCCCAGGGCTGCTGTGCCATGCCATGCCATACTGGGGTGGCCATGCCATGCTGGGGTGGCTGTGCTGTGCCATGCTGGGGTGGCCATCCCAGGGCTGTTGTGCCATGCTGTGTCGTACTGGGGCAGCCATGCCATGCTGGGGTGGCCATGCCAGAGCAGCTGTGCCATGCCAGGGCAGCCATGCTGGGGTGGCTATGCTGTGCCATGCTGGGGTGGCCATCCCAGGGCTGCTGTGCCATGCCATGCCATACTGGGGTGGCCATGCCATGCTGGGGTGGCTGTGCTGTGCCATGCTGGGGTGGCCATCCCAGGGCTGTTGTGCCATGCTATGTTGTACTGGGGCAGCCATGCCATGCTGGGGTGGCCATGCCAGAGCAGCTGTGCCATGCCAGGGCAGCCATGCTGGGGTGGCTATGCTGTGCCATGCTGGGGTGGCCATCCCAGGGCTGCTGTGCCGTGCCATGCTGTGCTGGGTGGCCATCCCAGGGCTGCTGTGCCGTGCCGTGCCGTGCTGGGTGGCCATGCTGGGGTGGCCGTGCTGTGCCATGCTGGGGTGGCCATCCCAGGGCTGCTGTGCCGTGCCGTACCGTGCTGGGTGGCCATCCCAGGGCTGCTGTGCCGTGCCGTGCCGTGCTGGGTGGCCATGCTGGGGTGGCCGTGCTGTGCCCTGCCCGCGGTGGCCATGCCATGGTGGCCATGCTGTGCCAGCTCACGCTGCCTTCCTGCAGGCGCACGAGATGGTGCTGCGGGGCTACGTGCCCACATCTGAGGAGACGCTGCAGACGCTGGCGGCGCTTCGCCTGCAGAGCCTCAACAGCGACTTTTCCACCCACGCCCCCTTCCCGCGCCTGGAGGAGCTCTTCCCACCCCACGTGCTGCACGCCCGCCTGCCAGCCCCCCGCCGCCGGCCCTCCACCAAGTGCCGGGGGGCCCGGCTGCGCGCGGGGCTGCTGGCTGGCGGACTCTGGGGGCAAGCGCTGGCCAAGCAGCGAGCGGAGCGGGACCAGCGCCTGCGGGGCCGCCTGCGGGAGGAAGGGGCCAGCACCATGGCCGCCATCGTGGAGAAGTGGAAACTGCTGCAGGGCATGGGCCGGCCCGAGGCCATGGCCGCCTACGTGGCGCTGGTGCGGGAGTGGCCAGGCTTTGGCTCCACGCTCTTCGATGTCGACCTGCGCGCGGTGAGGCCCCAGTGGGGCGTGGGGACGGGGGGGGGCCCTGGCAGTGGGTGGACCTGACCCCCGTCTCCCCGCAGAGCCCGGTGGGGGCCGGGCCGCAGCGGCTGTGGCTGGGCATCGGGGCCAAGGCTGTCTCGCTCTACAAGCCGGGGGAGCCCGAGCCGTTGGACAGCTTCTGCTACGGCCGCATCTCCTCCTTCGGCGCCTCCGACAGCAGCACCTTCCGCCTCTCCGTGGAGGACCGAGACCTGCTCTTCGAGACCTCCCAGGTAAGAGGCAGCCAGCCCTCCGTTCTCCCCTCCCCGGGGGCCGCAGGGTGCTGTGTGCTGCCCCGCCGTGTCGCCTCTGCCCCACAGGTGGACGAGATCGCCCAGCTCCTCAACACGTACCTCGCCTCCGCAGGCGCCCGACAGCCGCTCCGGCCCCCGGAGCCGGCCCCCAGCCCCCCCACCTCGGACCCCCCCACGCTGCCCCAGGGTCTGTGCCCCCCAGCCGTGCCCTGGCAGCACCGGCCACCGGTGGGCTCCTTGGGCAGCTAGCCCGGTGGCTGGCACGGCCACGCAGGTGCTCCTGACGGCCGGCGCGGGGAGGGCGGCGGGTCTGTGCTGGCCCCCGGCTGCTCCTTGGAGCAGGGCGATGGGGTTCGTGCTCCCCACGCCGCCGTTGCTTTTCTAGTTATTTCCTTAATTTATTTTGAGACGCCCGCACCCCCCACGTCTCCCAGCACTTTCCCTGGAGGGCAGCGGGGCCGCCGTGCCACGGTCCCTGGTGATGCCCCCAGGCCTGTCCCCGTCCCCTGCTCCCCTGTACCCCAGTGCCTTCGCCTCCAGCACTGGTGCTGCCTGGCAGCTCTGCCCGTGCCCCGGCTCTGGCCACCCTTGGCAGAGGGAGCCGGGCGGCGGTGCTGTGCCATCATCCGTCCGTCCGCTGAGCCCACCCCTCCTGGAAAGCTGCGGGCGGCTTTTGGCCGAGCCACTTCGGGGACCAGTGGGCTCCCAGTGGCTGAGCCCTGCTGCTTTGCGGTGGCCCTGTGGCAGGGCTCGTGGTGCAGGGGTGGCCGGTGGGGTGGCAGCTGGTACGGCTGGGGCTCAGCCCCTCAGTGTTGCCTCTGTAAAGTTTGTGTCGGTTCTGTCTTGGGGGGGGTGGGCGGGGGGTGGGGGCGGGGGTGTTTGTTTTTCTAAATAAATGCACAAAGGAAAAACTGGGCCTCCTGTCCCCGAGCTGAGGCTGGCAGTGGGAGGCTGGGACGGTGTGATCCCTGGGGCAGCGAGTGCAGCGGGGCCTGGGACAGGCAGCGGGACAGGGAGGAACAGCACAGCGTGTCCTTGGGGGCAGGGACCGCCGTCCCTTCGGCCCTTCGGCCAGCGCCAGCAGCCGGGCTGCTCGCTGCACCCTTTGGCATTTCATCAACAGCGCGGGCAGCTCGGCGGCCGGCTCCCCGGCACCCCCTGGCACTGGCCGCCCCGGGCGGGGGGAACTGCCCCAGCAGCGGGTGCCTCTGCGGGGCTGGTGCCAAAGAGGGCGTGGGAGCTCGGCGCGGCCATGGCGGGCGGTATTTTTAGCCTGTTGCTCTGTGCCACAGGGTCAGAGGAAAAGGCTAATTCTCACCTTGGGCTCCCTGGGCTTGGGCCGGTGCCAGTGCTGCCCCACGTCCCCGTCCCTTGCAGCCTGACTTATCATGGGGCAGGACCAGAGCTTCTGCGTCCGTCCGTCCCCAAGCCCCCATCCTTACTGGTGCTGGCGTGACACCATCCTCTCCCTCGGGCCCAGCGTGGCACAGGCACCCCCAGCCCCTCGGGAGCCCCCCTCCTGCGCAGCACCTCACCCCTGTGAAACAGCGATGCGGGCACCACATGCTTTGCGGGCAGGGCTGGCAGGGTGGTGCCGGCTCGGGTCCCTGGTCAGCCGTGCCGGCAAGTCCTTCCAGTATTTCTGGCTCTGCCGAAGCAGGCGCCCAGCACCGCCCGGGGCCCAGACAGCACGCTGCCAGCTGGGGCAGGGCTGGCCCTGCGCACCACCGGGACGTGCAGGGGAGCAGCCCCGGTTCGGTGCTCCCGCCGAGCTGGGATGCTGCTGGGCCATGGCTGCGCAGCCAGGCTGACCACCTGGGCAAGGCGAGCACTGGCCCTGGCAGCATCTCCAGCTGCTTCCCTGCCTGGCAGCTCGCTCCAGGAGCCGTGCAGGCAGCGTCAGTGCAGGAACAGCCTTTATTAAAGCAAAATAACCTACAAAAATATAGATAACATCCTGTGCCCCAGGCCTGATCTGGCAAAGGAGGAACAAGGCTCCTGCCCAGGGCGAGGACTAGCTCAGCCACACAGAGCCTTTGGCCACCGGGGTCGGCACCCAACTCTTCAGGCCAGGCCTGTTCCAAGCCCCCGGGTTCGCTCTCATCCTCCTCCGAGCGAGCGTTGCTCCCACGGGCGGAGGTTCCCTACCAGCACAGCGTGCAGCTGCCCCAGTCCCGTCCTGGGCCAGGGCACGTGGTGGAGCGGAGGCTGCCCCCCGCCAAGGGTCTTCAGGGGCCATGCTGCTCCCTGCAGAGCCGCTCCCGCTGAGGAGTGCAGCGTGTGTGTGCAGCTGGGGTGACGGCTCCACCGCGGCCGGGCAGCGCTGAGGGGTGCGAAACGTGGGCGCAGCAGAGACGAGCCCTGCCGGCGTGCGTGGAGGTGGCTGTGGGACCCTCCCACCCCCTGGCAGGGCACTCACTGCTCCTGCGTGCCCCAGGAGATGTAGTCGGGGCGCGTGGCCGCGTGGTACTCGTCGATGAGCTGCTGCACGATCTCCCGGGAGTTGTCCAGCTCATCGAAGTTGTCCTTGAAGATGTCCTCCTTGCGGAACTGCTCCAGGAAAGCCTCCCGTTTGCGCAGCTTGTCGTACTGCCGGCACGTCCGCTCAAACAGCTGGAGAGCAGTGCAGCGGTCAGATGGGACAGAGCTCCCTGGGGGTCCCGTGGGGTGGGGGGTGGGGGGCCGACCCCTCAGGCTGCTGCCTCGGAGGAGGCAGGCAGCCTGCCCCAGCCTGGCAGCGTGGTAGCTGCTACCCTGCACCCAGCCAGCACTCGGGATCAGCTCATGCTTCCGAGGCTGCCTTTGGCCTGGGAGAAAGGAGTCCCGCTGCAGCCTGACGCTGGGAAAAGGGCACCAGGGGTGCAGCAGGACCAGCAGGACCCCAGACCAGAGCCGAGCCCTGCTGTGCCCCGGAGCCGGGAGCTGCCCACCCTCCTGTCTGCAGGGCCCTCCGTGGCTTGGCGCCAGCCCCACAGAAGATCCATTTACAACTGAAAGGACACCAGCACTGCAGCCGTGGGGTCCCAGTGCTGTGTAGAGGGAAGGCACTCACCGAGGAGATGTTGGTGTGGTTTGCCATCATGAGGCCGCTGACACGGTGTGCGGACGGCAGGTACGGGGACTTGCGGGACAAAGCCACCTGGATGCTGGCAGGACCCCAGGGGATGAAGTTGGCCAGTTTCCTCTCCCGGATCCGCTGCAGACTCTTGTGAACCTGGCGGGGTGAGAACAGCAAGGGACAGCAGGGTGATGGGCAAAGCGGCCTGGTCCGTGCAGAGCCAGGAGCTGCTCCACGCAGGAAATACAGCCCCAGGAAGGCGGATTTTAGCAAACGGCCGGCAGGGAGGCTCCTCGTGGCAAGGGACTAGTGGCTTTTCCACGCGGCCACACAGAAGCAATTCGGGAGGCAGTTCTCAGGCACCCCTCAGTCTCACCCCAGGATCCCCACACAGGAAGACAGTGACCGTGCCCTTCCCTGTCAGGCCATGCCATTGCCATCAGCATCTGAAACAGCCGTGGGAGCTCACCTGCGTGGGATCCACCTCCCCCTGGATGATGTTGAGGATGGCGATGTAGCAGTGGTTGGTCTGCCGGTCTCGTCCTGTGGACACCATCACGTTTTTAGGCTGCAGCAATCTTCTCATCACATCGAGGACTGTGGTTTTCCTCACGCTGGCCACCTGCAAATGCCAGCCAGGGGTCAGAGGGAGCAGGCGTGCTGCCCTCTTGCCCTCCCCGCTGCCCTGCACACACACACAGAAGCGGAGGGCAGCTGGACGGAGAAGCCCTTGCCCTGGGGATGGGGCCACATGCAAAGTCACATGCAGGGCAGGGAAATCCCAAAGTCACACAACAGGCACAGCCAGGCTGAGAACCGGAGCGTTGGCAGAGGCTCCAGCACATGGTGAGGGACGGTGAGCTGCCCCCTCCAGCAGCACAGCAGGGGCTGGGGGCGAAGCTCAGCTGACAGGGGACGTGTGTTGTCGCTGTCAAACTGCTGTCCTATTCCACTGCCAAGGCAAGGAGCAGGGCTGGAGGACAGGAGAGGGGCCGTTCCCTGCTGCACCCCCTCCCCACCTCGCCCTGCACTAAGCCCGTGGGCAAACTGGCCACTGCAGCCCCCGACTGCCATCGGGGGCTTTGCCCAGCTGCTGCCTGCCAAGGGGGCCAGAGCCAGGGCGGGCAGCCGGAGGAGTGCCTGCAGGCAGGATGGCTCGGCAGTGTGGCAGCCCTGCTCCAGGCACCGTCTGAGCTGCTGGCTGAGCCCTCCCCACACTCCTCCCTGGGAGGACAGATCACACGCTCGATACCCTTTTCAGAGCCAGCAGTTTTTCAGATTTGCTTCTCTGAGTAACATCCTGAGGAAATGCACACGGCGAGAGGAGAAGAGCAGCTGTTAGCTCCCAGCAGAACCGAGACGCGGCCAGCGCAGGTGAGTGCCCCTCCAAACACAACTGCCCTGTTCTCACCCGGCGGGCTGGGGGCACTGCGTGGGGATGAGCTGAAGACAAGCTGTGCTGTTCAATGCAGTTGAGGGGGGCAATCCCCTCCCAGAACACAGATCCAAGCCACAGGAAGGGGCTGATTGCCTGGAGCCCACGATCAGGCTCGGAATGACAATGATCAAGTGTTCTGACCCAAACGGTGCGGGCCAGTGGCCCACTGGGCTGGCAGGACGGGCAGGGCCGCTTTGCTGAGCTCCCTCTGATCATTTCTAAGGGTGGTTTTTGTCAGATCAGGCATTGTCGGCTCTCCCATAGCTGCCGCAGCCATTCTGATATATGCAGCAGGGAGCCCAGCACAAGCACAAGCGCCTGCTCAAGTCTGATTCATATCACACGTGGCTGTCACGCGGTGCAGGCACACGGGCCTGGGATGTGGAACACGCAATTACAGCTCACACCAAGACCGTGGGACTGACTGATGTTACCAGGTGAGCACGGCAGCTCCTCCTGCCCTCGGGGGAGGATGCCTGGCAGGCTGCTTTACCGGCTGGGGCTGCCTTACCGACTGGTCGGTGGTGAGTGGCGTGTAGCCGGTCATGAGGAAGTGCAGCCGGGGGGTGGGGATCAGTGAGGCGATCAGCCCGATCAGGTCGTTGTTCATGTACCCGGGATACCTGAGCGTGGTGGTGCTGGCAGACATGATGGTGGAGACCTGGGGGAGAGGATGGGGTCAGCATCTCTGTCAGCGCACTGTCCCACAGCACGTTCAACACCTGCTTCACCCAGCCAGGGCAGGGGAAGCCGGAGCACCCGCCCCGGGAAGGGCAGAGGACCCTCATTCACAGTTCCAGGCTGCCCACCACCGCGCCCAGCCCACAGAGCAGGCTCAGACCCAACGGAAGGCAGCGGGGAAGCCCCAACGCCACCTTCTCTAGAGCGAAGGACCCTTCTCACCAGCTGGTTGATCTGAGAGAACGACGGGTTCTGAATATGCAGCCGGTCTGTCGCGATCCGATTCAAGGCTGTGTTGTCCAGAACCACCTGCAAGAGAAAAAGTGGCTTTGTGAAGAGGCAGCCTGAGGAAGGGCAGTCGTGGCCACGTGTCCCAGGGCACCCGCTCACCCAGCACCGGCCCCGGCACAGCCCTCCGCGGCAGGTGGCAGACACTTGAAACCACGAGCTGACTCATCTGTGGAGCGTAACTGACACTGTCAATGGAAGCTCTTCCCTCACATCTTGGCTGTGCTCCCCAGTGCTCTTGCAAAGAGCGCTGCCTCTGGGCCAGCACCTCGCAGCCACCTTCAGCCCCACCAGCTCTGGCGCAGCACCTCCTGGCCTGCCACACGCACAGATAAACTGGGAGGGACGGGCAGCGTCTCGGTTGGGACCTGACCGAAGGCCCCGGTGCGGGACGAAGATGCTGCCTGGCTGGGGCTCGCGGGCGCTGAAAGTGATGCTGGAATCGAGTTCAAGCAGAAGGCCACAGCACAGCTACACTGAGGAAGCACAGCCAGTCCTCGCTGTCACAAGAAGAATCTGCTGGATCCCAGAGGCAGAAATGCAAAGCCGGACACTTTAGCAGGGGTTAGGGCAGATTCCTTGTCCCTAGAGCCACTACATCGGCTCAGTCCTTCGGTATGGGGGTGTGCTCGCTACTGTGCTTGGGGCTTCGCAGGCACACGGCACGCTGCAGCGGCACCTGTTCCACACAGCTACAGCACTTGCCCCAACAAAGGCTGTGGCTTTGAGCGGCTGGGGACAGGGCTGCCACCCAGGAGCTGGCTGCACTGCTGGCCTGACACGCAGCGGGACCCTTACCACGCAGTCAGCGTTCTGAGTCAGCCTCTTCAACGTCAGCAGAGAGTTGTACGGCTGCACGACAACATCACTCATCTCATCCTGGTTTGGGAAAACCGAGTAGGTCTCCACTAGCTTCTTGGGATACCTGGGTCGAAAGCACAGCCACCTCAAGGGTTAACACCACCAAGCCAGCACTCTCTCCTCCCACCAGCTCCCTTTGCAGTCTCCAGGGCTCAGGACAGCAGTGAGTCACCAGCGCTGCATGCCAGAGTCAGCTCCCAGGGAGGGAGAGAATTTGTCCCAGCAGTGCCTACCCCAGCAGTACGGGAGCAGGCTGCCAGACGGAGCTACAGGCGAGGCTGAGCCATCCGCAGGCTGATGAAGCAGCTGCCTGCAAGCCTTTTCGAGAGGCTGCAAGCTGGAACAGGCAGAGGTGGCAGCTCAGAGCCCACAGCTAGAGCCTCCCACCCTCCCCTACAGAGCCAGGGTGTCAGAAAGCATCTGCCTGATAAGAATGGCTGAGGGAAGGCAGAGTTTGGACAGCACAAGTCCACTTGCAGAGCCTCTGATGTCCCCAGGCATATCAGGAGCCATCCCTTGCCCAGGCAGCGTGCCAGGGATTGCACAAGGCAGTGTTTGGGTGGGGGCGGTGGCTCTGAGTCAGCTCTCCAGCTCCCGGCTTTGGCAGGGAGCCCAGGCTGGGCCAGACTCTACTGTGAGGGAAGGGGACAAGGCTGAATACTCACCTGTCATTCAGTCTCTCCAGAAGGTACGAGCCCAGCCCAGAGCCCGTTCCACCAGCAATGGAGTGGCAGAGCACAAACCCCTGGAAGGAAGCAGAATGCAGGCAGCTCAAGGTGCAGCTCAGCCCCAGGAGCTGGCAGAGCAAAGCCACCGGCGCCACCTCCAGCAGAGACCGGCCAGCCAGGGCGAGAACTCCCCCTGTGACAACTGAGGGCAGGGAGCAGAGGTGAGCCCTGGCTCCTCCAGACCACAGCGACAGCCACGTGCTCCTCAGGCCACTGCTGCCAGCACGGGTGGAATCCATGTCTCTGCACGCACCGCACTGCAACTTCTGCTCAGGAGCCTGCTGGATTCCTCCCACCCCAGAAAAGATTTCAGAATGGCTCCAATGTCACCTTCAGGGTGCAGTCGGTCATACCGAGCAGAGGTACACAGTCTCAGCCCTTTCCCCAGGTCCTCCATGCCATTCCCCTCCTTTTAGAGTGCCCGAGGCCAAACTCCCTCTGCCTGACTTCAGGGCAGCTCCCACCTGCTGCAGGTCCCACAACAGGCTCTTGGATCTTCTGCCAGCTTATTTTACGACATTTTCCCTTCCCCTGTTGCTATGTGACAGCCTGACACAAACACCAGGGAGCCCCTGTGTCTGTCTATGCACAAGAAATGGGTTTACACAGGCAGTGGCCAAGCTCCTGCCAGAGGTACACGGCAAAGCAACTGAAGAGCTGTCGGTACCCCTGGTGCCCCTCTAACCCAGCTGGAGGGAAAATGAAGCTGCAGCTGCCTGCACTCCTGTGGATTTCAAAGCACTCAGCAACTTTGGGTCTAAACACCTTCTTGCCGGCAGCCCGTGGCTCCCTCTTCTGCTGCAGGCAGAGGGGCAGCAGGTGCCTTGTCCCAGCACAGCCCTCCCTGGGGGACAAGCGGTGTTGTGTCCTGCTTCAGCTGACATGAGGGAAAGCCACGTGAGGGAGGTGGAACAGGGAAAGGAAAAAGCACCATAATGCCTGGAACTCTTCCTGCAGACTGTATCCTGCGGGATATGCCCAATGTAAGCAGTAATTGGGGCAGAAAAATGCCCCGCTGAGCAAACAGCAGGAGGGTTTCTAGGGAAGCCTGGCAGATGCAGTAGTGGTGGGGAAGACCTTTCCGTAGTTCCCATCTCTGCGTGTTCTCTACTCAGCACCAAGAAGCAAGTTGTGCAAGTCTGTATACACCAGAGAGCTGAGCTCGACCTTATAAAAGAGCAGCCTGGCTCAGAAAACACCAAGCAGGGCAACCATATCCAAATCCACGGATTTACTTACCTCCAAACTGTCGCTCCCATCAGCCTCTCTGTCTATTATATCAAAAATATCTTCGTGGATTTTTTCTCCCTGCAAGAGAGACCAGACCAGATTTTGTTCCTTTCCCACACAAAATGCAGAAGAGCTCCTCAAGCCTGGTGTGAAGCCAAGTCAGACCGGCAGTGTGACCCTGCACTCAGGGTGTCACAGAAGGTCGGGCGTAAATCACTGCTGAATGACAAAGTATTCTTCAGAAACCACGGACTGAGCCTGACATAAGAAAGCCACGCTAAAGCCTCACGCCCAACAAGCTGACCCGTGTTGGCACCCAGGAGCACTAGAGCTGTTACCTGTGAAAAGCCGCTGGCCCAGTTGTTCCCAGCTCCCCCTCCGTGCTCAGACAGGTAGATGTTCTCTGGGTTGTACAGGTTGGCGTAAGGAGAGTTCAGGATGGAGTGGATAACTCGGGGCTCCAGGTCCAGCAGCACAGCTCGCGGGATGTAGTGCTCATCGTCTGCCTTTAACAGGGAGCAGGAAGGTCACGATGCAGTTGCAGCTCCCAACGGCTTCTTACTGCAAGAGGAACTGCAAGTGCGTGTGCCACCCCCTGGCCATGGGACAGCGCGGCACAGCCAGCGCCTGGCAGGGAAGAGGAGGAAGAGAAACGTGTTATGTACAGCTTGTCTGTAACACAGCATCTTTTCGAGCCCCACAGCATGTCCCGATGGCTGGCCAGGTGGAGGGGGGGTGGCTCGCCCCTAACGGGCTTGCACTTGCAGCGTTATGTAAGGTAGTATCTATGGCAGCCTCCGCCTCGCGTTCCTGCCTCCACAACACATCCATTTCCAGAAACTGGAGTGCAGGCAGGAGCCCTGGCAGCGTGCGGCTCGGCAGGAGCATGTGGCTGGGGCTGCCACTCAAACCAGCCTGGGGTCAGCGTCAGCCCACTGGTCCCTGACCCGGAGAGGGGGTTGCTGGAGCGGGCTGCAGCAGTCACAGACAGCCCTGCTGGCCTTCATCAGGGCACGGATCAACCCAGCGATGAGGGCAGGAACACCCTGAAGTGCAGCGTGCCTGATCTGTGTGCCAGGGGCTGAGGCAGGGACAGGGGCTGGAGCGGGGACAGGGGCTGGGGCGGGGGCTGGGCAGGGACGGTCAGTACCTGGTAGAAGAAGACGTCCTTGCGGTCGGTGCCCTCGGTGGCGAACTCCTCCACGATGCCCTCGGGGCTGATGCCGTGCTCGGCGCAGAGCTGCTTCCAGAACTCGAAGCCGACTGCGGGGGCCGCGGTCAGCGGGGCCAGGCCGGAGCAGAGCCCGGAGCATCCCGAGGCCGGCAGACCCCGCCCCCCTCCGTCAGACCACGCCCCCTCAATTAGACCCCCGCCCCCTCCAGCAGACCACGCCCCCTCCAGCAGACCACGCCCCCGCCCCCCCCGCCCCCAGCATCCCGACCCCGCCCGGCGCGCGCTCCCCTGGCTCGTCCCCGTCGCCGCCGGCCCCGGGCGCGTACTCACTCTGGTTGCCGCACTGGCCCAGCTGCAAGGTGATGATCTCCCGCGGCATGGCGGCCGGAGCTCGGCTCGGCTCGGCTCGACCCCGCTCTCCCGCCCGGCTCCCCGCTCCCCCGCTGCCTCTCCCGCCCGGCGCCAACCACACTGCGCATGCGCACCGCGCACTTCCGGGACGGCGCCGCTGGCCCCGCCCCTCGCGGCACCCTGGGCAACGCGCCTGCGCATCGGCAGCCGGCGGCGACTGCGCTTGCGCCAAGATGGCGGCGCCCAGCGCTCCCCTGCAGCGGGGGCCGCCATGTCGGTGGTGACCGTGTGCGCGCGCTGGGCGGCCGGATGTTGATGCCGTGAGGGAGCCATGGCGGCGGCGGCGGCGCGGCCCGGCGAGCGGCAGCGGCGGGTGCAGGAGCTGAGCGCGGCGCTGCGGGGCCGCCTGGGGCCCTACGAGCCGCTGCTGAGCGCCGCGCAGGCCGCGCTGGTGTGGGAGCGGCCGGGCCGCAGCGCGCTGTGGTGGGCGGCGGCGCACGGCCTCTTCTGGTGAGCGGGCGGCGGCGGGGCCCGGGCCGCGGCTGGCGGGGCGGCGGGCGGGCCGCACCGGAGGGGTTCGGGGCCGCTCCCCTGTGGGACCGCCGGGCGGCGGAGCGGCCCTCGGTGTCGGGAGGCGCGTCCTGGCCGGGCCCCTTACGGCGGGGGCGGGCGGCCCGGCTGGGCTCCGGAGAGGCAGGAACGCGCCGGGCTGGGCTGGCACTCCGGCCCCCCGCGGCGGCGCCCCTCGGGTGGGCGCTCGGAGGGCACCAGCGACCGGGCAGCCGCGGGGCGCACTCGGGGCCGCTCGCTCTCCTTCTCCCGGGGCCTGGCGAGCCGGTTCTCCAGGCAGGAACGGCCCCTCCGCCGGGCAGCCCGGTCCCCTCGCACGGGCCGGGAGCGGCCCCGGTGGGTGGTGGGACCCCCGCGGGTGACCTGAGGGCTCCAGCTCGTGGCCTGTTTCAGCAGCTGAGAAGGAACCTGGAAGTGCCGGCGTCTGCTTCAGCTTTTGGCGTGTTTTCCTCGTTCTCTGAAAGCATAAAACTAATGAGCAAAACCCCAAGCGTTGTGTGAGCGGTGGAGGCAGGGCGGCAGGTTCCCTTGCCTCCAACAGGTGAGCTGTAAAGTGGGGCTGTTGGGCTAGAAATGACACGAGCAGATCAGGGTCCCCAAAGCAACCTGACCGCAGCTGCCTGATAAGCTCCCTGCCAGGCAGTGCAGGCAGGCTGGGTGCTGGCTGATTAGCACTTGCTTGCTTTTCTCTGGCTATAACTCTTACTGAGCGACTGATTTCGTTTTGAGTTAGTTCGTGTTACCCCTTTTGTGTGTGTTGCATGGATCTGGTCGGTACCGATTTCTTAATTTCTTCCCCATAGGTTTTTTGCTCTGACTTCTCTTCGCTTGCTGTTCCTGGTTGCATTTACCCTCATAGTAGTAGTTTGTCTAGATCAGTGGAAGAGCAAAATCTGGCCTGAAATTGCAGGTAAGTTGCAACATTTGAGTTGACAGCAGCAAATTAAGCACTGCTTTTAGCCCCACAGGTACAGGTTCTGCACCATCTGGAGTTAAATAGTTAAAATCATGTCTCTTTTGCTTCGTGAGTCTAAAAGCAGGCAAGAGTACTGTAGGCATGTGCTTCCTAGAGTTGGAAAATCCTTACCTACATAAACATAAGACAACCTTTTCATGCTTGTGACACTGGTATTTGTCTCATAATCTTGAAACATGTGGTGTACGTGAACAAGTGCAGGTTTGGAAGCAGTGATTCACCTTCCGAGCATTTGGTACAAGAGCGAGAATTGAAGTGCATGTTGTGGTTTAACCCCAGCCAGCAGCTAAGCACGAGATGCAGCTGCTCGCTCGCTCCCTGCCCCTGCCGGTGGGATGGAGAGGAGAATCAGAAAAACGTAAACACCATGGATTGAGATAAGGTGGCTTAATAACTGAAATTAAAAAAAAAAATTATAACAAAGAGGAGAGGGAAAACAACAACTGATGCATAGCACAGTTGCTCATTCCCCGCTGACCAGTGCCCAGCCAGGCTCCCCCAGTAGCGATTGGTGGCCCTCAGCCAGCTCCCCCCAGTTTATATACCAAGCATGACATTCTACTGTATGGAATAGCCCTTTGGCTAGTTCTGGTCAGCTGTCCTGGCTGTGCTCCCTCCTGGCTTCTTGTGCACCTCTTCGCTGGCAGAGCCTGGGAAACGGAAAAGTCCTTGATTTGGGGTAAGCACGACTTAGCAACAACTGAAACAGTGTGTTATCGATAGTATTCTCATACTAAATCCAGAACACAGCACTGTGCCAGCTACTAAGAAAAAAATTAACTATCCCAGCCGAAACCAGGACAGTGGAATACATCTGTTTCTCCTCAGAATCCATAGTAAACCAGCTTCATGTTTTAAGATAAAGATGAGTCCCAGCAGCCTTGCTGTTGAGTAGGGATTTCTTTGAAAGGAGAGCCATCTTAGCGGCTGTTAATGAAGTTAGTCTCAAACTTTCAGTAAACAAAGCAGTTCTGTCTATCGTTTATGATATTAATATACTTATGAATACTACCACTCTTAGCAGCTCAGGATTTTGTTGGCTTTGCATGGACAGGTTGATTTTGAAGCCGTGTGTATGGCTTGCATGCTCCCAGAGGTGGTTCTCTAACTAACTAGCAGGTACAACTCCCAGCTTTCTGCTTCACCTTGTGTTCTGTGTCGTTCTTGGGAAGAAGTTAAAGCAGCAGCTTGGCTCAGGCTCTGTCATGGAGTGTTACTACTTACGGGGAGGTATCTGTCCAGCTCCCTCATAACCTTGATCTCTTATTTATCAGGATAACTGGTATGTCCCTTGGTCGCTTTTCAAATCCCAGCCTGGGTGAGAAAGTATCAAAAGACTTAAATCTTTGATGCCTCTCAGTAAGCAAGTTGTTGTGCCTTCACCATCTGGTGTGTGCAGGGGAAGGGAGGGAGATGAAAGTGGTGGCTTTTGCAATTATCTGTCAGCATAACCAGAGCAGCCTTCCAGACAACATCCAACAAATACTGAGGAGCAACAAGGAGACCCTCTTGCAGTCTTGTACTGTCACATGTACACCTTCAAAACGCATTATGCATCTTCGGTTCTTGATTATAGTTAATGTCTTTTCCAGGTATCCCCCCAACTCATTAAAGCTTTACTTAAATCCCAAGAGCTAAGCATTCTCATGGCAAAATTCCTTGCAACTAATGTAGTGTCTGTTCTTAATATTTTAGTGGCAAGACCTGACGAATTAGACAATGAGAGGTAGGAAACTAATTTAATCCTCTGCTGTTTGGTACTTTGCTGTGATACCATGTAATTATTACCTGCACATGCTTGTAATGTTGGCTCCTTTAAGCGAGGAAGGAAGGGGGAGAAGGGAGCTGCTTAGTGAAGGGAGGATGGAGCTCTGGGCTCTGTCAAGCAGTTGTGACAAGTTTTTGACTTGCCCAAGAAGCCATTATGTTATATTTAATCTTTGCCTTTGCAGTAGCCCTCAATAGTGCTTGCCTGAGTGTTGTAAAACTTCCCCCCGCACCCTTAAAGTTAGAGCTGCTGCCTTAAAAGTGATTCCTTTTGTATGTACGGGCTTCCAACAGCAGGAAAAGAGCATTTCATTTGGAAATAATGAAGTCGTCTGAGACGTGATAGGGATTGTTTAATAGGCTTGTTCCAGAAGTTGTTTCTGCATAGTTATGATCTGACGGCAGCAGTAATAATGGGTTAAGAAACTCTGGGGTGTTGTCTTGCTAATAACACCTTCCTCTCTGGGCACACCTTTCTGCCCACCTGTGCTGCCAAGCTGCACTGGATGCTCAACTCCTGATTAAAGCACTTGAGCTGTTGCCAAATGACAATTTTAATGATTTTTTTTTTTGTTTTTTTTGCAAGAGGCCCAAGTACAAAAGGAATTGCTTTTCCTAATCTTCAAGTCCTTGTGACTGGCAGTTAAGAAGCACTAATAGAACTTGCCAAAGACAATGCCTCCAGAGTAACTGAATATATTAAGTAAGGTACAAGGCTGCTTGTAGACCTCGTGCTGAATTCTTGGGGGTTGCAGTTGACCAAATAAATGCAGAAAAAGCAGATGGATTTGCTTGATTTGCTTCTGCACTGCCCTTTCCCTCGAGTAGCATGGAAACTAGTCTAAGCCAAAAGACTGAATGACTGAAATTACTGCTCCTTGGCTGCTATGGGAGAACTGGGACACTTGTAGAATGGTGTGCAGAAGTGCTGCTTTTGGCAAGGTGGAGTTCTGAAAGGCAGGCTGACCCTTATCTCTCAAGCTTAGCAGCTGGGGGAGAAGAGAAGGCAGTACTGAGACAGCATTTGTAACCAGTGACTTCTGCACTGATGTCGACGCAGTAATATCTGTTCCCAAATTCTTACCTTCACTGCAGCTGGGGATATGTTCACCCTCGACTGCTCGGAGTGCCAGAACTCTGTCACCACTTGGCTGAAGGATGGGTGTCTGGGACCAACTTCTTAAGTAATCTCTTCATTTTCAAGAGGCAAAACCCTGGCAAGGTAAGAATGTGCAGACCTCAGCAAACAAAATGTTTGGTGTGGAGCCTCTGCTGACCACCGGTATCCCCTTGCGGTGGCATCCAGCGTTGGCTGAATGCATTCAGACATGGGAGTTTACCGCGGGAGGTCTCCCACAACAACTTGGCTATTAAGTGGTGGTGAAGAATAGAAAGCACAAGCAGAATAATCAGGTTGTGAAGGAGGGAGGCAAAAACGAGTGTCGGCATGTTGATTGCACTAGTAAAGGGAAAAATGTATCTGCTCCTTCTGTACATTTCTAGCTTTTTAAGTGTCTGTCAAACTCATGTCTCTCACTGGATTTTAACAGTTTGAGAAAGTGGTCAAGCTTTCCCCCCCCCCCCCCCTTTTTTTCTTCTTTTTTTGAGGCTTACACAAAGAGGAACCTGTAACACAGTGGTACTGTCCTTGTCCTTTTCATGTTGAAGAGTTCTGTCATCTTTAACCTCTTCCTTGCTTTAAGCCTGCCTGCTTTGGGAAGCTTCTCATATTGTGAGGCAAGAGGCCTTGGTCCGCTGCCTGTTGCTCTGAAGCCGGATGCCTCCTGTGTCTGCGCTAGTCCTAGAGCAGGGTAGTTGAACGCTAGGAAGAATTTGCTGTTAGACTCATGACTTGACCTAGAATCTGTAGAGAACAAGACGGTCAAGAACGATGTGAATCCGCTGTTTAACCTTGAAAGTTCACTGTCTCCCATGTCTTCAGTTTTGCCTTCTAGTGTGTGGAGTCTTTACTTTCCTGGCTGTCCTGGGCCGGTATATCCCTGGACTCTTGCTCTCATACTTGCTATGTAAGTAGAACTCTGTGCCAATACAGACTTGAAAAGGGGTAGAGATGAGTGGGATCTGAATGTCTGATGGATGGGGCTCTTCTGCTCAAAAGGAAAGCTTGTGTGAATGGCTTTAAAATTTAAAATAATACATTCTGCCTGGAATGTGGTGGTTCTTGACCAGGACTCTAAGGTCTCTGGTCCAGAGAGAACGCGTTTGAGTGCTTAGTAACCAGAGATCTGAGCACTAGTAGGCTGGCCTCTCAATTTTGTTAAATTGGCAGAGGTGATTGCACCAATTCTAACAGCCTTCTGCAGCACTGCCTTCAGTACTCAGATCTTGCATACTCTGTGTGTTGCACTGCATCACAAAATGGGCAAGATGTTTGCCAAGTAGCATCCTGAACAAACTTCTAATCAGCGTTCCCACTTACCTCAGTGCTCTTCATCCTGCTGTGGCCCCTTGCTGTGTACCACAGACTGGGGCAGCGCATGTACATGAAGCTGGAGCCAGCTCTGCAGCGGCTGGATTTCAGTGTTCGAGGCTACATGATATCAAAGCAGCGGGAGAAGCAACGTAAGTTTCTGTACTGTGTTTCTGACCCTTCAGACACTGATCCTGGGTACCTGAAACAGCCTGTGAATCGAGCCCCTGGCCTTGGAGTGGGATAGGGCTGCATGCACGGCACGGCAGTCACTCCATTGCCCTTGGCAAATACTTGCAGCTGCTTTGGGCAGGCAGCAAGGCAGCTCTGCCTCCACAGGCGTTTCCCAGTGAGCAGCTGGTTCTTCATGGTTCTTCATGGTGCTGAGCTGCTCCATTTCTCAGCTGCCAGAACTGTGTGTTCCATATTGCAGTTGCACTGAAAAAAAAGAGGAAGGACTCTCTGCAAGGTAGCTGCTAAACATGTTTATCTCGGCAAAAGATCTGCAGCAGCCCAAGTCAGAAATGACCACGTTGCTCTGCTGTGGAAAAAGCATGCTGCGTTGTGTTGTGTCCCAGCTTGCCAGTTCAGGGCTTTTTTGCTTGGCATAAGGTTGGTCCTGTACAGACCCCTGTCCTGGCAGCAATAATAAGCTATAAGCTTTAATTGTGCTTTCTGGCAGTGCGTCGCCGATCCCTTAGTCAGGAGGCTGCGGATGATGGGAGTGACAGCGAGGAGGAGCTTGCCGCATTCTGTCCCAAGGTAACAAAGTGTCTCAGAAATAGAGTGGCTGAATAGAATAAACTCACTGCATTGCACGGATGTGAGTGTGTGGCTGTGTATCCAGCTGAGTGTGAAGCTGAGCTGTGATGGAAGATCAGATGAGGATGTTCTTTTAGAGAGATCTTTCCTTATTCTGTCTCGCTCAAGGATGTCTGGAGCTGCTTGTACCAACTGCAGTTCTCCTAGGCTGGGCAGCAAAATGGGAAATGAGCCTCCGGTACTAGCCTCCCATGAGGGCTGGGTTTAGCTGGAGGCCACTGGATCACGTTTTCTGTCTTGAGGCACAGGAATGAGCTTTCCAGTATTGATGTTTTCAACTTTATCTCCTATTTCAAAGCTGGATGACTCTCTAGTCGCCAAGGAACTAACCATCTCTGACTCGGAGCATTCGGATGCTGAGGTTTCCTACACTGAAAATGGGATGTTTAACCTTTCGAGGGGCCAGACTCCCCTGACAGAGGGATCAGAAGGTGAGAGGAAATGGGCAGCTTCTGGAAGGTGTGGAATGCTGAGCAGGTGCTGGTGTGGCAGGTTGGAGGGAGGATGCATTGCCTTCTGTCCTTGAGGTCTAACTGTTTGATGTCTTGTCACGCCACCTAAGGTGAGAAGCAACTGCAAGTTTTTTCAGAGCTGAGCTTCCTCCTTCATTCCTGTGGTGCTTTAGTAGAGTAATGACAGTAGCTCTTCAAAGGCAGATCCAGCTCTGCCAGTCTCTGGCTGTAGGGGTACTGGTTGCAGCACAAAGCCTGGGAGGGGGTGCTTTCCCCTGGCAGAAGGTGTCTGGTTCAGCATCTGCATTCCTTGCCAGTGAACTGGGAGGTCAGCAGGCAGCCCAAACAGCTGTGTGTGGGGAGGTTAAAGAGATTTGGTCTGGGAGCTGGCAAGAGACAGTCTGCCTCCAGCTTCTGTGTGCTGTGCTGCCCTTGCCTGTGAAGTGTTTGGCATGTACTGTGTATTTAAAGCATTTTCTCCCCTTCTAGACCTGGATGGTCACAGTGACCCAGAAGAATCTTTTGCCAGGGATCTCCCAGACTTCCCTTCCATAAACCCAGAAGCAACTGGCATAGATGATGAAGATGACACCAGCATTGGGATCCCAAGTCTGGCTTACCGCCCACAATTGACAGAAGATTTCCATCTCCCTTATGACCAGGAAGAATCCGGCACGCTACCATCTGTACAGAATCTTACCAACAACATAGCTGGATTTGTCACCAGGGGGATGATACAGCTTGCGCTGTCAGGAGCCCCTCAGCCAGGCTCCTCATGCAGCAACAATCCCCAGAGAGGTGCAAAGACTTACCTCAGATCGGCCAGCTCGGACTTGGACACTGATGCGGAAGGGGATGACTTTGAACTGCTGGATCAGTCTGAGCTGAACCAGCTGGATCCTGCTGGCTCACGGGGCCAGTAAGCAATCCCATCACTTCCCTCTGGTTTTCTGTTGCACATCGTGGAGGGAATCCTGGAAGGAAAAGCCTTGCACAGTTACCTAGATTGTCTCCTGTGTGAGTATGAGTGACGTGACAGCCAGTCCTGGCTGGGAACACCACTGTGACTTGTGACTCTGTAGCCTCGCTTGGATTTTGAAATAAACTACACTGGTAATTCATAGGGAAAAGGCGTTGATGTGATAGCTCCACAATCACCCATGCGTTGCCCTGCACTGTCTGCCAGGATGCTGCTTGCTCCAAACTTCCTCACCTAAGACAATAAATCTGGTGTCTGCGGCTGTAGAGACCACCGGTCAGACCGACTTAGCATCGCCAAGGACAATCCTGAAGCCAGCCTTCCGGGGCTGTTGTGTAACCAGGTGAAGGGGATCGGTTTCCCCTCAGACTTACTGTCTGGGATTTTAATGCTATTCTGTCTTTAAGACAACCATTCCCCACTCCTAAAATGTGCACAGAATCCAAGTCTTCTCTTCCAGCAATATCCAGCTCCAGGTAGAAACAACCCCCTTGCTCCTGTTGTGGACACAGCGGTGTATGGCCGCAATGTTTGTACTTGCAATGACCGCTCATCTCCAGTTCCAGCTTTCTAGTGATGCTATTTTGTAAGAGACGTAATGGCAATAAGACATCAACTGTGATGACTAGAGTCCTGCGAAGAACATCTACATGTGGCAGCTGCTCTTGTGTTGCTTTCCTAAAATTAATGGACTAACACTTTGCTAAACCCCCCCTGTGCTCCTCCAGCACGCGTGCAGCGCGGACAGTGGTGCAGCGGTGGCGATGCTGCACTTCCCCTGTCACCAGCTCTCACGGAACCGTTAGGGAGGGGTTTTCCAGAGGAGGGAAGAGGTGGAGCTGCACTCCCCAGCCCGTTGCTGGCCCTGGGGACAGCCTGCTGCTTCCCAACCCTGCGCAGCGGCGGTGGGAGCCATGCGGGGGGCACTGGCCCAAGCCACCAGTGACCGAAGAGTTCGTGCCCGTTGCGGTCACTCAACAAACCAGCAGACTACAGGGGAGAGACATTCTGTCAGCTGGGCGGCCCCGGCCCTCTGCCTCGCTGAGCTTCCCCATTGCTTTTCTAAGCCATAGAACCTGATTCCGATTGCGTTTGTTGAGCAAAGAGCGTACCTCATCAGGGAAACCCCTGCACCCGCTCCTGTCGTCTGTCTGCGCCCGCCTTCACGCAATGGCCGTGCCAGGGGCTCACACTGGCCGGGGGGCTGCGGCCAGGCCGGGGGGGGGGCTGCCCTTAGCCGCGGGGGGGGGGGCGGGGGGTGGCTGCCCAGCCCCGGGCGAGGGGGGTGGCGCTCACAGGTTGCCCTGTACGAGCGCCCGGCTGGTGGGGGAGCCGAGCTGTGGGCGGTGGCGGGTGCCTGCCCGATGCCTACCCGGCCCGGCTGCCCCCCGCCCGGCCCTGGCCCAGCGCTTTTTCGCCGGCGGACGGGCCTGTGCCGGCCCGGGCAGGCCGCTGTGCCCCGAGGCGGGCGGAGCCGCAGGCCGCCCCGCTGCTGCCGGGGGAACGGGCCGGGCCGGGCCGCCGGGGGGCGCTGCTGCCAGCGGCGCGGCTCGGGCGCGGGCCTGCGCTGGGGTCTCCCGCCGATCGGGGGCGGTTTGTTTTCCCGCTCGCTGATTGGTGGGGAGCGGGCGGCGCGCCGGAAGTGCGTCATCGCCGCTGGCCGCGAGCGGAGCGGGGAGGGAGGTGGAGGATGAGCAAAGGGCGCGAGGGAGCCGCTGCGGGCGGTGAGCGGGGCCGGGGCGGGGAACGGGCACCGGGCGGCTGAGCGGAGAGCGGGAGCGGGGCTGGGGCAGGCACCGGGCACCGGCGGGGAGTGGGGCCGGGGCGGGCACCGGGCAGCTGCCGCCCTCCCGTTGCAGGCCTGGGTGGCCGCGGTGACCGGCGGGCTGTCCCACAGGAGGCGCCGCCGCCGTCCTGCTGCGGTACCTGCAGGAGCAGAACCGGCCGTACAGCGCCCAGGACGCCTTCGGCAACCTGCAGCGGGAGCACGGGCTGGGCAAGGCGGTGAGCGGGACCGGGACCGGGGGCGCAGGGCGGGCCGGGGCGAGGGGCCCGGCTGACAGTGCCCCTCCTGCAGGCCGTGGTGAAGGCACTGGAGCAGCTGGCGCAGCAGGGCCGTATCCGTGAGAAGGCCTACGGGAAGCAGAAGATCTACTTTGCCGACCAGGTAAGCCCTGGGCCTGGGCCCTGGCCCTGCTGGCACCTGGCCCCGCTGACCCCTGCCTCACTGCAGGAGCAGCTCCCGGCTGCCAGCGATGAAGAGCTCCGCAGCCTGGATGGGGAGATTGCCACGCTCTCCGGCAAGGTGCAGGAGCTGCAGCAAAGCTGCCGGCAAATGGAGGCCGGTAAGTGTGCCCTGGCCACCCGACCAGCCCCCACCGGTACCTGGAGCAGCTGGTGGCCCCAAGAGCACAGGAAGCAGTGCCCTGGTCCCGTGCCTGTTGACCCTGCTGCTGATCAGTGCCTCACTTCTAGAGCTGAAGGAGCTGAACAGCTCCATGACAACCCATGAGGTGGCCAGAGAGATCGAGGAATTGAGGAAGGACTGTGCAAGTTACACAGAGAAGCTGGAGAGGATCAAGTCTGCCACCAACCATGTGACTCCAGAAGAAAAAGAGAAGGTAAAGAGCTGCCAGGGGCTGAGCCAAGCACCAGCAGCAGAGCCTGGGTCAGGGCTGGGCTGATTGTACCAGGCTTTGCATCAGGTTACCCATCCCCAGTCAGACTGACACTGATGTGAGAGAGGCAGGGGCTTGTGCGGGCCCTGCGGTGCCCCACAGGGCCTCTGCGTGAGCCTCGGCTGTATGTGCGATGGTGACAACTCTCAGGGTGTCTTTAGGCAACAGCCTGAGCTGCCTCTTCCTTGCAAACCTTTGCTTCATATGGTCACCTGCCACTTGGTCAATTTGTCTTTCCCTGTCTTGCCTGATCCGTTTCAGGGAGATGTTCATGTCCCCGCAGGGGCTTCATGAGCTGCTTGTGCTGTTAAATAACCTGTTGGCTGTAGCTGGGACATGGGGTGGGCTCCAGACGCTGCCCGGCATTGGGCTTACGGCAGCTTCGTGGGGCAGCTGCTGCTTGGTCAGTTCTCATGTTCTGTTGCTGTTCGCAGGTCTGCAGCGAGCAGAAGCTGTACTGCAAGGAGTGGCGGCGGAGGAAGCGAATGGTAATGGTCGTGCCATGGAGTGGGGTGGGTGGCCAGCACCGGGGAGGTGGTGGTGACAGTCCTGCGGTGACACTGACACTCTGATGGGGACGTGGGGTCTGCTTGGCACCTTGTGGAGCCGCCCCTGTTGGAGCTGAGCACCTTCCCACTGCTGCAGTGTGGAGTGAGGAGGCCTCGGGTGAATGCCGTAGCTGTGGGGCAGGGAGTGCTGCGCCATCCCTGCTCAGTGCCGTCTCTGGGGCCACGCAGGTTCTGGGGAAGACTTGTGGGTACCAAGGTGATCCCCTGGGAAAAGGCTGTGTTGCTGCAGTGCCCAAGCATACCAGCCCCTGCAGAGCTCTGCCTGTCCTCAGGAAACAAACCAGTCTGTCCTCGTGTTAGAGGGCCACTCCCATGCTGTCATCTGAGCTGCAGTGACTTGTGACATCCCTATGGGGGATAGTCCCCAAGGGGGATAGTCCCCAAGAGCTGTAGCAGGGCTACCTGTCACTGGCAGCTCAGTGTGGCCATCGTGCAGCCCTCACAGCACCCCTGTCTCACCAGGCAACCGAGCTGCTGGAGGCCATCCTGGAGGGGTACCCCAAAAGCAAGAAGCAATTCTTTGTAAGTACCGAGGCCGGGCTCTGCCCCGCAGCCCTGGCTCTGCCTGCGCTGCTGGGCCAGGGCAGCCGCCCTGCTGAGACACTCTGTGCTTGCACAGGAGGAGGTTGGGATAGAGACAGATGAGGACCACAACGTCACGCTGCCGACGGCTGTGTGAGCCACTGAAGGAGTCTTTGGCCCAGGGGGAAGGAGCTGATGCTGAGACTCAGCTGTTGGGTTGTTGATTTTGTCTCTTTTTGCAGGGCTTGGGCTCATCCTGTGTATATGCGTTTGTTTTAAAATGCTTTGCAGCTGGAAGGGTGGTCGGAGCGACTCGGCCCTGGGCCCTCTCACTCTCACTTGCAGAGGGAATGTGTTTTCCTGCCCGCCAGGGCAGTGAGGTGTCAAGGCTGGGTGTCCTCACGGGGCTGCGCAGGGGAGGCTGTGAGTGAGCGAGTGCAGTTACAGAGTCCCTGGTGTTCTGGTAAGAAAAGGAAGCGAATGAACTAGTGACCCCTTAGGCTGCAGAGCTCTTCGTGTATTTCAGCTGCTTCCCGCAGCGTGACTCAGTGGTACACCAGAACACAACCCATTAAACACCAGGCTTTCGGTTCAGCTGTGCTTTGCTGTGGCATTTTGCTCTGTTCAAAGGGTGGCAGGGCAGGGTTTGGGCTCTGGGTCGCAGCCACCGAGGGGAGGGGAAGGCAGGAGCAAGGAGAGGGTAACTAGAGCCACGACACTGGGCTGGGCTTCCAGAAACTACCCCTCAGTCTCTGAGCAGCGCCAGGGGAAGGCTCCAGGAACTTAGCAACAGAAGCAGAAAAATCATTAAAACATTCAGCAAAATTTATTTAATTACTTTTCACAATAGAAAAATATGTCGCTTTCACATGTGAGGTCTGTAAAACTCCACGTCCTCCCCCCAAGGCAGGAGGCAGCTTCTGGCAGAGCTTGTCCAGGGGTTCAGGCTGTGCCCCCTGTTCAGCTGCGGAGCCCGATCCCCACCCGCTCACCTCCGAGAGCATTTTCTTCATCACAAAGCAACATCTTCCAGGCAAGACAGAGCTGACCCTGTGTGTGCTATGTCAGTGATGTGCACCACTGCAGGGTTTGACTCTGGGGCTTCCATCGGATTGAAAAAGGCACCCAAAGGCAGGGTTTGAAGAAGAATTTTGTATAAAAATCTCACACACGCCCTACAGTGGGTTCTCTGGTATTAAACAGGGGTAGAAGCAGTAGCTTAAACATTCTCAGGCCGCAGCGTTCAAACCACATAACCTACAGCTGAGTGCTACTTCATCAACAGTGGAAAACCAGTGTAAAATAAATATCTGCTACCCCTGGAGTGGGAGCATCAACACAATTCCAGGGAACAAATCTTGCTGCCAGCACCACCGTGCTGGAGGATCCCCTGCACGCTCGCTCTGTGTGGTGCGCAGCCATCGCTTGGGCAGCAGCTGCACCGCCCCACAAAGCGCCAGAGCCATGACCCAGCGTGTGACAGGTTGTGTCCCAGCGAGCACCTCTCTGCAAAGCTGAAGCTGATCGTGCTTCAGGATGATTTCAGTCATTGATAAAAACAAAAATCAAATCAAGGCTCAAGGCTGGTTATATATATATGTGTGTGTGTGTGTATATAGAAGTTCTAAGGAGCAACAAGAGCTTGTGGCAGCGCTGTGCTACACCCACTGAATTACTTTCCCGCAGTATGGCCACATCAAGGGCCAAGGGCAGAAGCCAGGCGTGTTTCAGCACGAGCAGGAAAAGGCTGCACAGAAAACTCGCTCCCGTCTCCCTTTCAGGGGAACTGCAGCTACAGCAGAAGAGGGCAGGTTTTAGCATGTCGCCGGCACGTGCCGCCAGCTCTGCACCAGGGAGGTCCCAGCTGCGCCAAGCAAGCGGCTCCCTGGCAGCGATGGGCTCGTCCTTCAGCTCTGCCAGGCTTCCCCAAAGCACCTACGCAACTAAAAAACCTGCCCCACAACAGCTGCATCAGAGGGAGGTATGAGAAAACCCAAAGTTAAGAGGAGAAGCCTCTTCGTCACCTGTTTTAACAGAAACCAACGGCTTTTAGCATGCGTTCTTGTTTCACTCCCCCCTCCCCCAGGATCGGAAGGAGTGGTGCTGGAGGCCTGAGGTTACAGACCAGATCTGCTCTGTAGCCAAAAATCGGTGGCACAGGCACACCCCCCTGCGCCAGCCTGAGCTAAAGCCTCTGGCACCTTAAAAATCCTCCACTCAACACACGCTTTTTTCCCCCCTTTGCAGAATCCCTACAAATATTTGGTAACATCGACTGTGGAGCAGAGGTGCCTGCACAGCCTTGGTTTGGTTTTGTACTTAATACAATAAATAATTCGGAGAAGCTTTAAAAACAGCCACGAGGGAGACGGCCCAGCCTTTCTTGGTGCCCATCCCCCAGGCCCCCGGGCAGGAGGTGTCCAGTCCCGGAGCCGTTGGTGCTGCAGGGGGAGGCTCAGTAGAGCTGACTCTTCAGTTGGTGCAGGACCCCAATCGCAATGTCCCGCAGTGTCTGGGGCAGAGAGGAGACACCATCAGTTTTTCCAGTGGAGGAACGTTCCCAGTGAGCCCAGACTCCCACTCCCTGTGGGCAACCCCTGGTCACAGCCCCAGGGCTGGCACGCGCAGTGCCCAACACCACAGCACCGGTATACGGGAAATGCTCCCGCTTCTGTTCCGGAGCCGCAGAGCCTCAGGCAGCCGCAGCAGCACAGGGACCCGGCCCTGCCTCAGTGCCTGCCCCCCTCAGAGGTTTCTTACACCCCAGAAGAGCTTTAGGTGTCTGGAGAGTCTGATGAGGAACAAGCAGGACCCTCCTTCCAAACGCTTTCACCCTGGCCAGCTTTCAGCACCAAACCAGTCCAGCAGCTGGAGCGGGAGAGGCTGGAGCTTGGGCACCCATCCTCCCCACACCCCCACCCTGCCCCAGCCCAGCCCTGGTTACATGTTGCCCTTTTGGAAGCCTCAGGAGAGGGGACACCCGCGCCCGGTCCCATGCTGGGTGCAGATGGGCGCAGCGGTCTCTGCCGCGTTCCCCTCTGCTGTCGCAACAGCCCACCCGCGGCTCCAGAGCTCACCTGGGGTTTGCAGTGCTCCTCAATCCAGCTGAAGGCGCGTGCCGAGAGCTCCTGAAAACTCGTTACTGAGATGGAGGCGTTAAAGGACTGGAACAGGGAATCCATAATGCCTTGGAAAACATTGAACTTCATTTCATCAGAGACCTGCTCCTTCCCCTCGTTCGGGTTGTCCTGATAAGCTTTCACAATCTGCTCATAGTTCCTGAAACAAACCAAGCGCCCCGTGTTCAGCAGCGGAGCGAGGCCTCCCACACCCGGCTTCTGCTCGGCTGCGGGGACAGAGCTCGCTGCCTCTCACTGGCCATTGAGAAACTGCTGCAGGGATGGGGAGGACCAAGAGTTTACGGAAAATCCCGCAAATAAACACTGAGAAGCTGCAGCTGCTCCTGACACTGGGAGCAGATTCATTTTCTGACTCAGATCTACATTCACACTAAACTCCACCAGCTGACCCAAGTCAGACCCACATCAACGAGCCCCTGGAGGAGAAATGATGACAGTGGGCAGGGACAGGTTTGAGACTCCAGGTGCCAGGCTGCCTGCGAAGCACTGTGTACCCACAGAGCCTTGCAAGGACAGGGGGGAAAACAGCAGGAAGATGGCAGTGCCCCAGCAGCTCCTCCCTTACACTTTCATGATCTTCAAGGCCATCACGTCTTTCCTGAGGGTAGAAACTTCCTCCTCTTGCTTCTTCTTTTCCTTGTGCAGGAACTGGATGTAGTCAATGGCTAAGCATGAAAACACAGAGTGAGGATTTGAGAACACACGTGAAGCCCTAAGACCCCACAGAAGGTGCCTGAGCCTGGGCAGCATCAGCTCCCGGCTGCCCTGATTCTCCTTGGGGAGGTGACTGAGTGGGGGTGGCCAGCACCTAGGCTCCCCCAGAGCATCATCACACCAGAAGGTCCCCAAGTGCTGAACCTCCACACCGCATGGCTCTAGCGAGGTGGTTTGAGGGTTGGTAGCACCCCCCTCCCTCTCCCCACCCTCAAGACTCACTTTTCTGGAGGACGATGGCCCTGCTCGGCTTCTGGGAGCCTACGGAGAAATCCTGTTGCTCACAGGTAGGAACGATGGCCTGCAAGTCATCGTAGCCTTTCTGTGGGGAAGCAGAGCCACAGTGCATGTCTTTGGAGTTCAGCAGCGTAAGACCACTTGATTCAAAAGGTGTCAAATCCCAGCTCCCTCCACACAGCCAGTCAGAGCCAAGGTGGCTCCCAGCACCCTTCTGTGGATCCAGCAGCAAAACAAAGGGGAAGGTGCCAAAACCAGGAGGGTGCTGAGTGCCACAGGGCCCCGGGAACAAGCAAGTCGCTGCGCTCTGCCAGCACAGGCAGCCTCTCAGGTTACCTTGATGGCATCTCGCCTCTTCCGCTCCGCCTGGGTGTGCGCCCGCCTGCGCCGGTCCTTGTAGGACTCCTTGTAGGACTCCTGGTGATAATCGCTGTCCTCATCGTCTGCGCGGAGAGAACTCGTGTGAGTGTGAAGAGGCCTGGCCGGTGAGCTCCCGCAGCGCGGGGCACAGAGGCACACGGCAGGGCTGACAGCTCAAGGTACCAGGTGAGCTTTATGGCTGCGGCCCCCAGACAGCGCCCAAGGTGGGGGTCAGCGCCAGCAGGTCAGGCCAAGGACAAGCGCTCCAAGGGGCCCCACCAGCCCTTCCCCTCGCCTTGTGGAGCTGGGCAGGGGGGAGACACCTGCAGCTCCCCTGAGAAGGCACCAAAACCCAACTGACTCCAAACACTGCTGGAAACCACAGAATTCCTCGAACTCCTGGAATCCTGCCCAGCTGCACTCGCACCCTCGGCAGCGGGGTGAGGGCTGAGAGCCCAGCGACATGCCGGGCACCACGGTGAGCAGAAAGACCCACAGTCACGGGGGACAAAGCCCGGAGACCGACCTGTGTTGGGGACAGACGAGGCGCTGGTGGAGCCGATGCTGTTGGCTCGTGACACTATGCTGCCTTTCCTGGCGTTTTCCATGAAGAGCGCTGGAAGAAGAAGGTTTCACGGAGTAAGTGACAGACCAGGCCGCGGCACCGAGCAGCCGCTGTCGCCATCAGGCTCCCGATAAGTGGCTGCAGCGGCCGCCAGGCACCTACCCGAGTCCAGGCCATTGTCGCTGTAGGCGGCGTCCACCTTGCGCGGGGCCGGCGGCGGGAGAGGGGAGATGTCAGCGGGGCTGCGGCACCAACCTGCGGCCCCCCGGAGCCCCCCACCCCCCCCCAGCAGCACACCCTGCCCTCCAGCCCCGCCCCCGCCCGCTCAGTGACTTGCGGCCTTTGCCCCTCCCCCTGACCCCCGACCCGCAGCCCTCAGCACCGGCCCCGGCGCCCCCGCCCGCAGCCCCGCGCCCCTCGCAGCGGCCACCCCGCTCCCGGCGCAGGGACCCACCTTCCCCCACGAGTCCTCGGCCGCGGCGCCGGGCGGCTCCGCCATCTTCCGCCCTCCCTGGTCATGTGATCGCCGCGGGGGCCGATGGGAAACGCAGTCCGCCCCCCCCCCCCCCGCCGGGCCGCCAGGGGGCGCGCCCAGCCCCCCGGCGCTGGCGTCACCGCCATGACGTCAGCGTGACGTAAGGGCGCTGGGTCCGGTCGGAACCTGCCGCCCGCGGCGGTCCCGGGGCCGGCATCTCCTCGGCGCCGCCGCCGGGCCGGGGCTGCTGCCGGTGACGCCAGGGCCGGTGCAGGGGAGCAGGCCGCTGCAGGCCGCAGCCACATCGGGGCCTGCAGCCCCCATCCGGGGCAGCAGCTGGCCCTGCGTGGCGGTGCGGGACACAAATGGGGTCAGAGAAATAAATTCTCAGTCGAGTGGGTTAAATAGACAATAGCAGGAGGAGGGCTGAGCTGAGGGCAAAGCCCAGCCAAAGCCAGCCTGAGCGCAAGAGCCATGGTTGCAGGGCCCTCGGGCAGGGGCAGGCAGCTGCCTGCAGCCCGACAGCACCTGCACATGGCCCTCGGGGGCTGCCGTCATCTGCTCCGCCAGCTCGCCCAGGAACAGGCCGGCCACCACCAGCCGCTCCGCCAGCTCGCCCAGGAACAGGCCGGCCACCACCAGCCGCTCCGCCAGCTCGCCCAGGAACAGGCCGGCCACCACCAGCCGCTCCGCCAGCTCGCCCAGGAACAGGCTGGCCAGCTGGGAGCGCAGCCCCAACCTGAACTCGAAGCAAACCTGGCCAGGAGCAGGGAGGCGCCAAGCCCCTGACAACAGGCAGGCAGCCCTGGCCCAGCAGTGGGACAGCAGCTGGTGCTGCCTGCAGCCCTGCCTGTCCCGGCAAGCCCCGCGCAGCGGGAGGCACTCACTGAGAAGTCCTGTGAGCAGGTGGCCATCTGTCTGGGCAGCCCTGGCCCGACCTGCCAGTGTCTCCAGGTGCCTGAAGAGGTGGCAGTTCCAGCTGACAGCCTGCGGCAGGGAGACGGCACCACACAACCCGACACCATTTAGGAGGCCCAGCCATGCCCTGTGTGTCTGCAAGCTGGGATGGTCCCAGCATCCCGTCTCACCACCAGTCCCCACTCATGGAGCTGTTGGGGTGTCAGGCATAGCTGTACACCCCCCACCCCAGCGGGACACACAGCACCTCAGTCTTGCCCTGTCTACCCAGATCTGCTGGGAGCCCTGGAAGACCTTGGAGATGTAACACTCCAGGAGGGGCGGGAAGGTGACCTCGAGCCCTGCCTGCAGCACCTGCCTGCGGCAGGAGAGCACAGCCAGCTGGCTGCACCGTGACACAAAGAGCTGGTACTCCCCCATGCTGGCCACCAGCTCGTACATCTGCTCCGCTGAGTACCTGGACCCAGCGTGCTGATCAGGGGCCACACGGCCCAGCCAGTGTCCCTACAAGGGCCAGGACTGGGGGCAGCAGGAGGACTGGGGGCAGCAGGAAGACTCACCCAGGGACCCACTGCTCCTAGTGCCCGCTGGGGCCAATGCTCGCCAGCATCAGGAACAGCCACGCTGGCTGCACCAGCAGGGAACCGGGGAGCCCAAGGCACCTGGGGCAGTGAGGGGGTCAGGGAGCCAGCTCCATCACCCCATGGCACACCAGCCCCACCACTGTCTCACTGGGAGGCAGCCTTGCTGCCCACAGCACCCCGAGCAGCATCTGCCTGTGCCTAGCCATAGCTTGGCTCTGCCCAGCCGGTACCGGGCTGGGATGGTCCTTGTGCTCCCAGTGACATCATGGGTGGGTGCTGGGGGTGGGACTGCCCCCCCTGCCCATGGAACGGACCCGGCCACACTGTGCAGGGCCCTGGCATGGGGACCCCCGTTAGCCCCCGAGACACACAGTGCTATCGTCCAACTGCTGATCAGGGAGGAGAGGCAAGAGGGGGATGGAACCCCCCCAGACCCCCACAACCCCCAGAGCCGGAGGAGATGCCCCACAGCAGGAGCCCGGCAGGGGCTGGGGGTACCAGAGCCAGCTGCCGGAGGTGGGTTTCGGCCTCCTGCAAGGGCACGTGGGGAGTACAGGGGACAGGCCCAGCACAGGGACACACAGAGAAGCCTCTTTACTGTCACACAGGCAGGTCCAGGCACCAGCAGGTTCAGCCCTTTGGCCCCAGGAGCTTCTGCTGTGTGTCCCCTGTCACCAGGGAGATGCCCCCAGCCCCTCTGCAGGGCTGGTCATGGTGGGTGGGTTTAGCCCCGACGTTTCATTCCTCCCCGGCACGGCCAGCTCACTGCCAGCACGCAACGCCAGCACGTGGACCCTCGCCTCCCATCCCACCGGTGTGGGATCCAGAGGGTTGGTGCTCGATGGTCAAGAGGAGCACAACCCCCTCAGAGGCTGCACTGCTACTGGTTCAGGCGCTGCTGCAGGAGCTCCCAGGCCTTCTCTACCTGCCAGAGAACACAGGTGGGGAGGCACCTCAGACCCCATGGCCAAGCTGGGGACAAGGCGAGCAGCACCATGGCATGGGCAGGAGTGTCACACGAGGACCCCATGCTTCCTGTCCCTTCCCTGCTGCGTTTACATCCCCAAATTCATCCCTCGTGGCCATGCCCAGAAGCAGCCTCGATGGCGAGGAGCACACCCAGGCACCATGCATGACCCGGGCACAGCACAGAGTCCTCTGGCTGTTGTGGTCACCCACCTCCCCCTTCGCTACCTGAGAGACCCCAGTGCTGCAGCCAGGCTGCGGCTCACCTGCTTGCGGGTGACGTCTGGCTCCCAGAGCGTGCACAGCACCACCTGCGACTGCTCCACTCTTTGGCTGTTGCTCATCTGGCTCCGCAGCCGGCTGTAAGCAGCCTCCTCGCTCAGCCCGTCCCTGACCATGATGCGCTTCACAGCCTAGCAGGACCGGAGGGGACACTCAGGTGCTCGGCGGGGAAGCCAAGGACCAGCCCCAGCGGCGAGCGATGGGCCAAGGGGGATCGCCCACCTCCTCCTCTGGGATGATGGCTGTCCACACCTCATGGACCATGTCTTGCCAGCCAGCCTCCAGCAGCACGGCAGCGTCCAGCACGCACACAGCCTTTCCTACGGAACAAGGCTATTCCTCATTACCTGGCGAGTGCAAGGCAGTGCGACTGCTCCCTGGGGTCCAACCCAGGCAGTCCACTTACGCTCGTAGAGTCACGCCTTCCTGCAAACTGGCAGCACAGACGAGTTACTGCTGAGCCAAAGAACCTCACGTTGGAAAAGCCAGCAGCAAGCAGAGGCTGCGTTTGCTTAAAGGGCACACCTGGGATGGCAGGTCTCCCAGGTACGGCAAGCTGATGCCTTCAGCGAAATGCCTAGCGAGCTACCAACAGTATCTCCAAAAAGCTGGAAAAATTCTGCTCCCAGAAGGAATACACACCACACTTGCTGCTTGAGCACTACACCAAAACCAAACTTGAAGCCACGTGGGAAAGAGAAAGCAACCCCCACCCTCCTTCAGAGCAGGAAGCTTGAGCGAAGCCTGTCCCAGCTGCCAGCCCAGCCGGGTGGAAGGGTTTGCTCAGAGCCCTGCTAGTGCAAATCCCCAGCAAGCTGCCCAGCAGAGGAGAGGGGAGCCTGAGCATGGACGATACTCCTGGTGCTGCCAAAAGCAGCAGATTCTGGCGGGCTCTGGGTCGTGGTGTGCTGCACAAGACCATGCACCCAACCCCCACCTTTGCGCTGCGATGGAAGCCGCCCCAGTTACCTCGAGCATCTGCTTCCCCAATCTGCTCCTTGACCATCTGGGCCATCTCAGGCCACACAATGTCCGTGAGACTCTTCAGCCGCTCCTAGAAAGGACCATGATGGGATTCAGTTACTTGCCCTCAGAACCCCTGGGCAGCCAACAAGGGGATCGCTGGTGGCAGCAGCAGTCACAGAGGACACCCAGAAAGCTAAAGCACGGGGCACAGCCCCGACCCGTTGCCTGCTCCGCAAGTGCTAGGACAGAAAGCTTCCATGCTGGCCAGAGGCTCTCATGCCTGCTGGTGGGGTCAAGGATCTTCTTCCCGTTATTTTCCTTGCCCTGCAGGCACAGCAGAACCTCTGTCTCTGCTGCGAGAGGCACTTTGCAAAGGCCCACCCCACAGCACAGCAAGCTCCCGATGCAGCAGTGCCCATGCGAGACCCATCCGTCTCGGGGGAACCCCTCGAGCTGCCTTCATGCTTGGGCCGGGGCAGCCCGCAGGACCTGAACGGACGCGCTGGCCTGGCCAACAAAGCAAGGCGCAGCGAGTCAGGTTCAGTTGCCGCGTCACCGAGCCCCGCTGGGTAAAGCCCAGATCACGCAAGGGCCAGAGAACACCAGCTCCGCGTACGTCAGGGCTGTTGTTCCGTGCTGGGTAAAGGACAAGGGTGGGACAGAGGGGACAGGGATGGGGACGGGGAGGCAGCAGCAGCTGCCGAGGCGAGAGGAGCATGTCCAGCACAGCTACTGACTGAGCTACAGAGAGGGGATCTCTGCGTCCTGGCCTGTCTGTACGTCACTGCAAGAAAGTACAGTCAGGAAGGCGTCATCAGCTCTAAGAGCTGAAAAACGAAAAGCCTCAGCGCAGATGGAGAGCTCCCCGCTCATGAGATTCAATATTGACAGTCTCTGTGCTGCTCTTACATGGTTTCCAAACACTTTGGCCCCAAGGACTTTCCTGTTTATCGTCCCATCTTCATTCAAGATTTCTGAAAGACAGAAGCAGAACAGGCTTGGGAGGAATGAACGCAACTCACTTCCCTGAGGCGAGCCAAGGGCAGAGTGAAAGGATTTCAGCACGGGGCTCTCAAAGGGCCCCAGAAAGGAGTTGTAGGACCTGCCCAGGCAGCTCTTCACCTTACCCCAGAAAAGGACAGGGAAAAGCTTTTCCTAGACGAACGGCAGCCCGGTTTAGCCTTCCCCACTAGCCATTGACAGTAGCTCGGACACGGGATGCGCAAGGTTTGGGGAAAGCAGTGCCTTGCCCGGCTCAGGCCCAACCATCAATAAATCAGCTACAGAGCCCCGCTGGGTGGTGTGGAGCCCAAAACCCATGGGGAGGGAGGGGAGCGCAGGCCAGGCCAGCTCTCTGGCACGCCAGGACAACGGCACACCTCTCCCTCCTCTTTCTCCTCCCAGTCTTCCCCACAGCCTTTGGTAGCTCTACCTGCCCCGAAGGTTGCCACCACCTGCTTGTAGGCAGGGCCACCAGGGACATAGACAGCGTGACCCAGCTTGTCAGCGTCGATGAGGAATGCTCCCAGTTGTCCCAGGAGCTTGGCAATAGAGGTTTTCCCACTCCCGGTTCCTCCAGTCAGGCCGATCACGTATGGGCGTGAAGGCAAGGCAGGGTCTTGCTAAGGGAAGAGAGAAAGCCGTTGCAGGCTCTGCTGGAGAAGGACCCCGAGCAACCAGCCTGGAGACAGGCATGACGGGTCCTAGCCCTGCAGAGCGGGGCCTGATCCTGCCAGGGGCCAGTACAGGCAGCAGACAGTCCGTCCTCCCAAACCTGTCCTCTTGCAGCAGTGGGACAAGCGGGCTCCGCAGCTCCCGAGGTTGCCACCCCTCCTCCCCGGCACACCCCGGCACACCGTTCCCACCGCAGCTCTGCACCCATCCCCCTCACCCGTGGGGGCCGCAGCAGCGTCCCCAGCAGCCTCTGCCGGAGGCTGGAGGAGCTGATCTTCTCCTCCTCGTTCTGACTGTGGTCGGGGTCCTTCATCAACACGATCTCGTAGAGAGCCAGCTCGGGGAGCCCCTGCCGAGAGAAAGGCACCCCGAGAGCCATCAGCCCTGGCAGCCGCGAGGTGCAGCAGAGGGAAGGGGGCTCAGCGGGAGGTCAAGGCCTGAACGAAGCAGCACAAATGAGGCTGCAGCCGCCCTCAGCGTCCCCACGGGGCAGCTCCATCCCCACGAGGGACATATTCCCCCCAGCCAAGAGGCAAAGGGAGCCCATGGAGCTGCCCGTTTCCCCCCACACATGCGGGGCTGTCAGCACTGCCGGGGGTCGTGCCGTGCACAGAGGCTGCTGCACCCATCCAGGGGCAGCTCGGCAACAAGCACCCATCCGCAGGGTGCCGGCAGACACGTGTGCTGGCATCCTGCCCTCACGCCCGGGCCACGGCACGCTGGGGCACCGACAGCCGCAGCTGCTCACCGAGACCCGGTTTGCCCAGAGCCAGCGGCAGGCAGGGGCGAGGGGGCGGGAGGGGGCAGCCCACCGGGCTCCTGCGCAGGCATTACGTTTTCAAGTCTCTTCTTGTTCACGGCCTCCCCTCCCCTGCGGGTCTCCTCGCTGACCACCAAGCACTGCAGGTCAGGGTCCGTGACCGAGGGGCCGTAGGGGTCGGCTAGAGGCACGATGTCGTAACGCAGCGAGGGCTTCACGTCCTGCAGGAACTCGCGCAGCTTCGCTGCTCGCAGCTCGTACGGCTCGATCAGCTCCGGCAGGACCTTGTCTGCCAGGCACCAGGAGAGCGCAGAAGCAAAAGAGCGTCCGTTTAATGACGTGCGGCCCCCGGAGCACCGGCAGAGAGCGACAGAAAAGCAGGAGTGAGAGACAGGAGTGGGAGATGGAGACAAAACCCACCCGTGACTTTGGCAGGCTCCCCCCTCCGGCTCCCCTTGCCCCTGCTGCCCCTCAATGCCACAGCCGCACGCCTGGCCTGCTGCTGCAGACGGGACACCAGGTCCCCTCTGTCACCCTGCCCAGACGGCACCGCCTGGCTGCTCTGGGTGCGTGGCCACCGGGACCCCCACACCCCCGGCCCACTCACCGCCCTGTCCCAGTCAGCACCACGCCACCCCCCTCGTCCCCATACCGGCTCCCCCCGTCCCCGCACGGTGCCGGCTGCCCCGGGACTCACGGCGCAGCAGGTCACCGTCAGCCACCCCGGCCAGGAGCCGCTGCCGGGCCAGGAGGCAGCACACGCTGAGCAGGAGGCGGTGGGCGCCATGAAGGCGGTCGAAGGTGCCGCCGACCGCCACGTCGGAGAAGTCGGGGAGCGCCGCGTCGTGCTCCTGGGGGTGCTCCGGGGGGTCCCCCGGGGGGTCCGCCAACAGCAGGGCGGGCAGGCGCGGCGGGCAGCCGTAGGCGGTGGCGGCCAGGCGCTGCAGGCCACGCTGCACCGGCTCGGGCGGGCCCGGTGCCTCGGCGGCGGGGGCCAGCAGGACGCGGGGCGGCCGGGCCAGGCGGCCGCCGGGGCTCAGCAGGACGCGCAGGTCCAGGCCCCGCTGCGCCGCCGCCGCCGCGTAGAGCGCGGCCAGGGCCCGCAGCAGCGCGGGGCAGGCGGGGGGCGCGGCGGGGGGCGCGGCGGGCCCGGCCAGGCGCAGCCCCGGCTGCAGGTGCACGTACAGCGGCCCCGCCACCACCCCCGCCGCCGCCGCCACCGCCGCCGCCGCCCGCCCGGGCAGCGCCGCCAGCGGGGCCGTCAGCACCAGCAGCCCCGCGCCCGAGGGCGCCATGGCCCCGCCGGAAGCCGCCGCCGCCGCCGCCCCGGAACGGCCGCTCGGGGGAAGCCCGGCACCGCGGGGGAGCGGCGGGACCCGGCCCCGCCCGCCGGGGGAGGGGCGGACAGAGCCGGCCCCCCCCGTACCCGCCCCCCGGCACGGCACCCGCAGCCCCGCGGAGCGCGGCCGGACCCCGGGGCGGAGACAAGGGGATCCCCGGGGCCGGTCTGAACCCCCGGGACCCCCCCTGGGCGGCGCAGCTCGACGGGAGAGACGGCCCGGGAGCCGTGCGGCTGCAAAGGGCTTGCTGGGGACCGACCCCCCCCGGCACAGCCCCCGCCAGCCCCGAGCATCGCGGCCGGACTCCGGAGCGGAGACAAGGGGACCCCGCCGGGACCGGGCTGAACCCGTGGCAGACCCCCAGGCAGCGCTGCTCGACGGAGGGATGGGCCGGGAGCCGTGCGGCTGCAAAGGGCTTGCTGGGGACCGACCCCCCCCGGCACAGCACCCGCCAGCCCCATGGAGAGCAGCCAGACCCCTGAGCGGGAGTGGGGGACCCCCGGGACCGGGCTGAACCCCCGGTAGCCCCCGGGCAGCGCTGCTCGACGGGAGGGACGGGCCGGGAGCCGTGTGGCTGCAAAGGGCTTTATTGGCGGCAGGCAGGGGGCTGCTCCCCCCCAGCCGAGGAGCACGGCCCGACCCTGGAGTGGAGGCGGGGGACCCCCCAGGACAGCCGTTACGGGGCTGGGGCTCCGGGGCTCCCCTGATGCTGGTGGCTCAGGGCCGGGCCCCGCCGGCCTCGCCGCCGTGGCCGAACACGAGGTCGTGCATGGCCCGCAGGTACGCGGAGCCGTCGGGGCTGGCCACCCTCAGGCGCCGGAGTGGGGCGAAGAGCTGGGTGGTGACGCAGCGCAGCGGCGGGCAGGGGGTGCCGATGGCCTCCAGGAACACCTTGGCACGGCAGAGGGGTCAGACCCGTGCCCAGCACGGCCCTGCAGCCCCCCTCCCCCGGCACGGACCCCTCGCGGAGCCCCTCACCCCCAGGGACTGACCTGCAGGACCTCCTCCACCTCCTGGGCCCTGTCCTGGAAGAGACTCCGGCAGTGCTGCAGGTACCGCAGGTAAAGACCCCGGGTCTCAGCATCCAGGCCCTGCAGCTCGCTGCCCTCGGGCTCTGGGCGCTGCAGGTTGGCCAGGAAGCTGGTGTTGACGGGTCCACACTCCACCAGCGTCAGGCTGCGAGGGGGAGCGGGGTGGCAGCTCTGAGCCGCTGTGGTACCCCCCCCCCCCCAGCATCCCTCCGTCCCGGTGCTGGGCAGGCAGGGGCACAGCCCCCCGCGGCGCTGCCGGCACTCACTGGATGTTGAAGGGCCGCAGGACGATGGCCAGGCTCTCGCACAGCCCCTCCACCGCAAACTTGCTGGCGCAGTACACCGAGTTGAAGGGCAACCCTGGGGCAGAGCCGCACCCTGAGTGCTGGGTCCCTTCCCCGCAGCTCCTGGTGCCACAGGGTGCCGGGGGGGTCCTGCCACAGCAGGGTCAGGTCCCACCTTGCAGCCCCCCGATGCTGCTGGAGACGATGATCCGGCCGGCCCTGCGGCGTTTCATGGCGGGCAGGAACGCCTGGATGGTGCGGATGGCCCCAAAGAGGTTCACCTCGAAGATGGTCTTCATGGCTTGGTCAGAGCAGGTCTCCAGGGGGCCCATCAGTCCCACCCCCGCGTTGCAGACTGCCAGGCACAGCGCTGGTGAGCCAGGCACCGCAGCCCCCTCGCGCTCTCCGGCCCCCCTGGCACCAGGGGCCCTTCCCTGCCGACGGGCCAGCGACCCTCAGCACCCACAAGCCCAGCTCCTGCACCCCTGCCCTGCTGAACATCCCCCGTCCCAGCCCCAGGGCTGCCGGCACCTCCCGTCATCCAGCATCTGCTACTGGTACGATGGGGAGGGTCAGCAACCCCTGGAGAGACCCCCCCCAGCCACCTTGGGCACGGTGGGGACACTGGCAAGAGCCGTACCCAGCACATCCAGCCGCTGCCCCTGCACCTGCTGCGCGGCAGCCGCCAGCGAGCGCGGGTCGGTGACATCGAGCTGCAGGACCTCCAGCGTGTCGGGGCAGTGGCCCCCGAGGCGCTCCAGCAGCCGCTCGCCCTTGGCCAGGTCGCGCATGGTGGCATACACTGGGGGAGAAAGCAGGGCACCGGTGCCACCCAGCTGCTTGGCCGGTACCGGCACCAGCTGCCCATGGCGAGGTGCTACCTGGCCCTGGGAGACCCCCCGGGGGTGCCGGCCCCTCCCGGCGCAGCGTCACCCCGTTACCTTTGAACCGGCGAGCGGTGTCGGCCGCCAGGCGCGCGGCCAGCCCCAGGCCGATGCCCGAGGAGCAGCCGGTGATCAGCACCGTGGTTTTCTCCATGGGCAGGCAGTGCCGGCCGGAGGGGCCGCGCGTTTAAGAGGGCTGGGAGGGAGGGTCCCCCCGCCCCACGCCACGGGTGTTGTGTCTGCCGCCTTATCTCAAGGCCCCTCCACCCGCCTCCCTGCCCACGCTTGGGGCTCCCTGCGCCTTGATGCTCGCGCAGCTGCCGCGATAAAGACCCCACGGAGCCAAGGGGAGCTGCAGCCCCGGGGGTTGGCACCAGCCAGGCCCAGCACCAGCTGTGCTGCACTGTGCCAGGTACCCCGGCTGCTGGCACGTGGCCGGCAGCGCATTTTTCCTGCTCCTCTGCCCCCCGTTTTGCACAAGTCCCATGCTGGGGAGAGGAGACAGACACACGTGGGATAAAAGCGCTCAGCGGCCAGGATTTTAATTGCTCTGCAGGCGAGCAGCACCGCAGGCGAGTGGCACCACAGCCGGGCTCTGCCCGAGCCCCAGCTGGGGCGGGGGGGGGAAAAGGCCCAGAGGACCCCGGGCCGGGGAGCGCGGCCCCAGCACCACCGCAGAAAGCTCAGCAAAGTCCCTTTCCATACAAAAGGCACGAAGCGTGGCCGGGGCCGTGCGGTGGCGGGTCCCCACGGGCACTGGGGTCCATGGGGCAGGGAGTGCCCAGCGCAGGGAGGCATAGGACCTCACCAGGGGTGAGGCCAGTTGCCTGCTTCCCCTGGGGGAGGGGGCTGCTCTGCCCCCCCCCCTCCCCTGCTGCCAGCTCCCCAGCTGCTTCATCCGTCAGCCAGCCAGGGCCCTGCGGCAGGGACACGTGTGCCCCATCCCAGCTCCCGCCGAGCTTCCAGCTGGGAGCGCTGGGACCGCAGAACCTCCCTGTCAGGGCTCATGCAGCCCAGCTTTCCCAGGGACAGGCTCAGGGCCGTCAGGGAGGGCTGAGCACAGAGCACAGAGCAGGATGGTTCCCTGGGGCAGAGCCTGTCCCCCACCCCGTCGCCAGCCCCCCTCGGGATGTATCCTGCCCGCGCAGGGGAGACGGCAGGTCCATGCTGGCTGGGGGCCAGCGGGGCTCTGCGCCTTCATTCCAGCACAGCCATGACGCAGCCGTCAGGCCAGGAGCTGCAGGGGCCTGGACGCAGGAGGGCGCGGGGGTCTCTGCTCTCGCTCCCAGGGGGGGCTCTGGCAGCACAGCCTGGAGTCACGCCGGCCCAGCCCGGCTGCGCCGCAGGGCGCTGGGGTAATACTTGAGGAACAGCTTCCTGGAGATCTCCAGCGTGTCCCCGGTCGGCACGGCTGGGTAGCGCTTCTTGTTGTAGACGAAGCCTCTTTCCACCTGGAAGACAGCCTGGTTGAACTGGTCCTGGTGGAAGGGGCTGCCCGAGTTGAGGCTCTCCACCAGGGCAGAGACGAAGAGGCTCCAGCGCACGCCATAGTAGTCCAGCACCAGCCCCCCCAGCTGCTTGTTGGCGTAGTCCAGGATGTTCCCGCTGGGACCCCAGAGCGTCACCTGGTTCCGGGCGTTCAGCTCGAACTGCTCAGCCTCCCGGTCGCTGGTGGCCACGGAGCGGGCGCTCTCCAGCCAGCGGCCCAGCAGGAAGAGGCTGTGGCTGGAGAGGAGGCTGTCCAGCTCCGGCAGCAGGTCGTATACCAGCACGCCGCCGGCCGTCAGCAGCTCCGGCAGCGCGTGGCTCTGGAAGGCCTGGCGGATGCTCAGGTAATAGTCACCCACCAGCTGCTGAGCCGCCTGCCGCGTGACGTCCACCAGGTCGTAGCGGAAGGTGGGGCTGGAGCCCAGCTCCGCGCTGGCGCTCAGCAGCAGGCGCCAGGCCTCGTACACGTCGCTGGCGTTGTACCACAGCTCCGTGTCCATGTGCAGGGAGGGCCGGCGCACCAGCGGGCTGCGGTTATGGTTGACGCAGACGCCGGTGCAGTTGTACACGCTGCGCAGGAGCAGACGCCAGGCACTGGCCGCGGCGGCATTCGGGGCACCGTAGCGGCGCTCAGCGTAGCGGGTCACCCAGCTGGGGAGGTCGAGAGGCTCCTGGCGCCAGCCCAGCTCGTTCATCAGCTCGTACACCATGTCGTTCTGCTCGATGCCCTCGGGCACCAGCCCGGTGCCCACCATGGTGGAGTTGGGGAAGCGGCGAGCCGCGAAGGGGCCGTGGTTGATGGCCTCCACGGTGCCAAAGAGGCCATGATTGCCCCCGAAGTTGTGCAGCATGCACCAGATGAAGGGCTGCCCGTAGAAGGACTCCGTCCACTGGTAGACAGGCTTGGACTCGGCAAAGAGGTCGAGAACAATCATCCTGCCGAGGGGCACGCCGTGCAGCAGGGCCCGCACCTGCGCCGGCTGCCAGAAGTCGGGCTGGTGCTGGAAGAGCCATCCCTGCATCAGCCACTGCGCCTCGGGGTCAGCTGGGGACGGAGGTGCACGAGGTGAGGGTCCCACCAGGCAGGTGCCCCGCGAAGCCCCAGGGCCACCAACCACCCCTCTTAGAGGGGGCTTCGAGGGTCTGGCACCAATGGGGTCTGCCGATGGGTGCTCACGCAGGGCCCACAGCCGCCTCCCCCACAACCATCCCCACCTAGAGCCCCCCGACCGGGCTGGCACCGCACGGTGACCCACCTCCCGTCATCGACCTGAAGACGGCCTTGCTGACCCTCGAGAGATAGGCAGGGTCCGAGGAGAGGGGCGTCATCTCGTTGAAGGTGTCAGCGCTGTAGATGTGGTCCGTGCCAAACTCCTTGATCAGCTCCTTCAGGAAGAGGGTCCCGATCACCTGGAACATGGGGTCCTCCGGGTCCAGCAGGTAGGTGCATGAGTAGGTGCAGTCGAAGTGGCTCCAGCCCCCAAGGCGAGTGGCATTCACGTGTGGGAAGACCCTGCGCCAGAGGGCAGAGGTGGGCATAAGGAGCAGGATGGGACCACCATGCCCCTGCAGGGACAAGGGCAGCCTCCCGGGGCAGCTGGCACCGGCACAGGAGGGGCAGGAGCTGCGTTGGCCCCAGGTGCAGCCGGCACAGGCTGGAGGTGGGAGTCTGGGAAGGGTCTGGGGCTGAAATACTGGGGAGGGGGCTGCAGCCAGGGCTGCCCTGCCCTGGGGGGTCTGTGCGCACTCGGGGCTGCACCCACCGAAGGATCCCCTGGGGCACGTGGCCTGCGAAGGCCGGCAGCACCGTGATCATCCCCAGCGAGCGCATCCTCTCCACGATCCGGTACTGGGGGAGAGAGGGAGGGAGGGAGCGGGGGGAGGGGAGCCCCCAGCTCCCCACGAGGAGTCCCCCGCCAGCGGCTGGGGAAGGGAGCGGGGTCCCTCGGGCAGGGGGTGGCGTGGGCCTGCCCGGGGTGGGCGGGCAGCCCCCGGTGCCCCCGGTACCTGCAGGTAGAGCTGCTTGAGGTGCCAGGCGGGCGGCAGCGGCCCTGCCCAGCCGCGCAGGTTGCCCATGCGGTTCCAGGCCAGGAAGGCGGGTCCGGTGAAGTAGGCGTCGATCTCGGTCTGGTTGAGGCCCAGGGAGCGGAACACCTGCGCGGGGCGGGGGGCTCAGCCGTGCTCCCCCGGCCGCCCTGCCCGTGCCCGCGGCCCCCGATACTCAACCCGCTGCCAGGCCGCCTCCTGCCCCGCGAAGGCCGGGGCCAGGTTGATGCCGCTCAGCGCCATCCAGTCGATCTCCCGCTCCCAGCGCGCCCAGTCCCACCAGGCGTAGGAGTAGCTCTGGGCGCAGGCGTTCTGGTAGAAGCGGAACCTGGGGGGGAGCGGGCGGGAGGCTGCGGGCTGCGCCCCCCCCCCCCCCGCTCCCGTTACGCAAAGGCGCCTTGTCCCGGGCTAATGAGGCGTGAGGCGCGCCCGGCCCGGTGCCCGCCCGCCCCGCCGCGGCCCCGTTACCTGCCGGGGGCGGTGGCGCGGATCTCGGCCCGCAGCCGCGGCAGCGGGTCGGGCAGGCGGAGCTGCGCCCCGGACCACGAGAGGTGGCAGCCGCAGAAGTCGCGCAGGTACCGGTAGAGCCCGGCGGCCGCCGCTACCCCGCTGGAGCCCGTCACGGCCACGGCCACGGCGCCGCCGGGCGGGGAGCGCAGCCGGTAGGTGTCGGGGCCACCCGCCGCCAGCGCCGCCTCCACCGTCAACGCCACGGCCCCGGCCCGCGGGCCCAGCAGCCGCCGCGCCAGCGCCCGCACCGCCGCCGCCTGCCGCGCGTCCCCCGCGCCCGCCCGCGCCGCCGCCAGCACCGGCAGCAGCAGCAGCAGCGCCAGGCCTGGCCCCGGCCCCGACCCCGGTCCCGGCCGCGCCGCCATCGCCGCTCCCAGCCCCGGCGCCGCCAATCGGGGCAGGGCGGGGCGGGGCCGAGCCGGTACCGGGGGAGTGGGCGGGGAGTGGGCGGGGAGTGGGCGGGGAGTGGGCGGGGAGTGGGCGGGGAGTGGGCGGGGAGTGGGCGGGGAGGAGTGGGCGGGACCGCCCCTCGGAGCGGACGTACCGAGCGCGGCCCGGCTCCGCCGCCTCCGGCTCCCCGCGGGGCTAAGCGCCGCCGGGGCTGCGGGGCGCCGGGACCGGGGCTGGGACCAGGACCAGGGCCGGCACCGGACACCGGCGCCTCTGGTCTGTTTTCGTATCACGTTTTCCACCCGCGAGGCCAACCGGGCCGCGAAGTCTCGGAGCATCCGCCGGCTCCGGGCCCCCGGGACGGAGCAGTACCCGCCCCCTCCCCCGGGGGGGCGCCGGCTCCGGCCTGGAGGGGGCGCTGCCACACCGGGCACAGGCGCCCGCCGGGGCCCCGAGGCGGGGGAGCGGCCCAGCTCTTCCCGCAGCCCCCGGGACCCGGCACAAAGCCCCGCTCCGGCTGCCCCCGAGCCCCGGGGCGGAGGCGGGGGGAGACTAGCCCGTGCTGCCGGAGGGGGTGGGGGGGCGCAGACCCTCGGGGGGCGGGAGGGGCCCCCGGAGGGTCGGGAGGGACCCCGAGGGGGGCGCAAACCCCCGGGGAGGCTGCACCCCAGCTCCGGGCACCTCCGCGGCTGTGTCGCGCCCGGGGGCTGCCGGGCAGACGGCCCCGGTGCTCGCCCGCCCTGGGCAGGGTCCCTCGGGGACCCCAACGCACCGCAGCGCAGCCGGGCCCCAAGGCTGCTGCGGGGGCACAGAGGATGGACCCCTCGGGGGGGCAGGGGCTGCCGCAGGGGCTCTCCCAGCTGCCGGGGGGGCTGCCTGGGCATTCCCGGGGCAGAACCCGGCTGCGGGAAGGGAGGGACGAACGGGGACCCCCCCACCCCGGGGGCTCCAGCCCCCCCCACCCCCCTGCGGCGGGGCCAGCCACGGAAACGGGCCGGGACTCCGCGATTGCCGGCGGGGGCGGTGCAGGGCAGCGGGGCAAAGGGGAGCGCAGCCCCTGCACACAGCTGGCACCGGCGGGGGGGCCGGGTCCCCATCCGAGGGGCGCGGGAGGGCAAGGGGCAGGCTGGGCGGCTCCCCACCCCCCCCACCCGGGGCAGCAGGAGCCGGGAAACCCCGGCCTGTAGCTGCAAAACACGCAGAACCCCCCCTCCCCGGGCAGCCCCCAGCCCTGCAGGAAAGGGCTAAGCAAACACAGCCCTCCTCGGTGGGGAGTGGGTTCCTGGGGGGGGGGGGGGGTGTGTGTCACCCCACGGCTTGTGATGCTGGGAGTGGGGCAGCAGGCAGAGCACATTTGCCCCAGTAGCCCTGGGGGGGCACCCACACCCTCCCGGGTTTCGGCTTTTTCCTCCGGCACAAGCCCTGGTTCCACTCAGTTACAGGTTTAGCGGGGCAGGCTGGAGGCTGCGGGGCTGGACAGACCCCCCCCCTCAGCCCCCCCTGCTTGGGATGTCAGCCAGGGCTCCATAAGCACCGATGGGCACACGGTCCCGTTTTACAAACCAGCTCTGCCCATCCCACCCTACGGGATCCCAGGGCAGGAAAAGGTCCCAGCTCCCCCCAGGCAGGGGGGGTACCGGGGACCCCCCTTGGGAGAACGCAGGGGAAGCAGAGAAAAGGCCACAGCGCGTGTTGTGCAGTTCATTTAATTTATACAATGACTGTGGGCAATGCATTTCCTGGGAGCAGCAGACCCTGTTGCAGCCGCCAACGCGTTTTGATTTCCTCTTTTGCCCTGCAAACACCCCGGTAAACAGCCAGCCCAGCCTACCTGTAACCACCACCCTTACCCAGAACCTTCCACGCGCGGCACAGCCATCCCTGCGCTCCCTGCACCACCCTTCCCACTTCATTTTCAACAGCCCTGCACTGCGTGGCGTCTCCTCCTCCCTGCCAGGTTACAGCGATTCTCATTATAGCTCTAATCCACTTGTACACAAATACTGCAGATCAACGGCGAGAATTAAACACAACAGTTACACACAGCACTAACACACACACCCCCTACTGCTCCTACAGATACATCAAGTTGAGGAGGGCAAGAAATTATTCACATCTTGCACCGGAGAAAAAGCAGCAGCAGCCACCACGTAGAAACACCGCTGGGATTCCAGTGCCGTGGGACTATTTTGGACTCTGCCTCTGTGCTCCCCTAAAGGGCTCCTCAGACACACCCTGAGCATACGTGACAACACGGGTCACTGGTACCTCCGCCTTTGCAAAAGCTGCCACCACCGACGCCAAGTCTACGTGGGCACCATCTGGATGTGCCTCCAGGGCTCTGCAGCCTCAGGGCTTCACACAAGAGACCTAAGGAGCTCCACTGGGTCAGACAACAGTTTGCACCGCAGCTCGTCCCTCCTCCGTCTCACCCCAGGCAGCAGCCGAGCCCCCCGCGCCCACCACTGCCTGCAGAAACAAGAGGTGGAACGAGCCTTCACTGCCAGACACGGGGCTTTGCCTGGGATGCAAGTGGGCAGGTGCACAGTTAAAGGAGCATCTCTGCTCCTGGGAGGAAGGAGAAGACCTTTCTTGCAAGGACAAGGTGCTTCCCATCACTGGAGCAAACGGCTGCCAAGACTCAGCTGAGGCTCAAGTCCTACCCCTTCGTATCAGCTCCTCAAGCCCCAGCCAGAGTTTGAGGAGCTGAATCCCCGCTCAGGATGAGACATTGGTTTTGTCAGATTAAAATGTGGCACATGTGGAAGCCCTGGAGGTAGGAGAAGCATGCCCTGGTTTATCAGCTGCCCTGCTGCTCGTCACCTGTGTGATCAGAGGCAGAGACACATAGATAGGATCCACATGTAAAACTTTCTCAAAAAAAAAAAATAAAAATCTCTTCCCAAGCAGCAAGCTTTGCACAGGCGGAAGCTGTTACACCTTTCCTCCACGAGCCTGTCCACGCACTCAGCCACGGCTGCACTTCTTTCACACTGCCCCGATGAGCCTGCCAGGGAATTCACTACACCAGAAGTACACACCAAAAACTCAGACACTTCATGCACTTAGTATCTTCAGTGGTAAACTTAAGGAATGAGAAGTTTCTTTGATCCAGTGTCACTCATTACCCGAGAATGTCCAAGCTTTTGGCTTTGAAATGCCACAGTAACATTCGAGGGTGCTGCAATAAGTTATTTTCGCTATGGGAGGATTACATGCAACTCACACACATGGGAGAGGGCTAGCCACGGACACACGATGTTTAACACTGCTCGAGCAGAGGGATCTTTAGTCGTCAAACCTCCCCTCACGGATGATATCAAAGGAGAAAGGGAGAAACTTGAACCCAGTGCCAGTGTAGAACTTGTTCTGGAACTCAATCCTGCAAGAGAGGGAAGAGTAAGTGTTCAGTAAAGAGGCACCTCTCAGAGACGAGTTAGCAATTAGCAAGAACTCCATTAAAAGTATGATTGACTAGAGAAAAATAAAGCTTTAAGGAGAAAAAGTGGTATTATAATGTAGCGTTATCTTTTGGCACAAACCCTACATTTTTGTTTGACGTTTCTGTAGCAGAGCAGAACTGCCCAGGTACTTCGATCCCACCCCTACGGGCAAAAAAAGAGCAACAGAAAGAGGATGAACTCCCCAACTACAACATCACTTAGAAACACCTAGGAGCACTGAGCCTTGCCTCTAAGATCTCATTACTAAGGTTCACGTTTTAGTTAGAACAAACCTGAACCGCGTGATGCTGTGCTCAGGCTTCCTCCATCAGCTACTTCTGTTTATTTACTTAAGCATATTTGGTTTATCCCCACATGACTACTCCTGCTGAGCTAGAGATGTGCTTGTTGCCTCCAGCTGAACATTAGCTTAGCCTTGTTTGCCTGCTTCCCCTAATAAACTCAGTTTAAAAAAAGAATTATTCTAGAGAACTGTCCAATGGTCAGCAACAGCCAAATAGGGAAAGAAAAAAATAATCCCATGATTCACAGTAAAAACAAGCACAGTGTTTCATGAGCCTCATGAGAAACACTTTCCATTGCGTGATCCAGTAAAAAAAAAAAAAACAAACACCCCCCCCCCAAAAAAAAAAAGAAGCCTCTGCAGGAATCAAGCGACAGCAAATTGTAGAGCAATTTAACACAATTCTGGAAAAGGATTTTTATGAAGCACATGAAGAGAGACTTGAATTATTTTTTTCCAAATCAGGAATCATGGCAAACCCCAGAGCTGCTGGTATTTCAGCTGGCAGAAAGCGATTTCCCAACAGAGCTCAGGAGGGAAATGTTCAGAAAAAAACCAGCTTTCTGCTCCTATCTTCGGCTGCCTGTTCATGCAGCTACACAGACTTCCCTGCGGAGGAATCCCTAGGATGAGCAGGATTTTCCGTGTGGGAGGAAGGGCTCCTTGCCAACACGCTCCAGTTTTTCAGGAACCCTGATAATCTTCATAAGTATCCTGTGACTAAGTAACTATTCTGTAAGCAAAGGGAAATAAGAGGCAGAGGGTTGGGCATCTGAGTCACACAGAACCCACTGTAAATGAAATTTTAACCCTCATGATTAACTGTTCCAGCTGGCCCTGACATCTGAAAGCTCCTTTTGGAGACACTCAGTTACAACTGGCCACAACTGGATGCCTCGAAGCTGGGCAAAAGGTTGTTACAAAGTTAGGGAACTAGCAAAAAAGTTCATTTAACAAAATAATCGTGGCTTACATGTTCTGTGTGGGTTTTTCCTGCAATTGTCTACAGGAACACCCAGAATCCAAGATCCTTTATTAATATGAGCCGCTGCCGTTCCCAGGATTGCTGGCTGTCACATCTACCCGCTCTATTGCTAAACTTTGCTCTGTGTGTCTCCCCCATCAGCGATCAAGTTCTGTAGAAGAATTTACTAGACAGTTAGCACTACACTGTAAATAAACAGACTAGAAAGCTTTCTGGCAGTCAGCATTAAAGAAAACCCCACTCTTCAGCTTTTTTGGTATTAATAATTCGTTTTAGTGTTTGTTGGACTGTAGTTCTGTGGATTTTCCAAGCCAGAGTACCCACACTGTCCAGAAAACCAGGCAGCTCGGTTCCGTGAGCAGGAGCAACTGCAGAGATAGCTGTTGAGCAGGGACCTTAACTTCCATTCAATACAAACACAAATTCCTACTGGGTATTTGTGTTCTTGCAGGCATGTGCCAATGCCTGGGGTCGGCTGTGATTCAGAGCACACCTCGAAGAGGGCAGCCTGCAGCACACCTTACAGTCAGAAAGCAATCAGGGTGTTGGCATAGAGATTGTTGCAGTTACTCTTTCCCAAAAAAGACGGCAGTGTCCTATGTGGCACCGCGGGTCACTCCATCCTGCGCTGCCTTTTAGAGCAGCAGCGTGCTCTTATGGTTGCACTAAAAAACAAGCTCTGGCTCATGACCTTTTATAAAGAAAAATAAAATTCTGGCGAGCAGGTGGGAAGCTGGGCTTCACCACTCCCACTGCCCCCTCGCTGGATCGCAAGCGGGATGGAACTCCAGCACGCCCACGCCTCTCGGAAAGCGGCGCTCCCCCTTGGGTGGCAGGGGGCCAGGAGCTCTGCCCGGGCAGAGGAGGGTCTGCCTGTCCGTTCTGTTTACGGCCGAGAACAGCCGTCCACAAAGCACCGCATAATCGCTGCTTTTTATTTATTCTGCATGCTTGTTTGATGCTGACTGCATTTGTTCTGCTTGAAATCTGCTTTGGCATCCCTGCTCAGACCCACAGCACTCCTCAGCTTTGCCATTCAGAACAAAACACAGGCTCCTTGCCTTCGGCTGCCCCTAACACTGCATGGCTGAGAGCACCGCTCCGAATCCATTTCGCTGCGTCCGAGGGACTGAGCTCATTTCGGGGATGCTTATGGACCAGTGGCAAACAGCTCAGGCAACCCAAAATAAAGAAAAATCAGGTTTATGTCTGCCTGGAGTATGGCCGCGGTGAAGCGCGCACACCAGGGAAGCTGCTGACGCTAGACCTGAGGGAGAGAACAGACTGAAACCTTTAGCAAGAGCAGACGAACACAGTTCTCCGCGTTTTGCCAAATCTACGGTCACGTATGGCCAGGACCCACGCTCTCCGCACCGATGGACATGGACCGCGGCGGGGAGACTGGCTCAGAGACACTCGGGTAACCGGAGCCAAGTCTGAACAATACGGTTTGACCGCTCCAAACTCTGGAGCCGAGCACCCTACGTCAACGATGCTCATGTAACACCAACCTCTCTCCTACCTGGCAATACAAAGCCCACTCCTCCCTGTTCTGCGTGAACCCAACTTGCTTGTATTACGTCTACTGCTATCCAGTCTTTGTAGCTGTGACCTGGTCTCGGGACATAGTCTAGAACAGGTTCCAGTTCCAAATCAGGCCTAAAACAAGGTTTTACACAGGAAAACAGCTCCACTGGCACTGTACTCCTGTACCAACCCATGATGTTGCGACCCTGCTTTGAATCCAGTTACAGACTTCTCCTCTTGGGCAAAGTCTACGTTTGCTCATATTAAAAGAGCTGACTAGCCTAAAAAAACCCAAGTAAGCAACTTTAACCTAAACATTCATGTCAAACTACATTACCGAACAGCAAATAGAAAGGTAAAATATTTCAGAACAGTGATGTTACAGCAAAAGGAGTTAACGGCACGACGCAGGGTATATAGCTCAGACCACGACCATGCTCCAGCAGACCTCCGACACACGTGCCTGCAGTTTTGGCAGCGCTCGGAGTGCTCCCTCCCCTCCAGGATGCCCCAGAAAAACCCAGCCTGCTGGAAGAATGCATACTTTCTGAAAAAGCACAACATAAAACTTCCTCATTTGGGACTGATAGGCAGAGCACATGGAACAATCTGTGCTTTTTTTCCCCCACCAGTAAGACACATGCTAAATTCTTCCTCCTTTCCAGGAAGGCTGAACCACCCACACCTTCAGAATTCCTGATAGGTGACACCTCTCCCACAGCCAGAAAATCTGATCTGCTCCTCCCAGGACAGCTGTATTTGACACATGCACACACACACACACACACACACATCCCCTTCTAAAAATGGAACAGGTACTGTTGGAAACATCCTGATTTGACGTTTGGAAGAAAAAAGAAATGTTAACAGTACGTTCTTTTGAACAACTGCAGGTGCCTTCCTCGCCACTGTGATTAATGAAAATCCAACAAACCCAAAATAATTTCAGCAGGTTACCTGCAGTCGGAAATATTACCTTAAACTTGGATTTTCAGGCTCCAAGATTGAACAGATTCTCTCTTAGAGAACTTATATTAAAAGTTTTCAAGTCTGAAACATACGTTTAGGGAAAATATGACTTCATTAAGAGCTTCAGTTCTGCAGCTCCCCAGCAAGTGCCCTGCACTGGTCTGCACTGCACAGTGACCCGTGGGCTTGCTGCTATTGCTCAGCTGGTTTCCCTCTTTGCTTGCCATTTCAGTGACATGCATCCTCCCTTGACACATTTCCAGACAATTTTTTTAATCACCCTTTAGAGACAGCCTGGCAATGTGAACTGCAGATCACGGTTCAGCCAGGAGGCAGCTTTTCCACACTTGTACCAGGTGCTCTGTGCGTGGTATCTGTAAGTGCAGTTTGTGGTTTATTAACACAAGACAGGTACCTCCAGAAAAACATGCTTTCTTATCTTAGCCCATCCCTTTGGGTAAAAAAGAAAACACAGAGCCTGCCAAGAAGAAAAGCTGGTCAGAACTGTTCATCTGCCATTATTGAGAAATGCGCTGTGCAGCACTGCAGTCCAGGGAAGCAAGACTTTGAAAATCCACCAATTCAAAATTAAAATCCAAGCAATTGCAGATCAAACCCCCCACAGACGGTGTTAAGAGTACTGCGTACTCTCTGCCCTTCTTGGACTGCCAGCAACAGCAGGCAGGGTTTGCAGAGCTCCTTCTTTCACCCTGATGCAACGGCATAGTACAGTCACAGCAGCGCGAGGATGAGGAAACGCCAGCAAGCAGTTCTCAAGTGACTGGTATGATTTCTAGGCTGCACGCCAGGAAAAACAGAAGCACCATCCAGCAGCCATTTTCAGCAGCGGCCCCCCCACGGGCTCCCTTCAGCACAAGATGGCTACGCCTCCGAATCCCTGCTCACTGGAGCTACAAAGACCCAGGCAGTCCAGGACCCTCCAGCCTGCACCCTCGCAGGGTGCTGACAGAGGGCAAAAGGACGGTTTTCCTTCCTCAGAAGCAGGGGGAAAATGCAAAAGGGCTAAATTTCTTCCCTTTTTTTAAAAAAACACACAAACAAAACACCACAACCACCGGCTTCCTTTTTCACTTACAGAACTACTTCTTAAAAGCGTTCACAACCTTTTCTTCTTGTTTAAGACAGGGTATTCCTTGTGAACTTCACGGGACTTCACTTTGTTCTGATCTACCAGGAAAGAAGCTGCCTTAAGAGATGGCCGTGACCTGAACTCTCCCACACTTTAGGCTGAGGAGAACCCTACGCGAGCAAAACCCACTCCCACATCGCTCCTTTGATCCCACCACTGCGCTAACCAGGGAATGTGAAGTGGAACAATGAGCACTCTTAAATACGGATTAGAGAAACCTCTTGAATACTTTCCATACTTGGGTGCGGCAAAAGCAACGAGCACTGGTGAGTAATTCCCTCTTGTTTACTGCCTGCATATACAGGAGCTTAATAATCATGGGAAAGGGGCTACAAAAGCATCTTCCAATAAGCAAGACCAGCAAGAAATAGCCACCATTCCACAGCGCTCTGGAGGGCAGACAGGCAAAGCTGCCCCTGTTCAATGCAAGCTCTTACAAAGACGAACAAGACCACACGAAGGCAACTGAAGTCAGTAGCTACCGCACACTAAGGAAAACCAACATTAGAACCTGGCAAAAGGCAGAAGAAGAAAGTCCTACAGCAAGCTACAAGCACACTCATCCACCATGGGCAACCTGCCCATCCCGCTGTTCGCAAAGGTTTAGCCTCATTTATTTTTAAGCAGCGACCAGCGACTCTCCACCATCTCTCCTGATTGCATGCAGAAAATTGCACACAGTGGTGTGAAGACGGAAATCTCTGACCCTTTTAAAGACTTCCCGCTGCCAGAGCGCAACTGGTGTAGGACACGGAGACGTTTAGGTAATTTGTGGTACTCCAGCACCTCTGAACATTGCTGATCTTGGCTCAACGTTATCCACTACCCCAATTTTACAGCCTTAGCTTTCCTGCGTAAGGGTCAATACAACTTTCTAGAAGATGGCCTTTCTGCCTAGTCCAGGTGACATCAATTTCTTGCTATGAAGAGCTTTGAAGTTTCTGCACGTTCCAGTTAACTCACCAGTGCAAGCGAAGAGCATGGAGAAAAGCAGACAGCCCCTCCATGACCAGAAGAATTGCTACTGTCAGGGTAGCAAAAGCAGCAAAGATGAAGAAGAGGCCAAAGCCTCCACCCAGACTCCTCACGCTGAGGCCGATGTGGATCACCATGGTCCAGAGCACTTCCGAGAGCTCTGCCAGGAGAAAGGGGAGAAGAGGGCTCATGTCAGAGCATTCAGCAAAGAATGGAGGGTTGTTACAGTTCACTTACAAAGCAAAAACTAAAGTAAAGCAAATTCCCACTAGAACAAGGTGGGAAACTCAAGAGGGACAAGAGCTTTTGCTGCCGGGTATGTCAGGACATTGCCTCCAAGTGTCACACACAGTGCAAGGCGCAGTCCTCGCTCAGCAGTTCTGCTTTATTCAGTGCTTTCGACTCTGTCCCTCTTTTTTAGCAGAGCACTACGCAAGTAGACACTGGTGTTTAGCCTTAATTCCTCCCAGCTGATGCACACACCCCTCTGTCCTCTTCCAGCAGTATTCGACAGCTGAGCTCCGAGAGGCTAACTGCATTCCTGCCTTTCACCTACCGCCTGCCCAGGGCGATCAGACACACGGTACCACGTCTCCGTTCCGTCAGGAATACTCACGTGCATGGGCTAAGCTGAGAGCCCAGAGCCTCAAGTAGGATGCAGTGTTGGAAATGCACCCCAGGCAATACTCAATGGTGTGGATAGCCTGGTACACCACCGTGTCGCCAAAGTCAAACTGCAAAGAGAACACAGAAAATGAAGACGGCTGCAAGCCCCGCCAAGCAGCAAGGGGCGGCCGACCAGGGAAAACGAGCACACTACCTGGTGCTATTACCGAGGACATCGTGTTTGAAATTAGACACTGATACGGTCTTCTCCTGGTTTAGCACGTCACTTCTAAGTGAGAAAATGAACTCTCTTGTCTCACAAGGTTTTGTAGAATGGTAGTTCGCTGTCGTGGCTTGAATATTATTGTTTTCACATTCCAGCACACAAAAATAAGGTATTTCAAATTCAGCCATGGGCTTTGCCAGGAAAAGACTGTTCAGCAACAAGATGGTATTCATATGAATTCAACGATAAATTGTATGTACCACTACAAACAAGGAGACAGTATTCCACGTCGATACTGCGTATGTACCTTTGCTACAGGATCAACGAGAGCATTTTGCAAGATATGGACTTGCCCTTTTTGAAAAGCAGAAATAATGCACAAAGCAATCTTGAAAAAGCCACATCTGTGCACCATTAAGTCTCTGTGTCTTGGTAATTTTCTGACATAATAAAAGAAGAACTTATAAGGAAGTCTGCCATGTAGGAGTTTCTTATTTTGCAGCTTGGGAAAGCATTCCCTACATTTTGGATTTAATCCATGCTTCAGAAACTGCTCATATTTAAGTTAAGTGAACACGATGTTTTAAATACACCAAGTGACTAACGCCCTAAGCATGCACAGAAAGCTATTTATATTCTTATTTCTCCCCTAGTACATCCAGGGCAATAAATATTTCAAACAATTAAGATACATTAGCTGCCAAAAGCCCAGTTCTTTCGCCACAGAACATGAACTGCCAAGTTCTTGAATAAAGCGTGCCCCAGCAAATAGTACCACCTCCCAGCATACACGGCACGTCAGCGTGCAGTAAACAGAATGCGAACAGTATTGAAACAATGACAATCTACAGCCACACGCAACTGCTGGAGGGAGTTACCACTATGCTAGGGAGTGGGAGAATCAGCAGGATTGCCGTGGCACCGTATTGGCAGTTCTATGCGTTTTTCACGGGTTTAAAGTGATATATAGAATTACCAGCTACACCAGCACACTGTTTCTGCGCCCCCTCAGTTCTAGATGAACCCTATGCATAAACAGATCTCCAAGCAAAACCACTTTCAGCACAATTTACAACAGCATCACTGTTGTGAAGCTACTCTAATTTCATGGCATTTAGATTTTTTGTAATAAAACTGGTTACCTGATAGTGCTGAAACCTACAATCAATCCTGCCAGAGTATTCCTAAAGAAAACGTTTCTTTAATACTCATACTTGTTATAAGTGTTTATGAATGAACAGTTTCTCAGAACAGAGCTTCTCTTTTATAGAAAGATACCGGTTAGGTAAGTTGTTGAACTGTATGAAAGTGGACCGGTTTTGCTGTATTTGCTGACTGGCAACAAGCAGTATCATTTTAAAATGGCAGACAGTTTAGGAAAAATCTTTATAAACAGTTTGTTGCAGTGCAGAATTACCAAAGACACAACATAAGGCAAACGAGACTTCTTCAGAAGTTTAAAAGCAAAAGCTTTTCAGTTTCAGACTTCCAGCTTAACAGCTTTCCGGGTAAACTAAGAAAGATCTGCAGACAGGGAATAAGACAAACAAGCTGTATAGATGAAGTAATTAAGGGTCTGTTAATGGGCATGTATGTATGAAGAATTAAAAAAAAAAAGGCCTGTAACATGTAGAGTAGCTAGATCTTTTGGAAAACAAGATGTTCTGACATAACATGTTTAATTCAGCATGTGCTTTACACCAATGGGAAATGGTCCAGGTACACATGAACGCAAAAGCTGGCTGTAGTCTTACCACCTCATCCTCTGTAGGCTTGAAAACATAAGTTTACATTTAGTGCGGTGTCTCCATCAGAACATTAACCACGAACACATTCAACAACGCCCCCCTAAACATGACACAGTAAAGCAGTAACACATCACATGCACTACAGACACAAGATACCGCTGGTCAGTTGTTAAGAGGCAGCAGAATGCTCCTAAACTACACAAGATCGACTCGTCTTTCTTCTCTACCAGTGGTAAAGGCAAATCAGTATTACCCCAACAGTCAAAGTGAACGTATAAACTAGATTTCATGGCTGCAGAAACACAGCCCCGGGGTTTTCGCTGGCGCTGGAGAAGCAGGTAGCACAACGGCACTGCGCTTCAGCCAGAGCATAAGCTGCACACGCCACCTGAGAGTGCCCCCAGGATGATGGTTCTTTGTAACGGGGGCAAACACAGCCACATTTCCCTCTATATGCAAATTACACTGCTTTTTTCTGGAGTCCTGGGAATGACCGAGAGATAGCCTTGTGTGAAAACTGCTATGAAAACACTTTACTGAAAACGGTGGTATTTAAATCGCTTGAAAATCAGTGAATACAGCAGAATATGCTAGCTTATTGACTACGAAGTGCATTGCCCTGAGAGTAAGGGCGGTCAGGTGCTTACCTCTTCCCCTTCCTCAGAATGGGTAGATAACTGGTCGTGTTGAATGATCTCGGCATCCTCCTCAGTTGGTCCGTTGCCCACCCGGATCCCACCAAAGTTGTGAGTTCCCTAACACATGCAGAAAAAGAAAGAGCAAAGTGTTGTTTGTGTTTTACTGTAAGAGCGCAAGAGTTTCTTATGAGTCCACGTGCAGCAGCAGCTCACAGAAGAAAACAAAATATTAAATATGAAGGCCCAGGTTAAGGCAGCTGTACAATTCTATTTCCCAGCTTGGATGGGAAAGATGCTGATTCCTGCTAGGGCTGGGGAAAAAAAGAACAGTCTGTCTGAATGAATACTTGACACATTTCTACAAAGTAATTGCAACACTAAGTAAAATAAAAGGCACAGCTCTCAAAGAGCACATTTGCTGGCACTGATGTACAACAGACCAACGTCTTGCCCGGCAGCTGTCGGACAAGCACTGAAACACCACTGCTGTTGTAAACGAAACAAGCCACACAGCGGCAACTCAAAGCAGAATAGACTGACACAAACATACACACACACGCTCACTCCCCACCAGCATCAGGCATAACACCACCACGCACGGGAAAATCAGACTTTCCCTTACTTGGGAACACCACGTTGCGCAAGCGGTTCCTTTTTTAGACATTTGTTCTGACATTCAACATCTGACCCTCAGCCACAACTCCCCTGCACGCCAAAGAGAAAAGAATGATCCGCAAACTGAGCTGAAACTTCAAAAGGGTCAGGAGCTCTTCTCACTTGACAACTGCAATTACTGCACGGTTAACACTGGATTTACGGCAGGCTTCCTTCTCTGTACCGTCTTATCACCAAGAAAGGATGCACAAACCTGTCCATCATCTGACAGTGCCCTCAAGCAGAGCTTACACGCATCGTAAATGCGTAGTGGACACTGAAGGCTTAACAGGCACATCGTTATCTTTGGGTTTCTGTTTGGCAAGCAGCGCCGCGCACCGTACAGGCGGGTTTCTCTTTCCCTCCAGATTTTCCAAAGACAGAAAAAGCTCATGACTGATCTGAAGGACTTTATACCTTAAGACCTGTGAGTCTGACCGACCTAGAGAGGCAAAGTAAAATGCCACAAATGGGAAGCAAAGCCCGGCATTTAGCTTTAGCACAGTACTGGGATCATCTCTGACATGGAATGGGAACGGGCTAACTCAACACATGAAGACTTCAGCAGCTTAGGGATGACTAAGCAAACCAAGGAGGCTCAATATCCATCCCACGACCTGTCTACTTTCACAGTGCATCACTCTGGCATACCAGCGGAATGGCTGCTCCATGTTCTTTTACCTGATTTGTTCTTAGAAGTCTGCTTCTATTTTAGGCTGAATTATATTTGGCCGTAATGCCAGATGCGACTTAAAAGATTGTGTCAGGTTTCTAAAAACAAATTAGATAGACATTCCTGCTCTGAAAAGAAAATGAAAAAAATAAATAATAACTTATAATAGAACACTTTTTTTAGGATGCTCAGCATCTTTGAAACATTACAAGTTGCTGATGACTAGTATCAGTATCCTATCGATGTATTTCTAGCCTGTGTGAATTTGCACTTTTGCAGCTTTTCCCTCGCACCCAACTCGTCTGTTCTCTGCAAAATATCCAATCTCAACACAGCTCCAAAAGCCCTGATTCTTTACTTTATAACTACACCTCATACAAAGACCTTCCCTCACAGCTTCTTGTATTGAGATGCACTTAAAACGCTGGATGGATTATGCACAAAAGATCCATCTTCATTACTGCCATTTCTATGAGGCTATTTAAAATGTTGTGACAGAAATATTGGCCAACAGCTGAAAAGTGCCTCAAAGTACCTTTGACGTGATGTGCACAATGTGCTTCATGTAGTTTGTGAGGTTTACACTTTCTAATTAGGTAGCTTTCACAACTGAAAATGAGTTGAAATAGGCAGTACTGGGGAAGGGATCAAGTTCTAGGAGCTGCTGCAGTCTTCACCCTGCCAAAAAGCTTTGGTGGTAAAGGGCTGTCTGTAAATTTAGACACAAATAAGTAGAAACAACCGCTACCGAGGGGCTTATTCGTGCACAACCATTTTATAATAGTTTCAAGTCAAAGTGTCTACAAGGGCACAGTCAAAAGATCCAGTAATTACTGATATGAAGTTGTTGGGAGGCCATCACATAAACATGATGTTTGGGAACACATAATGCAAACAGAAATGCTTCACTGAGAAGAACCCTAATCTATCTTAAACAAATATGCAAGAAAAGGAAAAAAGGGGAACTTAACCTGGGGGGATGTGGCAGCAAGGTATTCTCGTGCTGCTCTGCAGGTTTTGATTTCAGCAGCACTCCTGCAAAGAAGTGTCTCTGCATTCTGTGCACACATAACTATTATCCTTCAGCCTGGTAGTTCTTCCAGAATGTATCAGTTTTGCTGAACTTTGCTCTTTCCAAGAGAAAGTGTTTTTCACCCTAAAGGTGCAGTTGCCATTCACTTATGAAATTCAGATACATTCCATGCTCTCTTGATAAATTAGATAGAAAGCCAACTCCCATCTTTAAATCCATCAGGTGATTTTTAAGTCCACTCACTGTTGCAGCCGCTGCTGCCTCTAGTGCCTGCTCGTTCGGGACTGTGCTGACTTGGGCCTCCACGGGTTGCCCTTCCTGATAGTGAATGGAAGAAGAGAAAGGGAGGAGGAAGAAAACAAAAAGAGAAAGGGAGACGAATGGAGGGGACATGGGAGGATGAAAGATGGTCAGAGAAGGGAGAGGAGGTGTCTTTAACTGAGCTGATCTTTCACTCAACATCCTAAAAGCTGTCTGCCATACATGCAGGGAGAATTTTCAAGTATCCTCAGTGCACGTGTGCCAGGTTCCTACATTTTATATATATTTTACAGTACAGTTGAAAACCTAGAGAGTACCCCAGAAGACAACCTCTCACATAATGACTGCGTAAGTCTATTTTTTTCCCTTTTAATTGTTATTTTTTTACCATCTGAACTGCTTTAACAAAGATAGCTGGTAAGTCTGCCAGCCCATTAAGCTTGCATCTCTGCTTTCACATTGTCAGCCTAGCGAAGGCACAGAAATGCATCCAGCAACCAGTTTGTCTTCCTAAACCAGCTGACAAAGCCCAAGCCAGATGCATTGTTTTTATCATTACCAACATAAAGAGTTTTTAAAAGCAGGTTTAATGCTGGATCCAGATCTGAGAAGCAGGCAGGCAATATGCAAAAACATTTTACAGGTCACAACGCACTGTGAACCTACATATCCAAGATCAAGATGGAGAACATAGCTTTTTAACCATAACTGGTTCTCATATTGAATATAAGAGGTAGTCACCCACCAAGTGCTTTCTCCTTAAATACTGATGGCGAAGGACCAGGGGTTTAGCTACCAGCATCCATGGCACGCACAGTAATGCCACCACCACGAGGAAACACTGGAGCCCTTGCTGTAAAAGAAACAAGATTCAGATGATTTAGCAGCCAGTCCATGCTCACACACATACACAAAACCCAGCAAGAGGTCTTATGCAACACTGAACAACTGAATTCCCAGAGTATGTGGATGCTTCAATCTCTCCTCTGCAACAGCAAGATGTGCTGTACTTAACACCTGCTTGCAGCTGCCCCATCTGACTGTACACAGCATGTAATGCTGATACTGGTTTATATCAGGGAAAAATCCAAAAGATTCTGCAGGGAACAAGAATTTGGCAGACATCTGATAGCGCTGGGAGGAAATGGCATTAGCATCTTAGCAAAGCTTAGAGGCACAACACTGCACAGGCAGGACAATATTCCTAATCACTTTCCTCTATTAATCTGGATCCAAATGTTCTGGAGCCACAGCTGACATGTTCAGACCGATATAAATTCCTGGTATAGGGATTATTCCTTCCTTCCTTCAACATTACATAGTGTCAGGCTTCGGAAATGATGGCACGTTTCCTCTAACACAGAGGAAAAATGTTTCATTCTTGATTTCACAATTACTGTAAAGTCAATGAAAGACTAATATCACGAAGCATCTCTGATATTATTCCAGCAAGACCACGCACCTGCCCTTTATAAAGCATCTTATTACTGGTATCACTGTAGGAGAACAGAAACATGTTGATAAAGTGTATTAAAAGGCTTGGTGCATCCTTTGACGTGTGAGCATCATAGGCTGTCCATTTGTAGAAAATTAGAATAACAAGATATCCAAACAGTGATGACATGAAAATCATTTCTGGAATAAATCCAAGGTATATGTTCAGTGGCTTCTTAAAATAGCTATAAGGAAAAAAAGGAGAGTTTAAGATTACATTTGGTTAGCATTAGGCGTATGTAGGGCAAATACTTCTAATGAAAACGTGAAGGGAGTTTTTGGAACAAAACTGCAGGGGCTCAGCGTTTCAACAGTAGCTGGGACTTAAGCACAGCAACTACTTGACATGCATCGTTCTACGTATGCGGTCAGAAGCAACTGCACTGCACCCTTCAAATCAGGAGGTTAAAGTCTGATAAACCTCCTGCATCTTAAACTAAACACACACATTACACCCAAAGAATTTCCCGCCCCCCCCCCCCCATGAGAAAAACAGAGCAAAGCACTTACATATGGTTGAGAAGACTCAACGTGACACCAAAAAGCATGTGGATAATGCCAAGAATCACAGACATTTTCATCTTAAATGAATTGAGGAAGGCCAGTTTATTGCTGGCAATGTTCCAAATCTGTGAAAAACAACACTGAGTAAGCCAAACGCCGAGTAAAACAACAACAGAGGAGAATGAAAATCTTCATTTGAACTTAAACTGTATCAACAATCCAGGAAGCATTAGGCTGTAAGAACAAGTTTTTTTTTTAAAGATGCGTTTGTCACACAGATATCTTTCGGGAAAATGAGCAGACAACCTTTTCTGCTAAGAACGCTGTCTTACAGCAACTGATCCCACTACCAGAGCAGGAATCAAACCTCGCTTGTTTTTATATTAGGCAAAAGTAGCAGGAAAAAGGGGGCTGTATCCTTGACAGAAAAAAATACGACTTTTCATTTAAATGAACAGTGATGCATCATTCTGATTTTCTGCACTTCCTCTTTCATGTGGAACACATGAGTTTTGTATCAAATATGCTAAGCAGTGTTGCTGATGCAGGCAGATACAAAATCACAGGATTATTTGGAAACTCACGTTTCTAAGACTGACTGGAGAAAAAAACCCAAACAACTTTCCTCAAGGTAAAAAAGTAACCTCATGAAGTGATTCCCAAGTCTAGATTTGATTAAACCACTACAAGTTAGAAAGTGTGAAAAAGAAGCCTTTAAGTGGACCTGAGAGCAAGTCTCTCTATCCTGAATCTACTGTCTCAACAGGCACTGAATTAATTTTAACATTCAGGAGTATTTACAACATTGATTAAGAGTTTGCTAAGGGAATGGCTGGGCTGTGGAAATCTTGCACAGTGAACTGGACAGGTACTCTTCTTTCTGTTAACACAGAGGATGTTCTTAAATGAAGCAAAGGAAGGAAAAGCTCTTACTGGGTCAATGCCAAAGGGGTAGGGTCCACCGAACACCCCGGGAATAGCAGGGTTCAGCTGAAGCAGAGGAGTAGTCTCTAGCAAGGCATCTCTGTTTGGGTATAAGTAGATTACACAAACGTTAACACAAGCAACTCTGTCCATTCTCTGCAAAAGCTAGCAACATTTATCCCTTGTAAGAGCAAGGAGTATCTCAAACGGAGAGAACTTTAAGGTTCTTGTGTGGTCCCAGAGATTTTCCTGAATGAATAATAAACCTGTTTCTTGATCTGTTATTGCCACAAGGAAGAACGATGCAGGAGACAGGAATCTTGCTACATCTATGAGGAGAAAGGCGCTAAACTACATATTTCCCAGAAAAAAAAAAAAAAAAAAAAAAAGCTGATTTGGACCATGGTAGATATTATCTTCATTATATTCACACCCCTCTTCCAATTCTACTTGAGACTGAGTTCAGAATTTTGTTTTCCTGACTTGGGAGGACAATGGGGAAAGATAAGCCACCTGCTTATCACTGTCACTCTTTATCTAGTTATCAATGATTTACTCACGACCAATTGCCTTTTGAGAACATGGGCCGGACACTCCATGACGAACCGAACATATTAAGAGACTTGGAGAAACAGTCATTGTAGATGAGGCCTGTGTAAGTGGAGAACAGTCCCATCAGCAGAATGATGTATCGACCACTAAAAACCATGTTGAACATCTAGTATAAAAAACAAAACAAAACAAAAAAGGAACAAAGAAAGTCCACGAGAGGAAGGTCTCTCAAAGACAGAACAGTAAAATCAGCCACCTGCAGGACAAACAATACCGGCTGTATGGACTAAAAGCCCAAAGCCTCTATTTCCCCATGGCAGGGATTAAGGGTGCAAAAGGTAGCGCTGCATAACAGAATTTGAGTACAGCAGATAAAACAGGCAGCACGGTTGTCTGCAGGGAATCTGGGATTAGTCGTGGAGGATAAATTGCACTCCACGCACTGATGCAAACCCCCAGCTGGCAGCACTGGTTTGGAACTAGGCAGCGCAGCCCCTGTTCAGCTTTCTCCATGTTCTGTCAATGTATCTTCACTCTGGTTCACCTCCTGTCAAGCTAAGCCCTGAGCAAGCAAAACCCACCTAGATCAGCAAATAGAATCGTCGGGGGATATAATATACACATACAGACATTAGGAGTTTGAGTGACTGAACCCCTTTATGATCCAATCAAGTTTTGGGTGATTTGTTTAAAACAGCTCGTCTACTACAGTTGATAAACAATTTCCTTCAAACAACTGAAAGGAATAATCTCCTATAAGTATCCGAAAGGAAAACTAAAAGAACTCACTATTATCAAATTATACTACTCAGTCTGTGGTCTAGTGGCTTCCCAGTCTGTGTGCCTCACAAATTTCAAATGGGAGGAGTAGCAGCCATTGCCAACGCAAGGGAGGAAGGATGTGAGTAAACCAAAGCTGCAACTCTTTCTTTTAAATGCAAAGCTCAGCATAACCTGCCGCTTTACCTCATTGTCACTCTTCTGTGACAGAATACGACTTTCCCTAATCACCATCCAGACAGCAATCAGAGTCATCAGGATTCCATGGCCAAAATCTCCAAACATCACAGCAAACAGAAACGGGAAGGTAATGATCGTATATGGTGCTGTAAGAGAAAAAGATGACCCTCCTACTGCACTGTATTTGAGTGAGACCACATTTACCACAGCACAATTTACACAGTTGAGCAATACAATTCCCAGGCTTCTCCTCTGCTTCTGGAAGGTGTTAAGTACTCTGTTAGAAACTTTCATACAGGATAGACAATACAGAGAAAAATCATGACTAAAAAGTTGAGATAGATGTCTTAGACTTTTATAAGTTTGAATTTACCTGGGTTTATTTCCCGGTATGTTCCAATGCCGTAAGCATCAACAATGTTTTGAAAGCCAGAAGTAAACTTGTTAGTTTTGTTGTATGTTGGTGGGGTCTGATTGGTTTGCATCCTGTTTAAAATAGATGGGACAGTGGATCCGCTGTGTTCCTGTTTAAAAAAATAAATACATTCAAAAACGCACCCTCAGAGCACTCGAGGACAGAGTACAATGCTATTTTCTTGTTAGCATCTGGAAAACTACAAGCTTGCATGTTTGTAGTGTGCTCGCACGATGAGAAATACACTTGAGCAGCTGGGGAAAGTTGCCAAGTTTCCACTGCTCTCCACTCTGTACACTGTACAGCAGGAGGAGAAGCACATGTAGTAAGGATGAACGTTGTCTGATGAGGACAGACAAGAAGACTCATGCACTCTTTAAAAAAAAAGACTTTTTTAAACAGCAAATGAAAGGATTTTAAGACACCCAACTCTATTGTCTATCTGAGCAGAGGGCGAGCTTGCCAATGTCCTGGACAGCTCCTTTTCGGTAAGTTCCACTATATATCCAAACAGCATGACTACAAAGCACAGCCAGGTGAAATAAATGTACCAAAGGACTCAAATGCAGGAAAATGCCCTACCGTTACAAAATTTTCCTGAACTGAAAGCTTTACACAACATATATATTACAAAGTTTATCTATAAGCCATGATTCCCGCATGTTAAATAAACTGTCCTCTGTGTGGATGGATTCAAATAGCTCAAAGGGATGATTTTCAGAGCCTCGCAATTCGGAAAAATCAATTAATCCATGCTGTGTTTGCCAACACTTGATAGTCTGCTCGAACAGCGGCAGACAAGAGCAGTACGGCAGTTACTCACAGTGCCTCTCCTGAGAGCAAACTGGATAGAATCGAGGTCAGCAACAGGACACCAGACTTCAGCAATCAAGCACTTTTGTGTCACATCGATATTGCACAGATTCAGGGTATGGTAGATAGCCTTCATCTTGCGTACTTTGATGAACCAGACACGGATATTTTTAGCGGCTGCCTGCAACACCCTTTGGCGATGATCCTCTGTTTGGTTCAGCACCTTTCATAGAGAAGCAGGATAAAGATGAAGCAAAGCCACTGCCCAAAACTCAAAACAGAGAAGTGTACAGTGAAATGGGGCTGACCAACAGGACAAGCTTTAGCCGCCAGAGGATGGAGGGATGAGCTCTCTCCTCCACCCGATGCACAAGCCTGCCACACGCCTGCAATATAGGCTTTAGCCTCCACATTAACCAGTTCTGCTAAAAGATTTAAAGGCTTCTTTTTCCAGGGATCCTTTTTGACTGCTTTCCTCCTCCACCTCCAAAGTCAGCGGGTATTTCAAACAATGAACCGTTCAGAGATCACAGAGAGTGTTTTTTCCTCCACCCAGGTTAAAAGAGCAGAGAAGAGTTCTACAAATGAGGTGTACACTGCCTTAAGAAAACACGTGCTTACAATGGAAGACTTTTTTACTGAAAGGAAAAGGAGAGAGTGTTTTCTACTAAGGGTGTTTTCCAACTGGAACATATCTAACTCGGGCCAAGTCAGATTTCCAGACTGGAAAGTCTTAGACTCGAGGAAAAGTAAGGGCACAGGGCACAGGTTTGAATCCTACTAGTTAAATTACTTCTGAATTCTTGTCTACCTTAAAATTCCTGAACAGTTGCACTACAGCACTCCCAGCTTGAGACAATCTCTGTATCAAATAAGCAGTCCAAATTCAACCATTTTTCCTTTTAGTTTCTGAACCTTTTTTTTTTGTCTCAAATAGCTTAAATTTTTCTGCATAACATACTGCCTTTCTTCCTTGAAGCAAGCATCAAATATTTCAGAGGTGGCACCCAGGAGATTTGCACGCTGGTTACTTTTTACCAACACTCAAGCTCCTGCACAAGAGATTAGCTGTAAAGCAGAAGCTCTTCAGGACAGCACAACATGAAAATAAGACGACAGGCAGAAAAAAAGAACAGCTAAGTTAAAGTTAGTGTTGTTATCTCAACATGGAAATAAGTTTTAAGTTCTTGCAGATGAAACAGGCAATTGATTATACAAGCATGCCTCCAGAGTTGAAAAATATCGTATCTCTTACACATGCGCATTCCTCTCTGCTCCTGGTATGCAAGTTCTCTGTCAATGCTGTACTTACACGTATATAATTAACTGCTCAGCTCTCCAGAAAGAGCAAACCACCCCACCATCCTAACCCCTGACAAAGAAAACTGAGCAGATGGTCTCCAAACATCTTTCTTGCACTGCCTCAGAGGCTAGCCTCAAACCACCAGGAGCTGAAAACACTTTCTTCTAAGAGGGCCAAAAAGTCTCCTGTTTTAGTAAGATCCAAAGAAGTTTTCAACCATATTATTAAAGAAAAAAAGGAAAAAGGGCAGTGACCCCAGTTATTTTACCATCTGAAGATCATCAATTCTGGTATTGACACCAGAAGCCATTTCCTTCCGCTCCTGTGGCGTTTCTGGGCATGGGTAGAGGGAGGCACGGAATCTGAAAGACATGCAAGCCACCTTAGTAACAAAGATGGAAAGAAGATAAATCAGTCAGGGAAATAACTGGCTGAGCCTGAACACAGAAATAAAGCAAAAAGCACCTTAAGAGAAGTTTCTGATCAGCAAAAGCTGCCAAGCTCAGTTTCAGTCTTTAAATCAAGCAGGTACGTAAGTTTGCTTTAGGCCAAACCAGAAGCTGAATGCTTAAGAAATGGAAGTAGGAGAAAATCCTCTGTTCCCTGTGCTGACAGCATCTCAAAGGCACTGGCACAAAGCTGATTAGCCGTCCCAGTGCAGGGTGCTGCTATCACGCCAACGCAGCTGCCGCTAGAAACAGTCACTATTGGTTTCTCCCTGTGAGAATACTGACTGCTGATACCCCACGAGGTCTGTCTGAGAGTTCAGCACTTGAACTCCCTTGGTTTTAGCATTTTCTAGCATTTTCTAGCAAAGGAGACATCCACTTGTGGAGCATTACAGGCTTGGGGAGTGGCTAGTTTGACTGTAAAATACACTTCAGCTACTTATGGTATGGTTTATTTGCTGCCGAAATACGTACTCCTAGTCACTGTGAAATAAGGAGTTAAAAAATACTGATACTGTCACATCAATGCGTTTCAAATATTTGAGAAAGCTGCCCAGCTCTAAGACTTTCCTACCCTTCACATATCTTCTTGACTCTGTTCTTCAGCTGGTCACCTTGGAAAAAGATGATAAACACAGACTTGTGCACGTAATCCCCCTAGAAGAGAAGAAAGAGCATACTGTAATGGCTCAGGTATTTACAAAAATTAGCATTATAGCAAATTACAACAGAGTTCTATTTCTCCTTCCTCTGAATCCGTACATACAGAGTGCATACTTGCACAGTGAGTCAAGAATGTACCTTAACAACAGCGAAACAATCACAAGGAAAGCAATTTTCTTAGCCTCAGTACAGAATACCCCAACTATACTTGTGTTTACTGAAGCAAAATGTTCTAGATAACCTATTATCTAGTCTATGCAATAAAGTAAACAGGAAAACCTGGGAATATCTCCAACAGAGGTGCAATGAAATATTTATCGGCACTTACTGCAGTCAGCTCACCTACAGAATCAAGCAAAAAAACCCTAAAAGAGTGAATGAAAATAAGTTGAAACGGAGTTTAACAACTTTGATTCTCCAGGGAGGCCAACAGCACATTCTTTGTACAGCTGTTTTCATGTTGGTAGCCAGGTCCACTTTCCTGCGTTTGTTGACAAGTTATTGTTCTACCTTACTTAGGAAACTTTAACATAATGTTTCAAGAATAATGACATTAGGTGTAACCTCAATTTAAGGAAGTGTTGCACAATAAGAACAAAGTCTCTCCTAGTAGACAGATAATTCAACAGCAGCGACCAGCAGGACAAGAGAATGAGTCAGACTTACACGAGGAACAGAGAGGCAGTTACTGAGTTGCAACTCCGTCTTTGTTCCTGTGAAGCCTACACACAGCCGTGCTTTTTATGGGTTAAGAGCAAGAGTTCCCAAAATTTGGGCACTGTCCACTGATACGAGCAGAGGACACTGAATGTAAAACCACTATATATTGCTGATGTCCAAAAGAGCCTCTTTCAAGAAGGACTGCTACTCACTCAGAACTGCACACAGGACTTGCACTTGTAGTTTGCACCACTGAAGCAACTACGCCTGCTGCAGTCCAGATTTTGAGGTTTTCCCCCCCTCTTTCAACAGCATTCACCATCCACCTTGCTATTTTTGTTTTAGTAAAACGGGAAAACATTTGTCACTGAAGCCTCAGAGGCTGCAAGCAGGTACTGTGAAGGGACACAACACAAACATTTGCCTGTGTGGAGTTCACTGAGGGACAGAGGCTTAGATCTAGAGGTCTTAGAGCCTTTTTACAAAGCTGAGACTTTTTCTGCTGTAACCAATAGTTCCTTTTACCGTTACAGGATCCTCCAGGGGGTTTTCAATTTCTGCTTGACGCAGGAATACGTTCCCTCGGCACACTCGCCATAGCATGCGCTCAAACATGGGGATTCGCTCACGGTTGATCACACCAGCCACAAACCTGTACAGGGGACAGCATAAACCTAAGTTCTGCACCTAAAAGAATACATACACTTGCCCAAAACACTGATGGCAACTGGAGTTTAGCATCAAATTGAAAGCTACAAAAATCTTGGTTTAAAATTAGGGGTTTTTAAGCAAAACGGAAGGTCTTCTAAATACATAGAAACAGCACAACAAAAACAAGTGCACTATAGCACAAGCTATGCCTTTTAACGGAATGAAATTGTCTATTCAAAAAATAAATCACTAGTTCAAGGAGAAACAAACGCATGCAGACACAGAGTTTCTGCGCCTGCTAGTCTCAATTTCAGTAGGCTCCTCATACATTACATGGCAAGGATTATAGCAGTCACGGCTACCACTGACTGTGTCCTAGGCATGTGCTTCAGAAGACCTCACTGGTTCAAACCCCTATGTCCAGATACAGAATGACACGCATGAAGACACCCTGGAAGCAGCTAACAAAGAGGATATAGAACTACGTGGGTTTTCCAGAGGATTAGGTGCCCACAGTAGTTACTAGTTTCAATAAAGCCATGAGAGCTCAGTACGTCTGAAAAAGCAACCAGAACAGATTTACAAAGAATAAACTAGGTTCATTTTTTTGTGCAGAGAAAAATGCGTGAAGCACAAATATGAACTGGAGAGTGAATGTATACAAAGAAGAGAGACAAACAGCTAGGTTTAGATCAGCCTTCATCTGCTTGATGTGCCAATCTGGAAAGTTCCACAACTGCACTCAAATCAGTGCTGATTCCACGAGCTGAACCTAAGGCAGCAAGCCTAAAGCCAGATAAAAGAAAGCACAAACTGCCATTACCCAAGTCGTAGCGGGGCACCTCTTCCCATCTCACTTGGTTCCAGGAGTGAAGAGGATTCCTCCAACAGGTCTGGATCCGCCATCTGCTGATGATGCAATTCAGCCTGAATTCACAAATCAATTAATATCTAATGAAACTAGTTAGTGGCATGCAGGGAATGAGGAACCAGGAGATAGTTTGGGGAGACAAAAAAAAGACGGAAAAAAAAAAAAAAAAGGAAGAACAAACATAGACAGCAAAAAGAGGAACTAGATGATAGAAAAGACAGCAAGAATCATACAAGGAAGGAGAAAAACAAGAGGAAAAGTGGAATGGCTCAGCAAAGCTTCCATACAAGAAAGGTCTGAAGATTGCTGCAACACAACAAAGGGGCTGTGGGATATATAAGTCTGAAGAAAGGCAGAACTGAAAAAAATTTATCGAGTTTTAAATACAAGTGATGTTCCCAAGAACCATTTTTTAATGGCACAAAACAGTGACATCCTTTACTGTCATTTTCCCTAGATCTTAAATAGGGAAAAACGTGATGGTAGATGCCGATTCCCTCTTGGACTACTTGTGCATTTTCTGAACGCTAACAAAGACGCAAAAGACATTTCTGAGAGCTGCCTGGGGAATGATACTTGCATGTAAAGATGCGTGGGAGTCTTGCTGTATGCAACAGAACGAGTCTCAGGTAAGTCTGCCACAGCCACTTGCACTGACCTTGGCAGCTTGCACCTTCACAAGACTGTAACCCTACAACCAGTTCTGCAAGACCTGCATATCCTATACACGCCGCTCTCCTGCCATACTCCAAAACAAAGGCTTTTCGGAATTACAGGAGGCCAGTTTGATTCCATGTCACTTGCCACATCAGTGTGGACACAAGGTCAGAATCAGTAACAAAACCTGGAAGTCCTGGATGGTAATTTTCTTTACTGGCTTTACAAAGTTCTTCCTCCAGGAAAAACATACAGTATTGCCAGCTTCAAAATATGCTTACTGATTAAATCTTTTCATTCTTCAAGATATTTATCCTCAGTCACTATATGTATTATTGCCAGACACATAAGATGTATCGCTTAGGGCAGTCTGACAATGTTGCTCAATTTTGCCTAGTCAGGCATTAAAACAGGACACAGTTTTATACTGTCCTTCATGGCAACTAATTTTGCAGGCTAAAATTCTTGGGAATACAACTTGCAAGCGTCAGCAATTCAGGTCAGGAAGGATGCTCAAATCACATCCTCTTGTGCACCATCTTCATACTTCATTCAGCCCCGCGTCAGTTATTTCTACCTCTGCAGCTTATATAATGAAACGACAAAAATTACAGTTCCTTCACACAAACAGAGGACCAAATTCTACCCTCTGTGGTACATACACGGGAGGTCTTCCCCACCAAGCAATCAAGAGAACTTGCCACAATACACTTGAAGGTAGAGTTTGACCCTAGAACACATAAAATGCATGCACACGTACAGCACAGCCTTGCAAAAGTATATAGCAAGTTTAATACCTCAGCCACAGTTTCTTTATTTGTGCAATAGCTGCGTCACAATTTGAGTGAAAAACCCTACAACATTTTACTTGCACGTCAAATAAAAGAATTTACCATATACAAGAAAAGTTTTTGCAAGGCTGACATCAAACGCAGCTCAGTTGTTTGTACACACACTTGCTTTAGCTTACAGATGTTACAAAAGTAAGGGAGCCCTTAATTTAGTTTTGAAAGGATCAGAAATTCTTCATGTTGGCTTTCCACTTTAAGGCAACTTGTTGCAACATCAAGAACTGAACAAAAATTTTGCTTCATAGAGAACACAACCAAAATAAGAACGTTTGGGACCCCAAACCATAACATACAGACCAAACATATCAGTGATTACTTGATATCTAGATTTCAGGATATCCAAAAACTGGAAGTTACAAGTTTAAGAGGCTTGTATTGTATTTGTCGGTAATCAAAACACTCTTGATAATTTTTGTGAAGTGCACCACATTTTAGGACGTGAAATAAAAAAAAAAAAAAAAAAAGGATATCACAGGTGAAAACTTTGGATTCGCCTCACTTGAGGGAGTAATTCTTATAAATGTCTGATATTACTTCTGACCCTTCTGAGCTATGCATCCTTTATTCAGGACGCTACCTAAAACAAAGACAAGCCCTGCTTAGGGGGGTTGAAATTACAGAACAAAGCAGCCTAGAATAAATTTGGATTAGACCAGTTTTACTAAATGAGAACTTTCTTACACAAGGATTATTTGCCTGACAAAGCACTATGTTCTTTAAATTCATCTCTCAACTACTCTGCCTGGATGATCACACCCTTTCTAAAAAGGGAATAGCATAGCAACATCAGCTCTGGTTCTGGGAAGGTAACTGAAGCAGTATTGTAAGATTTAACAGGAATAAAAAATTGAGAGACTGTCAAAATGAAAAAAGCTGTCCAACTATGCAGAAAATCAAGACTCTAAGAAATTTACTTTGAATAGGCGTTTTCACCAGCAGTGAGTGAAATACTGTAGTTATTATGAAGAATTTTTTACTACATCAGGTTGTTCAGGATTGGAAAAACTCAAGCAGCTGCAAACCAGTAATTAGAAAGCAGACCTCTCATTATTAGGCATTTTTACATTGCTTATCATTTACCCAGATCAGCACCTTTAATCTCAAGGCCTCGAAAAGAAGGTTCATTTTCCCTACTCTTGATTACAGTTCTGCTCTGTAACGGTTCTGGATCACAACACGCACCACCATACAATTCAAGCCCCTTCCAGTTCACAAACAGAACAAAAAATCAATTTTCACAAGAACTAAGGATTCATTTCCCCATCTAACTTACTAACCCAGAGCCCAGACAGAAATGACAGATGCAAAACAAACAGAAAAAAGCAGATGGTGAGAAGAGTTAGAGGAAAGAGAGACAGGGGACTGCATGCCATTAACCATTACTTTTCCAGTCTTCTTTTACGCTCACACTCTAGGCAAAACTTTCAGAGAAATCTCTCCAGCTCATACCGTTCTTCATAAGCAAAAACAAGAAGACTGAGAAAAGGAGCATAATCATCAACATGGTGTGTTGAAACAAGAAACGGCTACTTTGACTAGAACGATCGTATCAAGAACAAGTGAAAAAAATTTTGCCATCCTCCCTCCCCCAGCGCACAAACTCCGGAGAGCAGAGCAAATGCCAAGTGCAAAGTTAATTTGGATAGTAAGCCATTTCTTGTGCAACTTATTACTATGAATAACATCATCTTAATTACAAGTTATTGAAGTCTTCGAGTGTTGAAGGTACTGTACAAATGACAGCATGCAGAAATGAAGCGTTCACCATGTCAGGATAATTAGTAGACTGTGCAAGACTTAGAAGCCCTGGACTAGGCAGGTTCTCTCACACGCAGCTGTTTGCTCTTTACAGGGTGAACCGAAGCAGTTTGACGTTTTCGATGCTTATGTTTTACTGAACTTCCCACATGAGCTGTTCAGTTTGCTTTTACATAGAGCAGTGCATTTTATTAGTGGTATGTTGTTCTACTATTCCAGACAACAGCTATCTAAAAGGAGCAGGACCATATCAAAACTTGCCAGTTCCATTTAAGTCTGACATGATGTCCCTTTTGTGGGTGACCTGATGTAGACTGTTTAGAAAATTGATTTTAATCCTTAAATTCAGTATGACCATACTGTACTTAGAGAAAAGCAGCAGGCAGCTCTCACCAGAAAGGACAGTAATTAATAAAAAAGCACACAGCACTAGCTGCGCTTGCTTTTACTCAATACCCAGAACAGGCAGGCAGTGGCACCTCAAGGCAGCAAAGTAATGGATTATCAGGTTAACACTGTTTGTCCAAAAAAACGTTTGTAAGTGAACATTCAACACTCGAAGTCGAGGCGTTTTTTGTACTGAAACCAACCCCATGGCCAATCAACCCATCACACTAGCAGCAGTATCTATGACAGCAGTGACTAAGACTTGGGTTGGCACGGGAATAACCTTAATGCCTGAACAGGCAGCATCCTGTGCCAGGAAACCAAAAAACAAACTGTTCAATAAACGGTCTGAAGTTTGCAGGAGCTCAGCTCTACTTGATCACAGCCTTTGTAAATACCAGAAGCCACCTCAGTTAAAAGCCCTTTGATCAAACCGTTGCAGTGAGAGGAAACAGGACATATCCTCACCGTTCTAAAACACATACAGGAGCTCTTTGAGAAAACTCCCTAGACTTTGAGATACTTAAGCTTTACAATGAAGAATTATGTCTTCTCCCGTGTAGGCTTTATGTCTGTATCATGAATGACATCAGAGAAGTGCTTCCCAGGCCCAGTGAAAGAGTTGCCAGTTTCTGGTCTAGCTGGTATTTGGCAAAATGTTGAAGATTAAATGGCAGCTTTGCTCCAGAACTTGCTTCTGAAGACTTTCGGGTTTGATCAAAGGCTCAAATAAGTAAATAAATAAATAATCTATTAGCGCAGCGGACTTTGTATTATGACCCTAATGAGTAATCACCATATAACATTTCAAAGGCTGAAGAGAAATCAAGCTTGATTGTAATTCCTCTGTGTAAGCAAGGCATGACTGCTCATCTGTACCAAAGAAACTCTTACCCACTGAAGAAAGCGTTCACTGTGGCACCGGATTTTTGGTCTGTTAATGTGCTTTAAAAACTACTAGCACCTTAATTATTTTACACAATTTTCAGACCAACCATTGCTTAACTAAACCAAACCCAAAACAACATCATAAGAGATAAACCATGGGTAGCTATATGTACTGCATGAAAAATGGAAAATAATTTGAGAAGCTTCTTAAACAAAGCATAAAAATGACCCTGCTGTCCAAAACAGCAACTCAAAATATATTTAAGAATAAAAATGGTAATCTGTGGGAGAGGAGCCAGCTCCCCAAGTGTTAACCCGCTCCCGGTATTCTGACCTCATCAAAAAATTGTTGAGTTTTACGCAGTATGAATTTTAATTCTGTCAGCTCCAAGAAATTTCTCTTCAGAGCCTCCTGGTTTGTGTTGATTTCTTTAAGCTCATTTTCAATTTTCTCAAAGTTTGCCTGCAAGATGTAAAAAGGAGAAGGAAAAAGGACTTAAAGCAATTCCATTAATAAGTGCTGTTAAGTCTATCAAAACAAGAAAATGGGCAAGATGCTTTACATCCCCACATGATTTGCATGCAATTATGGATGCATCTCCAGTCTGCTCTGATACACAGAACCAGATCCGTGACATTCTCTTCAGGCAACTTGAAACTTTTCATCCTCAGCCAGTCTTTTACAGCCTGGATTTATATAGCTGTCCTCAAATCATTAAAAACCCTTATAAACTTTATGACAGATCCACCAGAAACTGTGCAGTGCCAACAATTTTTACTCATTTAAAGGGGTGAAATTCCTTTTAATTGCTTTTACTTCTAACTGTATTTGGGTAACTGCCCAAGAAAAACAATGTTTGTGAATCAAAACCAACCTGATGTGAGCTAGTAGAGCTAGCACTTCAGCTGACAGTGGGGGACTATGATTAATACACCTTTGCCCCTAAAGTCAACGGGCATCTACCAAAGAGATAATTTCCCCCGTTTTCATCTAGACTCAAATGACTACCTAAGTCAAATAATTATTTGACAAATTATAGGTGCAGATTATTATTTGAGTCTCAAAACACGTTATTACCTCCAAGTCAATCATGTCACGTGGAAATGGCACCTCCGGGTTTTCACCAGTGTCCATGATAGGAATATTTGCTTTTTTAATCTCCTTCTCAACAAACCCTGGAGAGACAGCATGGTTAACATTAACTAAAAAGATAAAACAGTATCATACTGTCACCGTAACCTCCACTGAGCCCTATTAGCAGCTGGGAACTCTTCCACCTCCTATTCCAAGATCATTTTATTTGGTTGAAGTTCTCTTTCAAGCAGGAGGTGGATCCCTGCAGGCAGCCTTCACCCCCCTGGCCAGCGCTGTGGTTTCTCACACTGCCTTGCAGGTTTAGCCCTTTTTTGTTGTTGTTTTAAAACCCAGAGAGACACGTACGCAGCTTTCGGTCCATTTCCTCGCACCTCCTGACTTCATTAACGAATTTACGCTGGAAGACGTTCACGTCCGGGTTCAGCTGCAGGGAGAGACACGGTTCCTCAGCGACACCCACCAGCCCCGCCACGGCCCGAGCACCGGGCCCCGCGCAGCCCTGGGAGCCAGGGGCGGCTGTCACCGCCCCCCCGGGCCCCCTCCCCGGCGGCAGCGGACACCGAGGGGCCCGTGCCCGGCGGGTACTCACGTCACGGAACTGGACCTTCCCCAGCTCGCCCAGCTCGCTGACACAGCAGTACGCGGCCTCGGACTGGAGGAAGAGCTGGGCCAGGGTCATCTCCTCGCTGCGGAACAGCTCCCCCATGGCGGCGCCGGCCCCGCCGCGGCCTCTGAGGAGAAGGGCCGTGAGAACCGAGCGCGGTCGGCCGCGGGGCCGGGCTGGAGCGGGGGCCGGCTGGGCCGCAGGGGCCTCGCCGCCGCCGAAGCCTCCCCGCCGCCGCCCCCCAGGGCCCCGGCTGCAGCCGGCAGCGAGGAAAGCGGACGGATCCGGATCCGGATCCAGCCCTCCGGCCCCCCGGCCCGCCGCGTTACCTGCCGCAGCCCCACGACGCCCAGACCCGCAGCGGCCGCCACCAGCTGATCCGCGGCGGCTCCCGGCCCTGACGTCACCGCGCACGCGAGGCGGGGTCACGCCAGCACGTCTCCTAGCGACGGCGCGTCGCGGCCGGGCCCGCAGCGGAAGTGACGGCATCGGGCAGGAGGGGGGCGGGGGGGGCCGGCCTCGCCGCCCCGCGCCGGGCCCGCTCCACCGGAGGGGCCGCTGACGTCACCTGCCCGCCCCTGACGCCATTGGCGACGCCGTGACGCAGGTAGTGACGTCACGGGCAGCGTGGGCGAGGTGCGAGGGTGCGGCCTGCCCTCCCTGGTGGGGCCCGCCCGGCCCGGCCCGGCCCTCGTCTGTGTGAGGCGGCTGTGGGGAGCAGCGGAGGCCAAAGGTACGGTCCTGGGAAGCCCCGGGCCGATGCCGCGGGTGGCTTCCCCCAGCTGCGGGGCTGGGGGGGTCGGCCCCGGGCTCTGCAGTGGGGAGCCCCCGAGCTGCCTGCCTGGGCCACGTCTGCAGCGGCGAGCCCCCCCTGAGCCGCCCGTAGGGCTGTGCCTGGCCGGGGCTGCAGCGGGGAGCCCCCCCTGAGCTGCCCGTAGGGCTGTGCCTGGCCGGGGCTGCAGCGGGGAGCCCCCCCTGAGCCGCCCGTAGGGCTGTGCCTGGCCGGGGCTGCAGCGGGGAGCCCCCCCTGAGCCGCCTGTCAGGCTGTGGGCTGTGCTTGGCCTGTGCCGGTCGGGGCTGTGGCAGGGAGCCCCCCACCAAACCGCCTGCCTGGGGTCTGGGCTGAGCTTGGCCAAGCCCTGAGCCCGGCACCTCGGCGTGGCTGGGGGCTGCAGCCTCCCATGCCCCAGCCTCGCTGCCTTCTCACTCCCACTGGCCAAAATAAGAGTTTCCTTGTTGAAGTCAGTAGAATTGTAGGAAATGAAAGAGCAAAAATTGGCAGTTCAGAGTTAACTCCAAGTGTTGTACAAGCATGCATCAATGGAACCAGTTGCCTCCAGCAGCCTGTGGGTATAGCACTTGATAATACAGAAAACCAGTTAAATACAAGCAACCTCCCTGCCCATCAGGAATTTTCTGCGCTAGACTGTTAATGGAAGCACAGTTCATTGGGAAGGAAGCAAAAACTGACAGTTAAATTTAAGTTAAAATACGCTAAACTTCCAAGTACTGCTTACTGACTCTTTGAGTAAACGGTTGGTCTTGATATGGTGAAAAGAGGAGCTTCTGCAATAGCGAAAATATGATTTAACCACAGATCCCTTTTCACATGGTTGTCTTTGTTTTGAAAGGCCCTAGTCATGTGCGGCAAAGCGGAGGTGTGATGCCTCATTGGGATTTGGGCAGGCGTTTGCCTCTGGAATGGAAGATCCTAGTTACTGCCATGCACTTATTCATAATGCTCTGACAGATGGGCACCGACAGGGTGTGGGTGCTGCTCAGGCTCAGCAGATCAGATCCCAAGTACTGCTCCTGAGAGCTCCTGGGGGATGGAAGACCACCTGCAGATGTGTGAGGAGGTAATGACATCGTGCGGGTCAGCGTGGTGGGCTGCAGCCACGGCAAATGACGCCCTGTGCCAGCAGGCTCAGGCTGTGTTCGTGAGGCTGGTGGTGCTGCGGAATGGAAATGGCAGTCGTAGGGCTGCTAACACTCAGTTTTTGCTTTTATGCTGATGTTTGGTGTGTCTCAATTATGAAAAAGTGAGCAAGTTAGAAGGTTAAATAACAAGTTAACTTAATTTGCCATGAGATGAGTTGGGTGCCTGCCAAAAGCATTACACTGGTAGTGGCCTGCAAAGCTGAATTCACCTTATCTGCGGGATGCATCTAACAGTAGAAAAAGTTGCACATATACTGCACCTTTCCTCCCCCTGTACTTATTCCCACGTCCTTGGAAAACAAGAGAGGATAGTTTTCTTTCTTTTTCTCTGTCCAGTCCATGTCCTCTGCACTTAAGCTAGAGGTGAAGGGACAAATTGTGTCAGCTGCACTTGGTGAAATTTAACAGAGTCTGTCCCCCGCAAGCCAAGACTATTCCTTATTTCTGACAGGCCCTAACCAGCTGTATCTTGCTATTTAAGAAGTTAGTTAGCTGAGCTGTTTCCTATGGTCACAGGAACTTCCACGGCTTGATGTGGAAGCAGCTGCTGGACTTTGTCGTCCTTTGTTGTCCTGCATATGTCTGACAGTTTTTTCTTTGAAGATGAAATATGCTAGTTTTCATTTGCGCTGTCTGTTCCATGTCCATATGACACATTTGGTAGTTGTATATATATATATATATATTTATATATATATATTTATGCAATTATATAGTATAGTGGTATAAAATCGCTGGGATATTGGAATGATCAGTGATATCTAAGGCATAGTGCAAGTGTGGAAGAGCCAGAGATCAAACTGTATCTGCTGTGCAACGAGAGGCAGCACGTTGTTCGCGCTAGAAGAGATTGAGTCAGACCTCACAGCCCTGTGTGCTCAGCTGGGTGGGAAGGCTCCCAGCGGGAGGCTGCTGTTTGCCACCTATTGGCTTTTCCTGGGACGTCCCCACGGCAGAAAATGGCTGAGATGAAGTTAGTCCTAACAGAGAAAATTACTCATCTCATTTTAGCTTGGGGTGTGATTGCTGCACGCGCAGCAAGCGCCGAGTGTGGCACTGCATCTCTTCTGCTGTCTATCAAGAGCAAATCCAAATTCCTGTTCTCTTGTTTTATCCGATTCTGTACAGATTGACCTACTCAGTCCGATTTTTTAATTATTTTTTTTTATTATTCCCAAATGAGGAAATGAAGGCACAGAGACTGCACTGAAATCACACATGGAATAGGTGGCAGACTTAGAAAGAGAGCACTGCTCTGCTTGCATCCTGTCCTGTACATGAAACTTCACAGCAAATATCTGTGGAAATCCACTCTGAAGCAGATATCCCCAGTGAGAAACAACTGCAGAGCCTCAACGTTATCTGCCTGGAGTAAGGATTTTTTTCATGGAACTGACTCATCAGCAGCAAACACTGGAAATAAATGCACCGGAAAAAGGTCCCTCCAGGAAAAAACAGGGTATAGAAAAGCAACCTATTTTTGAGACGTGACATAATACCTATTGTAGAAGCAACACAGCACAATTAACTGATGCACAGTGAAACCAGATCTAGATCAGTGGTGCAGTGTGGGTACAACAGCAGTAAAAAGTGAGCTGTCACATGGTGGAGAGCACAGGGGCATGGAAAGTGCTGACTGTCATGAGCATTCATCATTAAACAATGTTCCTGTACATCTGTTTGTGCGTCGTGGGTTTCCCAGTTTGTACGCTTGGAATTCAGCATTTCTTCCAGCCCTGTCTTGAGGTAGGCTGTGAGCCTGCAGAACCTGAGTGCTGGAGAGCAGTCATTTTATTTGCCCGCCTGTGGCAAATTGCAAGGGCAGGCTTGACCCCGGCGGGAGGCAGGATGTGCTGAGCATGAATTGCTTGTTGTCAAGGCTACAGGACAAGAGGGAGACTGCGGCCTTCCCAGTCTGCCCACAGCCCTTCAGCTGAGCCTGGAAGGGCTTTCTGCTGCCCAGGCCAGACGAGGCTTCACAGCGGTTCTGCCCGTGGGAGCTTGATTTCCTCTGGCTGAGCCAACGCCAGTGATGGTGTCACCTCTCAAGATCTGAATTTTCCTTCTTCACATTGCGGTGCTTGGTCCAGCCTTTGGTAGCACCTCCCAAGTGCCTTCCAACGTGATGATGCCTCCACAAGGCATAAACTTCTGCCAACACTATATGAATTGCTTTGTGTCTGTGCTGAGGTTAAAAGTTAGCAAAATAAGGATTATTACTTCCCCATGTTTTCCAAAGCAGTATGTACTCGATTAAGTTTTGAACCAATTAGTATCTTTTTTTCCAATAAAGCCTTATCTAACACACTGTGTTTGGGCATTGCTTACCACTACATTTTTGCATGGCATATGCTGAAGCATATCCTGCATTTAAAAGTCTAGTGACTGGATTTGTCGATGGATAGAGGATTGCAGAGCTGAGATAGCTGCTTTTAGGTGGGAGTGGCCAAGCTGCCTCACTTCAGGAGTGAATTGTACTTCTTTCTGTGTTAAATCTGCGTAGAGACTTGGTGCACACTGTCTATATCATGTGTACGGCTCTTGTGTGCATTCACACACATGGCAGCTTGCATTTTTATGACCTAGAAGTCATGTGCCATAACTACTGAATCCAAATTGTAGCATTTCTTTAAAGTATTGAAAATCAGGCTCCCATAGTCCTGGAAAAAAGACCTAAGTATTGGCAGGAGATCTGAATTTTCCAGCTGAACTTCAACGTGTGCAGTTGTTTAAACCAGCCTTCCTTTAATGTATACAGCTGCGCCCAGATGGGGTTGCTTTCTTTCCAGCAGCTTCCCAAGCCGTTTATTCAAGGTTTTTTATTTTTTTCCTCTCGTTCCTTATAGTGCCTTTAGACTTACGGTAAAGAAGAGGCGGTTGTAGTTTCAGAGGTTTGCATTCCTCGCTGAGCTGTGCCTGTGTTTGCATGCAAAGCCATCGCCTCCCCTCCAACTATTTTAATCATTTCAGAAAGGGTGGGTCATCAGGCATTTGGCAGCGGGCTCCTTTTATATAGCCGAGGTGGAGTCAGCCAATGACCTGCAAGCCTGGAAAATTTTGCAGGGCAGTTTCACTGGACGGCTTTGCAGAGCTGTGCCATTTGAATTTCAGCAGACATCCACACACTGTGCTCTCCATTTCTGGCGTTTCTCCCAGCGCAGAGTTTAGCTGAGGCTCGGGTTTAGTTTTCCCTCCTCTCTCTCTCCCTGCAGTGACAGCTTCTCCCGGCTCTGCTAGCCAGGACTCCCAAGCGATCATGGAGGATACTACTTTGCAAATTATCGAGCCACCAACTGCTTCCGAGGCCTCAGAGGAGCAAGTGCCTGAAGAACCCATCAAATCAGACCAGATCAATGGTGTGATGGTGCTGACCCTTCTGGACAAGATCATTGGAGCAGTGGATCAGATTCAGCTGACCCAAACACAGCTGGAGGAGAGACAGCAAGAGATGGATAGCGCAGTGACCAGCATCCAAGGAGAGCTAACCAAGCTGACAAAGGCACACACCACCACCAGCAACACCGTGAACAAGATGCTGGAAAAAGTGCGCAAGGTGAGCGTCAATGTGAAAACCGTTCGGCAGAACCTGGAAAAGCAAGCTGGGCAGATCAAGAAGCTTGAGGCCAATGAAGCGGAGCTCCTGAAACGCAGAAACTTCAAAGTCATGATCTACCAGGTAAGGAGATTTTTTACGCTGCTTTTTGTCCTGTTGGCGAGTGTTTTGTTTGCTGAGGGTTCTGTCATGCTGCACGGTCAGTCCGTGACACTCCCAAACTCCCCTGACTGGTGGTCCCAATTAAGGCGGGTCTGAAGCAGCTCTCTCATTCATGATTTAACATTGTCTATGTGTTCGAAGACAAGGTTTGATAAGAGTTTCTACATTTAACAGGAATTTTAATGAAGATAGTGAGAATGGCCCTAAGCAGTCATTGCAATGGGCCAGAAGTATCCAAATAACCTGATTTTACTGCTTAGCTAAAAAAAAAAGAGCAAGAATGCACTGTGTTCAGGAAGGGAATATTGTAAATCCGCCTGCCAATGTCTTTTCTACTGAGAGACATGTGTATCACTATGTGGAGAGCAGTAATATTTCAGATTTGTGACATGCATCTAATAATGGCAAGAGACAGTAACCCCAGCATTGGGGTTAATCTCACTGACTAGGGCAGATAGAGACATTAGAGAAAATTCCAAACAGCTCCTTGAGCTCATTAGTGCTTGGCTCTGCCCTTGCCGTTGTGCTCGTACAGACTTTCACGTTCTTTTTTCTGCAACCTGCAAGTCTTGAATCTTACAGTTGTCTGGTTTCAGTAACAGCTTTGATTTGCTTGATGTTCAACCCCTGCACTAAGCAGTGGATTTTTCCTTTAATATTAAAGAAGGAGAAAGAGAGGAATACGTTTCTGTCAGTTTTCCTGTTTGGAGTTAGTCTTCCTTACCAGAGCAAACTCTTACAGTGGTCCATGGAAGAAAAGTGAGTGAAATAGTTAATGATTCAGTTAGAAGCCTCTGGGTTAATAATAGACAGCGTAGGGACAAATCGAGAAATGTGTAGTGCTGATCACAGGAAGAGAGAGAAGCAGAAACAAAGGGAAAATGCTTCTTACTACAGGGCTTGAAGGGAGGGCTGATCATAATAGGCTCAGGAATCTAACAAGTACGGGGGCCTGTGTAACACTCTGATTCAGAGCTTAGCCTTTCAGGCATGATAAAACTACAAATGCTTAAAATATTCCAGCCTATTCAGATCATACGGGCAGCCTAACCGGTTATATATATATATACATATATATATATATGTATTTTTTTATTATAAGCTCTTTGTGTAAAGCTTTTGCAGGAGGATAGATCTCTTAATGGAAACATAAAGTGGAACTCTTCATGTACTGCAGAAGGAACAAACGTTGCAAAAGGAGAAGAGTGAAGGCAGTTGTTTAAACATAACATTCCTTGTGGGTTATAGAAATAGGTAGAAAGTTGGCAAGCTTCTAGGTCCTTTGGAAGCATCCTGAACATTGGCAGATCGTCATTTTGTGAGCGGTTCAGTTTGGTTTGCTGTTGCTTATGAATATTGAGGAGAGTTTCTTTTGGAATTTGAAAAGCGATCCTGCTTCTAAAGGAAATCAGGGGCAATGCTTTTGCTGATGTAATGAGGACAGGGCAGCCTCTGAGCAAATCAGCAGGCAAGAGACTACAGCAGGGATTTTGTGAATCATGAAGATACCAGCAAAAAAAGAATGAATTATTTGTAATTCGGAACAATTTCCCAGCATGGAACTTAGTGTGATTTGACTGTGAGGCTGCAGAGCACAAGTGAGAAGTTCTGCAGGTTTGCTTCACGTGAAACACAGCTTTTTGCACCCTCATGGAAATCCTCACACTTCTGCGGGAAGGCTGAGTAGACCTTGCCACAGCGAGTAAGGGCCAGTTCTGGGGAGACGGAAGGTGTGGCAGCGGGCGTCCAGGCTTGTGATGGACGCTGCTAAGGCAAATGAAGGTCTCTCTTGGAGGAGAAGCTCTTGATTATCTCTTAACTTGGTGCTTAAACTGAAAAACAAAATCCATGATGGGCTTTTGATGTTTGAATACTAGAGAGAAATAGGCAATAATAATATTAATGTGCCTGAGTAACAAATGAGTTTATTGATCGTAGGTTGTGCTATTGTGGCAAAGACAGACCCATACAATGAGAATTCGGTGGCCAGGTGTGGACCACAGGGAATCCCTGGGAAGAATGGGGGATATTTTTGCAGTCCTGTGCAATACTGCTCTTTCCTGGATACAATGGAAACACAGAATTTCGGTCAACAGAGAAAGTTTCCAAATTCTATCAACCTACAGTCTTATCTCAGAGCTACATTAATTATTATTTCTCAAATAGAAAATAGAGTTGCTTAATAGTTGTATTATTCTGTAGATTGTCCTCCATAAAAATGTCATCATGTAATTTTCAGTGTACAGCAACCTGAATCATATGGCTTGGGGTAAGGAAAAATAACCTGTTGGGTATAGGAGTCTCTCTTATTTGTGGAGACCTTTTATTCTGAAGAAGTTAAACATTTTGGGTGATCTTGGAAGTTTTGCTTTTGGCTTTGCGGTTTTTTATTCTGCTTTGTTTTTTCCTGGGAGAGGCAGGACTTTTAGAGCTTGTCTCTTACTGTAATTATGGAGATATCATTCTTCAGAAATTCCTAACACAGGCTGACTGTGGGAATTGCACAGCAGAGCTGCCAAAACATCACGATACAATTTTGTGTCCCAATGTGTTCATATGAATATTTTATCACAGTCAGTAATTCTAGGCACATCAATGACAAGAGCGGTGCTTTGTCTGGGATTATGCAAAACAGATAATGATAACATGTTTAAATAATAAAACTCTGCAGAAAGAAGTGATATTTTTGTGTGTACATTGTAAAGGTGCTTATCAAATTGAGGATGATGTTCAGCTGCTTTACTGATATTGAACAGTGCTGTTTGTTGCAAGAAGCCTTGTTGATTCCCACTGGATTAACCTGTTTACTAATATCCTTCTGTGTTTCAGTACTAATAATCATGACATTTTTAAAAAATGTATCAAAAGTCTATAAAACCAAAACTTTATGGTGGACTCCACCTCGGGAGTATAAATGAGAAAAATGCACTGTGGTTTCCTAACTGTGTCTATCATTAAAAAAAAATAATTGCAAGATAACTCTTCTAATTCAGTGTTTCACTTCTCAAGACCCACCACCTAGCAAAGTTTATGTTAGGTACTTTCTTGGTAATGTAATTAATTCTCTGATGGCGAGCAACATTAATTACTGCTTTTTAACTCAGAAAAAACTGCCTTTGGAAAGCTGAGATTAACTTTCCTGGGCAATTGCAATTTCAGTTGCTATGGCTAAAAATGCAAAGATTTATTAGTCTTTTGGAGAACAAGAGATAAACTCATCTTAAGAGACATAAAATATTACATAAAACCAGCGGTGGCTATTTTCAAGCAAGGTAGCTGAGCAAAACAGTAGTTATGCTCTATAGGGATTTAATATTGTGTGATTCTGCAGTATGAAGAAATAAAAGGAGGTAAAGATAAATTGGCTCTTTACTGTTAGAGATGTTTGATTATCCTCCCAGTGCTGAATGCTGAGTCTCCCGCAGTTATGGACTATTTCAGGAGTGCAAATAAGACCTTTTGGCACCTTGGGAGAAGAGGTCAAACTACGTGTGAGAGTTGTATTTTGCTAGCTGTTAGATTAGGAGGAAATGAAAATCAAATTTTATTCAAGGAAAGCTTGACCTGTCAAAGATGAGCCCAGAGCACATCTGCCTGCGTAGTTTCAGACTTTGGGGGAGAAAGTGCAGAACTGAAAATCTCTTCCACTGAGGCTGGCTGAGGGTGAGGCATTAAGCAGAATGTTTATGGGCTGGGCTGTCACATATGTAAACGTGCTTTCTCACAGGCTCACTCTCTCAAATATGCTTTTACCTGATTTTGCCAGGAGCTGGTCTGGTTTCTACCGAGGTAAGAGTTTTTATTTCCACTTACCAAAGGCAATTAGATTGATTCTTGAGAATAAAATCTGAAAAAAACAACCCCCCTCCACATTACCTCATCCGTCTTTTTGTTTTGAAAATCTGCCTACCAAAAGCAAAGGCGACAGACTTTTGTCAAGCTGCTGTGTAAACAGAAGTTCACGTACTCTTACCGTAAACAGCACTTGCCTTCCTAAAAAGTCTGATGTCAAATGACTGCGTGCACTTGCTAGCAGCCCATGCAAACAGAGCTCCTCAGTGCTTCCTTTGTGCTGGACTCCTGCCTTTCAGAGAAATTAGGACACCAACAAATTTGGTTAGAGTGGTTGCTAGTAAAAACAAACTGAAGTGACTTCATCCCACATCTCCTGGTTTTAGGATACAAGAAGCTGGGGCTGGTTACTATAGTTCATGATTGAAGAATGGATGTCCTATGCAAAAAGCTACTACGCTGAAACCAGGCAGCGTGCTGCATTCATCTGAAGAACGGCATGGGTCAGCACTTAACAGAAGCACGGCATTTTTCCTCTAAACATCTTTTGACAATTAAACTTATTCCTGCAAATGACAAAGGCTTGATTTTTCTTACAGCCGGACAAAATGCTTGCAGCACTCGGCATACGTATTGAGTATTGAATTTCTAAAGTGTGCTGGTCCTTTATTTTGAGGCTCATGTGGGCGCTGAGCTGGAGGGAGGTATGGCTCGTGATGCTCGGCATTGTTTGTTGGAAAGAGAGCAGCCTTTGTCGGAGGTGTATGGACATGCTGCTCCCCACGCTGCCCCACAGGTCTGGGGGCTCCTCTGGGGCTCCTCTGCTCTTCGGGTGACTCCAGAGCCTTGTGAGATGTAGAGTTTCTCTGGGAAGGGCTGGGCAGTTAAGGAGAGGCGAGGAAGAACGTGAATCTCGGCCGTACAATGTGTGGAGTAGGTAGGGCTGGCCGAGGAAATATAAATAGCGCAGCTTGGCTTTTGTGCCTTGAGTGGGCCTTATACGGATGGAAGCAACAAGATTGTTGATCGTGGGGAGGAGGGATGAATTTCAAACCCGCACATTAACGTGACAGATTTGGAGGCCAGACCTGAACTGCCTTATTTTTAGGTCTGGGTGCCCCAGAAGAGAGCGTGGAAAAGAACATGAGCTCAGGGGTCTGATGAGAAGCACAGGGCAGGCAGCACAGGGCGTACGAACCCATGTACCGCAGCCGCCGCACCCACTGCCCCTGGGCTGCAGCCTTTCTCCACCTCCTAAACAGTATGTCAGCTGCCCCGAGCTATGGTTTTGTTTCAAATTAATCATTCTGAAACAAAAAACCTTATGAGCCTAATGACGGCAAAGGGTTCATGAGAGCCCGTGGGATCTGCAAGCCCAAAGAACAGCCTGTGTGGTTACATGCCTTGGGTTCAGTGGAACTTGCCCAACTACAAGTGCTAAAGAATAAATAGAAATTCCAAATACAGTTTAAATTACAGTACTGAGGGCAGGCAGGGGCTCCGGGCACCCCCGTTACGCTTTTCCTGCAAGAGCAATTGCTCCGTGCATATAGGAGCGCTCTGTGCTTGCACTTGACTCCTCTTCCTGATCCGGAGCAGCGCCGCAGGTAGCATCTGCTTTTCCCAGTAGTTCACTGCAGAGATTGCCATTGTAGCAGCCAGTGTGTATTTTATTTCTTTTCCGATAATACTTTAAAATAAAAGGCCTGTTTTATTTTGCTGTGAATCCACTAAGCAGCTCCCTTCGTAGCCACAATGGTTCTTATCCCAGGTTCAGCAGAGAACTGGAGCAGAGAATGGGAACGGGATATTCCTTTGGTGCCGGATTGGCTTTTGCTTTATTTTATTCTGTTCTTAACTGAAATATGAAAGAGACTTAATCATGAAGCCTTTGTTAAAAACCACAAAAAATCTGAATCATACAAATTGATACTCATTAATTAAGAGTTAATATTGTTTGTCTCTGATCCTTTGTCTCTGTTGCCGGAACACATGGGTCTTAACCCAGAAGGCTGTTGTATCTTCCCTTCTGTTATCCTGCTTTTGGTCACAGAAGCAGCAAAATTAGAGGTGAAAAAATGCCATCCCAGGGGAAGGAGAGAAATATCATTCAGCTGGGTTCGTTTGGGCTGGATTCAGCTGCATGTTTTCCCTCCACTGTAAGGGGCACCACGTTCACATCTTGGTGTGCAAAGAATCCTTCATGTTCTCTGCACATGACTGAATTATAAGAGTCTCAAGAGAATAATACGCAGGAGAGTGAACCTTAAAAAAATTTCAGGATTTTAATAGCTCTCACTTTCAAGATTTTTCTTAGTGCAGATTATTAGTCTTTCTGCCAAAAGGCAGCTCAACAGCATGGATTTTTCTGTTGCAGCCTGGAATCAACTGCATTAATATTTCATTGCTCAGGTATTATTTATAAGCAGTTAGAGCCAGGACAGTTTGCTTTGCTGCAATCCTTTCAGCGTTATAGTTACACGCCGAGCTGTGCAGCAGTAAATTGTCTCAAAGCAAAGGGCCAGAGGCTACTCAGCCAGTTGGGATAGGGTTAGATCAGACAATTAATGGCTCATGAAACTAAAACCAACGGGGATATTCCTTCTGATCACATATTCCTCTCTCAGGCCTCTCTTGTGCCTGTCAGCAGTGGATCTAAGCATCCGTCACGTCTGTGTGATGCCAGTGGGGCACTGCACACAGGGATATAATGAGGTGCAGAATCTGCCGGCCGTGCTCACTGGGCTACATGGCTGGGGTGCTCTAGTTTTCGGTAAGATTGTGGCTCCTTTTCCCATTCTTAAACTAGATGCAAGCCCTCGGCAAAACACATCGCTAACAGACAGCAGGAAAAACTCTCCAAGGCTGCACATAACCCAAGAATTCAAGAAGCCAGCCAGTGCTCAGACGATGCCTCTCAAAGACACAGTCCCATTACTCTCCAGTGTACCCTGTGTGGGAATTTGACCAGTAGATGGTAAAAGCTGCTTCGTGTTGTAGGCGCTGCAGAACACTGGAGGGGTGTGAGCATCGCGGGAGAAGCGGGTACTGCCGTGTTTTGTCTCCATTTCCCCCATTTTCTGTCAATGCGAACGCTCTGTAGTTGGCTTGTGTCCCTCTGTGTCCTTCAGCATTGCTCACCAGGCAGGCGCTGAGCGAGCTGCGTGGTGGGTGACTCACTGCACGCTGTCACCCCGGCCCAGCTCCAGACAAGGCACGCAGCTTCTGCCAGGCAGGAGGAGTTAGCAACCGCGCTCGGTCTAACACAGCCGTTTTCCAGAGAATGTACTGCCTGCCCTAGGCACAAGACAGGGGGAAACTGAGGGCTGTTCCTGCATCTTCCCTGAAGATGCTTCTTGCTACGCTACCCAGAAGTGGGATGTGCTGTCTCTGTAGAGAGCTATGCAGTCTCCACTCTCTGATGTAGCAATGTGTCTGTGACCCACATAAAGCGTGGCAATAGCTCATAAGCTTTTTGCCAACGTGCTTAGCCCTCTTTTGTCCTGTTTGGGATAACGTTACGCTCTTGATTCTGCAACATCTTCTACAACTTAAAAGTACCTGAAGAACTGTGGGTCCACTGGCCATCTGCAAGAAAAAAACAAAGACGAGAAACAAAGATGCTCAATGTCAGTGAGGGAAAATCAGATATTTAGAATAAAAAGTCTCGGGACGTTCAGTCTATAGCTTTATGTGAGGATGCAAATGTCAGTGTCAGCACAGATCTATCTGCAAATCATCTGTAACGCAAACTCCATCTTTACTTTTTTGCTGTTCAGAAATGGCCCCGGAGTTATTAATCAGTCGAGACAGGTTTATCTGGGAGGAGCAGCTCTGAGAGTAAAGCCAGTTGTACAAACAGACTGATAATAAGATCAGAACTTTTTTCTGCTGTCAGAGGGGAAAAAAGAAAACAAAAAACAAAAAACCTTTTCACTCCACAATCTATTTACTTCTCTGTTTCCTACAGCCCTGCCTTTCTTCTGACTCACTGCTAGGCAAAAGCGTTTTCCCAAACACAGCCTCCTCCTCTCCCTGCACCCGTTCCTCCCTTGCTTTTCACCATCGAGTCTGAACCAGCTCCAGTGCCTGTACCATGCTGCTCTTTCTCACCAGCTAATGAAGGAGATACAGCCTTTTAGGACATAGCTTCCAGGACATAGAGTAACTAGACGCGCCTGATAGAAAAAAGTGCCAAGAAGATTGCACAATACACAAAATTGCAGAGAGTAGAAGGACTTCTGCTAATCAGGGAGATACTACTTGAGAACGAGCTAGCTTATCCCGTTAACATTTACCTAATGCCAAACCTACGTTGCTTTTCCCCTCATATTTTAGATCTTTTCCTTTTTCTCAGCAGTATTCTTTGGTGACTTCTTACTGCAGGGTTCAGTAGTCTTCTCTCCAAGGACTCAAGGCTTCTCTTTTTACAGACCTTTGGAACATAAAAGTCGAGGCCAAGCCTGATTTTGCAGAGAGCACGCTGGCTGTGCCACTGAGTATATACATCTGTAAGCTGCTGGGTATTCTCCAGCCTTGGTTTAGGGTATGGTCAATATGCTGACAAAACCAGTGGATGGAGTTCTGGAATCACACCCAGCTGTTTCGATCTCTCCAGCTTATGTGTTTGAATTAATAAACGTAGGGTTTTAAAATCGCTATCTTTGCATAATCTTATACATACAAGCAAACTCTGCTTTCAGCTACACCATAGAAATCAGAGGTGTCTCCAGAACTGCTGATCAAATCGCTCTGTGAAGAGGAGTGTGAAAAGAGAGCAGAATCTGGCCCTATGGCAGTGTTCAGTGTAAACATGCCTGAAACCATAGAAGCGATTCTGCATCTCCTAGAACCTGCTGTAAATTAGAGAAGGACGCTCTTCCTTCTAATAAATCTTTGCTGACTGTCATTTCTGTCCCATTTTGCTACCTAGCTTCTCCCTTTACTAAAACATACCCCTGTGCCTTTTCTCTCTGCCTGTTCTCACGCTAATCTGGATTACTTTGCTGGCAATGGTCCCGATCAGATTCCCAGTGGGGACAGGTAAGTGTTTCCATTGTGCTTCCTTTCCGCTGGCTATTGAAACGTAGTTTTCCTCGTCTTAGCCAAAGAAGATCCAGAGTGTGCGCTTTGAGTCTTCGCCAGGGACTACCCTCTGAGCTGTCTCCAGGATCGGTTTCCCTCTGCCCATGCTGCGGAAAGTGCCATGGCCCAAATCAGCAGAAGACATGCAAGGAGGCAGCAGTTTAGGGCCTCAGAAGGAGTACCCCCCGAAGATTGCTTTGAACCTCTTCTTGAAACTCTGAAAGCTGCTGATTCCAGAGCCTTTGCCTCTCTGCCTGCTTGTGGCTGCTGCAAGTTGGCAGAAATGCCTCCACTTGTTGATTAACGTGCTTGCTGCTTGCTGCCCTAGTTATAACGGGTGGTGAGGAGCTGTGATTTTCTCCCAGGCGTTACAGGACTTGTTGTGCTACTACCTCTGCGATCTGGGAGGGAGGAATTGCTGTGTGGCTTGCATGAAGGGCTAGTAGCCAGGAGCAGTTGGCTCCGCTGGTGTCTGCTGTGACTGGGCAAATCCCACCTGTTTTCTGAGTTTCTCCCTCTGAAATACAGACCTGGTAATACCTACCTCCTCAGGCTTCTTGTAAGGTTTGGTTTGGTTTGGAAGTGTTTGTGGAATGGTTTGAAGTTGTTTTAAATAGATAAAAGACAGGCAGAGAGCACAAACTGTGTGACTTAAAACTACGGTTGTCCGAGATAGGCACTGCAGCATCCATTTCTTCTCCGTGGCAGCCCCCCCGGCGCTGTTACACACGCTGGAGCTGGTGATGACTTTAGCTGCTGTTTATCTAACGCTTATCTCATACCGAAAGGGCAGCTGGTAACAGCACAGTGCCCTGTTAGCCTTCCTCTTATTGTGTGGCTGCTGGAGACAATACCCCAAGCTGCAGTTGCCTGCCCTTTGGGTGGTCACCCGGTGGGGTGAGGAGCACGGTCTGGAGGGAACGGCCACGTTGGTCGGTGGACAGGACAGACCCGGGAGCCAGGCGAAGGTGACCTCAGCCCAGGAATCAGGGTCTCTGGGGGAAGCTGCCAGGGAAAACTTCTCTTCAGGGAGAGTGACCAGATTTTTTAAAAAGGCAGGTTTTTGCAGGATAGCAAGAGAGTCTGACAACAATTACCATCTCCACAGGGAAAGTCTGTTCCAACAAGAACACCGGAGAAGAAAGCACAGCCCTCCTCTTTTCTGCACAGGGCATCTTTACATCCCTGAGCTTTGCTAGGCTGCGGGTGCTTACCAGGTGTGTTGCTCTTACTCAGGAATAACTGAATCCTCCTTCCCGTGATGGAAGGCCAGCACAGAAAAGCACCCTCTAAAGACTGGCAGAGCCAAACAGTTAGCATGGCAACGGGAGAGCAGAACGTTTTCTTCTCTGGCAGGGCTCGACCTGACCTGCAAGGCTGATTTCTGTCCAGAAGCTTTTAATCCTCCCTCAGGGCTGGTGTGGCACAGGGGGTGCAGCAGGCGCTGGTTCACCCAGCAGCAGCAGGGCTCAGCCTTTTGTGGTTCTAGCAGAGCCGGGGGATGTGAGCTGGTCATGTTCTGCATGTTACGGCTGCATGTCAACCCAACTCAACTGTTTGTGCTCTTGCAATTTTGTCAAAATAACGGAACAAAATTAATTGCAGATGTGATTAGCATGCCGCATGTGAAAAATCTTCCATTAAATCTTCAAACTGGAGATCGGAGTGGCTGGGAGTTCTGGGACTCTTTTATTTTTTACACGCTGACAATAAGAGCCCCTTCAAGAGCAATCCTGGTGCCCTTCTCGCGTTTTGAGAATGCTCACCAGATTTGCTGGGGCTTCTGCAGTGCTTGAAGAGCTCTGCTGGGCTGGGAATGCAGCTCAGCTTTGTGTCTCATTGGCCTTTTATATGACGGGGGAAGTGTTTACATGTGTTGTAGCAACCAGGCGCTGTGTACATGGCCGTATGGGGCTGCCTGGGTGACTCACTGCAAGGGAACTCGGGCTTGAAAACAATGTCAGATAAAAAGCCCACTTGGTGGAGGAGGGCAGAGGCTGGGCCGCCCTGTAGATCTCGAAGCCCTGAATTGTTTGGGGCAGGAGGAATAAAGAGCAGCCCAGCACCCTGTCAGCAGGCAGCCAGCTGCCTTCGACGCTGGGTACGGGCACCGGGGACGCTCCGGGTGCCCGCAGAGTCAGCAGACGGACGTGCTGCCAGTCCCGTCGGCTCTGCCAGCGGGAGGGAGCTTCCCAAAGTGAACCGCTTCTCTGCGCCGAAGGGACATGTCGGATTGTGAAATGGACTGGGGGGTGGCACTCTGTGAATGGGCAAAAGAAAGGTAGAACTTGAATCAGAGCTGAACCTTTATGTGAAGCGCATCGGATGGCAGCGAGCTCGGTCCCAGCACACGTACAAGCACGCTGCCTGTCCTGCCGGGCATAGCTCTGCTCTGTGCGCAGAGCAGGGCAAGATTTTTCTTCCGCTGGTATAAAAATCTTCTGAGAGGTCTTGTTTACCCACTGTCTTTGTGCCAGCTGGATTCAGGCTGTCTTAGAGAACAGAACTGGTTTACATCTGCTGACTGGGAGCCAGGTTTGAACACCCCAACAGGCAGGGATGCCAAGACCCAGGATTTTGGACTCACCCACTTCAAGGGTCAGTGTTTTCTCAGTAAAAATAGAGTAGATGGAATGCCTGGTGATAAAAATGTGGCTCATCTGGATGAGTCATGAGTGAAATAAAGTGCACAGACCATAGGGCCTTGCCCGGAGTGGGGATTTGTGTGGCAGCCACCCATAGACCCAGGACAGTTCTTGATTGTTCCAGCGAGGTCCCATTGTCCTCCACCACGGGCAGACGCGGCTGTGTCTGCAGGCACGTTCTGCCCACGCCGGGCAGCTGCCCTCCCCCCCAGGGGAAACACCTCCCAAGCAGGGAGGAGGAGACCCTTGGTGGCATTTGGGCAGTGCCTGGGTGCAGGTGGGGAGCGACACACGAAGGATGCTCAGCAGCAACATATTCAGCCTCGTTAAGACACGCCAGAGCTGTCGGTTCTTCTTGCACCAGCTGTACTGTGCACAAGCCAGAGCCTGCTAAACCAGCAGGAATGCTCCTTGGATGCAGGTGGGCTTGGAGGCAGGAAAGTAACCCACGGCAAGCAGTGCTGAAAATCCACCAGCTGTCCTCCAGCTGGTGATCTACTGCTCAGATAAGCAATCAGCTTGAAGAAGAGTCAGGGGGAAAAAATGCAGGAATTATCCCAGGAATAGGAAAGAGAGACGCACTCTCCGGCGGCCCTCAGCCAGCCCTAGGGTGGCATGCCACCCTGTCACCCTGGCCCGGTGGGAAAGGGGCCGGGTGAAGGCTGCAGAGTGTTTCCTGAGCACAGCTGGAAAAAAGCTGTTGGAAACCGTCTTGGGGGGGTGGTGGTGGGGAGGTTGGGACTGGAGGCGTCCTTACTTATGGGAATAGCTGTGCTCCCTCTTTGCCTGTGTGCCTGAGCAGTGAAGGTGCCTCCTGAAAGAGGCATCAGCAGGGTCTCAAGCCCAGGAGCACTTGGTGTGGGCGGTGTGTGGGACAGCAGAGGTGTGGGTCCGCACGTGAGTGCAGTCTATGGGAGCTGGGATCAAACAGGGGGGCAGCTGCCCTTCCCGGGGGTGCAGTGACAGGGATTAGAGAGAGCCACGCTGTCACCCTAACAGGGGTTGCTCCAGCTGTCCCGTGGTACCGGGAGCTGCTGCTGGCCACGTCTTCAAGGTTGTGAGGAAACCGTTGCAGGATGCTGCCAAGGTTGGATGGGTGTGCTGCTGGTGCAGCCCGCTTAGCCGCATCAAAAAATTCAGTCAGAAGGTGGATTTGCTGGTGTAACATGAGGAAAGGCAATTATTTATGTGGCAGACGTGGAGTTTTTGAGGTGGTGTTTCTTTCGGCAGACACATGTTCTGGAGCTAACAAGGGACTGATAAGTATCTGAGTTTGCAGGATATGGCCTGTTTCCAGTGACAGTCGTGCCAGGCGAGAGGGGGATGCCTTTGTTCTGGCTCATTGTGTTGACTCAGAGGGAAGGAAGTGGCCGGAGTTCCTGATGTTCTCGGCTGGTGGGGCAGGGTCCCCGGGAGTCCCTGGGATTGCTCCAGCAGGTGTTGTTGTGCAGAACAGGATAACAGGATCCTCGCCTTCCCAGTGACGTGGATTTGTTTTGGACTGACCTGACCCTCTGGAGAGCATGTGTATTGTTTTCTCCTGAAGTGGCTAATCAAATGAAGAAAACATGTTGGCCGCTTCGCCTTAATCTCCAGAAGGTATCTGGGACCTAGGCTGCGATGTGGAGGGTTTGCCCAGCGCAGCTCTCTGAATAAAACCCAGAACGAGCCCCCTGCTCTGGCAGACTCTGTGTTTTGACCATGGACACTGCAGCCCACATCACCCTCACTGAGCCCAGTGCTCCACAGAGCTGCTTTTTCACTGTTCACAAAGTTTTCCGCAGAACCCCTCATGTCTCCAGAAGTTCCGCTTGCCCAAGGATCAGCCCTGCCCTGTGCTTGGCGAAGAATGAGAATGCAGCTAAAAGCATCTGAATTTCACCCAAGCGAGGCCGTACTGGTGTCATGTGTTGAATAAGGTTATGTCAGATCTCAGGTGGTGTTGAGGGAAGGAAGAGCTGGGGATGGCGCAGCTGGCCGAGCTGAGCACCCCATGTTTGCAGAGGGGGTGTCCTGTCCTGCCTCCGTCCGGGCACTGAGGCCGGACCAGCAGCGTGGCAGGGACCTCGGTCAGCCGGAGCAGCAGTGCATGGGTGCGGTGGTGGGAGAGCGCTCAGGACGTGGGCATGCAAACACACCGTCCCTTCCAGCACCGTGCAGAGAAACCTGTGCAGAAGTGTGCCTGGAGTCACCGTGGCTCTTCGGGGCTGGGCCTCAGCGGCTGTTTTGGTGGTGTGACCATCATGAATGTCCTGGCTCTTGACACCTGTGTAGCTTGTTAGCTCGTGGCTACGTTGGTGCAGTGGCTAGTGCTGTGCAAATGTGGCATGCAGAGCGTGCAGCCTTGCACAGGGGACACCATGGCAAATTCACCTTCCTGGGACACAGGGCAGTTCCGCTCCTGGCATCCCCAAGCCGGGGGACGGCGTGTCGCTGCCGATGTTTGCCACGCACTTCAAGCCTTTTGGGTACCCCGGGGTCTGTCCCTTGATTTCACTGGGCCCTGCTGCTGCCTGTGTTGGACTGGGATCCCCCAGCCTTGCTCTGTTCAGCTCCTGTCTGCCCTGGGGCTGGGAATGGTGCCCAGCTGTCCTGCTGCCCCGACTTTTCTCCAAACCTCAGCCCAGCAGCTCTGCTCTCTGCGTGCCTGTTCCACACGCTGCCTTGTGGCTGCTGCTGGCTTGCTGACAGCGCTTGTGTCGGCAGCTCCGTGCCTCTCCCGCCCAGCTCCATAGATTAAAACCACGCGGGCAATAAATTTCTGAGCCGTGGGCTGCAGCCCCGCAGCTGTGATGCTTTGCACATTGACGGGCTATTTCCAGCCTGTCCTCGGAACAGAGAGGTGATTCATTGCAGCAGGGACGCATGCTATGTGCTGCTCAGATGAAAACCAATCCCACTCCAGACCTGTGCCCCTCTCCTGGGTGCATGCTTGTCCTCTGCCACTGGGATCAGAAACTTGGCTGACCCGGGAGACTGGAGAAGCTGAATGAATTCGCCCCCAGTCCCGAGCAGATACAGTGGAACCTTGCAGACCTGGCTGTGTGAGTCGGGGCTGCCGGCTCCACCGGCTCCAGATACCAGCTCAGACAAATTGCCTAACTTATTCCCCAGTGGAGAAATGGGAAAAAAAGGGCAGCCTGCTGCATCCCAAGGGATGTTTCAGCTGCACATCTGGATCCTGCAGGCCTTGGGAAAGTCTGAGTGCAGGCCAGGGCTGGCCAGTGCACACCAGGCAGCGTGGCCGGACTCCCAGTTCCAGACTGTGCTGCCATCTGCAGCCCAGCACCACGCCGTGCCCGGGGCTGCTGCTGGCCGGACCCTGGCCAGGCCACTGACCAGGGAGCGGCCAGCGGTCTTACCAAGAGAAGACCACGCACGGGAAGGAAGCTGAAGCATCGTGGGCTTGGGGGGGGGGGGGGGGGGCGGCACCCTGGACAGATGCTGGGGAGCAAAGGGGCACCACATCGCTCCAGGGGGTCCCCTGCACCCCTCCACTGCAGGATGCGGGTGGGGGCTTTCCTGGGGCCAGGAGCGGGGAGCGTGTGATGGCCAAGTCCTGGCATGAAGATGAAACTGGAGGGGATGGAACTGTGACAGAGGCACAGGAGGAAGGGGAAAGTCTCCGGTTTGAGTGCTGGCCTGCCTCTTCCTGCACTGCTGGAGTCATGGGTGGGTTTGGAACCAGCCCCGGGGCCAGCAGAACTGGTATACCTGAGGTTAAATACAGCAGAGCCCTAAGCGGCTGTAAGTAGAGCAGATCCTCGTGACAGTAATTTATCAAGTGCATTAAGGGAGGCTGAACCCAGGCCTGACTTCGCCTGGGTCTGTGTTGCTCTGAATTGTGGCTGTGCTTCTGCCTTGTGCGCTGCTCTCCAGCTGGCTCCCGAGGCTGGAGAGGCTGGGGAGGTGTGTGTCTCACTGGCTCCGCTCTGTGTCTTGCAGGATGAAGTGAAGCTCCCATCTAAACTGAGCATCAGCAAGTCTCTAAAGGAGGGTGAAAAGCTGGAGAAGGAAGGCGAGGGTGAGGAGGTGCCCGTGGGTGAGGACCATGCAGAGGAGGACCATGTGCAACTTTCCTCAGATGAAGAGGTGGAGATTGAAGAGATTATTGAAGAGTCACGGGCAGAGCGTATCAAAAGGAGCGGCATGAAAAGAGTGGATGACTTTAAGAAGGCATTCTCAAAGGAGAAGATGGAGAAGACTAAGCTAAAGACCAAGGAAAACCTGGAGAAGACCCGCCACAACTTGGAGAAGACCCGCCACAACCTGGAGAAGCGGATGAACAAACTAGGCACCAAGATTGTGACTAACGAAAGGAGAGAGAAGATGAAGACCTCTCGGGACAAGCTGAGGAAGTCTTTCACCCCTGACCACACCATCTATGCCAGGTCCAAGACAGCCGTCTACAAAGTGCCACCCTTCACTTTCCATGTCAAGAAAATAAGAGAGGGTGAGGTGGAAGTGAAAGCCACGGAGCTGGTGGAGGTTGGTGGAGAGGAGGGAGAAAACTCGGATCTGATGCGTGGGGAGAGCCCCGAGATGCACACACTGCTGGAGATAACGGAGGAGTCCGACGCGGTACTGGTGGACAAGAGTGACAGCGAGTAGGACAGGCTGCAGCGCGGAAGGGTTGTGGACGACGGCTGAACACGTTATCATTCACATTTCGAGATCTCTCTCTGCCCTGGTGCCCCAGGGAAAGTGTACACGATGCATCTTTACTACCCTGCAGAGCCGACGCCAATCCCCTGCCTGCTTGGACAAGGTGTATTTTATATTTTAGTTTTAGCACACAGAAACATTAGGAACACGGGATTGTTTTTCTTACACTGTTAAATCACCCTTGGAGACCATTCCTGCCGCAGGCTGCGTGAGAGCCTTCTAGCACGATGGGCTTTGAGTGACGGGGACCCAGCCCAGCTGGAGAGTGCTAAAACCAAGATAACGGCTGTACACCTGGAAAGCTCAAGTGTCCTCCATAAGCAAAGACCTGGTGTCAAGAAAGCCTCCTGCCAAGCAGCCCACCGGCCCCCGCCACCCCGGCTCCCTGTGCCAGGCTGCGCGGCTGTCCCCGCAGGCAGGAAGACCCCCAGACCCCAAGCTGGCCACCCCGTTCGGGGGAGCAGAGGAACTGTGATGCACCCAGCGTGCGGAAGAGCTGAGCAAGTCCCGTTGATGGACAGAGTAGAGGTGAAGTGGAGCCAGCTGCATGGCAGGCAGGCAGCTCTGCTCCTCTCTGCCCTTCTGAGGACCGGGTTATGTGGCGGTGCCTAGGACGGCTTCACCACAAAGCCACCCTGCAGCTGGGACTGCCGTGGGTGCCCGCATGGCATCACCCAGCCGGGGCCCGCTGCTGCTCCCGGCCACGGTAGGAGCAGAGTGAGCTGTGCGCTCCCCTGCCCGCGTTACAGATCTGGCTGACAGTGGCCCAGTGGCCACGGGCAAGTCCTCGCTGGGGCAGGGAGCACCGCAGTGGTGGGGTGCTGGGTCTGGTCCCTTCACACCCGCAGGGATGGCGGCAGCTGGCGGCAAGGCGCATGCTCCTGCCTGGAGAGAGGGGACACACAGGCAGCGGTGCCGGAGCAACCACCACCGGCTGCAACTTGTTTCCAGAGGGATATGGGATGCACTGATGCCATGTGAGGCTCTTGACTGTCAGAGAAGCGACCTTGACACTGGTCTAGCAGCAGACCTTGAGTATTTCTGAGCATCTGCTTCCTCCAGGGGCCCTGGCATGGCTCAGGCTCGTGCCCACACCCTGTGCTTTCCTCCCCGTTTCCCACTTACTTCCTGCAGCTTCACCGTCCCCTGCAGCAAGGCAGCGTAGGGCAGCGCCCCCCAGACCCCCCAGCTTGAGGGCACTGCCCCGGCTCAGCCCGGAGCTGCCACGCTCCAGCTCTCATGTAGGCAGGCTCACAGCAGCAGGACCCGGCCCTGCAGGAGCAGGCAGCGCGGCAGGAGGCTGCGGTGCCTGGCACCTTCACCTGGGGAGCTGTGGGTGCTCCTGGGGAGGCTGATCCCAGCAGGCAGCCGAGACAGGGACCTGGTCCTGCTCATCCCCGGCTGCTTGCTGGGCTCAGCCCTTGCCCACGAGCGCAGTTGCTTTCCTCCCCAGCCTGCTCCCCCAGCCAGCAGGGAGGGCTGCTGCTGCTGACATAACCAAATATATAAACTTGCTTTTCCTCTAAGAATTATTTTCCTTCTTATTGTCTAGTGCCTCCAGCCTGCCCCCGGCCCCAGGGTCCCGTCTCAGGGCCTGGGAGATGCAGCCGCCATCCCTGGAGAAGCTGCCTCCCTGCTCGGGGACACCGGGTGCTGGCCCTGGGCTGCCCACGGGCGCTGCCAGGCCTCCTGCCCATGGGGCAGGCGGGGCGGTGGCTCCCAGCCCGGCCTGGGCCCCCAGCCCATGGGTCGCGTCCCCCCGCAGAGCCTCTGGTGGGCCCACAGGCGGTTTGCACGGAGGTGTATCATCCCACAGTGCTGGGGGCCGGGGCAGTGGGAGCCTGGACGAGCCCCCGGCCGTTCCCGCGGCTGCATCCCGGCGAGCAGCGCAACTAATAAAGTCTCTTTTCTAAACCACCGGCGTGAGCCTGTTCATGGCACCGGCTGGGCCGTGGGGCGCCCAGGGTGCAGGGAGACGCCCCACACGGGGCCGTGCCCCGCTGCCCCGCGTGGGGCCCATGTCCCTTGCCCCATGTAGGTTGGCTGCTGGCCCTACTGCTCCATGTGGGGCCAGTGCCTGCTGCCCCACACCGGACCAGGGCCCAGTGCCCAGTGCCCCACATGGGGCTACTACTGGCCGCAGTGCCCCGCGTGGACCAATGTCCCCTGTCACATGCATGGCTGATGCCTGTTGCCCCATGCAGGGCTGGGCCCCACTGCCCCACATGAGGCCACTACCAGCCCCACTGCCCCACACAGGACCGGTGTCTCATGCCCCATGCAGGGTGGCTGCTGGCCCCAGTGCCCCACGCGTGGCTGATGCTCATCACCCCACGTAGAACTGGGGCCCACTGCCCACATGTGGCTGATGCCCATCGCCCCACACGGACCGAGGCCCGCTGCCCCATACGTGGCTGACCCGTCGCCCTACATGGGGACCAGGTCCCAGTGGCCCACGTGTGGCTGATGCCCATTGCCCCACGCAGGGACCCGGGCCCATTGCCCCACGTGTGGCTGATGCCCATTGCCCCATGTGGGGACTGGGGCCCATTCCCGCACGCGTGGCTGATGCCCATCACCCCACACAGGGACCGGGCCCCACTGCCCCACGCGTGGCTGATGCCCGTTGCCCCACGCGAAGCCGCTGCCCGTTGCCCCACGCGAGGTCGCTGCCGGGCCCCCGGCGCGGGTGGCGCTGCCCCTTTAAGAGGCGGTGGCGGCGGCCGCGGCCCGCGCTGACGTCACGGCGCTGCCCGGAACCCAGCTGAGTTTCCCGCACGGCCGTTCCCGGCAGCTGCCGCCCCCCCCGCCGCGCCCCCCCCTCAGCACCGCCCCGCGGCGGGAGGCGGCGCCATCCGGGAACAGCCGGCAGGGGGCAGCCCCCCCGCGCCGCCGCGAGCCGTGACGTATGGCGGGGAGGCCGCGCTGATTGGCCATCAGGGCCCGTCCCTCGCGGGGCTGCAGGAGCGTCGCGCCGCTATTGGTCGCGCTCGGCGTGACGTAAGGGGCGGGGCCGGGCGGGCAGCAGGTTTCTCGTCATTCGGGCAGGGTCCGGACGCGATCGTCGCCGGTACCGGGAGCCGCTGCCCCGCCCCGTCCGGGACCGCCGGTGAGCGCGGATGGGGGGCGGGCGCCCGGCCCCGGGGGGCTCGGCCAGGGCCGCCGGGCCAGATGGCACCGGGCCCGATGGTGCTGGGCCCCGCGGGCCGGTTGGCACCGGGGAGCGCGGGCCCGGTGTCCCCGTCCCCGCCCCGGGGCTGGGCGCTGCCGCGGGGCCGAGGCCTCGCAGCGCGGTGGGGCTGAGCGGGGGACGGAGGGCACGGCTGCTCCCGCAGCGCCTGCGGCCTGCCAGCTGTGTGCGGGGGCGGGGGGCGCAGTCGCGGCGGGGGAGTCTTTCCCGGACCCCCCCCCCCCCCCCCCCCCCGCCTCCGGTTCGGGGCCCGGCCCTACTGTCGGGGCCCGCGGGTTCCCTTTCGTTGGGAGGCGGCAGCTCCCACCGCGGCCTGGCCCTGCCGCCGGCGGGAGCAGGTGAGGGCAGCACCCTGTGCTCCCGGGGAGCCCTAATTACGGAGGCAGTAATTAACCTAATCCTCTGGTCTTACAGCAGACGGGATTTCTGCCCTTCCCGCGGCGCCCAGCAGGCCCTGGCCCGGCAGGGGCAGCTCCCCGGAGCCGACAAGGCTTCGACCCACTGCGGTGCTGGCATCACCGTCCCTGCCTGCGGGGTCCGGGGGCTGGGCCCGCCGGTGAAGCGGGCTGACAACCCACCACCCCCAGCCCGAGTGGGCTTCTCAGAGAGGGGAACGCATCCAGGCTGGCGGGGCTGGAGGAGCTGCTGCCCGGTCCGGTTGCGGTGAGGCTGGGATGGTGAGCGGCTGTCGGGCCCGTGTGCTGTGGGACGGGGTTTGGGGCAGAGGCTGATACAGCCGGTCGCAGCCGTGAGGTGTTTGTGCTGACGAAATGATGTGTAACCAAGACAGAAAGCCTAGCTGGAGGTCCGGCACCTGGGTGGACTGAGGCTTGAAGACCTGGCTGATGTCTCCAACAGAGCTGGGAGCTCCAGGCTGCAGCTTTACCGGCCCCCCCCCCCCGAACAGAACCGCTCGCCTGGGGCTGCCTGCCTGGAGCAGGCTTCAGTCTGAAGCCGTCCTACAGGCGGTGGGTGCGCTGCAGCGTGGCCGAGGTGCGGAGCAGACCTGTTAGGCTCCGCATCACGGGGGGAATGCGAGCCGTGTGCCCGAGCTGCTCGAGTGCTCTGTGGGGGCTGGCAGCTCTGCCCACCTCCCCTCTGCCCCTCGGCTTCCCACCGCTCGGCACAACGCTGTGTGTGAGGCTTGTTCCACAGGCTGCCTGTGCCCCCCCTGTGTGCGCCCATTGCAGGGGCACAGCTGGAGGGCTGGTGGGGTGGGGGGAGGAGGGTGGGCTGCCCTGGGCCTGCTCTGGAGAAGGTCCCTTCTGCATCTGTGGGGAAACCGGCCCTGCCTGTGTGTGCATGTCGGGGCAGTTGACTCCGTTTCCACCCTGAAGGTGATCGCTGTCGCCGTCGCTCCCCAGTGGAGCCTCTTCTGCTGCTTCCTGGGGATCTGTCAGAGCTGCGGGCGGTGGTGGCAGAGGGCAGGAGGAGTGTGCGGCTGGGCATCCTCTGCCCAGGGACAGGGGTGGTGATGGCATCCCTCGCAGCTCCTGTAACAGGAGTTACATGCTGGGATGGACTCTGGAGACCTCCTGAGCTGCCACGAGGAACAGCCAGCTGTGGTGTGTGGGTCGATCGGGCAACTCGGCACTGTGGCTACGAGGTCGCCCGGAGCCTCCCTCTGCCCTGTGCTGTCACGCTGCTTTCGCAAACCTCTGTGTCGCTGCGTGTTTTTCCACCTCCGGGGCTGGCTTTGAAAACGCTCCAGAGGAACACAGCCAAGTTCTAATAGCCTTTTCAAAACTTGCTCTTGTGTTTGCCTGGAGCAATTAGCTGCTTTGTTGTAGAAGAGCAGTTTTTTGTCAGCCTGATGATGGTTGTGTGGAAGCGAGGGCCTGGTGTCACTCCTTGTTGGAAAGCCTCTGAGGCGGTGCTGATGGCATCTGTCATGAGTCTGTGATGCTCCTGACGGTGATAACTCTGTGAACGTGACCCATGCAGTGCTATCCGTAACCGAGCTTTGTCCTGCTTGTGGCACTGCAGGGGACGAGCAGTGCCACAGTCCCAAGTGACTCCCCCTGTATGCTGTGCCCCGGGGGTCGTTGCTTGTTTTGGGGGTGCAAGTGAGGGGTGCTCCCCGGAATGAGAAGGCGGATGGAAGGCAGCGGCGGGATTGCTTCCAGGGCAGCAGCCTTGATCTGAATAAGGCTGTTGGGAGTGTGCAGAGCTGTCCCCAGCTGCCGGTGGCACCACACAGCTCAGGCCTGGCTCTTGTGCTCTGCCCTTGCAGGGGAGCTAAAGAAAGATGAACTTTAGCTCTTGAGCTACTTTTAGCAGCTTTGCTCCGAGCTGTGGACAGCGTGTTTACCCTGTGGGCTTGCATCATGCTGTGCTTGGCCCTGGCCGTGTTGGTTGCTCCCTGGCTCCGTTCCAGAGACAGGAGGAGAGGCTAACCGCAGAGACGGGCAAGCCCAGCGGAATCGGAAAGGTTCAACCCTCAGATCTTGAAACCCAGACAAGGGAGGCTTCCCAGCGGTGGGGCTGGCTGGGGAGAGGCTCCTGCACAGGGTTTCGGAGCTGAGGTCAGAGTTTCCCTAACGCTGGTGACTGCAACAGTAAGGAGCATGGCAGGGACCCTTCCCCTTTGGGACAGTCCGTGCTTCTGGCTGCCTCCTGTTGATGCTGGGAGGAGCTGGAGCTCCGTGCTGTGTCCTCTCAGCCTTTCTGGAGGGAGAGGAGACTTTCAGCTCCTTCCTGACCGCTTCCTGCTTCCAGCCGGTCCTGCCTTCCCACATCCTCCCCTGGCTCGACATGGGCTGGGAAGCCTCCACCGCAGGGCCCCCTCCCCGGGGGGGGTCCCCTCCTGTCACCCACTGCCGCAGAGCTGGCTCTGCTCTTCTAGGAAAGCACGTCTCGAGGCTCTTCCCAGCCCGCTGCTCTTGCGGCAGCATGTGGAGCCTTTGCCAGCTTCGGCTCCGATTGAGCTGGGGGCCATAAAAACATGGTGTGATCTGCTGCTTCTGCTGAGAGATCCCTCGAGGTGAGAAGTGGGTGCAGCAGGGCCCCTGGGAATGGCGAGCACAGACTGTGTCCTCCCTGGGCTGGCTGCAGGCACAGCTAGCAGGCAGTGACCGTCCCTGCTGGCTGCTGCTCCGCTCCCGTGCGGGGCGAGCCTGCCTTGGTTCTTCCGCGCTTGTGCACGCGGGCTGCAGTGACTTCCTCGCCCTCTCGTCTTGCGAGGAGATGCCCGCGGTGGGAAGCGGCAGAGCAGCTCGTGTTCCGCTGCATGTTAGTTCTGTTTTTCAGGGATAGGTACGACGGCGTGTGGTGCTGGGGCCCTGGCAGGGCGCCGGCTTCCTGCAGCTGCGGAGCATGTGCTGCAGCGGGGAGGATCTTGCGCTTGAGCAGGAGCCTGGGCTGCCATGGTGGCTTGTCCTGCAGCTATTTGTGGCATCGAGAAGTGGCCGATTCCCGTCCAAATGCTGCATGGCAGCCTGGGGGCTTTGCTTTTGGCCTTTTGGTGCTCTGCAGATTGGGGCTTTGGTACTGAAATATTCAGATTGTGTCTTTCTTCTGGAAGATCTGTTTGGATCTTGATCCAGGGAAGTGGTGTCTGGTTCAGCTACCGCAGCTTCGTCCATCCATGAGCTGCTCGGCACCAGTGGCCGCCTGGGAAGCGGCTCCTGTGGGAGGGTGATGCCCCAGCAGCACAGGTCCTGGGCTCAGGGCTGGGGATGCTGCTCTGGGAGGAGATGGGCTGGGGCAGCAGCTGTTCCTGGACAGGCTGGTGCAGCCCCCTCCGTGCGTGGGGGTGCTGCCGCGGTGGTGCAATAGGAAATGAGATTGCTGAGCTCACCGGCCACACAGAGCACTCGGGTGACTTGTAGGTTTTCAGCTCTTGCCTGGCCCGTGTATTTGTTGTGTTTTTTTTCCCCTCCCAGAAGCAGCACCATGTGGTTCATGCTGCAGTAGTCACCCCCAGGGCCAAGTTAAAAGGGCTGCGAGCACCGTACAGGACCAACAGCCAGCAGAGAGCTGAACCCACTGTGAAACGGGGGCTCTGTGGTGCCCAGTACGCAGCCCTGAACCGTGGCTGAGGGCCCAGCCTTTCTTGGCCTGCAGTTGCAGAAAGCAAAAGTTACAGGGTCGCAAGGGCCCTGTCGCATCAAGCCAGGTCTTATTCCGAGGCTGAAGGAGTGCCTGTTCCTCACAGGCTCTTGCACGGGTCTGTGTCTGCCCCTTCCCTTTCACTTACTCCTCCATTGAAAGCAGGCTTGGCTCACGTGGCCTTCCCTGAGGATTGCACCAGAGGGTTATAGTTCAAAGTTAGCGTCCTGCCCATGTCGCTCCTGGTTTTGGGGCTATTCAATATTCTGAAGTTCTAAAAACCTCTTTTAACTCCATGTCAAGTACCAGTGTCTGTCTTCTCCCTGGTGTCTCAGTCCACAGCAGGATGTTCCCCCTCTCTCCTTGTACAAAAAGCATCCAGGAATGGTTTTTTTTCCCCCAGAAATGGGGAAAAGAGTTGCGTGCAGCAGAGTTCAGAAGAGCACGACATACAGCGGTGCTGGAAGCGTCGGGGATCTGATCCATGGGCGCATCTTGGAGAAACTGCTAGTGAAACCCAGCTCTCTGTGCTGGGCATGGGGGGCTGGGGCAGGGGGGCAGCTGCAGGGTGCCTGTGGGCCCCTTTTGTGCTGCTGGAAATCTGCACAAGCACCCAGCTCCTAGGCAAAGGTCAAAGCTCCTGATGCTGCTGTGCGTCCGGGGAAGTCTTAGTTGCTGTTAAGGTTTTATAAATTTCTGTCTTGCCTAATGAAAGCCTGCCTGGCTCCTGCGTGGAGCAGCTGCTCTGGCTGTGGGCTGGGGTCTGGTCATCTTGTTTTCACCTGCTTCCAGCCTGGCCTGGGGTGCAGGGCAGAGCAGTCTGGTCTGCTGGAGGGGAGTAAATCCCATTTTGAGGGGTGGCACAGCCTTCCCCCCATCTGCCTCCTTGCTGAGCAAAGCTCTGCTTGCCGGCCGCTGCTCTGTGCTTCCCGGCACCCCTCCTGTTCCCAGACCTTTGCACCTCCTGACGCATTCGCTGTGATTTCCTTTGCACTGGCTCCTCGGAGCTGCTCTGCCTCGGTGGTTTGCTCCTGCAGAAGCTGCAGCAGGCTCCTGCTGCGGGGTGGAGTGCGGTGCCCTCATCGGAGCCCAGGGCCAGCCTGGCACTTGTGGCTGGTGCCAGCCCCCTCGCCTGCTCCTGCAGCACCGGCTGTGCTGGCTGCTGCTGTGCCGGCTGCCTGGCCATCCCCAAAGCCCAGCTGGCACGTCACTTGCTGCAGTGACCTTTGGGGAAAAGCAAACTGCTTTCTGCAGGGCAGTGGCTTTCTGCCGCTGTCAAGCAGAGCTCTGTGCCTCCGCTTGCTGAGCACAGCTTGCTGTCCCCTCGTTAGCGTTGCTTTGATTTCCATCGATACACAACTTGCTAACTCAGAAGTTGCCCCTTCCTTGTTTCTGTTGTTTCCTGGCAGTCTCCGCCTTCTGCACTTACTGTAAGCTCTGCAGCTCCTTCCCAGCCTCCCGGAGCAGAGGCAGGCATGTGCACTGTCTGGCTGGAGGGTGCCTGGAAGATATTGGCACCACATTAAAGCCTTGTACCTGTCACTAGTGACCTACATGCCCAAGGCCTCTCCCTCTCCCCCCGGAAAGGAGGTAGGAAAGCTCTGGGAAATGATGCCTCTCTCTAGGAGAAAGCTTTGCTGAAGGCAGGCGCTTGGGAAGCGTGCTGCCACGCGGGGATGCTCGGTGCTCACCAGGCTGAGGCCAGGTGGAGAGAAGCTCAGCTCAAGGCAAGCCCAGAGCTGCGTTCCCTGTGCTTGGGGAGCTCCTGTGCAGCTCGGCGCAAGCCCGAGGGGTTGGATGGTGTTGGGAGCTGCCTGCAACCCGACTTTCAACTCTGATCTGACCCTGCGGCGTGAGGAGCAGCGTGCATCGAGGCTTCCTACCCATCTGGGTTTGTAAGAGCGGCTGCATCTGGCCCGACCTGCTTGGGACTGCACCTCCAGCCCTGCGGGCTTGTGCCCCTGCCGAGCCCCCGGGGTCTGTGGGCTGCGAGAGCCTCCGCCGGGGTGGGAGAGGATGGGGCTGAGCTCGGCAGGCAGGGCTTGCCTGCTGCGCTCCTGCAGTCTGCTGCGAATAATGGTCACCGGCTGCCAGTGCCAGCGTGAGCTCTGCTCTTCTCATCTCAGATGTTTTGGATTAATTTCATGACGTGGTGAAAAGAGAATGAGTCAGAATCTGGGCTTTATTCAGCTTTGCAGCCGGGGCGGCTGGAGCGCAGCCTTTCTGCTGCCGCTCTCCTCGGGTGGCTCGCCCGGGCAGCCGGGGGGAGCTGGGCTGGGGCTGAAGCTGCCCTCTGCCCTCGCCTTTGGCTGGATTTTGAGTTGAGTTCTCGGGATGGAGCGATGCTGCTGGGCCCCCTGTTTTGGTGCTCTGGCTGCTTTGCCACTCACCCTTGCAGGCAGATGAGGCTGCGTGGCCGCATCCTGCGCTGCCAGGGGCACCGGGGCACAGATGTCAGTGGGGTGAAAAGGGCTCTTCTTGCAGCCCTCTGGCTCCTTCCCCACCCTCCCCCAGGCGTACGTGCCATTATTCCTGCACGAGTGATGCACTTTCGGTCTGTGGTTCCACCTTCCCTTGACCCAGGCCCACCCGTGGGTGCCGGTGCTGGCAGTTGCTCTTGCCTTGCCGGAGCGCAGCCTGGAGGCACAAACCAGTGCCAGTTCCAAGGCTCCTTGAGCTGGTCCCGTGGCCACCACTTCAGGGTGGGTTTCGCTGAACAGGAGCGAGCTCCTAGATGTGTGGTCGGCTCTGCGGGGACACGGGCTCATCCCTCTGTGTGCGCTGGGGCTGTGCAGTGTCGTGGGCTTGGAGCTGCGCACCCAGCAGCCGCCTGGCCCCGTGCTGCCCTTGGAGGGATGGGCACTGCCCGGCCGGTGCCCACATCAGCCCTCTGGAGCCGTGTGCCCCGAGCCCTGGTGTGTCTGGTTCCAGCCCCCCCAAAGGAGAGCAGTGCTCACGGCTGCGTCGTGCCGAGCGGCTGGCAGGAGGGAGCCCGGAGCTCCCGGGTGCCAGCTCCGAGCAGCACATGTCCCCATCCCACCAGGTCTCCGGAGGTGGCCAGGATGGCGCAGTGGAACCAGCTGCAGCAGCTCGACACGCGGTACCTGGAGCAGCTCCACCAGCTCTACAGCGACAGCTTTCCCATGGAGCTCCGGCAGTTCCTGGCCCCGTGGATTGAGAGCCAGGACTGGTAAGACCTTGCAAAACGCTGATGTGGGGACTTTGCTCAGGACACCCACCCTGGGCTGGCAGCAGGCTCCAAGGTGGTCTGGAGGAGCTCTGCCGCTTTCCCTGGGGTCTTGATGCGGCAGGACCGGTCTTCCTCCCCGAGGCTCATGTGGCGCCAAGGGGAGCGGGACTCTGTGCGCACGGTGTCAGACCCTGGCCCAGAAGAGGGGGAAGCTCCGAAGCGGAGGTGTCCCCATCCAGGGCTGACTTACGTTGACCTCTATTGAAAACTAAGTTGACACAGAGCACCGATTCTTGGATCCAGTTCAGAGAGCGCTTGGGACTGGTGAGGCACTTGCATGCGCTGTCTGCCTGGCTTAAGGCCAGGCTCTAAGCCTGGATCCCAAACCTCTCTGTCACCCTGCCCTCGTGGGCACGGTCTGAGGGTTCGGTTTATTGGCATGAAGCGAGTCAGGGCTGCTCTGGCTCTTTCTCTGGTGCAGATTAGGAAGATGGCTGGGGTGTTAAATGGCGCAGGGGATGGCGGGTGTGAGCAGAGCCGCGCTGCCTTGCCCCTTCCCCTGTGCCGGGCACCCACGACTCTGCCCTCCCTCGCACAGGGCGTACGCTGCCAGCAAGGAGTCGCATGCCACGCTGGTGTTCCACAACCTGCTAGGGGAGATCGACCAGCAGTACAGCCGCTTCCTGCAGGAGTCCAACGTCTTGTACCAGCACAACCTGCGGCGCATCAAGCAGTTCCTGCAGGTGAGGTGGGAAGTGCTGGTTTGTCAGGGGGAGGCATGGGGGGAGCCTGTGGAAGGCCAACAGGTTCTTGGCACAGCTCAGGACCCACAGCCCTAAGGGGTGGGGGGATCCCAGGAGTTACGTTGTACCTGCTGACCTTGGGGGTTTGAACCTTTTACAGAGCAGATACTTGGAGAAGCCGATGGAAATAGCCCGCATCGTGGCCCGCTGCCTGTGGGAAGAGTCCCGGCTCCTCCAGACGGCTGCTGCAGCAGCCCAGGTCAGTGGCTTGGGTGTCCTGGGGCCGCTGTCCCACTGCCCACCCGGTGGTGCTGTGCGGGTCCTGGGCAGTGAAGGGCAGCTGCAGTCTGAAGCTCCCCACTTGCTTCCTTCCGCAACAAAAGCTGCTTTGTGCTGAGGGATGGTCCAGCTGCAGTGGCTGATAGCTTCTGCTCTCCGCGCTGCGGCCTGGGCGCGCTCTGCCTGGGGTTGCTATTAGCTTCGTGCATCCCTCTCTCCTCTTGCCCCTTGCGTGGGCTGTGCCCCGCTCCATGCGCCTTGCTGTGCACCCCTGGAGCTGACGCTGCGAGCAAGCAGCCAGCTGCCCTGGCTCCTGTGTGGGGATGAAGACCCTTCCTGCAAGACCTCGGGCTGGGAGGGGAGCATCCCTGGGTCATGTTCTAATGCCCTCCTTGTCCCCTCTGCAGCAAGGGGGACAGGCAACACATCCCACGGCGGCGGTAGTGACCGAAAAGCAGCAGATGCTGGAGCAGCATCTGCAGGATGTGAGGAAGAGGGTGCAGGTATGTGTGCTGCCTAGGCACCTTCTCCTTTCCTCACCGTGGTGATTTAGTGCTTCGAATAAATCCACATCTCTTGCCTTGCAGGATCTGGAGCAGAAGATGAAAGTGGTGGAGAATCTCCAGGATGACTTTGATTTTAACTACAAGACTTTGAAAAGCCAAGGAGGTAATGGAAGCTCATTAGCATCTGGCAAAACAAAGTGTGTTCCTGCAAGGAAACTTGCTGGAGGGCATGTTCCAGCCCTCCCGGTGCCTCCTCTCCGAGCCAGAAGGGTGGCCTAGGCTCAGGGCATTTGCATGGCAATTGGAGAAACCTCGTCCTCTGTTTCTGCCGCTCACGTTGCCTCCAGGGGAGTAGAACCAGAGCTCCTCTGCCTGGGAACAAAGAAATGGCTTGTGGAGGTGATAGGGCTGCCCTGTGTGCAGGAAAGCCAGCAGCAAGGTGCTTAGAGGCTGTGTGAGATTGCTCCCTAACTATTGAAGGGATCCTGGGGTGCCGGCTCCTTTGTGGTGGAAATTTTTTGTTTGTGCGAGGCTTGGAAGGGCAGGAGGAGTCCATGTGTGTGGCTGAAGCTTTCCCACCTTTCTGCACAGACATGCAGGATCTGAATGGAAACAATCAGTCCGTGACCCGGCAGAAAATGCAGCAGCTGGAACAGATGCTCACGGCGCTGGACCAAATGCGAAGGGTATGTGGTGGAGCTGGCCCTGGGGTGCAGCGGTGCCCTTTTTCTGGGGTGTGAGTTTGGTGTTCCTGTGTGGTCGGAACTGAGAGCAGCGCTAGAAACGTAGCCCTGGGCCACTTCTTCCTTGTCTGTGAACGTAAAACTTGCAGATCTCGAAGGGAGTCAGAGGGTGTTCTGCTTTCCTTTTTGACAGGGTATTGTGAGCGAGCTGGCCGGGCTGCTGTCAGCCATGGAGTACGTGCAGAAGATGCTGGCAGATGAGGAATTGGCAGACTGGAAGAGGCGGCAGCAGATCGCCTGCATTGGCGGCCCACCGAATATCTGTTTAGACCGGCTTGAGAACTGGTGAGAGCTGGCTGGGGGTTGCATCAGTCCCTAGAGAGGTGGTAGTCGGACACCTCCGTGGAAATGAGCTCTTTGCTTCTGGAAGCATCCTTGCAAAATGGCTTCTGATGCCAGCACGCATAAACAGAACCCATAGTGCTGGGATGGTTAGCCACAGGCCTGTGGGACTTCAGGGCTGCTGTGAGAAGTTCCTGGTGTGTCTCTGCAGAATTTGGGCATGTGCAGGTTTCTTTTGTGATGCATGGCTTAGAAAAAACTGGGCTGGGAGCCATAGACGTGTTCTGTTTTCTGCTGGTTTGGTATGGAGAGCATCCTCTGTTGCACAAGTGAGGGGAGAGGAAGGCTCTGCGGGCTGGGACCGTGCAGGGCTTGGCGGCCAGAGCTGACGCTGGTTCTTCCTGCTCCCCTAGGATAACCTCTCTTGCCGAATCACAGCTACAAACCCGGCAGCAGATCAAGAAGTTGGAAGAACTGCAGCAAAAAGTGTCTTACAAGGGTGACCCAATTGTCCAACACCGGCCCATGCTGGAGGAGCGGATTGTGGAGCTCTTCAGGAACCTGATGAAAAGGTGCTGAGGGCTGGGGGCGAGCTGTGGGCAGTCCCCTGGTCACAGGGGATGGAGGGGTGGGCAGGGAGTGTGCTGGGCGGGGGGTCTGAGGTTTGACTGTGGCTCTTGTGCCTTTCCCCCCACAGTGCTTTTGTCGTGGAGAGGCAGCCCTGCATGCCCATGCACCCCGACCGGCCCCTGGTCATCAAAACTGGGGTGCAGTTCACCACCAAAGTCAGGTGGGTGCCTGGCTCCCGCTATCCTGCTGCGCTGCAGGCGAGGGAAAGGGGAAAATGAAGCAGGATCGCTCTCCTTGGGAGATGCTGGTGCAGATGCAGCCTCGGCTTGCCTGGGGAGCGCTGGTGCTGGGAGGGAGCGCATCCCAGAAGGCTGGTCCTGCTGCAGTGCTGCCTGTGTGACTCAGTGCAGGGATGGAGGCTGCTGGTGGGGGCTGGGCTGCGTTCCTGGAGGCAGCCGGGGTTCTGGTAAATGCCGGTGGGCGGCAGGAAGTGTCAGCACGTCCCTGGCTGCCTCTCAGCTGGCCCATGTTCCCTGCCAGCTTCTGCAGAGAGAGCCTCCCTGACACAGGGCTCTGCCTGGACCTTCTTCACCATCTCCTGGCTGTGTCCCTGTTGCCCCCTTGGCATGTGGCAGCATCTGGCCACAGAACACTGTGGAGGGCGTTTGTTCAGAGCAGATGTCTGCCCTGTGTGGGCAGTCAGCAGCCAAAACAAGCCCTCCTCGGGGTGCTCGGGGGAGCATCAGCACCTTCCCTGGTTCTGGGGACAGGTGTCACGGCTGATATGTCACAGGTGGGCTCAGGGATGCCGGAGGAGCTGGGTAATGCCCCTGTGAACTCCGTGGTGTGAACCGTGGAGCTGCCTGCTGGGGGATGCACGCAGCACTGCTGTCCTGCAGCCTGTGCCAGATGCTGTGTTCAACCGGAGTTGTTAGCACGAGCTGGATGCTCACGCTCTGCGTCTGCTGACTCTTTGCAGGTTGTTGGTCAAGTTTCCAGAGCTGAACTATCAGCTGAAAATTAAAGTCTGCATTGACAAGTGAGTCCCATGCTCTGATTGTGGTGGTGCTGGGCGGGTTACTGGAGAGGGACTCGTTCCTGCTGCCATTGGGTCAGGCTCCATTTACTGGCGTGACCCCCAGTAGAAGAGGGGGTGCAGGGTGGCGCTGGGTCCCAAGGATTCATTCCCATGTGGGGGGCAGCCTGGGGAGCTTGTGGGACTTACGATGCCGCCAGCCCTGCACACCAGCTTGTCTGCATCAGGTTGGGAAGGCCATGGCCGTGACCGGGTGTTTCTCTCCTTTCCTAGGGACTCCGGGGATGTTGCAGCACTTCGGGGGTAGGTGCAATGTTGGTTTGTGTTGTTTTTTGGGTTGTTTGGGTTTTTTTTTTCTTGCTTCTGCTTTTAACCCTGGCAAACATCCTACTGTACGTTCACTCGGGGAGAGCCCTGCCAGCCATGCTCTGCCTTTCTTCTTTCGAGGTCGCGGAAGTTTAACATCCTGGGGACAAACACCAAAGTCATGAACATGGAGGAGTCGAACAACGGCAGCCTCTCAGCAGAGTTCAAGCACCTGGTAGGTACCACGAGCTCTCGGGCTGCTCCTGTAAGGCCAGTGCTGTCACTGTGTCGCTTCAGCCTGTTCCCTCTCCCCGCAGACCCTGCGGGAGCAGCGGTGTGGTAATGGAGGCAGAGCCAACTGCGATGTAAGTGCTGGGGGGGGTCCCTTTGCTGGCAGCTCTGCTCCCTGTCTCACAGCTGAGCTGTGAGGGGAAGCAGGAGCCCTGCCCCAAGCGGGGGGGGGTGTCTGCAGGCACCTCCACCCAGACCTGAGCAGCAGTGCTGGGCCCAATGGCCACGTGTCGGGCCAAGGGCAGGCGCCGGCTGTGTGCTTATTGTGTCTTCTTCCACCCTAGGCCTCGCTGATCGTCACCGAGGAGCTGCACCTCATCACCTTTGAGACAGAGGTGTATCACCAGGGTCTGAAGATCGACCTGGAGGTGAGCCGTGGGTCACTGCCTGTCCCTGCCATGGGCCTGGGTGCGGAGGAGCCCTGGGAGATGTCTGAGCCTGTGCTCACACCCTGTCTTTGCAGACCCACTCGCTGCCTGTGGTGGTCATCTCCAACATCTGCCAGATGCCCAATGCCTGGGCGTCCATCCTGTGGTACAACATGCTGACCAACAACCCCAAGGTAGGGCCCAGCGCTGTGGTGGCAGCTGGCAGAGCAGCAGCGCAGGTTTGGGGACCAGAGTGTCCCAGCAGGGAGAGGCGGCCTAGGAATGGGGCTGGGGCAGGACCTGGCCCTGCTTCTGTCCTGTGTCCTGCTCAGGGCTGTTTTCCTTTGTGCAGAATGTGAACTTCTTCACCAAGCCCCCCATCGGGACCTGGGACCAGGTGGCAGAGGTGCTGAGCTGGCAGTTCTCCTCCACCACAAAGCGCGGCCTCAGCATCGAGCAGCTGACGACGTTGGCAGAAAAACTTCTAGGTAAGTCGGTGTGGGTGTCCTGCCCGTCCCTGCTGTCCCTCGGGGTGGCTCCCCATCTGTAAATGCAATACAGGAGCAAGATGGTGATGTCTGGGAGAGGAGCCATAGCTTTCACCTGCTTGGCTTTCTCCCAAATGATACAAACCTGGGGCTGCTCCCTGGAAATGGTATCTTTGGAAGGACAGCTCTATCTAAATGTTGATGTTCCTGTTCTCTGCCAGGGCCAGGTGTGAATTACTCTGGCTGTCAGATCACCTGGGCCAAGTTCTGCAAGGTATAACTCCCTCCCTTCCCCTGAGCCCCTTCCCTTGGCTGTTCCCTTTCTCCAGGCCTTGCTCACAGCCTTTCTGCTCTCTTCCTCAGGAGAACATGGCTGGCAAAGGCTTCTCTTTCTGGGTCTGGCTGGACAACATCATTGACTTAGTGAAAAAGTACATCCTGGCGCTGTGGAACGAAGGGTGAGCCTCTGCCAGCGTCGGTCCGGAGACCCTTGGGCGGGCTGGGCCTTGGGAGGGGTCCCACAAGTCCTGTCCGGGTGGGGTGGGGTGCCTTCTCCAGGTGCAGGTGGGCTCTTCTGGGATGCTTTTTCTGTCCAGGCCCTGTTGGCTGGTCCAGAGTGAAAACCCACTGGGGAATCCTTAAAATGTCAGTGGTTTTACTGGTGGCCAGGCCAGGTCCTGCCGCTGGCCTGCTGCTGTGCAGAGAGCTGGCGGTGTTGACATCCTGCTGCCCCGGTGTCCTGACCCGCCCTTGCTCTCCTCGCCTCCTGCTGCCCAGGTACATCATGGGGTTCATCAGCAAGGAGCGGGAACGAGCCATCCTGAGCACCAAGCCCCCGGGAACCTTCCTGCTGCGGTTCAGCGAGAGCAGCAAGGAAGGCGGCATCACCTTCACATGGGTGGAGAAGGACATCAGTGGTATGTTGCTCTTGCCCTCACCGCCCTGGGTACGGTGCTTTGCTCGGCCAGTGTTCCTGGCTACAAAGGGGGCTTGGAACCCCCCAAGACACTTGTTTGTCCTTGCCCTGACAAGCCCTCTGCCTGGGTTAACTCTTAGAGCCTGGGTGCCCTTTGCTTGTCTCTGCCTCCTGGGTGTCCCTGCCCCCGTGCTGCCCATGGGCAGTTTTCCACAGCACTGAAACCACCTGGCAGGTCCCCATCCTGCCCCGTGGTCTGCTGGGTGCTGAGCACGGCCCCAGCCTGCTGATCTTGTCCCTGGGGTGTTTGAGGAAGGCCCTGCCTCTTCCCGGGGGGGGCACAAGTGTCCTGCCCTGTGTCAGAAGTCTCCTTGTACAGGGAAGACCCAGATCCAGTCTGTGGAGCCTTACACCAAGCAGCAGCTGAACAACATGTCGTTTGCGGAGATCATCATGGGCTACAAAATCATGGATGCCACCAACATCCTGGTGTCCCCCCTGGTGTACCTGTACCCAGACATCCCCAAGGAGGAGGCGTTTGGGAAGTACTGCCGCTCTGAGAGCCAGGAGCACTCTGAAGCTACTGACTCAGGTAGTCGTTGACTTTCTACGCTCCAGCACGGCTCCTGCGTCAGTGGGAGGCTCCAGGGACAGCACTGCTGGAAGAGCTGTCACCAGCCAGGGCGTTGTGCTGGTCCCCGTGGGGTGGCAGGGTCCCCGTGGGGTGGCAGGGTCCCCGTAGGGTGGCAGGGGCTGTGCGCAGGTTGACGCTCCGGAGTGGGAGCAGAGCAGGGTTCCCCCTCCGGCAGCTGGTGACGAGGCTTCTCGCTCTTCTGCAGGTGCTGCTCCGTATCTGAAGACCAAATTCATCTGCGTCACCCCGTGAGTGTTCCTGGGGGGCATCTGTGAGCACTAGGGGGGCATCGCTTGGGGGGGGGTGGGTGTCTCCTTCCCACCACTGCCTAGGCTCTGCCTGGGCACCGTGAGGCTCGCAGCCGGGGCTGGGGGGACGGCCGGGGCTGAGCCAAGCTCCAGCTTGCTGCCCTGACCGCAGCCTCTTCCTCCCCTCCTGGGGCCCCTTTCCTCCGGAGAGCTCTTGGGACCAGCTGTGCCATGCCCTGGGGCCTGTCGCGGGGGGAGAGGGGGTGTCGGAGAGCTGGGGCCAAGCCCTGACGCCGCAGGTTTCTGTGCTTTTCCCTTCCTCCCTGGGACAGCACCTCCTTCAGCAACACCATCGACCTGCCCATGTCCCCGCGCACCCTGGACTCGCTCATGCAGTTCGGCAACAACAGCGAGGGAGCAGAGGCCAACGCGGGGGGGCAGTTCGGTGAGTCCGGTGGGTCGCGGTACCCGGGGGAGGGGGGGTGGGGGGGTCCTGGCCACAGCCACCCACGGACCCTGTAACCTCTGGCCACGTCTCCCTGCAGAGTCGCTGACCTTCGACATGGAGCTGACCCCGGAGTGTGCGTCTTCACCCATGTGAGGTGCTGCCAGCGCTCGCGGGGTCCAGCCAGGGCTCGGGCTCCCCGCCTCCGAAGAGCCCCCCGCTCTCACCTGGCTCGGTCACGGTCGCTCTGGACCTTTCCTCAGATGGAGCTGGGGGCCGGGGGCCTTGCCACTGTTCCTTGTTTGACCCAAATGAACACCCCCCCCTCTCCAGGGTGGTGCCGTTCGTCTCTTCGGGGGGAGGGGGGGGATGAATCTTTTTCTATTTCCTTCCGTAACAGTTTTTTTTTATTATTGTTTTGCTCATTCAAGTGCCTATTAGCCTCCGACCGCAGCCTCAGTTTTTACAGACGCTCCTGCAGCCCCGGGCGCGCTGCCTGCTGTTGAAAGCTGCTTTCCTGACTGCCAAGAGTCCAAAAGCCTGTGACGATCTTACACCCCCGGATTTGCCCCCAGCGTGGACCTGATGCGTTTTGCAGGGGCGGGGGTCTGCCTTGCACTGCCCCAGCCACCCTCCCAGTGCTGGCGGAGGGCAGGGGGCTCTCCTCCCGACACCTTGGGCTCCGCTTTTGGCCAGGAGGAGCAGCGCACGCCTCGGAGCTGCGAGGTGGCTGAGCCCAGGGAGGGCAACGCTCCTGATGGGCTCAGCCTGGGCTTCGCTGGGAGCAGGGAGTTCCAGTGGCCACCTGGGCTTGCCACCGGCTTCCCGCTGCGGGCACAGGGATCTGGCTGGCCCCGGGGCTCCTGCTGGGGTGAGGGGTTTCGCTTCGGTGCAAAGATGCCCTGGGGCAGGGCAGTGACACGTCCCGCCGACACCAGCGCGTGGCTCTTGGGTCTCTTCTGGGACCTGGCTATAACCAGAGGCCGCCCCACCGGCGGCTCGCCCCGTGGCCGGGCTGGTGCCACGCTTCCCTCGCTGGGCAGTCGGACCCGTGGCACCCCGAGGGGAGGATGGGGAGGCAACTGGATCCAGCGTGACCTGCAGTGGATGGCCTGGCCTGGCCCTCGTCTCTCTGCTATGGCGTGTGAGCTCCCAGGAAGGGGCTTTGCAGCTTCTCAGGGGGCTTTGTGTGGCGTTTTTGTTGGAGGTTGGCTGTCACGGTTAAGGCAGGAGGTGGCACGAGTTGAAAGGAGCAGGATGGACATAGAGGAATCTGCTGTTGGCCAGTGCTGGATGGAGATGCGGGGGTTGCAAAGGGCAGGTTTCCTTGCTGCGGGGGGGGTTGAGGAAAGGTGGAAGCGGTTCTGGCTGGTGGTCGTGGTTCTCTATTTACCAAAACGGGGGGAGCCCTTCTGCCCCCTCCGTGCAGCGGGCGTGCAGACACCCAGTGAGCAGGGAAGGGGAGGGAGAGGCAGCAGGAGAGCTGCTGCCCCCCAAGCATCGTGTGGTAAGGGGGCTGCAACTGCTCCGGGAGGTGGGGGGGGGGGGTGGCACAAGGGGGCTGTGCTGTGCTCGGCCAGGACCAGGTGCGGGGCTGCAGGAGCTGTCGGTGCTGAGGCTGTGGGTGACATCAGCGGAGAAACACCTTGGTGGGCACCAGCCCTGGGCTTTACAGGTGTCTGATGTGTCTTGATTTGGCCCTGGGTGGAGAGAAACCCTCAGTCGTGTGTACCAGCAACACTGCTGGGGTGCGGTGTGGACCCCTCGCAGGGCTCTGGCTTTTCTGCCCAGTAAAGACCCTGGGGTGTCCCCGCAGCCCCCCAGCTGTGGGGTGTGCTGCCAGTGCCGTGGGGTGTCCCCGCAGCCCCCCAGCTGTGGGCTGCGCTGCCAGCATCGCAGCCTGCAGGCAGGGGGCAGGGGGTAGGACCCCCAGGGGGCGAGGGCTGTGGGGGTGGGGGGCTGGCCCTGGGGACAGCGATGCCCTTTGGACTGGGGAGGTGCTGGGAGGGGATGAGGGCCCCTGTGCTCCTCCAGCTGCAGTCACTGTAGCCCTGGGCAGCATTCAATACTGTAAAAAAACTTTATTTTTTTGTATATTTTATTGCTGTATCTACAGGCTTTAACCTTCTCTGAAATAAAAAGGCTCTGAAGCGACGCGCTCCGGGGGGGTGAGTTCGGCTCCCTGCGTGCGGCACCTGCCTGACCCCGCTTCGGGAACTGGGGTCTCCGTCAGCCACCGCCGGCAGAGCTGCGGTTTGGTGGGGGCGCCCAGCAGCCCCCCCTGGTGCTGCCGGCACCTGCCCAGCACCCGTGGGCTGGCTGCCCCGGCCGCCTTATCGGGGCCCTGCAGGGCCCGGCGCGGGGCGATGGTGGGGGGCGTATCGCCCCGCCACAGCCCACAGCTGGGGCTCCTCCGCTTGTGTTGGGGAAACTCCAGTGCCAGCGTGGGAGGCCGGGGCATTGCCCATGCTGCTCCCTGCCCAGGGGGGCACCTGTGGGTGCCTCTGCCCCGGGGGGGGCAGTGAGTGGAGGTAACGTTCCCCACTGCCTCTCCGCTCAGGGTGGCGTCCCTGGCTTGGGTGACAGGGTGGCCACCTTGGGGACCTGGCCCCAGGCCTGCAACGTGGGTCTGCTTACCCCTCTTGTAGGGATGTGCTGGGCCCCCCAGACTGGGGGCTGAGGGCAGTGGGTCAGGGGGTGGGGGCTGGGGGTGGCCAGTGCCAGGGAGGTGCTGCCCGTGGAGCAGCAGCATGTCCCCCAGGGCCCCTGCACTTGCCACCTGCCACCCTGGGCAAAGCCGCGGAGCAGCAGGATCCTTGCAGGGTTTGGGTTCTGCTGAGGCCAAGAGGGAGAGATTATTGCTGTGTCCGAGCAGGATTAGCGGGGATTTTTCATGCAGGTCATGCTCAATAAATCCCTCATCGCTCCTGTGGAACCGGCTGAGCTGGACATGCCCCTGAAGCCTCCCGCACCCTCCCGGTGGCCTGGAGCACCCTGTGTGGCTTTGAGCTAAATGCTGAGGCCAGTGCCTGTCCGGGCTGTGGGAACCGACTCCCCCCCCAGGATCACCCTCCATTTCCCTGTCAAACCAACCCAGGGCTCTGCATGGAGCCAGCAAACCCACTCCTGCCCCTGCAGCAGCCGCACGGGAGCACGCACCCCCTCTTCCAGCACAGCGCAGGGTGCTGCAGGGGGGATGCAGCTCACACGGGAATGCAGCCCAGCCCCGGGGGGACACCCCCACCCCCTACCTCCCTGGCAGTTCCAGCTGCAGCATGGGGTGGAAAACCCCGGAACGTTACCGATATGCAAACCCTGGGGTTGCCACAACCGTTTGCCGTCAGGAACGCAGCGTCCTGTCTCCAGCTCCTGCAGATAAGGGGGGGCCTTATCTCCCTGCACCCACACGCCCTGCTGCATCCCTGTTGGAGCTTGCCCTGCTCCCTGGCATTAGCCAGAGGGCCTGGCCCTTGAGTAACGGGGTTAATTGGCCACTGATCCGATCTCAGGGGTTGCTGTTGTGTGTGAACGCTCCAGTTGGCAGCCCCTTGGCAAGTGCCGTGACCTGATTTGCAGCAGGAGGAAAGCGCCTGGGGAAGGTCCCTTGGGCTGGCTGGACCCCTGTGGCTCCGGAGGGTCCCTGTCCCCCCTCCTGCTGCCCGGGCCATCCCTGGGGGGCTGCGGTTTGGGTAGGGCTGGGCTTCCCCGCTTTCTCCCTGTGCTGGGTGCTGCAGCAGGACCCAGGCGCTGGGGGAATTGGGGTCGTTTGTGGCTCCGAAAGGAGGTCACGGGGGTGGCTTTGTGCCTTCCCCAGGGCCGTGGCCCCCCGCTCCGGCAGCGCAGCGGGGACAGCGTCTGAGCCAAACGTGCAAACGGATTAGGGGTTTCCAAATGCAGATAAGCTGCTTGGGATGCAGACGCTTGCGTGACGGGGATGGGGTGGCCCCATAGGGATGGGCAGCCACCTGCCAGGGAGTGCAGGGCAGGCGGCTGTCAGCACGGGCGAGCTGGCAGCTCTTGTGGGGCCCCAGCTGCAGCTGGCCAAGCCCCGGGGTCCCGCTGGCCCCAGGCAAGTCCAGCCTGTGCAATATTGATGCTTCTTTGGGGATAAACCCACAGATGGGGATTAGGAAGGCTGTGGCACAGCTGGGATTACAGCCTCAGTCTCCAGGGCCAAGGAACTGGACCAGCAGTGCTGTGAGGGGGGGTGGGCGGGGGAGGCAGAGACCCCTGGGGCTTGGCTGCCTCATGTGTGGGGACCTGCCAGAGGGTCTCCTTCGCTGTCCTGCTGGATGCTGCACAGGGTCTTCCTGCAGGACACGGCTCTGAACACCCCTCGGCACCAAGATGCTCTGCGGGGACCTGGTGTCGTGCCCCGGAGCAGTGCCCATTGGTGGGACCGTGGCAATGGCCAGGGCTGCCCGGCTCGGGGGTGCAAGGAGGCATCAAGGGGGACAGCATGGGGCTGCGCAGGGCTGAGCACCCCCCTCCCTCACTGCTGTTTGCAATAACCCTGGGGGCTCCAACGTGGCAGGGAAACCACAAGCATCCCCCTCACCAGGCACAGCCCCTGGGCAGCCGCCCTGGCAGGTCCCAGCCCCCTGCTCCCCTCACCCTCCCGTGGGGCAGTGTGTGCCTCGAGCCCCCCGAGCTCGGCAGTGCGGCTGCTCCCACCCAGCCCATGGCATTGTTGTTCACGGTTCCAAACCACCACGGGCTCAGATTGCACAGGCAGAAGCGTGTCCTCAGCAGCTGGGAACGCAGCCGGAGCAGCCCCGGCTGCTCCCGGGCACGTGGGTGGCAGGCAGCGGGGCAGGCAGCAGGGCAGGCAGCAGGGCAGGCAGCAGGGCAGTGCATACCCAAGTGCCATGAGTAGGCAGCAATATTTGCCCACAGCTGCGCTGGATGCTGGTGCCGCGCGACGGTGAGTGCACGGGTGGCACAAAGGCCCCCAGCAGCACAAGGGGTCGGTCCCTGCCCTGGCCCTGACTGAGGCTGAGCCCAGCAGAGCTTGGGTAGGGCTGGCTGCAGTGATGAAATGCTGCTTGTACCTGCTGGTTTGCCAGGGCAGACGTGTGCTGCAGCCTCCTCCATCCTTCCTCTGTCCAGTCGTGTGCTGCCATCACGGTGGAACAGGGAGCAAGTGGTGGGATGCTCTGCTCCAAGTACCCATCTAAGCCTCCTCTTCATCACGCCCTCAGCGAGGGCAGCTTTGAGCGGAGCTGCAGAGCACAAGCCATCCCTGCCCAAGCCAAATGCCATCCCTGCCTCCCAACGCTGGTAAGACAACAGTCAAATATTGCATCACTCAAACTTTAATACGCAGCAGAGTTGAGCCAAGCAAGGTCTCAGCGGTGGCACCCACTGCCAGGTGTGGCAGAGGTCAGACCCAGACCTCCAGCACAGTGCGGTCCCCAAGTGCCACCATCTGCCAGCCCTGCCGCCGGCTGCCATTGCTGGAGGGACACGACCTGCCTGTTTTCCTGCACACGTCCCATCCTGGCTCAGAGCGTGGCATTTGGCTGTGCCAGCACCAACACCAAGGCCTCACCCCGCCCCAGCGCAGCTCCTGGCCGTCCCCATGGACTAATGCTGCTTCCAGGCTCAGCTGCTCAGGAGACTGGTGGGCTTCAACCAAAATCAGGTTCTGAGCCCTGCATGCTCTGAGCCGCCAGCCCTCTGCGGGGGGGGGGTGGGGGGGGTGGGGGGGGTGGGGGGGTGGGGAGCTCCTCAGATGCGTTATTTCCCCTATTTTCCCTCCATGGTGTGGTTTCCTCACTGTCCATCAGCACAAGGCCTGGGAATTAGCACCACGCCACCATTTGCAGGGGCAGGAGCCCTCTGCCTCCCTCTGCCTCCCTCTGCCTCCCTCTGCCCCTCTGCATCCCTCTGCCTCCCTCTGCATCCCTCTGCCTCCCTCTGCCTCCCTCTGCCCCTCTGCATCCCTCTGCCTCCCTCTGCCCCTCTGCCCCCCTCTGCCTCCCTCTGCCTCCCTCTGCCTCCCTCTGCCTCCCTCTGCCTCCCTCTGCCACCCCCTGCCTCCCTCGGCCTCCCCCTGCCTCCCTCTGCCCCTCTGCCTCCCTCTGCCCCTCTGCCTCCCCCTGCCTCCCCCTGCCTCCCCCTGCCTCCCTCTGCCTCCCTCTGCCCCTCTGCCTCCCTCTGCCTCCCTCTGCCTCCCCCTGCCTCCCCCTGCCTCCCCCTGCCTCCCTCTGCCTCCCTCTGCCCCTCTGCCTCCCTCTGCCTCCCTCTGCATCCCTCTGCATCCCTCTGCATCCCTCTGCCTCCCTCTGCCTCCCTCTGCCCCTCTGCATCCCTCTGCCTCCCTCTGCCCCTCTGCCCCCCTCTGCCTCCCTCTGCCTCCCTCTGCCTCCCTCTGCCTCCCTCTGCCTCCCTCTGCCTCCCTCTGCCACCCCCTGCCTCCCTCGGCCTCCCCCTGCCTCCCTCTGCCCCTCTGCATCCCTCTGCCTCCCTCTGCCCCTCTGCATCCCTCTGCCTCCCTCTGCCTCCCTCTGCCTCCCTCTGCCCCTCTGCCTCCCTCTGCCTCCCTCTGCCTCCCCCTGCCTCCCCCTGCCTCCCTCTGCCTCCCTCTGCCCCTCTGCATCCCTCTGCCTCCCTCTGCCCCTCTGCCTCCCTCTGCCTCCCTCTGCCTCCCTCTGCCTCCCTCTGCCCCTCTGCCTCCCTCTGCCTCCCTCTGCCTCCCTCTGCCTCCCTCTGCCTCCCTCTGCCTCCCTCTGCCCCTCTGCCTCCCTCTGCCTCCCTCTGCCCCTCTGCCTCCCTCTGCCTCCCTCTGCCCCTCTGCCTCCCTCTGCCTCCCTCTGCCTCCCTCTGCCTCCCTCTGCCTCCCCCTGCCTCCCCCTGCCTCCCTCTGCCTCCCTCTGCCCCTCTGCATCCCTCTGCCTCCCTCTGCCCCTCTGCCTCCCTCTGCCTCCCTCTGCCCCTCTGCCTCCCTCTGCCTCCCTCTGCCCCTCTGCCTCCCTCTGCCTCCCCCTGCCTCCCTCGGCCTCCCTCGGCCTCCCCCTGCCTCCCTCTGCCTCCCTCTGCCCCTCTGCATCCCTCTGCATCCCTCTGCCCCTCTGCATCCCTCTGCCCCTCTGCCTCCCTCTGCCCCTCTGCCTCCCTCGGCCTCCCCCTGCCTCCCTCTGCATCCCTCTGCCCCTCTGCATCCCTCTGCATCCCTCTGCCCCTCTGCCTCCCTCTGCCCCTCTGCCTCCCTCTGCATCCCTCTGCATCCCTTTGCCCTCCCTCCATCCTGGCACATCAGCTCTGCTAGAAACCTGCCAGCATGGGGAGCACGAGCTGTGCCCCTCACCATCCCCACAGCCAGGCACCCATGGGGTCTGCAGGGGCTGGACCCCCTGGGCAGTCCCCCCCAGCAGTCCCCAGCCCCTGCCTCGCCCCGCTGCCGGCCGGGATGGAATGGCTGACTTTCCCTTGGGAGCTGCCCAGTTGCCATCTCTCCCAGCTGTGGCCGCAGTGGGGGCAGCGCCCAGCCCCAGGGGGGGGTCAGGGCTGCTCTCACTTTCGGGTTCCTGCTTTCGCTGCCTTCATGCTTCCTCCTCCACCCCAGCTGCCAGTTCCCATTCCTGCCGCCCGGCCTGGCTCCAGCCCACACTCGGCTGTGCCATGCTGCACTGTTGGCACATCCAGCACCGGTGGCAGGGATGGTGGCTCTGCCTGTGGAACCTTGGTCCCACTGGGGTGGCCACGGTGCCACGTGGCCCCAGCCCTGGTGCAGCCGCCGCTGAACCGGGCTGACCCGCTGCAGCGTGTTTATGGCAGGAGCCGGCTGGGACCAAGCGGTTACTGTGGCAACCTGGGCTCTGCCGAGGGATGCTCCGGAGAGCGTGGGGATGTGCAGCTGCATCGGTGCAGGGTGGGGGGCCAAGTGCCGCCCCAGTGCTCCTGCTCCCAATGCCCCCCAGCCAGCCCTGCCCCTGGGGTGGGTGTGAGATGCTTGTGCCATCGGTCCCAGCTGGGCGGTGGGTGCTGGCTAGACCCCCCATGACCCCCCCCAGGGTGCAGCAGTGCTCACCGGGCTGATGGGGGGCTCTGCTTCCCATGGTGGACCCAGCCTGGCTGTTATTGCCCCGTGTTTTTCAGTAGGCAGAAACCTGGATGCTTTTCCTGAGCTGGATGAATGATGTGAGCGAACAAAGAGCCTTTGCCTGGGCAATAACACTTGCTGGCGGCTGAGAGTGAGCGTTTGCTGGGGTTGTTCCCAGCCGTATCCGAGCGGCTGGAAGCAGAGGTTTCCTGTGGAAATTCCCCCTCGGACAAAGTGCCATTTCCCAGGTTTTTGCTGGAGCAGATCCTCCCCTCCCGCTGGCACGAGGCACCGCAGGGCAGAGCCTGTGCCGGTGATGAGCTTCTGATGGTGACGAGCTTCCCGGGTGCTCCCCGTTTTCCCCTGCCCGTCGGCTCCAAGCCATGGGCTGGTGGGCCCCAGTGGGGTCCATGCTGCCCGCTCCATCCCCTGGCCCCTCTCTCCGCACACAGCCCCCGCGGGGCACCAGCCTCCGCCGTCCCCGGGGTTTTACAGCCTCTCCCTCCTGGCAGGGCCCATCTGAGCTGCCTCTCCAAAGGGATGTCACAGCCCTCGGCTGCAGCAGAAATAGCCTGGCCAGCTCCAGGCTGACCCCTCTGCGTCACGCCAGGGTCCTGAGGGATGGCAGGGCCACCGTGGCACGGGCAGGCCAGTCCCTGTGCCCAGCAGCTCCCCTGGCTTTGGTAGCACTGGGTGCATCCCTCTCTCCCCAGAGGAGGATTTATGGCCCGTGTCACAGAAATCAGGACATGCTGTGCCTGGCACTGGGACAGCACCTTCCTCCGGGGTGGCTGGGTCAGGGGAAGACCCGTGGATACCCTGGGAAGCGGGACCACAAACGGCCTCGGCTCTTTGCTGCTGCCCGAGGCGCTCCTGCCCCCTCCGCTCTGCAGAGAGCGTGGGGAGCAAATGCTGCCAGAGCGAGGAGCTGGGGAAGGTGCTGGAGACCCAGCAGTAGCTCCAGTGCTGCGAGACCCGCCGCAGGCAGGGATGGCTGCATCTCGCTGAGCTTGCCTGGCCAAGCCTGTGACACTGTCCCTGCCTGTGGGCACCCACACCGGGGCAGAAGGGGCTCAGGGCTGCCACGGTGGGCAGGAGGGCACCGTGCTGGGGGCCGCGGGGCTGCCGTGCCAGCGCAGCCCTGCCAAAGCTTCACCCTCGCTGAGTTTGAAACCGAGTGGGAAAACATGAAGCTGTGACTAATTTGGGGATTCATCTGGTTTTCATTAGCTGGGCTGGATTATCACAACGGGGTTTTCTGGCCTGAGCACAGATCTGGGACAGCGTGGGACCCAAAGCGGGGACACGTTGAGGCTGGGGTCCTTGGCAAGACCTCGCATCTCACTGATAAACTTGAGGGGATGGAGCAGAGGCTGCACCCTGCCCGCAGGTGATGTGGTCGGCGCGTTCGTGCTTTGGCTGAGCACCAAGTCCTGCATCCTGCACATCCCAGGAGTGGCAGAGGGATACAGGGGAGCCTCGTGTACAAGATGTGCCGGGAGGGCTTTGGAGGGGGAAGGACAACAGCCAGCAGCCTTGGGACCTCTCCAGAGGCTGCCTAAATAAATGCTTCCACTCCTGAGAAATAATTAAGACCCTCGAGATGCCACTTAAAGAATAAGGCTGCTCTGCCTGCACTCCTCACGCTCCTGCTCCAAACACAGAGGCAATTTTCTAGGAAATCAGTTACAAAGCCCCATGCTCCCTTTCTGCCCTGAACGCGCAACGTCACTCGGCATCCTATTGAGTTCATCTGAGGTGACAACGTGTTTGGCCACAGCTTCGCCTGGACACTGTTTACCTTCCCAGAGGCTTTTTGAGACTTTCTGAGGACCAATACAAGAGAGGTCCCGACAAGAGCAGGGACCCAACAGCACCGAGAGCTTGCCAGGGTTGGAAGCAGGCTCAGGCACTTTGCCGTGCTCAGTCGGCTGGAAAATCCACCTTTCCTGCCTTGCCTGGAGGTGCCGGTGTTGCCCGTTAGATCCCCTGGATGCTGATGCACCGCGCCAGCACCCGCTCCCAGTGGCAGGGTCTGGCTGCTCTGCACCAAAGCAGGACCAGGCGAGAGGGTGGAGGGGGGAACACCGGCCATGGCCAGGAATGTCCTCTGGTGTTTGCAGAGTCCATCCCGCCAGGACAGATCCTGGGGCTGCTGGGCACTGGGAAGGTCTGATGTGGCTCCACCACCAGCATAGTTGCTGCTGCTGGGGTGGCACCGGGACAGCACCAGGGCATCGCCGGGGCAGCCTCTCCGTCAGTCACTGCTGCAGCTGCCATTCCTCTCTTTTCTTCCTCCAGAAAGAAAGAATTTGTCTTGGGTAACATCCCCACCATCCAGCTCAGAGTTTTCCTGGGGATCTGTTTGAAATTAAATCCTGATTTGATTTGATTCAATTCCATTTGCCCTCTCAGTGTGGAGCACTCTCCACTTTCTCTCCCATCACTAATTTCTTCCCCCCCCCCCCCCCCCTTTTTTTCTCCCTTCCTACCAAAAAGGGAAGAGACAAGGGAGGGAAGGGGAGAGGGAACAGGGGATGTTTGGTGTACGCCTTCCAGCCCTCCCAAGCACATGTGGCCGTGCAGGTCTCTGGCACAGGGAGCACCACATCCCCGGAACCCTCCGGATCCGCCTGGACCTGCTGTGCCCGGCTGGAGGCCCGGCAGCCACAGACATTGCGTGTGACCTTGATTTTCTCAGCCAGAGCAGCCAGTGCCTGGATGACTGCGCCCATGGGTTATGTGGGCCAGGGATTGTGAAAGCCGTTTGTCCGCGTGATGCAACTTGCTGGAGCGTGAGTGTCCCCAGCCAAGGCAGGGAGGGCAGGGAGTGCAGTCCTTTTGCTAATTTCCCCATTCCTTTCCTTTGTCTTAGTGGAAAAAGATGGCGTGAGAGATGCTGACCCCATGCTGGGTGCCCGGCCTCAGCTTGCCAGTGTCCCAGCTTACCTCCCTTTGAGGTCTGGAGCGCTGCGGGAGCACTGGAGACAGCAGCCAGAGCTCTGCTGGCAGCAGCTCAGCAGCGATGTGTCAGCCCCGTCTGCACAAGATGCCTCCCCAGCGTATGAGCGCAGGCGACGAAATGTTTGGTGGGAGCTGGGAGCTGCTGGGACTGGAGCCGCTCGTCCCCCCGCGCCACCCTGCTCATCCCGGGTGGCTGTGGGCACACAGTGAGGGCTAGCCAGGAGGAGGTGAGCTGAAAAGCATTGATTTGTGGCTGGCATTTGCATGGGAGCGGGTGCTGGGGTAGTGCCTGCCCAACCAGCAGATATTTACCTCTCGGACATGTGAGGCTGGGCAAGGGGGTGAGGAGCTGGAGCTGGAGAAGGGCTGTTTGGGGGTGTCAGGCTGAGCAGCAGAGCCCCAGAGGCTGTGGCACCCCAGCCAGGCTGTGGCTTTGCTGGCCAGACAAGGGTCCTTGGGTGTCCTGCCAGGACCCTTGGGTCATCACTTCCCCGCCAGCCAGCTCCCATGGCTGCACGCTCCTGAAGGAAGAAGGACTTTAATACAAAAGCAATAGATAAAATATGGAGCATGAGAACTTGGGACTGTGCTTTTACTTAATTGCCAAACGATTTGTAATTGCCAGTGCATTAACTGTCCTAAGAACCATCCTGTCCCAGCACCGGCACACGAGCAAGGAGAACTAAGCCCAGCTCTCCCGGCTTCCCAGGGCTGGCGCTGGGTGCTCGCCAGCCGTGGGCAGGGCACCCATGCTTCTCCCAGGCCGGAGCAGCATGGTGCCCTGCACCAGATGAATTTCCCTGCAGAGTTTTTTCAGGCCGCAGAAGATTATCTGGTAATGAAAGTGAAAGCCCAGGAGATCCCATGTGGCTGGTGAGAGCACTCAAGCAGAAACAAGCACGCCCAGTATTGCTTCCTGCCCTGCCGCTGCGCCACTGCCCGGGGTGCCCCATCACCCTGGGTGCCCCATCGCCCTGGGTGCCCCATCGCCCTGGCGTGCCGGTGCTGCCCAGGAGGCGTTTGGTGTGGGTGGGCAGCTGTGCAAAAGCCCTTCAGGCAGGTTTTCTTGTGGCTGCTGCCACCTATCCCTGTTTGGGGGACCCCAGGGGAGCAGGTAGCACCTTGGGTCTCCTTACAGCTTGCAGGGGATGTGGCAGCTCAGGGGAAGGAGACGCACTGGTGCCCGTTCCCCTGCCTTCGCTCCAAGCATGCTTGCCCTGCTGGTGCACGAGGCTGTGACAACGCTGGGGACCCGGCGGCAGTGCAGACCTCGCGGCATCAGCGCAGGGCCTGCAGCGGGAGAGGCATCCGGATCCAAACGGGAGAGGTGAGCGTTCCACACGGAGCAGCCGGGGCAGTCGCTGGCCTGAGTCAGCACAAAGCAGCCCCGCAGCCGCGTGTGCGCCCACTGGTACTGTAGCCACAAGGCGATGGGACCCCGGGGTCCGGGGAGCCACGGTCAGGCGCGTGCGGGCAGCCAGGGCCGGCTCCGCAGGCGCTTGGCAGGTGCTGATCATGGACCCCGCGATGCCGGGCACCAGCCCCGGGCCTTGGCTGCGGCGCTGCCCAAACCTGGCTGTGCTCCTGCCAGGGCCGGTGCCGCAGCACCCCGGTGCGATGCACCTGCTTGAGGGGCTGCTGCGCTGGGCAGAGACGTGCGGGGATTGAGGAGACATGACGGGACACTGTCATCGGGAGGTGGCTGGTGGCTGCGCGCTCGTAACCGCCGCTCACACCTCTTGGGTGACTCCTGTTCCTGGAGGCTCCTCACCCTGGGAGCTCCCTGGGCTGGCGGAACGCTGCTTTGCCTGACCTTGGGCGGTGGCTCCCGCAGAACCCCTGGGGCTGGCTGACCCCACCGGCCCCGCAGCGTGGGACCCTTCCCCTGCCAGCCCAGCCCCAGCCAGCGGCACTGCTCCGGCACCGTGCCCCTCGCATGCCCACGGCTGTGTTACCCGGTGGGAAGAAGCCTGTGGAGCAGAGGGAGCAGGAGCGGTGGCATCACGGTGGGGTGGGATATCCCTTCCCACCCTGGACTGACGGCTCCCACGGGAAACCCTTTCTGCCCAGGCACAGGAGCCTGCGCGGCCGCTGCCCCGGGGGGCTTGGGGTGAGCAGGGGGCAGCCGAGGCCCACCAGCGCGGCGCCAAGGAACCATCAAGAAATATGGATGGGTGCAAGGGGCAGCGCCCGCGCCTTCACGGCAGCGCGGTGGCCCTCGGTGACGCGTGGCAGAGGGGCCGGCTGGCACGCAGCTGGCATGGGGGAAGAGCCCGGTGACGAGGACAGAGACTGAAAGGAGAGGGGCGGAGGGGGGGGTCCCGGTGCTCGGGGGGTTCTCGTCCATGCCTTGTGCCGGGGCCCTGGCGCCGGGGCCCGGTGCTGCGGTGGGCTGCCCCGGTGCCAGACGCCGGGGCCGGTTTGGGCACCGCCGCCCGGTGCCGCGCTGGGCTGCCCCGGTGCCAGACGCCGGGGCCGGTTTGCGCCCCGCCGGCGCCCGCAGCCGCTTGGGGCTCCGCCCGCGCCCGGTGGCCGGGGCCGTTACCCGGTGGCGGGGGCGGGCGGGGGCGGTGCCGCGGGGGGGCGGCGCATCGCGGGCCGGGCCGGGCCGGGCCGGGCGGCGGGGGGCGGCGCAGGCGGCGGCGGCGGCGGCCGGAGGGGGCAGAGCGGCGGGGAGCCGAGCGCCGAGAGCCGCCGGAGCAGCGGAGCCGCAGCCGCCGCCGCGGCCGCAGGTAGGGGCGGGCGCGGGGGTGCCGCCGGCACCGGGACGGGGCCGCTTTCGCTTTCCGCGGCGGAGCCGGGGCCGTGACGGGGGGCACCTGCGGCGGGGGCGGCCGGGCCCGGGGCGCGCCGCCCCTCCCCTCCCCTCCCCGCCCGCCGCCCGTCGGTAAATATTTTGGGTGTTTCGTAAGTGGCGGCCGGGCGCCGCGGCGGGGCCTGGCTGCGGGGGGGCCGCGCAGGTGCGGGCCGGGCCGGGGCGCGGGCAGGCGGCGGGGCCGGCGCTCGGGGGGGGCCGGGCTTAGCGCGACCGCCGTGCGGGCCGGGGGCGGGCGGCGGGGCCGTCCCGGGGCCGCGGCGTGTCCCGGGGCGGGGGCGCTCGTCGCCCGGCGGAGCGGGGCTGGTTCCCGCCCCCGGCGGCCCGGGGCCCGGCCCTGCTGCGGGGGGGGGGCAGCGCCGAAACCGGCCCCGCGCGTCCCGGGGCGGCGGGGTGGCCCGGAGACCCAGCCCCGGGCGTGCGTGCGGAGGGGGTCCCCAGGCAGCCGGGATGAGACGGGGGTCCCCAGGCAGCCGGGGTAGGGGGTGTTCCCGGGCAGGCAGAGTGGGGGAGGTCCCAGGCAGGCGTGGGGAGGGGGTCCCCAGGCAGCCAGTGTTAGGGGAGCTCCCAGGCAGGCGGGGAGGGGGTCCCCGGGTAGGCAGGAGACCCCGCTGCCAGCAGCACGGTGGGAGCGGGGGTCCCGCTTGCTGGTGGTGGTGGGGGAGCTCCGCAGCTCCGCACTGCAGGGCAGGGTCGGAGGCAGATGGAAAAGGTGCCCCCGTGCGAGGCGGGAGCGGGGACACCCCAGGGGACTGCAGCGCCTGGTGGCCTTTCACCCAGCCCGTGTGCCGGCCGGGGTGCTGCCGGGTGACTGCGAGCCCAGGGGAGCCGCGGCCACCTGTCCAGCGGGATACGGGAGCTGTCAGGGCTCTGTGCCCAGCCGGCCACCAAGCTCCGGCCGGGCCAGGCTCCCGGCAGCTCCTCGCCGTGACACCGAGTGGCCGTGGGTCTCTGGTGCCCAGCAGCTGCAGCATGGAGCCTGCGGCCGCCGGCTTGGATAAACTGGCGGGCAGTGACGACGAGCGACTTGGTGGAGGTGTTTGGGGTGCAGGGTCGCGTGGCACGGACGTGGCACGAAAGGTCCCCACAGGGGATCCAGGATGTCCAGGATCCCCACAGGACGTCCCTGGCCCCAGGCTGGCTCATCCTGCAAGCTGCCCATGGCCAGAGCCGTGTCCCTGGCGGCACATGCGCTGGGGCTCATGGCTGGCATCCATGGATGCAGTTGGTGCGTGCCCCATGGGGTGCTCCGCAGGATCTGCACCGTGCGAGCTTTGCCCCTTCTCCCCCCTGCACCCCACCTTTGGGAGGAAGGCTCTGCGCCCATTGTGGGGAGCACAGCCCAGCGCAGGAGGGCTGGCTGCTGTTGTGGTGCTCTCTTGGTGGCGGGTTTGGTTTGCCATCGTGCTTTGATGGGTCTGCACCAGCGCAGTGAGCCTGCGCTGGAGGGAGGTTTGGTTGGGGGCTGGAACCGAGCTGGCTCTGCCCTGTCTGTGTGGCTCTGGGGGACGGGGAGGCGTTGGGGGTGTTGGGGTCACCTGCCCGTGGGTGGCTGCAGCAAGCCCTGGTGCTCCTGAAGCCGTTGGGATGGCAGCTGCCCTGATATGGCTCCCTGGGTCCCTGTGATGCTGGATGTGAAGATGGAGACCATCCCCCTGGGTTTCGCAGCCGTCCCTGGGGCCGAGGAGGGCCGTGCTGTGCAGTGCCGCGTGTGCAGCCACGTGGAGGAGGAGCTCTGGGGCAGGTTGAGAGGTGCCAACAGCTCGTGCCTGGCGCCACGGGAGAGCCCGGCTGGGAACGGGGTGTGACGGGCAGCTGTCACCCATTCTGTCACCCATTCTGCGTTTTGTGGCACTTTGACACAGTGTCCTCTTCCAGGGGGTGTTTGCCCCCCACCCCCACCCCAGCAGCTCTCGCTAGAGCCACCTCACTGGCCCTGGTGCTCCTGCCTTGTCCCAAGGCCGATGTTTCAGGGCAAGACGAGAGATGCTGGCACCGGCACTGGGACAGGGAGCTGCAGCCAGGGATGCTCGGCGGTGGGTGTCACGGAGCCTCTGGAGGCACCTTCCCCTCTCACTGTGAGGGAAGTGCTGAATCCAGCGCGGCTGTGAGGTCTTCGCCGTGGGGTTTCCCAGCTCTTTCTTGAGTGATAGCAAAACTCAGATACTCTGCTAGCGAAAAATCCCTGCTCCTCATACTCCTTCACAAGCGTGGGCGGTGGGGCGGCAAGTGGTGACTGTGCTGTGCTGAGTACAGTAAAGCGGCCCCGTCAGCTGGGAAACGACTTTCTGGTTTGCAGGGAATTACTGTAAACTGGGCTGCGCTCGACGGGCTTCACGGCAGCCCCGGGGAGCCCAGGTGCAGCCGGGTGGTGTGTGGGTCCAGCAGGACCTGCCTCCCGTCGGCATCCCCCGGGCACCTGCGCTGGTGGCTGCGGTCCCTCTGGCCGGCCAGGCTGTGGGTGCTGCCCTGGGAGCAGCCTCGGCGTTACGGGGCCAGCCGCGCTGCGGTGGTGCCAGCGGCGGGGCTGCGCGTGCTGCGGGATGCAGGCAGGGGATGGATGGTCCCTGCCTCACCGGGACAGGTCAGGATTCGGCTCCGGCCTGGGAGGCTGTGCCGGCTGCTGGCTCTGGGGCTCCAGCATGCTCCGGGAGACGGAGCCTCGACAGCTGTAATGTTTCTCTGGCATGCCTTTCCTTTCATGGGGTGTCTATTTTGCAACCCCCAAGTGTTTTGATCCCGGGAGGAAGGGGGCGGGGGTGTTTACCCTGGCACCGCATGGTCGGTGCAGGGATCCAGGCGGTGCTGGGCATGCCTGAATTTTACGTGCAGCAACAGTTCTAGCAACATCTGCTGGCTGATAAAAGGTAGGCTGGCTGCTGTGAGCCGCTTCTCCAGCCGCGTTGGGAAATGTCGAGGGGGAGGCACACATGCGAACACAGCTTCCTGGCCGATAGGGCTGAGCTGACTTGCTGATAAAGCAGAATTCACCCATCTGGCTGCACCAGAGGGGCCAGGAGCGCCGGCTGTCTCAGGTGGGCACGCTTCGTGCCCTGCGTTTCCCCTAGTGCCAGCTCCTGCTTTCAGCCACGCCGGGGAGCGATATGCTGCTGGGCAGCTTCTCACCGGGCTCGGGTGGCCGCTGTGGTATAACCGAACCGTAACATGGTCACAACACGCTCCCTGTTCAAACAGTCACTGGTGAGTTTTGCAATCTATTTTCGCTGCAACTTCACGTCTTCCTGTTGTTGTGAGATGTAAATGCTGGTTTATAGCGCAGCTCTGCCAGGGAGGGAATTGGGGAAAAGGCTGGTGCTGGGGCAGAGCTCGAAGAGCCGGCGCAGCATCAGCGCAGCCTGGGTGCTGGGTGCCTGCTCTGTCTGGCTTTTCATCCCTCTTGCTCGATGGCTGCCTGCAAAGCTTTTAGCAGAGAAAGAGGCAGCTGTCACTGGCGGCATATCTGAGCCCCTTGCACCGACTAAAACAGCTGTAAAATGATCTCTGTTCTATTTGGTAGCGTGGACATGCGGCCTTGGCGCTTTCGGGCTGCAGCTCCGTGGCACAGCTGCCGTGGCCTGACACGTTCCGTTTATAACCCGTCAGACACCTGAGCCTTTTGGAAAGGCTTCAGTGGGTCGGTGGGGTGCTTGCGGTGCACCCCGGGGGGCTGGGGCTCTACTCTGCCCCAGTGCTGCCTGCGGCTGCTGCTGCTCCTGGGCTGTGGAGCACGTCCTGGGGTGAGGAAAGCCGAAAGCCAGCTCTCCGTCCCCAGGATGTATTTGTGTGCACTGGGGATGAGTGCTGTGTTTAACCCCTGGCCAGGTTTGACTGTGAGGTTTACCCACTCAATGACAACTGTTTCGCAGAAACTAGTAGCGTTCTGGGTTTTGATTCCCATTCTGACTAGTCCCCCCTCCTGCCACCATCCCCGGGTGTTTGCGTGTCCCTTCTTCTGAAGGCAAAGCTTTACCCTCCCTCCCTTCTGCTCCGCTGACCCAGTGCGAGAGCATCTCCCAGCACGGAGCAGCTGCTGGGGCATGAACCCCGGTGCCCAGCGGCTGCAGATGGCCTGGAGGGGCAAAGCGCCATGGGGGCTGTGGGGGGACCCGCCTGTCCCACACCGGCGACAGGGTGCTGCTGGGCTGGGATGTCTGCGAAGGGCTGGCAAGGCAGAGTGGTGCGGGCGTTTTCCCAGGCTCCGTGGTGGCAGGCGCAGGGCAGCACCCAGTGTCCCTGTTGCTCGAGCATCCTTGTGCCCACCTGGGTGCTCACGGCCCACGGTTGGCGTTTGCTGCCAAAGATGAAGGTGTGAGGGTCTGCACTGCAAGCGCTGCACATACCCTGCGCTGTCTTGCCCAGCTGGTGTCCCTCTGTCCCTGCTTGCCAGCGGTCCCTGTCCTGCCCCAGGTGCCCGTGCCATGGCGTGCCAACTGGGCTGGTCCCATGGGATGGCCGTGCCAGCGGTGGGGGAGGCTCCCGTGCCGTCTCCTGTGCCGCGCAGGGATCAGCAGCGTGGCATTGGGGATGGACGCAGCTGGAGCGGTGCCGTCGGTGCCTGCGCCGCCCGCGTCTCCCACCTGGGTCCTGCTCTGCAAATCCAGCCTGGCCTGGATTAGGGCGATTGTGTGCGCTCGCTGGAGCGTGGCAGATAAAATGAAATTGTGTCTTCAGACCCCAATCACGACTAATTCGCTGCTGAAATGAGCTTAATCCTCGGGCCCTTCTGACCGGTCCATCCCTCCGGGGCTGGTGCTGGTCTGAGCGGGGATTAGCAGTGAGCTCGGGGCTGCGCTGGAGGTGGCCTCGGTGCCATGGGCTGGCGGGGGACCTGTGGGACCCCGGGGCTGTGCTGGGGTGTCCTCAGTGTCCCCGGGAGGTGGCCCTTCTGCTTGGCAGGTTTTGTTGGAAGGGGCAGCACAGGGATGAACCGGCTGGTGGGGTGTGGGGGCTTCTCCCTTGTCCCAGATCTGCCTGGGTTTGCTGGGATCCTGTCACCTCCCAGCCCCTCCCCAGGGCTGCCTCTGGGGCGATGCTTCTTCCCTCTGGGGATGGAGGAGGGGGACCGGGGTCAGACCCTCGCCGTGGGGCTGGACTGGGGGGCGAGGGCGGTGTGGGAGTCCCTGGGTGCCGCACCTCCTGCGGGCCAGTGCTTCACCCTCAGCGCTGCGTTACGGTGGGTTGGGGTGGGTTATTATTATTGTGGAGGAAAAATATTTCATCAAGTGCCATGGCACATGGTGGCTGCGCATCCCCTCCCGGGCGAGGGACGGTACCTGCCCAGAGCTGGGATGCTGTGGGTGGGCAGCAGCTCCACACCCACCCCAGGATTCCCCCACCGAGCCCTGCGGGAAGCCCCAGGACCCCGAGGTGTTGGATCCGGCAGCTCCCTGCCACATAAGCCCCACAGCCGGTTAATTCGGCTGCTCGGCCCCAGGGAGCCTGGAGTAATTAAAGCTCTGCCCAGGTCTCTCTTAATCCTGTCTGTGGCCTTATGGTGGGGGTAGCACCAGCGCTGGCGGGGACGGGGCTCCCTGCGGAGGGTGTCCCGTGAGATCCGTGCCAGACTCGTGCCCATGGGGGCCAGGTGGGCACTTGGCTCTGTCCGTGTGGCTGCACGGTGTGTCCTGTCCACCCCTGCCTGGCTCCTGCTCCGCCACTGGCTGCCTGCATCCATCTGGGTGGGCAGGCTGCCTGCGCTGCGCTGCCCTGCTCGGCCCCCAGCCCCCCCAGTGCCCAGACAAGCCCCCGTTGTTCCCGTGCGGCCGGAGCCTCCAGCCCAGCCTCTATGGGGTCCGGCACAGCTGGCTCATTGTGCCGGGGCTGGGCGGGTGGTCCTGGGCACCCGCTGAGCTTGGCTAGGGGGTGGCAGCATGGCCGTGGCCCCCCTGCTTTGCTGTGGGGACCTGGGTCGTGCCGGTGCTGCTCCGTGCTCGGCATCGGAGCAGATCCCACCCGTGCCAGGGCAGCGCCTGTGTCTGGCTGCGGCTGCCCCGGCGCGGCTCTTGGTGCACTGGGGTGGATTTCTCTCGTGGTCCCAGCCCCTGGATTTGAGGGATTTTTCTGGGATTTCGTTGGGTATTTTGGTGGTTTTGGTTTGACGCAGGTTTCTGGGCCTCTGTGGTTGGAAGGGAAAATCTGAAGAGAGGAGAAAAACCTTTCCCGAGGGTGGCAAATGCTGGTGGGCAGGTACAGCCCCAGGCCCGTGGGCTGCAGGCAGCCCCTCACCCTCGCCCACCCCCCAGCAGTGCCTGTCCTGGGCTGGGGCATCTCTACCTGCCTGTGGGGCTGGTTTCTCCCCCCGGCAGCGTCAGCCCACACGTGGGGTTCCCTTGTTCCTGTAAGGGTGCCAGTTCTCCATTTTTGACTCTCCAAGCTGCCGGGAACCCCGGCTGGTCCCGGCACTGCCCATCGCAGCTCTGCCTCCCCATCACCTCTGCCCTCGGGGGGGCACGTTGTGTTCCCAGAGCTGGCCGTGCCTCTTCCGTGAGCCCTTGGCACCCGGCCCTGGCAGTTTCCACCGTGGGCTGGGGGCTCTGGCGGGCTGGGGGTGGCTGGCAGCCTCCTCCCCGATGCTGCCGGGGCGAAGCCATCGGCTGCCGCCGCTCTTCTGAGACAGACAAAACCCATCAAAGCCTTGAGCTTCTAGAAAGAGCTCGCCTCCCTCACCGGGTGGGCGCCACCTCCTCCCAGCCAAAAGCTGGAAACCACAGGCAGGCGTAAAATGGGCAACCCCCGCCCCGCCCCCCCAGTTCCCAGCACCATGGCCCTCCACACCGGCTCCACCGTACCCCGGTACCACCAGCCCTGGCCAGCAGCTCTGAGTGGGGCCAGGGGGTCTGGGGGCTGCTTGGCAGCACCCTGGTGTTCCCAGTGCCGTGTGCTGGGGGGGTGTGAATGGAGTGGGGGGGTGCAGGTGAGTCTGTCCCATCTTTCCCCATGCTGAGCTCCTCCATCAGTCCCTGGGGTCCCATCCTGAGCTGCTGGGGGGACTTGGTGGGGGTCAGCCCTGCCGACCCACTGGGGGCAGAGGCTGTGCCTGGCTCCGGCACCAGGGAGGGGTGCGGGGCTGGGCACACGGGGGGTGCTGTCCCCGCTCCCTCGGCGGGCACCACGCGTGCAGCGGTGGCGGAGGAAGCTGCTGGCAGCCGGGGCTGGCTGCCCTGCGCAGGCAGCTGACATTTTGGAAGGAAATAGCTGCTTTCTGCTCCTTCCTGTAGCGCGCAGGCTGCGAAACGGCCGCCCCGGGAGCCTGGCTGTGCCGGCAGCACCTGCCTGCAGCCGCGGCCACGCTGCCCCGGTGCCCGGACGCCGGAGCGGTGCGTGGGGCAGAGCGGTGCCCGACCCCGGGTGAGTGCAGCTGTGGGACGGGGCACCCCGCACCCAGCTGGGGCTGTGGGTCCTGTGCCCTGAAGGAGCTGGGGATGGTGCTGAGCCAACCCTGGGGCTTCGGGGCCGTCGGGTGGGTGCGGAGCCCTCTGTGCCCCTGCCCCCCCCCCCCCCGTGGGGCAGGACATGGTGCACAGGGGTGCTTGCTGCCTGCTCAAGGGTGAGGGGGGGCTGAGCTGGGGGACCCCTTGGTGGGGGTCCAGCTGAGCGGGACCATCGCGCTGCCCAGGGGCTCCCTGGGGTGAGCCGGTGCGGGCAGCGGGGGTGCTGTGTGTGTTGGGGAAACCGGAGCCTTTCTGTGCTATCGGCTGCCAGCACCGCCATTCCCGGGGCCTGGCTGGGGGCCGGATCCTGCCCTGGAGGGACCCTGCCTGGGACGTGCCGTTCTTGGGGGATGCGGGATACCCTGCTGCCGGGGGGGAGCAGCGGTGGCTGGGGCAGGATCGGAGCCCCCCGGCAGCACTGGTGCCGGGTGTGCAGGGTCCAGCCGCCAGCAAGGCCGGCTCTGACCTGGAAGCGATCGCGGTCTCCCGGAGGTGCCGAGAAACCACGTGCCGTGTGTTTACTGCGGCTGGAGGAGGCAGCCGCAGCGGGTGCAGGGCTGGTGCCTGCCGGAGCCCAGCACCGGGCACATGCACCGTGCCCCAGCCCAGGGCAGCGCACCGTGCTGGAGACCCCCGAGCTGGGAGAGCACCAGGCGAAGGGCAGTGCGGGAGGTGCCATGGCGGAGGGGCTGCGTGGGGCACATGTGCGGGAGTGGGGAGGGTTATGGCCAGAGCCCTTTGCCCTGCCCGCCCCCCCCCCCCCCGAGCTTTGCCTGGCTCTTGGCCCCTGTCTGGCTCTGCAGGGCAAGGGACAAAGGCAAGGACCACCAGAGTAGGGGTGTCCTGCCCGTGAAGAGGTTCCCAGGGTGGCTGTGTGCCGCGAGCATCCCACGGCTGCGTGTGGTGAGCATCCTGTGAGCATCCTGTGAGCATCCTGTGAGCATGCCATGGCAGTGCGTGTGCTGGCCCCTGGGCGGGCGCTGCCTGTGCCTGAGCTTTGCCGTGCCGGCGGCACATGGGAAGGCGCTGCGGCCGGCCTCGCCCTGTGAGGCATTTCCCTCCTTTTGTCTGCCCGCAGACACGCTCTGGCTTCCCTGCAGCTTGGGACCTAGCGCTGGCGCCAGCTTGTTGCCCCAGCCGGGACCTGCCACTGCTCCTGACAGTGTGGTCACATCGGGTCCCCTGGCTGCCACCGGCCCCAGCAGTGCTGCCCACCTCCCCCTGCCCATCCTCTCCCCTGCTGCTGCCTCAGGCCCTTTGAGAGCCCCTTTTGGGGGGGTTTCACCCATTTCGCGGCTGGTTCGGTGGTGCCTTCCCATTGGGAGTGGGGCCATCAGATGCAGAAGCAATGATGACCAGTGTCGCCCCTCCCTCTGCGCCTCCTCTGCCCCTGCTGTCCCTGTGGGGCTGGGGTCCCTTTCCATGGCACTTGTCCTACCTCTGGGAAGCTGCCGCATGTGCCGCTTCGCAGGCGGTAAGTCACTGGTGAGTGCGTTGCTGTGGCTTGTTGAGCTGCTGCTGGTTAACCGAGCCGCAGTAATGGGTGGGTTGTAGCTCGCTGCCAGCAAGTAAATGCAAAGTACTTAAACCACTGCAATTATCTGTCTCTTGCAGTTGTTTGAGTGTGCGTGTGTGGCCAGCGGCTCAGCACGGCTGACCCATGCCAACGCGTGATGCTGCCCATCCCCGCTGGGGTGCGGGAGCTGCAGCCTGTGCCGGGAATGGTGCTGGGGGAGGTGAATGCCAGTGGGCTCGAGCAAGCCCGGGCCACCTGACCCTGGAGAGGTTTTCTGAGCTAAATGAGCAGGGCCAGCGTGATGCACTGGTGGCAGGAGTGTGAGGAGGGGGCTGGTCCTTGGGCATGGCGGTGCGACCGTCCCAAGGCTCCAAGGGGGTCCCTGTGAGCGCTCGCCTGGGGCAGCCGGGGATGCTGCCGAGGAGCGTGGTGCTGGGCATGCACCAAGCCAGAGCACTGGGTGCCAGCAGCCAGCTGGGCGCAGGAGTGCAGGGCTGCCTGGAAGGGCCAGCAGCTGTGGCTCTGGCTGCGCGGTGGGACCCTGGTGCTGTACCTCTTGCTGAAGCAGAGCTGTTGCCCCAGCCTTGCATGGCTGGAAAGCCTCGTTTGCTCATGGAAGGTGGCACCGGTGATTTGTACTGGGGTGCTTGGGGTGCCCCGTGGCCCTCGGGGAGGTTTGGTTTGTCAATCCACAGGTGAGGCATGGGAGTCAAAAACGAGGTGCTTGGAGGAACGCCGGCTGTTGCATTGGTTATGCCCATGGAGGTCCTGTCCAAGCCTCTGGCACGGGGCTTGCTTACCCGCGGGGGTGCTGTGGCCCCAGGGACGGCCCTGCCTTTGGTCGCGGCACGCACCAGGTGAGCCGTGCCACCGTCACTGCTGCACGGTCCCCTTGGAAAGGCTGATGGTAACGCTGGCTCGCCTTCCCCTGGGCGCCCTGGCAGTGATGCTTGTGCTCCTGCTCACAGGCCAGTGCTGGCTGAGTGTGGTGTCTGCCGCCTCGCCGCAGCCGCAGCCTGAGACTCGTTGCTTAACAACACGCTGGAGTGGAATAGGAAGTGTTTTGTCACCGCGAGATGGGAAGAGATCACCATTTTCTCAATAAGCAGGGCAGTGTTTGCTTTGTGTCCGTGCGGACGACCCTGCTGCTCCGGGGACTTTGGCCGTTGGTGGTAACGGTGGCACCGGCACGGCCGTGGCCGCTCTCCTCGGCTCCGCCAGGGCAGTGGTTCTCACCGATGCCCCTTATCAAGCGTCCACAATTTCTAACTGCCAGCGTACGTCCCGCTGTTGGCCATCCTGCCTTCCCTTCCCCTCCTCGCCTGCCTTTTTATGCCTCCTCAGGCCCCTCCTTGCCAGCAGGATTTCCAACTCGGTGATTTCTGTGAATGTGGAAATGTTCCTCCCTTTTTATAGAGGAAAAATTCATTTTTAGCCAACTCTTGGTTACTGTTCCTCTTCCTGCGCAGGGCTCAAGGGCTCCGGCCGTGGCTGCTCCGCTTGGACCTGCTGCCGCCGTCCCCCAGCGTGTGCCCCTGCCCGTGGGGTGGCACCGGCTGCTTTCAGAGCCCCTCAGCTGCTGGGTTTTTCTGAGGCTGAACAAAGCACTTTGGGGAGGGAGGGAGGCACAAGACACCCCCCCTGCCCCGGTCCCTGGCTCCCTCTGCTTGTCACCAGCCAGTGCAGTTACTGGATGCCATCCTGGTCACCAGCCCTGGGACACAGCCCAAGGTCTCGCACTCCTGCCTGGCACCTCCCAGGTTACCAAATCCCAGGTGGTTTCAGCGCGAGTGTGTGTAAATGGTATTTATTGCTGCATCCTCAGCTTGGAGATGGCCGTGACCCCCCTGGCCCTCCCTGATCGCTCCCCATCGCATCACCCTTGAAGAGTTGACCACCCAGTTGTTTTTCCAGGCCCCGTCAGACATAACTGCGGCAGGGGACACCAGCTTTTTATAGGTGCCATCCCTGCCTGTCCTTTCTCCCTGCCTGTCCTTTCTCCCTGCCTGAGCCAGGGCACCGGAGCCGCGTGGCGGGTGGGATCCGGCAGCGTTCCTGCACGGAGCCAGAGCCACCCCAGAACTTGCTTTGTGAAGCTCCGTTGGTGTCTCCCCTGGCACCGGTGGCCGCAGGACCGGGGACCGGCTGGGGGCTGCGGTGCCATGTGGGCCCTCGGGGCAGGGTCTGCTCTTGCCCATCTGCCTGCCAGCGCTGCCAGGGTGTGGGCAGAGCATGGGGGAGCGCAGGGGGGGCCTCCACTCTGCGTCACCATGCATTTCTCACCAGCCCTCCCCCTGGCCCTGTTTCCTCATTTGCGTGGCCAGCGATGGCTGCGATCCCGCGGCGCAGCAAGGGGAAATGATTACCATGTGGAGAGGCAGCGCAGAGGCGTGTTCATGGTCCCGGACCCCCCCCAGGGCTCTTCCTAGAAATGAGGGGTTGACTCAGAGCTGGGGTCCCCTGCCTCCCACACCCCTTCTTTCGTCAGCTGGAGGCGGCTCCGGCAGTACCGGAGAACCCGGAGGCTCCGGCAAAAGGCTCCGGGAACCCGGAGGCTCTGGCAAAGGGCTCGCGGGGCCAGCCAGGGCTGGACCCCCACCCACGCTGCAGCACCCGGCTGCGGCGCCCTGACAGCCGGTCTCCCCGGCAGGTGGTGAGCCATGGCGGTGTGGATCCAGGCGCAGCAGCTCCAGGGCGAAGCCCTGCGGCAGATGCAGGCACTCTACGGGCAGCACTTTCCCATTGAGGTGCGGCACTACCTCTCGCAGTGGATCGAGAGCCAGGCATGGTAGGTCAGCAGGGTTCCCGTGGGGGATGCTGGGCTTGGCAGCACCCACCCCTGGGGTGCCAGCGGGTGCCCCCCTCTGCCAGCGACCCCCCGTGCAGGGTCGGGGCTGCCCTGAAGCCGCTGCTCTGCTCGGTGCACGCAGGGACTCCATCGACCTCGAGAACCCGCAGGAGAACGTGAAGGCGACGCAGCTGCTGGAGGGGCTGATCCAGGAGCTGCAGAAGAAGGCAGACCACCAAGTGGGCGAAGACGGCTTCCTGCTGAAGATCAAGCTAGGGCACTATGCCACGCAGCTGCAGGTGAGTGGGGGGCCACGGGTACGGGCTGTGGGGCTGTGTCCCTGCCCCATGCCTGGCTCAAGCTGTGCTCTCCCTGCAGAACACGTACGACCGGTGCCCCATGGAGCTGGTGCGCTGCATCCGGCACATCCTCTACCACGAGCAGCGGCTGGTGCGGGAGGCGAATAATGTGAGTAGGGGCCGTGTAGGGGCAAGGCAGCAGGTCCCACAGGATGCTCAAGGGCTCCAGCACCGGGTGATGGGAGCAGCCCCGAGGCACAGGGTGCTCTGGGTGCCCGATGCCTCCAGCACCCAGGGGGCTGGGGAGGGTCCCCTTGTCGTGCTGAGAGCTCCCCGTGCCCTCTGCAGAGCCCCTCGCCAGCTGGCTCCCTGGTGGATGCCATGTCCCAGAAGCACCTGCAGATCAACCAGACCTTCGAGGAGCTGCGGCTCATCACGCAGGACTCTGAGAACGAGCTCAAGAAGCTGCAGCAGACACAGGAGTACTTCATCATCCAGTACCAGGAGAACATGCGTCTCCAAGGTGGGGAGAGGGCCGGGGGGTGACAGGGCCGGGGTGCTGGCGGTGCCAGCCCTAACACCACGCCCCATCCCCCCAGCCCAGTTCTCCCAGCTCTCCCAGCTGGGCCCCCAGGAGCGCCTGTCACGGGAGACGACACTGCAGCAGAAGAAGGCGTCGCTGGAGGCTTGGCTGCACCGGGAGGCCCAGACACTACAGCAGTACCGCGTGGTGAGTGCCACCACTCCGTCCCCACGCCAGCTGTGCCGCCGTCCCCGCGCCCTGTAACACCGTCCTGCCTCGCAGGACCTGGCTGAAAAGCACCAGAAGACGCTGCAGCTGCTGCGCAAGCAGCAAACGACCATCCTGGATGATGAGCTGATCCAGTGGAAGCGTCGGCAGCAGCTAGCGGGGAATGGGGGTCCCCCCGAGGGCACCCTGGATGTGCTGCAGACCTGGTGGGTGCCGGTGCTGGCTGTGCCTGGGGGGTGCTGTGCCCCAGCACGGTGCTGAGCCCCTCTTCCCCCAGGTGCGAGAAGCTGGCAGAGATCATCTGGCAGAACCGACAGCAGATCCGCCGGGCCGAGCACTTGTGCCAGCAGCTGCCGATCCCTGGCCCGGTGGAGGAGATGCTGTCAGAGCTGAACGGCACCATCACCGACATCATCTCTGCCCTGGTGACCAGGTAGCGGTGGGGGCCCGGCGTGGCTGAGGCACCCAGCAGCCGGGGGGGGGGGCCGGGCTGGGCTTGCTCTGCCTGCCTGCCCCTGATCCCTGTGCCCCCCCAGCACCTTCATCATCGAGAAGCAGCCCCCCCAGGTGCTGAAGACACAGACCAAGTTCGCAGCCACTGTGCGGCTCCTGGTGGGGGGGAAGCTGAACGTGCACATGAACCCCCCCCAGGTGAAGGCCACCATCATCAGCGAGCAGCAAGCCAAGGCCCTGCTGAAGAACGAGAGCACCCGCAAGTAATGCCTGGGGGGGCTGGGGGGTGCTGCGGGGGGCCGGGGCTGCCGAGGCAGTGGGGAACAGGACCTGGAGCTGGGGGCGTGGGGGGGCTCCCAGCCCTGGGGGTCCCCCTGACCCTGTGCATCCCCGTGGCAGTGAGAGCAGCGGGGAGATCCTCAACAACTGCTGCGTGATGGAGTATCACCAGGCCACGGGGACGCTCAGCGCCCACTTCCGCAACATGGTGAGCACCGCCGGCTCCCCCCCAGCGCTCATGCCCGCCCTCCTGTTCCCTTGTGTCCCTGTCTGTCCCCCTGCTGTGTCCCCATCTGTCCTCCTGTGCTCACCCCTCATGTCCCTGCAGTCCCTGAAGCGGATCAAGCGCTCAGACCGCCGCGGGGCTGAGTCGGTGACGGAGGAGAAGTTCACCATCCTCTTTGAGTCGCAGTTCAGTGTTGGTGGCAACGAGCTGGTCTTCCAGGTGAAGGTAAAGCCACCAGCCGCGTCCCCTGTGCAGGCGAGCAACAGGCACCGTGCCCACGGGTGTGGGGCTGGGCCCACAGGGTGCCCGTGGGTGATGCGCTGGCAGTGCCCTGCAGCCCACCCCGGTCTCCTTACTCCCGGTAGACGCTGTCCTTGCCCGTGGTGGTGATCGTGCATGGGAGCCAGGACAACAACGCCACGGCCACCGTGCTCTGGGACAACGCCTTTGCTGAGCCTGTGAGTGCCAGTGCCGTGGTGGGGTCAGGATGGGGTCCGTCTGCCCCGGGGGGGCTGCAGGAGTCGGGCTCGGTCTCCTGGCGGGGCCATGCCTGGAGGCAGCAGGCAGAGCTCAGTGCTGACCCTGCTCCGTGCCCCCCCGCCAGGGCCGCGTGCCCTTCGCCGTGCCCGACAAGGTGCAGTGGCCGCAGCTCTGCGAGGCGCTCAACATGAAGTTCAAGGCGGAGGTGCAGAGCAGCCGCGGGCTGACCAAGGAGAATCTGGTGTTCCTGGCACAGAAGCTCTTCAACAGCACCAGCTCCCACCTGGAGGACTACAGCAGCACCACGGTGTCCTGGTCCCAGTTCAACCGGGTGAGCAGCTCTGTGCTGGGAGAGCTGCGGAGCCCTGGGGTCCTGCCGTGCCGGGGCAGGGGGGTTTCTACACCTGCGGTACCAGTGCTCATGCCGGGGGGCTGGATGGGGCACCCCCATCCCGAGGAGCTGTTTCTTCCTGGAGTAATGCAAAAACGGGACGGCTGTTTGCTGCAGCGGGGTGGGGGAGGTCCCCTTCCTTGCTTGGAGGGACACGGGGTGCTGTAGGGCCCACGGACGGGGTCTGTGTCCTCAGGGAGACCTTGCTGGGACTGTGCTGCCGGGCTGGGCTGACCCGGGCTGGGTTTGGCAGCACTGGCGGGTGTCCGGCTGGCCGGGTCCCCGAGTCCCTGCTGCACCAAACGCTTGTGCTGTTTAACAGCAGCTCTGAGGCTGAAGGCTCATTTTCTGGGGATTTATTTCAACAGGAAAACCTGCCCGGGAGAAATTACACCTTCTGGCAGTGGTTTGATGGGGTCATGGAGGTGCTGAAGAAGCATCTGAAGCCGCACTGGAATGACGGGTAAGAGCCGCCCTGCCCTGTGCCCCCTGGCCCCGAGCCCCCTGGCCCTGACGGCCCTGCTCTGCCTAGGGCCATCCTGGGCTTCGTCAACAAGCAGCAGGCGCACGACCTGCTCATCAACAAGCCCGACGGGACCTTCCTTCTGCGGTTCAGTGACTCGGAGATCGGTGGCATCACCATCGCGTGGAAGTTTGACTCCTGTGAGTGTGTGCCAGGAGCTGGCACCCCCCAGCCCCACTGTCCCTGGCCCCATTCTGGGACTTTGCCGTCTTGTGCCCACGGGGCTGGTTGCAGCTCCTCCGGCACCTGCTGTCTTGGCTGAGCCCCGGCACTGCCAGGGCTGGGCATGCCAGGAGCCTTCCTCGGGAAAGCGGCGAGCGCGGGAGCCCGCAGGATTGCCGTGGCTGCCCTTCGGGGAGCGGTGCTGCCATCGCTCGCTGCAGCCACGGCCGCGTCCAGCCTGAGCGCTGGTGTTGGTAGCAAGGAGGGACTGGGCTAAACCGTCCAGCCGGACCGTGGGGACTCCCGTGGGGCTGTGTGGAACGCAGCGACTCCGCGGTGCTTCCCGGTGCACGTGGTTTGCATGGGTTACCTGACCCCCTGCAGCAATTCTGCTCATTACTGTTCTTTGTGAGAGCATCCTTCGGAGGGTCACCTGGCCAAGGAGCCCTGTGGAGCCCCCCGAGCTGGGGGGGACCTGGCCCCCCTCCCCCTGCCGTGTCTGGATGATTCCCAGACCTGCGTTGATCTTGCTGTGCTACCTGGCTGAAGCTGTTTTCTGGCGACCTGCGTTTTGTCCTTAAATGTTGCCGGGGGAGGGATGCAGCGTGGGAAATGCTGTCTTGACATTTGATGTAACCTCACAGCCCACGGCCGGAGCGGGACCAGGAGCTGCTGATGGCTCTGGGCACCACCACAGCCCTCGCTCTTGTCTTCCAGCCGAGAGAATGTTCTGGAACCTGATGCCTTTCACCACCAGGGATTTCTCCATCCGCTCCCTGGCTGACCGCCTCGGGGACCTCAGTTACCTCATCTACGTGTTCCCTGACCGGCCCAAGGATGAGGTTTTCTCCAAGTACTACACGCCGGTTCTCTGTGAGTCCACGCCAGGTAGCGCTGCCCCTTCACCCCCAACATGTCCCTCTCCTTTGTGCATCCGTCCAGGGTGGAGCCGATGCTCACAGCGTCCCTCTGTCCTGGGGCCGCATCCAGCCCCCCAAGGGCTCTGCAGCTGGCCGTGCATGAGCCCCCAGCCCCGCCGCAGGCTTGTGGCACGCACCAACAGCTCAGGGCCTTAGTGCTGCCTTCTTTCCTCTAGCTAAAGCCGTGGATGGATATGTGAAGCCACAGATCAAGCAAGTAGTGCCAGAGTAAGTCACACCCCGCGTGGTCCCATGGGATCGTCCCTGGTGAGCTGGTTGGGGTGGCCAGCAGCCCAGGGCACCTCGGCTGTCAGGCTCCAGCACCACCAACAGCCACATTGGTGCTGAGCTGGTGCTGGGCGCAGAGGGGTGTGGGGCTGAGGCAGGGCTGGGCTGTGTTCCTTTGGAAGGTGGCGACCCCCCCCCTCACTGTGCAGCCACCCAAGGGGCTGGGGACCCTGCAGATTGTTGCTGTTTGTGGGTGTGGGGTTTGGGTCCCCTGCCTGCACCCTGCCAGCCTCAGGAGGTGCCCCTTGGGAGGCGGTGGGTGTTCCTGGAGTGCAGCTTCACCCCTGGGCAGCCTGTCTCAGAGCCCCCTGTCCCCCCAGGTTTGTCAGCGCGTCAGGCGATTCTGCCCCCGGAGGGGCCACCTACATGGACCAGGCTCCCTCGCCTGCTGTCTGCTCCCAGCCCCATTTCAACATGTACACCCAGAAGTAGGTATCACGTCCCCCGTCCCCGTCCTGCCACGGGTGCTGGCCCCCCTCACCCCCTGCCTCCCGCAGCCCCGACACTGTGCTGGAACCTGAGGGTGACTTCGACTTGGACGACACCATCGATGTGGCGAGGCACGTGGAGGAGCTGCTGCGGCGCCCCATGGACAGTCAGTGGATCCCCCATGCCCAGTCGTGATGGGCGGGCGCCCGGCTCCCCGGTCCCGGCGCTGCGGGGACTGTGCTGTGTTCGTGTCTCTGTGCCGGGGTGGGGGGTGGGGGGCGGCGGGTGGGCCCTGCCCCGGAGATTTGCTCTGTGCTGCCCCAAAACGCAGGCTGACGTCCAGCTCTTTGGTGTTTATGCCCTTGTATAAACGGCAGCGGATTTGTCGTATGGTTTTCCTGTATGTTCCTTCTAAGAAGCCCAGCTTCGGCTTTCCGCTTCTGCAAGCACCGGCCCTGCGGCCCCCCCGCTCCCTGCCGAGGGGCTGCCTGGGGCGGGGGCCGCGGCATCGGCCTCAGGTTCGCTTTCGCAGTCGTCACTAAGAATGTACGTGTCGCCTTCTTGTTCTACCCCGTGGCTCTGTTCCCAGGAGATGTGTGGGTGCACCGGGCTCCGGCATGGGGTGGAGGGGTGGGGGTGGGTTTGCCTGGGGTTCCCACCCCGGCTCGTGCTGGCGCTTTGCTCCACAGCAGTGGGGTCCCTTGCTGGACCTCGTCTCCTCCTTTGCCCCCCCCCCAGGGATGTGGGAGCCCCTTCAGCTCCCAGCCTTGGTGTCCCCCCTCCGGAGCCAGCGCAGCACGAGGGAGGCAGGGCGCAAGGGCACCCAGCGAGGGCGGCCGGGCAGTGCGGGCAGTCTGGGGGGAGCAGAGCCCTCTGCCCCCCCCCCCCCCAGCCTCACCCTGGCTGGGAAGCTCTGGGGTCCTGGCCATGTTATTTTTCTACCACAGAGTAAATAAAGCACGGACTATTTTTTTATCACAAAAGCTCTGGGTTTCACGTGTGTCTTGGGGAGGAGGCAGTTCCCTGCGTGCCCTGAGCCTGAGGGGGGCGGGGGGCGAGTGGGAACCGCCCCCCCCCAAGCTCTGGATGCTGCACAGCAGGGGAGCAGCGCCCTGGGGCCAGGCACAGGGTTGGGGTCCGTGGCCCCCCCACCTCCCTCAGTGCAGCGGCAGGGCAGGTCCTTGGTGGGGGGGGAGGGAAGCGGGAGGTGCCCGGGGGATGGGGGGGGGGGGGCGTTTTCCCGGGGAAAAAGCAAAGCCAAACACAAACAAAATTCCTTACAAGAAGGAGTTTTTTCTTGCCGACGCATGGAGAGCGGGGGGTGGGGGTGTCCTTGGGTTTTAACTGCGATTTAATTCTCTGGTGGGGGGTGGGGGTGGAGAGGGGCGCATCGTTCTTTGATTGGGGTGGGGTTTTTTTGTAGAAAGGAGAAAGTGAAAATAAACCCCCAAGGCGGAGCTGACGGCGGGGGCGGCGCCGGTCGCGGTCGTTCTCCGTCATTTCTCCCGGAGGCGGAATAACGGGGCGGGGGGGTCCCGGTGCCCGCGTCCCTGCTGGGGGGCGGCGGGGGGCGCTGTGCCGGTGCGCGGCCCGGGATGCTGGTGGCGCTGGTGGCGCTGGTGGCGGTGGTGGTGGCGGTGGTGGCGGCCGCGGCGCTGCCCGCCCTCCCCGCCCTGCGGCACCGCCTGGCCCGCCCGGTGCTGCGCCGTGCCGCGGGCCGGTGCCGCCGGCGGCTGGAGCTGCGGGGCACCGAGGTGCGGCTCAGCCAGGAGCGGCGGCTGCGGCGGCTGCTGCCCGCCGGCACGGCCCGCGGTGAGCGGCGGGGGCGGCTCGGGGTTGGGGGGTGCGTGTGTGTCCGTGTCCCCGGGGGTCGCCCTCCTCACCCCGCGCCTCTCTCAGCAGGCTCCGAGGTTTTCCGGGAGCGTCATCCCCTGGGGCAGAGCTGCCCCGGTGGGGCGCCGGGGGGGCAGGTCCCCCCGCTGCACCCCTGGGCGCTGCTTCGCAGCTGCTGGGGCACAGACCCCCCTCTGCAGGTATGGGGGGGGGGGAGCACAGGCACCCCACACCGGGAGGGCTGCGCTGCCCCCCGGGGCTGCCCCGCCTGACCCCCGCCTCTCCCCGCGCAGGGGTCCCTGCTCTACCTGGATGCCCTCCACGCCGCCTTCCCGCGGGCGCTGGCCCCCCGGCGCACGGCCCTGCTCTCCTGGGCGCCAGGGCACCCCCGCGCCCCGGCAGGCTGGCCCCTGCCCACCCTGTACTGCACCCCGGTCGAGGCGGGCACCCTGCCCTCGCGGGCCGCCGCGCTGCGGGTGCAGCTGCTCTTGGCGCTGCAGGAGCGTGCCCTGCATGTGCTGGAGGCCGGGCTGGCCAGCGAGCTGCACGACGCGCTGGCGGCCCTGCATGCTGGCTGGCCCGAGCTGGCACAGGACCTGGCGCTGGGCAGGCTGAGCCCCCAGCCCGGGCTGCCCGAGGCTGTGCGGGGCCGGCTGCAGGCGCTGCTGGTCCCCAGCGCCGCCCGGGCGGCTGAGCTACGGGCCGAGTGTGCCCGGGGCCCAGAGGGCATCGTGCAGCGCCTGTGGCCACAGCTGGAGGTGGTGGTGGTGGGGACGGCGCATGGTGCGGAGCAGCTCTACTGCGATGCCCTCCGCCGCGCCGACTGCAGGGGGCTGCCGCTCTACTGCCCCTTCTACCGGGCAGCGGGAGGTGAGTGTCCCCTGTGTCCCCACAGCCTACCCTGGGTGCATGGGGGGGAACCGCTGCCATATGGCAACACAACCCTCCCTGCCCCTGCAGATGCGGGTGCACCTCTGTGCCGCATCCCTCCCTGGAGAATCCTCCCTGCTCTCTGAAAACAGCTCTCTCCTGCCGCCGGCCGAGAAGTTCCCCCTTGGAGGGGGGTGAGGCGGCGTGGGCAGGGACAGGGGGGGCTGGGAGACTCATGCTGACACACGCTGCCCTCTGCCCAGCCCTACTAGGTGTGAACTTGTGGCCGGAGGAGCCAGCGCCCCGATTCCTGCTGTGCCCTGACTGGGCTTTTTACGAGTTCCTGCCCTGCCCGGCCAAGGAGGAGCCACAGACGGTGCTGCTGGACGAGCTCTGGGAGGGACGCGAGTATGGGCTGGTCCTGACGGCCCAGCCAGGAGAGTACAGGTGCCTCTTCCCTGCTGTGGTGGTCCAGGGGGGCTGCCCACCCCAGCCCCACATGCCTGACACTGGTCCCACTTCACGCTTGCCCTGCCCCCACGCAGGTGCCGTGCTGGGGAGGTGCTGAGGGTGGCCGGCTTCCACAAGCAGTGTCCGGTGGTGGAGCCCGTGCGCAGGTCAGGACACCCCTGCCCCTCACTTCAGGGGGTGGCGTGGGGGGCCCTGTGTTGGGTAGGGTCTGGATGGGGTGCTGTCCACGGCACCCCCGGCATGGGGCACTCACCTTGACTCCCCACACCGCAGGGAGAGCCAGGCGCTGAGCGTGCGGGGCGAGAGCATCCCTGAGGACCGGTTCTGCCAGAGCCTGTGCCGCGCTGTGGGCATGTGGCCGGGTGCTCGCCTGGTCGACTATGTCTGCGTGGAGAGTGCCCTGCTGGGTGAGTCCCCCCAGAACTGCCTGAGTCCCCCCCAAAAGCACAGCTGGTGCTGCCCGGGGCTCTGCCAACCCTCTTGTGCCCTGCTCAGCCCTGGGTTGCCTGTGTGGGGTGTGGCTGGGCGCTGCAGGTGGCTTTAATATGCTGCTGCTGCTGCTGCAGGCACCTCTTCGGGAGCCGGTGCCCCCCATTACGAGGTGTTCGTGGAGCTGCGGGGCCTGCGGGACCTGTCGGAGGGGCAGCGCTACAAGGTGAGGGGGATGCAGGCTCTGCTCCGGAGCAGCTCCTTGCAGCTGAGGCAGCAGGGTGGGCGCAGCCAGGCAGTGGTGGTGCTGGCCCGGCAGCCTCTGTGCTGCAGGGATGCTTCGCTGGGTGGGGGGACATGGCTGGAGGGGCACGGGCACAGCCTGGCCCTGCCCGGGGGGCTACAGCTGGCGGTGGGCATGGGCACGGCGTGGGAGTGATGGTGGTGGGACCGCCGGTGTCAGAGCAGCGCGGGCAGCCTGCCCTCTCTCTGCAGCTGGACCAGTGTCTCCAGGAGGATTTCCCCATCTATAAGTCCTTCCGCTTCAAGGGCAGCATTGGGCCCCTGCGCCTGCACCTGGTGGGGGCTGGGGCCTTTGCCCGTCTGCGGGAGGCCCTGGGCACCCCCCTCCCCATGCCCAGGGTCCTGCGGGAGGAGAAGCTGCTGCAGCTCATCCAGAGCACCGTCATCTCCTAGGGCAGCCTGGGGGTCCTGCAGCCCCCCTGCCCTTGGGGTTCGCTTGGCGTGTGCCCTTCAGGGAGGGAGCAGGGCTGAGTGCCTGGTGGGGGGCACAGGGGCGAGGGTGCGCAGCCCCACAGGATTTGGCTGAGTGGAGGGGATGGAGCCAGCGAGCTCAACCATGCCCCTGCTCTGTGGTGGCAGCGGGTGCCTGTGGGCACCCTGCTCGGTGCTGCCCACGGTGATGGAGCGGGATGTGCAGCACAGCCCAGCACTCGCCAGCAGCCCTGGCCCTTCACCGGGCTGGTCTGGGCACAGAGAGGGACCCCGGGGGCTTGTGAGCATCACGGGGCGGCTGGGTCCTGCCACCAGAGCCATGGCTCACCCTGCTCTGCTCAGTGCCTTGGCAGCACCCACTGGCAGGCATGGCCAAGCGGGTGCCTGTACCTTTCCCGAGGGAAACCTCAGCCATCGCAGCCCACAGCCGGAGCAGGGGGGACAGTGGAAACCTCCCCGGGAGCAGGAGGAGCAGCAGAGCCTCAAGGCCTGCGCGGGAGCTCGGCTCACCCCTGTGCTGGGCTCCAGAGCCCTGTGGCATTTTGTCCCTTGGCAAGGGACACTGCGGGCAGGGCACGGGGTGGCTGGTGGTGGCAGGTGCCGGCTGCCAGCGAGCAGCCCCTCCGCCGGGCTCCAGTGCACATCCGCTGCTTTAGGAAAGAATAAGCTCCAGCCAGGGCTGCTTTTAACGTTTAAAAAAAAAAAAAAAAAGCAGCAAAATAAAGGAGGATTATCTCTGAAAAATAAATAAAGGACAGAACTCTGGGATTGATTTTTTTTTTTATACTATTAGTTGTGATCCTCATTAAAGAGATTGCTTGATGACAGCCCGGACTCTGCTCTGGTGGTTGAGAAGTTGCTGTTATTTCCTCGGGGCTCCTGGGGAAGGGGCAGCCATGAATATTTAACCAGTTCGGCGGCTGGCTGGGGCTCTGGGGGCGTCGTGCTGTTTGTGCCTTTGAGGCATTAAGGTACCAGGCAGGAGGGGGGGCCGGTCTTTTCCCCCTCCTGCTTGTTAAGGTTTATTTTAAGGGCTAGTGAGCCGCGGTGCTTGGGGAACCTGCTGCGCAGGCAGCTGCTGCTGGGGGGGGGCGGGGGCGGGGGCAAGCCAGGCCACTGGCAGAAGACAATGTCTTGTACAAGGTCCACACAAAGCATCCCCCGGCACAGCCAAAACCTCTGCCAGGGATGGAAAGTGGGCTAAAGCCCCTTCCCCCATCCCTGCCGACAAAGAAAAACCCCCAAACCCTACAGCAAAATTCCCGCTGCAAGTAGGGGAGAAGCTGCCTGCTGCTGGGGGGTACCTGGGGGGGTGCCTGGGGGGGTGGGGATAGAAGTGCTGGCATCGGGTGTGCCTGGCACCGGCAGGGTACTGGTTGGGTTTTAGTGGGGAGTGGGATGGGTGGGGGCTGGATAAGGGCCAGGGTGGTAAAGCTGGGCTCCAGGCGGGGGGGGTGGTGGTGTCCCTGAGGGGCTCCGGGCCAGCTGGGCGCTGGCAGAGACCTGCATGACTGGACCCACCCGGAGAGCCCAGGGGGGCTGCTGGTGCCACCACTTGTGCCATGCACACGCGAAGGCACCTGCCCTGGGGGCACGCACAGCCCACCCCAGAGGCCCCACAGTGAGCCAGCCCCCCAGCAAGAGCCTTGGGTCCCCTGCCCGGGAGGGCTGCGCTGGCCCAGGGCTTCCCCCTGCCCCTGCCTGGCTGCTGGCCTGCGGGAGGCTGCAGGCTTGGCCGGGGGATGCCCAGGCAGGCCAGGCTGTGGGGTGCAGGCTGGGTTTGGGTGCTGGGGTGCAGGGTGTGGGTGCCCAGCTGCAGCGTGCAGGATTGTTTTGCGTGCCAGGTTTGCTTCAGGTGTCAGGCTGCAGGGTGCACGTTTGTTTGGGGTGCCAGGCTGCAGGCATCAAGGCTGCAGGGTGCAGGCTCAGTGTGGGTGATCAGCTGCAGGGTGCAGCTTTGTTTGGGGTGCCAGGCTGCAGGGTGCAGGCTCATTTTGGGTGTCAGACTTCAGGGTGCAGGCTTGTTCTGGGTGCCTGGTTGCAGGGTGCAGGATTGTTTTGGGTGCCCAGCTGCAAGATAGGGGCTGGGTTTGGGTGCCAGACTCTAGGGTGCAGGATTGTTTTGGGTGCCCAGCTGCAAGATAGGGGCTGGGTTTGGGTGCCAGACTCTAGGGTGCAGGATTGTTCTGGGTGCCAGGCTGCAGGCTGCAGGATTGTTTTGGGTGCCCAGCTGCAAGATAGGGGCTGGGTTTGGGTGCCAGACTCTAGGGTGCAGGATTGTTCTGGGTGCCAGGCTGCAGGGTGCAGCCCTGTCTTGGGTGCCCAGCTGCAAGGTGCGGGCTGGGTTTGGGTGCCAGGCTGCAGGATTGTTTTGGGTGCCCAGCTGCAGGGTGCAGGCTGGGTTTGGGTGCTGGGGTGCAGGGTGTGGGTGCCCAGCTGCAGGGTGCAAGGTTGATTTGGGTGCCAGGCTGCAGGGTGCATCCCTGTCTTGGGTGCCTGGCTGCAGGGTGCAGGCTCGTTCTGGGTGCCAGGCTGCAGGGTGCAGGATTGCTTTGGGTGCCCAGCTGCAAGATAGGGGCTGGGTTTGGGTGCCAGGCTGTAAGGTGCAGGATTGTTTCAGTTGCCAGGCTGCAGGCATCAAGGCTGCAGGGTGCCAGGCTCATTTCAGGTGCCAGGCTGCAGGGTGCACGTTTGTTTGGGGTGTCGGGCTGCAGGGTGTAGGCTTGCTTCAGGTGCCAGGCTGCAGGCGTTAGGGCTGCAGGGTGCAGGCTCGGTGTGGGTGACCAGCTGCAGCGTGCAGGCTTGTTTGGGGTGCCAGGCTGCAGGGTGCAGGCTCGTTTGGGGTGCCAGGCTGCAGGGTGCAGGCTCGTTTGGGGTGCCAGGCTGCAGGGTGCAGGCTCGTTTGGGGTGCCAGGCTGCAGGGTGCAGGTTGGTTTGGGGTGCCAGGCTGCAGGGTGCAGGCTCGTTTGGGGTGCCAGGCTGCAGGGTGCAGGCTCGTTTGGGGTGCCAGGCTGCAGGGTGCAGGTTGGTTTGGGGTGCCAGGCTGCAGCGTGCAGGCTCGTTTGGGGTGCCAGCCTTCAGGCACCCGACTGCAGGGTGCGGGCTTGGCCGTGGTCCCGCCGGGATGGGGCGGTCGCCGGGCCCGGGCGCTGCGGCGCTGGGCGGAGGCCGGGGACGGGCGGCTCCAGCGGCAGGAGGTGCCGGTGCCCGGTGCCCATCACCGCTCCCCGCCGCTGCAGCCCGGGGCGGGGGGGGTGGGGTGGGGGGCGCGCCGTCCCCATCCCCGTCCCCGTCCGCGTCCCCGCCCCCGGCCCCGGCCCGGCCCGTCCCCTCCTCCCGGCCGCGCCGCCTCCCGCCCGCTCCGCCACTGAGCCCGCAGCGGCGGCGGCGGCGGGCGCAGGCTCCGGGGGCGCCCGGGGCCCCGCGGCGGCCGCTGCCCTGAGGCCGCGGGGGATGGCGGAGGGGCCCCGGGGCGCCCCGCCGCCGGGCTCGCCCCGCCCCGCCGTGCCGCTGCCCAACGGGCCCCGCGGCGGCGGCGGCGGCGGCAGCCCCGGGTCGGGCTCGGGCAGCAGCAGCCGCGAGGACTCGGCGGAGCGGAGCCCCGCGCCCGCCGCGCCCCGGGCCAGCATCATGAAGGTGAGAGCCCCGCACCGGCCCCGGCCCCCGCCCCTCCCGCCGCCCCTCCCGGGAGCCCCCCCGGGACCGGCGCCGCCCGGCACCTGCGCAGGGCTCGGCGGGCAGAGCCGCGACCCCCCGCCCCGGAGCCCGCGGGGACCGGCCCTGCCCGTCCTGCCTGCCCTGCCCGCCCTGCCCACCACCCCCGGGGGTCCCGCGCCCCGGGGTCCCGCCGCGCCCGGGGGGTCGGTGCGCAGGGCAGCGGCAGCCCCGGCTCGGTGCCCGGGCAGTGCCTGCCCGGCTGGGCGCGGGGTTCGCCCCCTGCCCGCCGCACCGGGCTGCCCGGGGCTGCTTCAGCGCTGGCGCCGTGTCCCCTCGCCCTGTCCGGCGCCACGGGTCCCCAAGGGCAAAGCCTCGGGCGTCGTGCGCATCCAGGCCAGGCCTGTCCCCTTCGGGTGGCCGTGCATTGCCCCGGCCGGGCACGCTGGTCCTCTGCACGGCCACGCTGCTGCTGCCATGGGAGCCACGCTGCAGCATCACCCCATCCTGCACCCATGGGTGCCAGCGAGCCTGCTCCTGGCTCCCGAGCACCTTCTGCTCTCCCGTGCTCCCTCCTGCAAAGGCGCTGAGCCTGGGGCCTGGCCTGGCCAGCTCCCGACGCCTCCCGGAGCCGTGCGGTGGCCGGTGAGGTCACCGGCAGAGCTGTGGGCCAGGGAGGGTCTCTGGGGGTCTCCCACGTGGGTGGGCAATGGGTCACATGTGTGCTTTCCTAAATGAGCCCACTAATTGTGCTTATGCCGGCGGTGCTCACTGACACAATAGGTCGCGTCCGCCTCCCCACTCCTGGCAGCCTATTTTAAGCTGGGATTGCTCCGGTGCTATTAATACCTTGTGTGGGGGCTGTTGGGTGATGCCAGCCCAGCCCCGGCCTTCTGCCCCCTGGACCCGCTTCCCTGGGCAGCAGCATCAGCCCTTTGTCCAGGCGGCCGGAGGGACCCCGCACCCCTGCCTGTGCCCGTCTCGGCTCCCGCTGCAAACTGTTGCAGGAGCAACCAGGCTGTGCCCCACACGGTGATGGCAAGGAGACCTCCCGGTGCTCCGGTGCAGCCAGAGACCGGTGTTGGTGCCCGGTTTCCCTGGGGACCTTGCCAGGGTCTCCCGCTCCTGCCGGGGCTGGGCAGCATCCGTCCCTGCCGCTCCTCACCCAGGGACCGGCTGCGGGTGCTGTGGGCTGCAGATGAACCTCTGGCTTGTCCCCGGACTGTCCCCTGTCATTGCCATGCGCTACCGTGGGATTTGGCCTCACGTGAAGGTCGGGTGGCCCCGGGCCAGCACTGGTGGGGGAGGGTGCTGGCGCTGGAGGAGGTCAGACCCAGATGGCGTCCCCAGCCTGCGCGGGTCCATCATGCATCTCCGAGTCCATCTGGAGCCTGATCCTGCCCAGGTGCCGCAGGTCCCAAACCCCACCGCTGTGAGTTTCCCTGGCTGAGCCTGCCTGTGCCTCAGGACCCTGACGGTGCTGAGCCCCTCCACGGGCTGAGTCTGGCAGGCAAGGGACAGTGGGCAGGCTTGCTGCTCATGGGACTGTGCTGGCACTGGCTACCTGCACTGCGCTGCTGCCCTCACCTGTCTGGGGGCACCACTCCTGCTGCTTCCCCAGCACAGCTCTCCTGTCCACAGGGGACACAGCGTGTCCTCTGCCAGCCCCTCCACTGCCACCAGCTCAGACCCCTCCCTGTCTGGGCTCTCCCCAGCCGGTGGAGTGGCTCGGACCAGCTCAGCACACTGGCTGGGGAGAGGGTCTGTGGCGACCCTCTGGCAGGTCTGGGTCCCAGCTAGCGCCAGTGCCCAACCCTGAATCCCTGGGGGATGCTGAGGCAGTTCCTGTGCTGTGGGGTCTGTGGCAACTTCGCTGCCCACCCTGCACGGTGGTGGGTGGGCGTCAGGGACTGCACCCACTGCTCAGCTGCAGAGCCAGTACGGGAGCTGTGGGGCAGGGAGGGGGCCCAGCACACAAAGTCTGGCTACAGCTTGGAGCGAAGGCACAAACAAGCAATGGGGCAGCGGGCTGGCTGCTGATGAAGTGGAGGCACATGTGGGAAGAGCTGCCACCTCGGTTATTTTTTGGGATTTCCAGAAAAGGCTGGAGGAGTGAATCTGAAAGTGAGAATCACGGGCTGTGCTGGGGCAGGGGGAGCCCGGAGCCAGCTGTGCTGGGCAGCCCAGAGCTGGCCCCATGCAGCATCCCCATGCCCTGGCTGGAGGACCTGCTCCCTGCTTTCTTCCCAGGCTGGAAGTGGAGGGGGCTGGAGATCTGGTGGCTGGGAGGATGCTGGAGAGGGATGGGAGGGGGTCATGGATCTGTTCCTCCCTGCTGCAGGAGGTGACCCTTCCCCAGCACCCCGCTGCCCTGTCCCCTGTGCCTCTTCCCTATCCCGCACCAGCCCCAGGAGCCGTGCGGTACCTCTGCTCCCACAGCCCCTCGCTGGGTAGCGGCAGCTGGTGCCGCGGGGAGTGGATGTGTCACTCCCTATCTTCTTGGCAGGGAACAAACGATGGTAGAAAAGCCCTGGCTGTGCCTGGCCTCCCACTGCCTCCGCTCTGGTGCTGCCGGCTGTCGCTGCCTGCCTGCACCCCTGCTCACGCTGCCCAGCTTGGGATGGGGCCAGTGGGAAGAACCGGGATCTGGGGAAACCAGTTGCAGATGAGTCGTGTCGTGGCCAGGGAACAGCCCTGTCCCCCGGGTGAAACGCATCCCCACCACATACCCCATGGCTGGGAGAGGGGTCCTGCTGCCGGGGCAGCAGCAGTCGTGCTCCTGGCTGGGCAGCAGAGCCACAGCTGGGCCGGGATGCCTCAGCCCCAGATGCTGTCGGTTCCTCTCTCCTGCCCCATCATGAGCTGCTGCGCCGCGGGGACTGCCCTGGCTGGGCCTTGGGGGACAACGGGAAGGGAGGGGTGGCTGGTGGGCTCTTCCCCATCCCTCCGCTTGGGAGCGGGTTGCTTGGCCAGGTAATGATGGCGGTCACGTAGCAGCTGAGATTAGGGCTGCTGCACTTGCCAGGGCAGTAATAGCAGGAGGTAATTGGCCAAAGAGATGCTTAGCACATGCTGCAGAGCTGGGCAGGGCATGGGCAGCTGGGCTTGGACGTGCCCTCTGTGCCTAGCCAGATGCCCGTGCTCACCATTGGCATCAAAGTTGGCATCATGGTCAGCACATGTTCCTCCTGCAGAGCTGGGCTGTGTGCGTGCAGTGTGTATGGCAGCACTGGCAGAAGCCCTGCCTGCTCGCTGCCAGCTTCACGGCACAGCGAGCAGGACATTCTGCTCCTGCCGGAGCCCTTGCCCTGTGACCGGGGATGCTCTGTGCCCCCGTGGCCGTGGGTGCCACATCCTCCTGCCTCCGCTGCTGCCTGCACCGCTCCTGCCCATGCCTTGTGGAGTGCTTAGAGGGGTGGCCCCAGGGTTGAAGCCCACCTGGAAAGCACCGGTGTAAGGGGCTGCCGGGGAGCAGTGGCTTTTCCCTGCCGGTCCCCAGGCCAGACTGAGAAGCCGGCATGGTGGGAGGCCCCACATGGCTGCTGCCACTGCCTCACTGGCTGCAAATGCATTTGACAGCAGTAAATGCTGGGAACTCCTATAGTTCTGTGCGGGCAGGGAGGGCAGAGCCCATGTGCTGTGGGGCACTCAACTCCGTGCCATGCATCAGCACCCCAAAGTGCTGCAGCAGCACCCCCTCCCCTTCCCAAGCCTGGGGGGCTGAGGGGTTGCAGGGAGGGCGTTCGGGTTTTTGCCCTGAGCCAGGGGTGGCCCAGGGCCTGGCAGGGCTGCCGCCGGAGGGGTGGGTCTAGGTGCCTGCGGTGGGCACAACTGCAGCAGGTCCCTGGGCGCTGGGTGCATGCAGGCCCCCCACCCGTGTTTCCTTTCCGGATGGATTTCCTGTTTTCGGCTGTGGGGCCCGGTGCAGAGCCGCCCGGGGTGGGGTGTGCCGGGGCGGAGAGTGGGGCTGTAGAAGTGCAGGGGTCCTGCCTGGGGCAGGAGGGTGCCGCTCTCGGTACTGACCATCACCCATGGAGGGGGCAAGGGCCCCAGCAGTGCGGCGCTCAGATTGCTGCTCGCAGGAAGCGTCCCGGCGGCTCTGCGGGCACCCAGTCCTTCCCCACGGGGCTGGCCGACGGTGTGACCTGCGGGCACCCAGTCCTTCCCCACAGGGCTGGCCGACGGTGTGACCTGCGGGCACCCAGTCCTTCCCCACCCGATGGCGTGACCTGCCGCTGAGCCCCCACCAGCACCCGGTGTCCGGCACCCACAGCGGGGTCCCCTGTTCAGCCCTGGGGGCGGTTGTCCCAGGTGGATGGTGGGGCTGTGGGGATGCTGTGCATCACCACCCTGCTGCCTGCTGCAGAGAGAGGGGGCAGCTGCCGCTGGCCAGGGGGGCCAAGAGCCAGCTGAGCAGGGGACATCCCTGCCCTGGGAGCCGGCTGGCACGGAGGCAGGGTCCTGGCGCTCAGCTGGCTCCTCGGAGCAATCTGGCAGCGAGAGGATGCAAACAGCTCCTGCATCCCAGCGGGGGGATGTAGCCCCATCGCCAGGCTGAGTGTGGTCGGCCTTCGCGGGTGAGCAGGGCGGCTGCAGTGGAATGGCGCTGCTGCCTGCCGGTGCCCGCTGCCCAGGAAGGCATTTCCCTCCGGGACAGCAGGATCCGGCCAGCTCTGACATGCTGCTGAGGGCTGGGGCCGGTTCCCCTTTTCCAAGGACATTGTGTCCCAGGCATCCCCGGGGGGGAGCTGGCCAGCCACCTCCGCGACCCATCCCGGTTGCCCTTGGGCCAACAGGGGCAGATCCAGACTCTTCAGGCTCAGGCACCACAGCGGGGGGGACGTGCTTGCCCAGGCTGCTGGCCAGCCCTGCGGCAGCCCTGGGGAGGAGGTGGGGAAGCTTTTGGGGTGCTGGAGGGGGATACCCCCTCATCCCCAACCTGGGCAGCTGGGTAGGAGCTGCCTCTGCTGGAAACACCACCAGATTAGAGGTGACTCACCATAATCTTGAAGAAGTGGATTAAATCTCTTCCTACTGCAGCACTTAATGAAATCCATCCCATAATATGTGCCCAGCCCTGCTGTTCCCCCTCATCTCCCTGCCCTCTCCAGACCCTTGGCAGCAGGGTCTCCTGTCCCCACTGAGGGGCAGGGCTGGTGCAGGGGTGCAGGCAGCCAACAGCCCGTACCCGCTGTGACCCCGTACAGGCAGCAGCTGTAGCCATGCTGCGCTTGTCCCCAGCGTGTGGCACTTGCAGGTGGCTGTCCTGCACCGCTCCTGGAGTGGGGGGGGTTCTGGCTGGGGCTCCCCAGGAGCAGCTCTGTCGGTGTGTCACCTTGGGGTGCCTCAGGCATCCTTGCACCCCACTGCTGCCATGGTGCCTGGGGTCAGCGCCTGGGGTGCAGGGGTAGGTGTGGGGGGCCATGGTGTGTGCCCCTCTGCGGCGATGGGGATGCTGGGGGCACAGGCTGGTCCTGCCGGGCCCCTTTTTCCCTCTGGTGTCCCCAGGCTGGGGACATGGGGACCCTGCCGGGCTGCCTGTGCGTGGCTGTGCCTCCGAGGGTGAGTGAGCAGTGGGGAAGGATCCGGCTCAGGGCCGGGAGCAGGAAGGAAGGAAGGAAAGCGGAGTTAAAATAAGCCAGGCAGTGAGCCGTGGGGGAGGCCCGGGCTGGAGCCAGCTCCCAGCCACCGGGGAGAGGGTTGGACTGGGGTGGACTGGGCTTTGCATGATGCTGGGCACCCTGGGGTGCTGTGCTATGCGTCAGGGTTGGCGTGGGGAGAGCATGTGGCAGGAGGGTGTGAGCTGCCTGTCCCATCCCTGATGGCTCTGCCCCCTTCTTCCCCCCCTGGCAGGATGGCTCCCGGCAGCGGCCGCCGCAGAAGAAGAAAACGGTGTCCTTCAGCACCATGCCCAATGACCGCAAGATCAACAGCACGGCCGCCTGCATCTCCTTCATGCTGGAGGGCTGTGAGCTGAAGAAGGTGCGCTCCAACTCCCGCATGTACAGCCGCTTCTTTGTGCTGGATGCTGACATGCGCTCCGTACGTTGGGAGCCCTCCAAGAAGGACTCGGAGAAAGCCAAGATCGAGATCAAGTCGGTCAAAGAGGTGCGCGTGGGCAAGAAGACACCCGTCCTGCGCAGCAATGGCCTCTCCGACCAGTTCCCAGATGAGTGCGCCTTCTCCATCATCTACGGAGACAACTATGAGTCCCTGGACCTGGTGGCCAGCTCGGCTGACGTGGTGAGCGCCTGGGTGATGGGACTCCGGTACCTGGTGTCCTATGGGAAGCACACTCCCGAGGCACCCGGGACCGGCCACCCCAGCCTCCGAACCTCCTGGATCTCCTCTGTCTTTGACCTTGCCGACCTGGAGAAATCTGGCCGCATCCCTGTGTCCCGGGCTGTGCAGCTGATCAAAGCGCTCAACCCAGGCATGAAGACGTCCACCATCGAGCTGAAGTTCAAGGAGCTGCAGAAGGCCAGCGAGCGTCCCGGTGCGGAGGTGGCCTGCGACCTCTTTGTGGAGGCGTACTGTGAGCTCTGCACCCGCCCCGAGATCTTCTTCCTGCTGGTGCAGTTCTCCAGCAACAAGGAGTACCTGGGTCTGAAGGACCTGCTCATGTTCCTGGAAGTGGAGCAGGGCATGGAGGGGGTGACGGAGGAGAAGTGCTTGGAGATCGTCGGCAAGTACGAGCCCTCCAAGGAGGGCCGGGAGAAGGGCTACCTGGCCATCGATGGCTTCACGCGCTACCTGCTCTCCGCTGACTGCTCCATCTTCGACCCGCAGCACCGCAAGGTGTGCCAGGACATGGCGCAGCCCCTCTCCCACTACTACATCAGCTCTGCCCACAGTGCCTGCCTGCTGGAGGACAACTTCTGGGGCCGCTCGGACATCAGTGGCTACATCAGCGCCCTGGGCCTGGGCTGCCGCAGCATCGAGCTGGTGCTGTGGGATGGCCCCGAGGGCGAGCCCGTGGTCTACACCAGCCCCTCGGCCGCCTCCTGCGTGCCCTTCCGTGCCGTGGTGGGGCTGATCGACCAGCACGCCTTCACCGCCTCCGCCTATCCCCTCATCCTCTGCCTGGTGGTGCGCTGCTCAGCCCCCCAGCAGCGCCTCGCCGCCCAGTGCCTGCGCAAGACACTGGGGGAGAAGCTGTACCTGGAGCCCCCCAACCCCGCCGCGTCCTACCTGCCCTCCCCAGAGCAGCTCAAGGGCCGCATCCTCATCAAGGGCAAGAAGCTGCCACCCGGCTGTGAGGACAGCGAGGGGGAGGTGTCGGATGAGGAGGAAGGCTGGGAGCTGGCACGGCGGCTGGGCCAGGAGGACCGGGAGGTGCCGGAGGGAGGTGGCCCGCGGCGGGTGCGCCTCAGCCGGGAGCTCTCGGAGCTGGTAAGCCTCTGCCAGGCTGTCCCCTTCCAGGACTTCGAGAGCTCGCGGCGCGGGCAGCGCTACTGGGAGATGTGCTCCTTCAGCGAGGTGGAGGCAGGGCGCTTCGCCAACGAGTGCCCGGCCGAGCTGGTGAGCTACAACAAGCGGTTCCTCTCCCGTGTCTATCCCAGCCCCATGCGCATTGACGCCAGCAACATGAACCCCCAGGACTTCTGGAAGTGCGGCTGCCAGATGGTGGCCATGAACTACCAGACGCCGGGGCTCATGATGGACCTGAACGCGGGCTGGTTCCGGCAGAACGGGGCGTGCGGCTACGTCCTCCGCCCCGCCATCATGCGGGAGGAGGTCTCCTACTTCAGTGCCAATGCCAAGGACTCCTTGCCCGGGGTGCCTGCCCAGCTCCTGCACCTCAAGGTCATCAGTGGGCAGAACCTGCCCAAGCCCAAGGGCTCAGGCGCCAAGGGGGAGGTGGTGGAGCCCTATGTCTGCGCCGAGATCCATGGCATCCCAGCTGACTGCGCCGAGCACCGCACCAAGACGGCCCTGCAGAGCGGGGACAACCCCGTCTTCGACGAGAGCCTGGAGTTCCAGATCAACCTGCCGGAGCTGGCCGTCCTGCGCTTTGTCGTGCTGGATGACGACTACATCGGAGACGAGTTCATTGCCCAGTACACCATCCCCTTCGAGTGCCTGCAGCCCGGCTACCGGCACGTCCCCCTCCAGTCCTTGGCTGGGGAGCCCCTGCCCCACGCCACCCTCTTTGTGCACGTGGCCATCACTGACCGCCGCGGTGGGGGCAAGGGGCACCGCCGGGGGCTGGCAGGGCGCCGGGGCCGCCGAGTGCGGGAATATACCTCCACCAAGGCCACTGGCATCAAGGCCATCGATGAGGTCTTTCGGACAGCCACCCAGCCACTGCGGGAGGCCACTGACCTGCGGGAGAACGTGCAGGTACGGACCCTGCAGAGGCGCTGGGGAACCTGGTTTCTGCAGGGGAGGACGGGGCTGGACCGTGAGCAGTGGGGAGCCCAGGCGTCCCCCCTCCCCCTGGGGGATGCGGGCGAGAAGCCTCGTCTGGAGCAGAGAGCCAGGGGAAATGGGATTGTACCCGGCAGGGGGGCTCTTGGGGGGCTCTTCCAGGCTGCGCCCCTGATGCCGGTCTCTGCCCGCAGAATGCGCTGGTCTCCTTCAAGGAGCTGTGTGGGCTGACGCCCGCCGCCAACATGAAGCAATGCATCCTGACAGTGGCCACGTGGCTGCTACACAGTGACAGCGCGCCCAGCGTCACCCTCAACTTGGCAGAGCAGTACCCCCCCATGGAAGCCCAGGGCCCCATCCCAGACCTGCTGCGCAAGGTCCTCACCGCCTACGAGACGGTAAGTGCTGTCCCGCCGGGGCTTGGCTCCTTGCGGGGATGCCCTGCAGGGCCGATGGCATCAGGACCACCAGGACCACCGCCCTGCGCAGGGTGGGGGTCCCCAAACGCACTGCACCGCTCCCGGTGCAGGGGGAGGCTGGTGGGGACTGTCAGGGGCTGCCCAGGGAGGAGTCTTGTCAAGGCACAGGCTCACCCAGCTTGGTACAAGCCCTGGGACCTCGCAGTCCCTGTCCCCCTGCCTGTGCCGCCTGCACCCTGTGCCAGGGCTGGCTGGCAGGGCATCCTGCGGTCCTGCCTGGCGGGAGAAATCCCATTAATAGCTGCAGCCGGAGCCGCTTCCTTCCTTTGTGTTGGAGGGGGACCTGGCTGCCGGCCAGGCGCTGGTCACACCGCACCTGGCTGCACGTGGTGGGGCGAGGAGGGCTAGACCCTGGCCACCGTGCTGGGGCGAGGGGCAGCCCCTGCCTCAGCCCCTTCTCCCCATCTGCTCTGCCGAGGGGGTGTGTGGGGCTGGGGGCTGCCCAGCTCCTCACGCCACCCCTCTTCCCAGATGATCCAGACCAGCCGGACGCTGATCGAGTCCGCCGATGGGGTGTACGGCAAGCTCATCCAGGCGCAGCAGGCAGGTGGGTCCTGGGTGGGCAGGCGCAGCCCTGGCACAGGTCTGGGCACATCCGTGGGGGGCCGGGCACAGGGGCGCCATGCCTTGGTGCTGGGCGGGGGGCACGTGTCTGGCAGGCTCCAGACCTGAGCACAGGCACAGCCCAGCGTGCCGGCATTTTTGGCCGTCACTTGCACACCTGCGGTGCGTGGCAAAGGACAAGAGGTGCATGTCTGCACCCCGGTGGGTGCGTGCCGGGGCTGGGGCTCAGCGGCAGAGCAGCCAGGGCTGGCCGGCCATGGGAGGGGGATTTCCAGCTGGGGTGACCCCAAACTCAGCTCTGTGGTTTTCCCATGTCCCGGCAGCACGGGTTGAGCTGCCCAGTGCCGGGTGCTGCCGGCGTGCTGGGATGCAGGGCTGCCTGTGCCAGGGCAGGGTGCTGGGCAGGTGGGCTGCAGGGGCTGTGTGGGAGGGAGGGGAGCGGAGGAGGCTGATGAGGAAGTGGGGAAGAGTCATTAGCTGCCAAACACCAGAATATAATTAGCACCAGAAATAACAGGCTGGGGCTGACGGTAGAAGTGGCAACTGAATGTTACGACTTCCAAGACACATGGATGAACCCACACAGGCAGGTGCTGCCGGCTGTCTGCCCCAGTCCTCCCCCCCATCCTGGGGACCCCCAGCCCCGCTCCAGGCACCCATGGCTGTGCAGCCCCTCGGCAGGCTGGGGCTGTGCGGGCACCCCAGCCAGCCCTGGGTGCACAGGGGGCTGCCAGGCTGGGGGCTCATGTGAGCTCCCTGCGGGGCTGGGAGGGCTGCCAGGAGCTGGAGGGGCTGGGGAGGAAGGATGGGGCCCCTCTGTGCCACGCGCGGCCGGTACCAGCCTCGCTGCCAGCAGCCCTGTTTGTTCCCTGCCTGCGCGGCAGCCCGGAAACCTCCCCGAGCTCTTGGCTTTCGGCTCTGCCGCTGCTGCCAGCTCTGGGGGGAGCGGTGCTGGGGAGGGGGCCGCAGGCTGTGGGGCTGGCGGCTGGGGCATGGGTGGGCTCTGCACCCTCCTGTGCCGCTCTGGCTATGGGAGCCCTGCTGCTGTGCTGGGGGGTGTCGGGCAGAGGGGCTCTGGGGGGTGCGGCCGCTGCTGCTGCCTCTGCCCAGCCTCTCGAGGCGGTGGCAGGCAGCGGTTTGGGGGCTGCCACCCACCCCCCCCTGCCCGCGGTGCTGCCTGTCCCTGCCTTCGCCCTGGCTGTGCCACGGACAAGCTGCTGTGGAGCCGGCCCGGGTTGTGCCCAGCTGGCGGGTGCTGCGGGGTCCAGGGGGGTGCTAGGTGCGGGGCTGGGGGCGTGCTGATTGACAGCGTGTGGGCGAGCAGGCTTGCGTGGGAGTCCTTGTGTGGGCCCGGAGCCGGTGCTGCGTCAGGAGGGGTAAATATAGCGCCCGCTCACGAGGACGTCACGCGCTGCACGGCACGGGGGCCTGCGCTCTGGCGGGGCTGTGGGGGGGGGGGGGGGTAGCGGCCCCACTCTGAGCCCCCCAGGTGAGCTGTGGGGTGCAAGAGCCGTGCCTCTGCCTGGGGTGGTCGCTGCCCTGCCGGACCCCACAGCTCTGGGACCTTCGGGACCCCACAACCACCTGGGGCTGGGGCCGAGTGTGGTGCTGGGGGCGCCCATTGTTCCCGGGGATGCTGGGGCAGTGGGGAGCCCACCCAGCCTGCACCCCCATGCCAGGCAAAGGGCATCCTTCTGGCTCAGTCCCCGTCCATGGTGGGCCGTGGCCGTCCCCGTGCTGGTGGCCCCGCAGCGGCTTAGTGACGGTCCTGTCGGCGCAGGCATGGACTTCCACAAGGAGCTGCACCGCATCGAGGCCAAGGAGGGGCTGCGGGGCCGCAAGCTGCAGAAGGCACTGGAGAGCTTCGCCTGGAACATCACCGTCCTGAAGGTGAGGGGCAAGGGCTGTGCGGCCCCCACTCTGCCACCCCCTCCCTGCCTCCTCAGGGGATGCTCCATGAGAGCTGGGCATGGCACAGGCCCCTTCAGGGGGGTCCTGGCACCCAGCGAGCCCCCCTCGGGAGGGGTGGCTGGCGGAGCAGCCCATGCTGTGCACATGGGTCCGGCCAGCCCACGTGGCGCGGCCGTGGGGAAGCCCCTGATGCCGTGTCCCCACACAGGGCCAGGCTGACCTCCTCAAGCACGCCAAGGCAGAGGCGCTGGACAACCTGTGGCAGATCCACAACGCGGGACAGTCGTGCGGCATCGGCAGGAACGGCTCGGCCTCACCGGAGCCCTCCCGCCTGCGCGCCCCGCTGGAGCCCATCCCTGAGACGGAAGGAGGTGGTGACACAGCATCCTGCTGACCCTGGCCTGGGGCTTGGGAGGCCCGGACTAAGCACCCCCCCGGCTGCAGGGGCCAGGACCAGGGACCCCCAGCCTGCTGACAGACGGGCAGCTGCCTGCCCGCAGGCTCGGTGTGCGGGGTGGGGTGCCTGTGGGGCTGGGTGCTGTGCTCTGCTGTGCCGAGGGGCTGCAGTGGGGTCCAAAGGGGAGGGTGGGGAGGCAGAGAGGAGGATGGGGAGGGGTGTTCCCACTCCTGCTTGCCCCCCTCTGAGCTCCCAGGCTTCATCCATCTCCTCCATCTGCTTCCAGAGCAAGCACCCTGCTGCAGGGATGGCAGGGATGCTGGCACCTCGGCTCCTGTGTGCATGTACCCGCAGCCTGCTGTGCCAGACGCCTGTCCCTGGCCAGCGCTGCAGGTTTTGCCCTTGCCAGCCCCAGGGAAAACCTGCCTGATGGGAAGGGTTCTGACTGGTCCTCATCCCCTCTTCACGGGGCAGCGGGTTCCTTCCCCTCCCTGGGGACCTCACTGCGCAGAGGGGCTGGGAGGATGTGGGGTACAGGGGGCCGGGGGCTCACTGCAGACTGGCCTGCGCAGCAGATGTGGCTTTTGGCATCAGGGAAACATTGGGGCTCCCCTCTCAGGGTGAGGGGGTCCCGGTGCAAGCCGTGGGTGGGGGGCGGTCTGGGGGTCGGACCGTGGCTGTGGAGCATTATAAAGAGTGCGAGACCCACCCTGGTGCCCTGCTGCTCCCTCCACGTGCCAAGGCGGGATGAGGTCATCAAAAGGGATGGAGGGTGGCACTGGATCCAGGATGCCTGGCAGCACCATCCCTCTCCCCGCACCAGCCGAGCGCAGGGTGACGGCTCCCCATGTCAAGGATCCATGCGGCTGCCCGGCACCCCTTTGTTCAGGGAGGTAATTAGCCTAATGGGGCCACGAGGAGCGGACGGGAGCAGGCCAGTGCCTCCCCAGCACTGACCTTCAGCCCCTTTGTGCCGGCCCGGCCATGGGACCCGCGGGCAATTACGGCCTCATTAGTGCCACGCTGCCTGGCCACTGTGCCCAGCCGGCGAGCACCCGCACAATGAGGAGCTGCAAATGAGGGGAAAGGCCTGGCCGGTCTCCGAGCTACCGGCCACCGCATGCCCGCGTCTCCCAGAGACCGGCTGCTCCCGCCTGGCCCTGGCGGTATTTTTGGCAGCACTATTGTGCCGGGCCCTATAAAGTGGCGGCTGCAGCGGGCGGCGCAGGGCTGCCCGGCGGGACATGCCCCGGTGCCGCTCGGCCGCCTGAAGATCCCAGGAAGGATGGAGGTGCCCAACACCAAGGTGGGGCCAGCAGGGCAGCGATGCGGGGGGGTCCGAATGGGGGTCTGGGGGTGCGGGAGGGTCTAGCTGGTTCCTCAGGAAGCCCTGAGCGCCCAGCTCCTCCCCAGGGCTCCCTGACCGTGGCCAGCAGCCGATCGGGGTGGAGGCTCAGCACCGTGTGGGCTCCTCAGGATGGAGCTGGGCGTGCGGTGCCTGTGGTGTGGAATGTGGGTGCTTGTGCCTTGTCCCGTGGCGCTCAGCAGCAAGGGGAGGGTGTTTGCCACGACTGCCTTGTGCCAGAGCAGGGCAGGCGTGCTGATGAGGGCACCTGCAGCTGGCTGCTGGTCAGAGCATGGGTGGGGGCTGTGGTTTCTGGGGCTGGGGGGGCTGTGGGGAGCAGCACTCTCAGCTCCCCTCAGGGATGTGGTGCTGGCTGTGCCCCACGGTGCCGAAGGGTGATGCTCTGGGTGCACCCCGGGTGTGGGGTCCCCGAGGCAGTGGGGATGAGCAGCGTGGCAGCAACCCAGGCAGATGGGAGCTGAGACACCGGCAGGACTGGGGGGCAGTTCTGGGGCTGTGCAGCCCCCCACCTCTGGCACTGCTGGCTGCACCGCACTAACGCTGCCCATTGCTCCGGCAGCTCCAGCGAGCTGCCTGCCTCTTGCTCCTGCTCCTGCTCTGCTCCCTGGCTGCTGCCCGGCAGAGTCTGCCGGAGTGCTGCCGGCAGAAGACCTGCTCCTGCCGCATCTATGACCTCCTGTACGGCATGGGCAACCACGCCGCCGGCATCCTCACGCTGGGCAAGAGGAAGAGCATCCCCCCGGCCTTCCAGAGCCGGCTCTACCGCCTGCTGCACGGCTCCGGCAACCACGCTGCGGGCATCCTCACCATGGGCAAGCGTGGGGAGCACCCTGGCATGGCGTGCCACAATGCATCGGGCTGCCCCATAGGCACGGACGCCCAGCCGATGCTGGTGCTGCAGGGCGCCGATGCCAGCCCTGCCAGCCCCAGGGAATGCCAGGAACACTCAGGGAAGGACCTGACCAAGAGCCAGGCCCCAGGAGCGGCAAACAGCTTTAACTGAGAGGGGTGTGGGCAGTGGCAGAAGAGAGGGGATCTGTGGCGGGACGGACCCCTGGGACACACGCCTGGAGCTGGGTGTAAATAGCACTTTTACGTACCTCCTCCTGGCCCTGGCCGAGCCTGCTCAGGGCGCCGCAGGCACCGCTGGGCTTTTACAATAAATGGTAGCCCGATGTGACCCGGCTCTGCTTCTCTCTGGGGTGGCGCCGGGGGGGCTGCTGCTTTGTTCCTCTGCGGTGTCTGGCCATGGGCTCGTCCGTGGTGCCTGCGCTGGGGCACCCGCGGGCCCAGCTGGGTGGATGCCGGGGCAGAACTGGGGTGAACCGAGCCTCGAGCTGGCTGCCCAGGAGTGGGGGGTGTTTGTGAAGCCCCCATAAAGGGCTTGGAGCATCCCCCGGGATGCCACAGCAGCAGGAAGCCTCTGGTGACCTTCTCGTGGCCACAAGTCCCTGATCCCCATCCCCACCACCCTGTCCCCACGCAGGACTCCTGCTGGGTCCTGTCACCCCTGGGTGCCCCTCTGGGGGTCCCATGGGCCACGGCCTCGCCCTGCAGCCCCCCGGCTGAGCCCCAAGCGGTGGGGCTGGGGCTGATGTCCCACAGCAGGTACCCCCGTACCCACCGGGACCTGCCCCTTCCGCAGCCTCCATGGGACCGAGCTGGTCCTGGTGCCGGGCAGATTCCGGTGCAGTAGGTCGCGGCACCGAGTGGGTCCCGGTGCCAAGCACATCCCAGTGCCGAGCAGATCCCGGTGCAGTGGGTCCCGGTGCCAAGCACATCCCGGTGCCGGGAAGATCCCGGTGCTGAGCAGGTCCCGGTGCCGAGCAGGTCCCGATTCTACCGACCCGTTGTCCCCCGGGCCCCAGCGCCCTGCCCCCGGGCGGGTGCCGGTGCCCGCCGGTGCCGAGGCCCCTCCCGGTGCCGGCGGCGCGCAGGGCCCGGGGCGGGGCGGGGCGGGGGCGGGGCGGGAGCCCCGGGCGGGCCGGGCCGGGCCGAGCCGAGCCGGGATCAGCCCGCGGCGCCGGGGCCGCACCTGCGGAGGGGCCCGGGGCGGCGGCGGAGCCCAGCCCCCGGCCGCAGCCCCGCGGCGGCGCCCCGGCGGGACCATGCCGGTGATGAAGGGGCTGCTGGCGCCGCAGAACACCTTCCTGGACACCATCGCCACCCGCTTCGATGGCACACGTAGGGCCGGGACCGGGTGGCGGGGAGCGGGGAGCGGCCGCGCTGGGCACGGGGGGGTCTGGGCAGGGGGAGGCGCTGCCTCCCGGCGAGTGGCGGGGGGAACCGGGGCTCGGCCCGGCCCCCAGCCCCGCGGCTCGGCACGACGTGAGGGTCCACGCGCTCTGCACTGTCCCGGGGACCCCCCTCCCCCGTGTCCGTGTCAGGGCTCGGTGCTCGGGACCCCATGACCGGACTCTGTGCTCCGGGATCCCCCGTGTCCGTGTCCGGGTTCGGTGCTCCGGGATCCCCCGAGTTCGATGCTCCGGGATCCCCCCGCGTCCGGGCTCGGTGCTCCGGGCTCCCCGTGTCCGGGCTCGGTGCTCCGGGACGCCCCGTGTCCTGTCCGGGCTCGGTGCCCCGGGCCCCCCGTGTCCTGTCCGGGCTCGGTGCCCCGGGCCCCCCGGGCCCCGGGCAGCCCCCGCGCTGCTGTCCCCGCGGCCGGGGCCGCGCTCAGCACCAGGGACAGAGCCCGGGCGCGGCGGGAGGGGCCGGGCGGGGAGGCCCGGGGGGCGCGGGGGGGAACCGGGGGGCGCGGGGGGGACCCGGGGAGAAGCCGGCCGGGCTCACCCCGCTCCGGGAGCCCCCAGGGGCCCGTCCCCGCCCCGTCCCCTGCCCGAGCCGTGGCCAGTCCCGGGCAGGGACACACGTGCGGGTTGTGCCTGCCCCCGCGGGGCTCGGGGTGCTGCCCCAGGGAGCCCTCGGAGCTGTGGGGCAGCCGTGGGGCACAGCCTGTGCCTGTCACCTCTGTGTCACACAGCCCTGCGGCCACGGACGTGGCGGGGCCCGTGGGGAGCCCCGGTGCTGCACAGGCCAGCCCCGAGCCCCAGTTAGCAAAGTGCCCGCTTGCTTGGGGTTACATCCCGGGAAAAGGTGGATCCCAGTAACGGTGTGTTTGGGCAGGGGCAGGCAGTGGGGCCTGTGTTGTCCCAGCACCATCCATTTTGGGGTCATTTCCCACAGCTGGAGGTGTTGCTGGTGTGTCCCCAGGAGCTGGGGTCTCCTCCATGTCCATGTCCATGTCTATGTGCTGGGGCCAGGGTGGATTAAAGCCCCAGCACACTGGGATCATGTTGGGCTGCCACAAGCCAGCTGCTGGCACTGCTGGCACCATGCAGCCACCCAGGGACAGGCTGTGTTCAGGGTTGATCCCAGGTTTCCCCCAAATCACCTGGAGCAGGGTCTCCCCAGCCAGCCGCCCGCAGGGCTGGACATCTCCCAACTTGCTGGGAGGAACTGGCATGAAGATGGCACTGAGAACCTGCAGCCGCCTCCCACAGCACCATCAGGGCACCGGGAGCACCCCTGGGGCATGTGTTGGGGGGGATGCTGGGCTGGCTCCTGGCCTGGTGTGATGTGGAGCATCCCAGATGACACAGGGTGTCGTCATTTGCCCATCGGAACTCTCAGTTGGGATGTTACCTGTGAGACTGCAATGTGTAACGAGGCCACCAGCACCCTGAGCCTTCCCCAGCCCAGACCCAGCTGCGCCCAGAGGTGCCAGGGCAGAGCTGCATGTGCCTCGAGCTGGTGATCCTTTGACAGTCGCTCCCCAGGGCTGGATCTGGCTCTCTGAGGAGAAGGGTCCCCAGGGGAGCTGCCTGCCACACCCTGACACAAAGTCCTGGGAATTTGCCCGGGGGGGGACAGGATTTGCCCCACAGCACCCTGGCAGCATCCTGCCTTGGCTGGGCCAACCTGCCTTCCAGGCACTTTTAAACAGTGTCAGGCTTTGTGGGTTTGCTGTGTCTCTTATCGGCTTTATCTGCCATGGAGAGGGGCTTTAGCTGAAGTGATACACCGTGTGAGTTAACCCTGCTTCTCCCAGGCAGCCACTGCCCACTGGGCCCGAGGCTGTGTGTCCAGACAAGCTGGCTACCACAGCAGGGGACTGCCGAGCCCCCCCAGGGCTGCGTCCCCCTGCTCAGCAGAGCTGCTCCCAAATGCAAGCCCTTTTTTCTTTTCTAATAACACATCCTGGACAACACTGTAATCCTGGCTCCCCAGAGCCAAAATCTGGCCTTAGTCACAGCTTCAAGCTATTTTTGATTCTCCAAGCTAATCCTGGGCTGAGCTGTGCTGTGGTGGCCCCGCTGCACCCCCATCGCGCTAGGGCTGCCTGTGGCTGCCATCCCCTCCTTCCTGCAACCTCCTCTGCCCTTGCCCTGCCCTGGCACGGCTCTGCTGTCGGTGCCCGGGTGCTGTAATCTGCTGCGGGCTCCCCTCCTTTGCTGTGAGAAGGAGCAGGACACATCTGCTGCTCCTGGTGCCTGGGCTGGGGGGGTGCAGGGGTGCTGGGAACCCCCGGGCTGGAGACCGTGTCAGAGCTGGGGGTACCCCAGTCTGCCCTTGCCGGGTGCAAATACAGCCCATGCTGGCCACGCATCCCAGCTCCTTGGCATCCTTTTAGCACGAGGCCATCTGTCCCGCTGGCGCAGAGCCTGCAGCAAGGAGCTGCTGCGGCCCCGGGGGCAGAGCCCCTGCCTGGCCCACAGCTGGGGGGGCTGTGGGGTGAAAGAGGCTGCTCTGCAGCTGGGCAGAGCAGGGGGCTGCCAAGGGCTTTCCTCTGCCTGGTGCCACCTCTCTGCCGGGGCAGGCGTGGTGCTGGGGAGGCTCCATGGTGCTGTGACAGACCAAGGACACTGCATTTCCCCTTCACCTCCGGCTTGTGCCAGCTCAGCACAGGCCCTCGACTCACCCCAGGCTTGTGGCTTTTCTCCCACCCTCTCAACGGGTGTCCCCGCGGTGCTGTGCCTGGGGATGGAGGTCCCAGCACCGCAGCCCAGCACCTCTGGGCTGGCAGCACCCAGCTGGGTTTGCCACTGCTCCTGCTAAGCTGCCTGAGCCCCGGCGGGAGGTGGGAGCGGCAGATGGTGAGGGGGAGGCATGAATCGCCTCGCTCGGAATCGCGTCTCTGGCGATGGGAGCTGGATCTGGGCTCCTTCCCCTTCCAGTGCATGGGGATGGGGTTCTGCCTGGATCAGGGCCTCAGGATCAGGCAGGGGATGAATGAGCTCTGGGAGCAGCTGGGGACAGCCCACAGCTGGATGGAGACCTGCCTTTTCTTCCCAGTGGGACCCGTGGGGGGCTGGGAGGGCTGGGCTCCCCTTCACACACCCCCAGGGTGGCCCGGAGCCCTCAGGGGTGGCTGTGTCTCCTTTCAGACAGCAACTTCATCCTGGCCAACGCGCAGGTCCGCCGCGGCTTCCCCATCGTCTACTGTTCCGACGGTTTCTGCGACCTCACTGGCTTCGCCCGCACCGAGGTCATGCAGAAGAACTGCAGCTGCCGCTTCCTCTACGGGGCCGAGACCAGCGAGCCCGTCCTGCAGCGCATCGAGAAGGTGCTGGACGGCAGGCAGGAGTACCAGACCGAGGTCTGCTTCTACAAGAAGGGTGGTGAGTGGTGCATGGGGCTGGGTCCTTGCCCACAGCTCCGGCTGGGACTCGGCCCCGTGCTGGCTCCGGGGTGAAGCTGCCAAGCAGCAGGGGGGCTGTCCTGCCTTCACCACCCCTCTCCTCCACCCAGGAACTGCCTTCTGGTGCCTGCTGGACATCATGCCCATCAAGAACGAGAAGGGGGAGGTGGTGCTCTTCCTCTTCTCCTTCAAAGACATCACAGAGAGCCGGGGCAGGAGCCACCCGAGTGATAAGAAGGAGGGTGAGCCACAGCTGTGGGATGGGGAGGGGATTTGGGGAGCAGTGTGCACAGTGGACATGTGGCAAAGGGGCTCCCGTTTCCCTGCGGGGTTCTGCCCGCCTCTGTGCACCTGTGCAAGGAGGGCTCCCTGCAGCAGCCCTTGCACCGTTGCACCAGCAGCAGCACAGTGCTCCCGCTAACCCAGCGTGTCTTGTCTGCCGCAGAGAAGCAGAAGAGCAAGAGGCCCGGGAGCTCACATCTACGGGCAGCACGGAGGCAGGGCCAGACGGTGCTGCACCGGCTCAGCAGCCAGTTTGCCCGGAGGGACCGTGGCGAGATGAAAATCAACCGTGTAAGGACCTGGGGGAGCCCTCAGCTTTGCCCAGTGCCTCCCGGGCTGGGGCTGCGGGTAGGCTGGCAGTGCTGCAGCTCCCCCGGGACCAGCCCCGCAGCCAAGACTGCGGGATGCTGTTCCCATGCACGCACCTCACTGGCCTCCCCAGGCACTGAAATGCCCTCCATCCCCAGCAGCTTGCACCGTGGTCCAGGTTGTAAATATGGTTCGTTGGCAGCGGGAGAGAGAACAGCAGGTTGCCCGGAGCTTGCCGTGGGGAGAACAGATCTGGCAGCTCTTGCAGGGCTGTGTCTCTCCTCACACATTAGCTGTCAGGAAAACCCAGCCGCTTGCTTGCAGCACAGCTGTGCCAGCCCTGGGGAGCACCGTTACCAGGCTGCAGCAGCCATGAGCACTGGGGCTCCCAGCCACAGCAGGGACCCGTGTGTTGTTTCTGTGCCAGCCCATTCGCGTGGCTGCAGTGCCCCAGCGCAGGGTCCCCAGGCATGGCCACAGCGATGGGCATCACCTACAGACGTGGGGCCAGGGTGGGGGTCTGTCACCAGCAGAGACAGCCGGGGGTCCGTGCTGGAAAACAGGCAAAGGGTTTGCGTGTGCCAGTCTTGAACTTTGGGGGATTGTGTGGGATAGACCTGGCTCTCCCCTTACCCAGGTTGGGCTCTTGCTGCCCCCCAGTAGTGCCGCGTCCCTGCAGGGGGGGATGGCTCTGCCCCAGGGCGCGAATTGGCACCTGAGATGGTTCTGGGCCGCAGCTGGCAGCAGCAGCAGTGGATTACTGTTAATAGCATTAGCATAGCGTTAATTCATGTGCCGTAAGCAGGCATTCTGTGCCCATCTCTGAGGGTGACCTCAGTGCAGCCTGTTGGAAAAGGGCATCCATCACCATGGTATCAGGGAGTGTCAGCCAGGCTAGCAGGACTCAGGAGAAGGGGGGGCTGTGGTGGCCTCCCACCCTCGCGTGGGACAGCCCCTGCACGGTGTGCCACCCTGTTGCTTGCTCCCCCAGAATGTGTTTGAGAACAAGACATCCATCCCTGAGTACAAAGTGGCCTCAGTGCAAAAGTCCCGCTTCATCCTGCTCCACTACAGCATCTTCAAGGCCCTCTGGGACTGGCTGATCCTCCTGGCCACCTTCTATGTGGCCATCACTGTCCCCTACAACGTCTGCTTCACGAGCATGGAGGACAGCCTGTCAGCTGCCCGCAGCACCATCGTCAGCGACATCGCTGTGGAGATGCTCTTCATCCTGGGTAGGTCCGTGCCTGGAGCCAAACACCCATCTGGGATGGGGACATGGCTGGGCAGGGCAGGGATGCGGCCAGAGAAGAGGACCTGAGGGGTGGCGGAGAGCGAAGCTGGTGCTGCTTTGCCCCTGCTGCTGGTGCTGAGCACCCCAGGAGTGGACCTGGGTTGTCCGCAGACCCCAGCCCAGTTCTCCCAGCCATGGCGGGGGTGGTGAGGGCTGGTCCTGCTCTCCCCGGGGCAGACATCATCCTGAATTTCCGGACGACATATGTGAGCCAGTCGGGCCAGGTGGTGTACGACCCCCGCTCCATCTGCATCCATTACGTGGCCACCTGGTTCTTCGTGGATCTGATTGCTGCTCTGCCCTTCGATCTGCTCTACATCTTCAACGTGACCGTGGTGAGTGCCGCTTGCGCCGTGGGCAGGGGCAGCAGAGGGGGGGGAGGTGGCCCTTTCCCAGGGATCCGCTCCTCGCACGCCTGTCTGGGAGCAGCGCAGGCAGCGAGGGGAAGCAGCAATGGCAGCTACAGCAGGAAGCCTCCCACGCACCTTAATTTAACCAGAGGCTGCCACAAACGACAGTAACTGCCAAGACACCCCTCCCTCCAGGAGCTGCAGGCAGACGCCCGCCCTGCACCCAGCACCCCTGTGCTCTGTCTGGGGAACAGGGCAGCTCTGTGTCTGCGTGCAAACACCTTGTGCGCACACACCCCGTCGCAGCGAGGGGCACTTGCACGTGTCCTGCTCTGCAGGGGGTGAGCATGCACACGAGGCACACGCCAGTGATGAAGGCAGGTCCCAGCCTGCACCTCACTGGGGTCCCAAGGGGTCCCGCAGCGCCGCGGGTGCAATGGGCTGCGCAAGTGCACTGCTGGCATCAGCCCCTTCCCATCCTCTGCCAGTTGGGGCAGGGAGGAGAGGAGGGAGGCAAGCGCAGAGGCTGTAATTACGCTTATTGGAGGCAGAGCAGCGTGTGGGGAGGACAAGGGCACTTGGGGCTGGAAGTGCCCCCCTGAGCCAAACTCAGCTCCACTCACACCCTGGCGGTGTTGCCCAGCAGGACAACAACGGCGACCAAGGCAGGGGCATGTTCCTGGGGCTGTGGCCGCATGGGCCATCACTGCCTCTGCCGAGGCTGGGCATGCCAGGGGCGCACACTGTGGCTGGCTGGCTGGGCAGCCCTGGCAGGGACCCTCTGGGCAGTGGGGAGCTGAGCCACCCAGGACTGGCTCCATCCTGACCCACCTTGGTGGGGTCTGACCCCGGCATCTGCTCTGGCACAGCCCCTGCCCCATGCCCCTGCCCAGCCCATGGCCCTGGGCTCCTGTGAGGTGTGAGGTGCTGGCAGTGGGAGAAGGATGATGTGGGAGCTTTGTGGGAGGTGGGAGGCCCTGGGGCGCTCAGCATCGCTGCGCATCCAAAGCCACCTGCCCCGGGCATCTCTGGCTCCCTTTGTCCAGGATCTCTGTGGGCAAGGCACAGCATCTTGCTGAGCCCTCTCCTCACAAGCAGATCAGATCAGCTCTCTGCCAGCACAGCTTCACCAAATGCAGCCTCTGATAGCAAAGCCACTGCTGCCTGCCCCCCCTCCCACCCCCCTGCCCCTCCCCAGCGCCCCACATCTCTCCCAAGCTGTGACCCCAGCTGAAGGCTGCCTGGGGGCCAGCTCTTCCCAGCTGCCCCCATAGCCCACGACCTTTGTGGTGGATGGGTGATGGTGGTGGTGAAGGCTCCCTGCCCCGGGGGGAGCTGGGGGGGGATCCTTGCTTGCCCCTGACTGCCGCTCCGCTGGGTTCACCCGCCTGCCCCGCTCCCCAGACCTCTCTGGTTCACCTGCTGAAGACAGTGCGGCTGCTGCGGCTGCTGCGGCTGCTGCAGAAGCTGGACCGCTACTCGCAGTACAGCGCCATGGTGCTCACCCTGCTCATGTCCATGTTCGCGCTGCTGGCCCACTGGATGGCATGCATCTGGTACGTCATCGGCCGCAAGGAGATGGAGAGCAACGACCCCCAGACCTGGGACATCGGTGAGTGGGGCTGCCTGCATGTGGGGGCTGCGTGGGGTGGGGGCATGCTGGGGACACCCGGCCTCCCCCGTGCTGCAGCATGCCGCTGGCGGGAGGGAGCAAGCAGAGGGCAGTCCCGTGGGGTGGGCAGCAGCGGGGGCTACAGCCCCTCTGGCTGGGGCAGGGACCCTCGGTGAGCGCTAACCCCTGGCTGTGCTTGGCAGGCTGGCTGCACGAGCTGGGCAAGAGGCTGGAGGCTCCCTACATCAACAACTCAGTGGGGGGCCCCTCCATCCGCAGCGCCTACATCGCCTCCCTCTACTTCACCCTCAGCAGCCTGACCAGCGTGGGCTTCGGCAACGTCTGCGCCAACACCGACGCTGAGAAGATCTTCTCCATCTGCACCATGCTCATTGGGGGTGAGGCAGGGAGCGGGGCAGGGCTTGGGGGGCTTCGTCTCCAGCTGCAGGAGCAGCGGGTGCGGCAGGTACCCAGGCAGGTTGCTGGGGGGAGGCGATGAACAGCTGTGGGACAGCCCTGGGGCTGGGGTTAGGGGAGAAGCCCCCCATGCTGCACGCCTCAGCCCCGCGTTGCTGGTGGGGGCAGAGCCCAGACCCTGCCTGGGTGCCCCTACGCTCCAGACGGCCCCATGGTGGGCCTGACGCTGCCCTCCCGGCCCCCAGCGCTGATGCACGCCGTCGTCTTCGGCAACGTCACCGCCATCATCCAGCGCATGTACTCCCGCCGCTCACTCTACCACACCCGCATGAAGGACCTCAAGGACTTCATCCGCGTCCACCGCCTGCCCCAGCAGCTCAAGCAGAGGATGCTAGAGTACTTCCAGACCACCTGGTCGGTGAACAATGGCATCGATGCTAACGAGGTAGGAGGTGTTGGCTGGGCCGGGCCAGCCCCCCTCCACCCCCCAATGCTGCACCCAGCCTGGGGGTGACGGGGCTGGCAGGGCCAGCTATGAGAGCGCAAGCGTGTGCGTGTACGTGTGTGCAATTGTGTGTGTGTGCAGATGTGCACATGTGCGTGCTGTGTTGCTGGAGGGACCAGAGCTGCGTGCCAGGTCTGGGGCAGATTCCTGCCAGCATGGGCAGCGGGACGTGGAGCAGAGGCAGCCCACCACGACAGCCACAGCTGTCCCACGTTTGCCAGCTGGGACTGCTGGGCTCTGCGAGATGCTCCGCTCCAGAGGGGGATCTGTCCCCTGGGGCTGTCGGACTGTGGGGGAGGCTGCTCCCCGCCACCCGCACCCCAGCACCCCGGCCCCACTCTCCCCAGCTGCTGCATGACTTCCCTGACGAGCTGCGCGCGGACGTGGCCATGCACCTCAACAAGGACATCCTGCAGCTGCCCATCTTCGAGACGGCCAGCCGGGGCTGCCTCCGCTCCCTCTCGCTCCATATCAAGACGTCGTTCTGCGCCCCGGGGGAGTACCTGCTGCGCCAGGGCGATGCGCTGCAGGCCAACTACTTTGTCTGCTCCGGCTCCCTCGAGGTGCTGAAGGACAACGTGGTCCTGGCCATCCTGGGTGAGGGCAGGTGGCGTGGGCTCTCCCCCAGCCCCTTCTGCTGCCCGGCTGGGTGAGGGGCCCCAGGCTGGTGCTGCTAGCCCACCCCGGTCCCCTCCTGCAGGCAAAGGGGATTTGATCGGAGCCGACCTGTGCAGCACGGACCGGGTGATCAAGACCAACGCGGACGTGAAGGCGCTGACCTACTGCGACCTGCAGTACATCGGGCTGCGGGGGCTCTGCGAGGTGCTGCAGCTCTACCCCGAGTACGCCAGCAAGTTCACGGTGGACATCCACCAGGACCTGACCTTCAACCTGCGGGAGGGCAGCGAGATGGAGGTGGGTGCGTGTCCTCCCTCACAGACCCCTTCCCGTCCTTGCGGCCCCAGAGACCAGGGCAGGGCTGGGGCTCTGCACGGCCACGGGAGGGGAGTTTGCTCCCTGCTCCCAGTCCCCAGGCTCCGAGGCTGGGGCAGGGGCTGTGGCTGTGCCACCATATCCGTGCAGGTATGTCCCATCCTGGCTCCTCTCGGCTTTGCACAACCCAGGCAACTGGAAGCAAGAGCATTTGCAATGCAGGAGGCTGAGGCGGATGGAAGGCTTGGAAATGGGGGGTAGAGGGGACTGGGGGCTCACTGTGGGACAGGCAGCTGGGGCACAGCCCCCCCGCCCCGTGCACAGGAGGCAGCGCTGGGGACTGCCAGGTTTAGTCACGCTGCTGACTCTGGCAGCTGGGGGGATGTTCTGGTGCAGAAATAGCTCTGCAGTGCTTTCCTCCCCCGTCTCTGCTGCTGGTTCTGCACTGGCACCAAGTGGCTGGGGGCTCCTCCAGAGCATCACTCCCCAGTACCCACCGCCCCAGGCCCTGTAGAGGTGGAGTAGGAGGTCGCCCTCTAGATCCCAGCTAGCCCTACCAAAACCCAACGTGTCCATCGCCCAGGAGAGGTATAAATAAACTGAGGGTGAGGATGCCAACAGAGCTTACTCGGTCCTGCAGAAGCCCTGAGCACCCTCCCTGGCTGGTGGCATGCTCCCGGGGGAGCTGATGCTCTGATGGCCGAGCCAGGGCTGGGATTTAGGGTGCAGCCTCGGCTCCAGCTCGGGACACGCAGGCCAAGGTTGGGCAGTTCATGAGTGATGATGGCAGCAGAGGAAGGAGAGTGGGCAAGGGGCTGCAGATGCTGGTGCTGGGGCTGATACATGGGCCCAGGGGAGGTTTGGCCGTCCAGAGGGGCACTGGGAGGCTGGGTGGGCTCTGGGCTGAGGTGGGGAGTGGGTGGGTGCGTGCCCAGCACTGTGTCTGCCTGTGGCCAGTCCCCACCGAGCCATGTGGGGTCCTGGGTGCCGCTGAGCCAGTGCCATCTGCTCTCCCCGCAGGGGCTCTGCCGCTACTCCCGGTCCCCACGGCTGTCGCAGGCACAGCAGGTTTGTGCCGCGCTGGGGGTGGGCAAAGGGGAGGATGGGGCAGTGGTGGCTGTGCCCAGCTGTGGCACCTACACAGGGACCAGCCCTGAGATCCTGCCTGCACCCACCCGCAGCCTCATCCGGAGAGCGGTGCTGCCCCGGAGAAGCCCCTTCCCTCCATCCTGGAAGACGAGGAGGAGCCTGACGAGGTCTTCCAGCAGTCACCGGCCACCATCACCAGCCGCAAGCTGCTGCTGCCCCAGCTGAACAGCCCGGCTCGGCACGGCTCCCTGAGCAGCCTCCTGGGTGATGAGCTGTGCCAGATCTCAGCCCTGCGACGCAACTGCCGCTCCCCGGCCCGCTGCAGCCGGGGCCGCAGCCCCTCTCCGCGGTGCCGGAGGGACACCCGGCTCCCGGAGCGGGATGGTGGTGCTGGCAGGAGGCCGGCCAAGCTCCTCATCCCCTCCCTGCACACCTACGGTTCCCCGGACCTCAGCCCCAGGTAAGGCTGGGACATACCGGTGGCTCGTCCTGCTGGTGTGGGTTTGTGCAGGCCGGGCTATGTGAGGTCCCCGGAGGCCACTGGGCATGGTGGCAGAGGGGCGAGGAGGTGACGAGGGCCAGCCCTCACCCCCTCCCCGCCCTAGAGTTGTGGATGGGATTGAAGACAACGGGGGGCTATCAGAGCCACAAGCCTTCTGCTTCAACGTGGACCCCCCGCTGCAGAGCGCGGCGAGGGACTCCCCCACGTCAGGTACCTCCAGCAGCTGCAGGGCCAGGGCCAGGCCAGGGGGGCTGGCCGCGACACTGGGGGGCTCAGGGGGCCGTCCACCACTGGCCATGTCTTCCCTGGCAGGGACTGATGCTGGTGGCCCAGCCCTGGCGATGGAAGCAGAGGAGATAAAGCAGAACATCAGCAGGCTCAACCAGGAGGTGCGGCGGGGGCTGGGGGCACATCCCAAGAGCCCCGGGAACGTGGGTGGGGGGCTGGGCGGGGGGCAGCGGCCGGTGCTCACTCACTGCTCTCCCTCCCCTTCCAGATCAACCACCTCAACCAGGAGGTTTCCCACCTCAGCCGGGAGCTGCAGTGCATGATGGAGCTGCTCCAGGGTCGTCTGGGGACTCTGCAGCCCCCCACCTGCCCCTACCGCCTGCCCCCCACCGCCTCCCCGCCCCCCCGGCCCTCCCCACCCTCTGCCCCGGTGCCCCCCTCGCCCCCACCCGTGCCCCCCAGCTCCCGCAGCTCCCCCTCTACCAGCCCGCGGGTCAAACGCTGCCCCGTCCGCAGCCGCTCGGCCCACGCCGCCGCCGGCTCCCCCATGCACCCCTGGGTGGGCACTGAGGGGCCATGCCCACCGCGGGGGGACCCCCCCCAGCCCCGACCCCCGCAAGGCCTTGGCCTCGCAGCCCCTCTCGCTGCCGCCCCGCTCTGCCCGCTCCTTCCCCGGCTGCTCGGCCGGGGGTCGGCCCCGCGCCCACCCGCAGCCCCGCTCCAGCTCCGCCAGCTCCCACTGACCCCACGGGCACCGGGGTGGCGGTCAGGCCCCTCGCCCCCGGGGACCCTCACCCTGGGGGCCCCTCACCCTTGGGACCCCGGCCCGCCGCCCTGCTGTGCCCGTGACACGCCAGCTCACCAGGTCCCACCCCGGCAGCCCCAGCCCCCCGGGGGGCAGCCACCGGGAGCGGGGCAGCAGCGGGGGGGTCCCCTGCACCCACCACCCCGCTCCCGCAGGACCCCCACCCCGGGGGCAGCACTCGCCCCGGCCCGACACCAGCAGGGATTTTGATACGATTTTATACTCTTTGCCCACGGGGGCTTTTTTAAAACCAGGCCAGGCCCGACAGACCCCCGGGACCCCCCCCGGCGCCATGCCCAGGGCCGTGGGGCTGGGGCTGGGCAGCACTGCCTCCCGGGGGCGGGAGGGGCTGGCGGTGGGGTCTGTGCTCGGGGCCGGTTCGGAGGGTCCGGGGGGTGTCTCTGGGGGGTGCCCCGGGGGGGACACGGTGGCTCCCGCTCGGCTGGGCGGCTCCCGGGCCTCCGGCGGCTGCGGTTTGTGCGGTGACGGCCGGCCCAGCCCCGCCCCTCCCGCCCCAACGGGAAATAAAGGCTCTATTTTTCCAACGCCGGCTCCGGCTGAGTCTGTCCCCGCCGCCGCCCCCGGCGCCCTCCCGCCGCCGCCCCCGGGACCCCCGTGCCCGGGCCCCGCCGGGGGCGGCGGGACTGCAGCTCCCAACGGCCCCCGCGGCAGGCGCGCCTCACGTGAGGCCGTGCGTCGGCGAGGGGACGTGGCTCCAGCGGGGCGGGGCCCGTCTGATTGGCAGGTGCCGCTGCCTGTGGCCGGCGGGCTGGGAGCGGAAGGGGTGGGCGGATCCGGAAGCGGAACGGGTAAAGGCGGAAGTAAGGGCCGGGGCCTGCGAGACTCACCTGCGGTGGGGGGAGCGGCGCTCCAGGCGGTGAGTGGGGCCGGCGGGGTGGTTCATCCCACATCTCTGCGGTGGGGCCTGGCGCGGCTCGGTGCCGAGCCCTGCTCCGGGTGGGGCCTGGCCTGCGGACCCAGCTGCCTCCGGGGCCGTGTGCCGCAGAGCCGGCTCCCCGGGAGCCTGGCCGGCTGGGGCAGGCGGCCGCGGGGGCCCCGCGGTGGGAGCGGCTTGGGGGCGCCGCTGTACCGGGTGGGGCGAGGCTGCCGCGCCCCGGCTGCGCCGTGAGGTTGCGTGAGCCGGGCTCTGGAGCGAGCTGGTGCTGCCGTCAGCGGGACGGGGGACTCCGGCCTCCGTGGCTGCCCGAAATAACGCCCCCTCGCCGGGTCCTGGGCGAGCCGGACCCGCCGGGTGTCCTGGCGAGGCGGGGGAGCGGCGCTGCCGCCGTGCACCGGCGGTCCGGCCAGGCGGAGCGTGGCACTGACTTCACAGGGAGCCGTACCCGGGGAAGGGAGCCCGCGGCGGAGGTGACGGTCTCTAACTCGAGGGGAGCGCCGTGCCTGCCCGGTGAGGGCTCAGCCCTGCACCCCTCCGGGCTGCTGCTCCCCGTACGTCGGAAGGACTCGGTAGCAAGTGCCCGCTGTCGGTGCGCTGTGTCTGCCCGGCTGCTGTTTCCCAACTCCTTTGTCTCTCTTGTAGCGCCGACTGAAAGTTAAATGGAATTTGGGGAAGGTGTGGCACCTGTAAGGGCAGCGGTGGTGTAATGTTCTGTCGTAGCTAGTCAGCTGCTGAGGTGGGAATAGAAACTCTAGAAGTCTGAAAGCCCGGCCAGGTTCCTGAGTAGAGAACTGTCTAAATGAAGGATGTGACTTTATCTGCTGAAAATAGTTTCTAGTGGAATGGAGGCTATTCTGGATTGCTGCTGGTGACAAACGCAGCTCCTGTGCCTCCCCAAGGGGCGCTTGTGAAGTGAAATGTTGTGCTGCAGGCTCTTGAGTGAGGCTTAAAGTCTGCAAGGAAGTTTTGTAGCTTGTCTGGAAGGAAACCTAGCTGCGTTCAGATGCAAGGCCACCCTCGGATCTTCAGCACGGGGGGAGAGACCACTGCATGTAAGCTGAGACTGTAGTTGGTATGTGATCCTGCAGAGGCTAACAGTGCAGATGTAAGTGTGAGCGACAGGTTTGTTGTGCTAAATCCTGTGGAAGTTGCTCGACCCTTGTTTCTGGTAGTGCTCAAGGTGCTGCTAAAACTCCTGGGGCTGGATAGGAGGCTGTGAGGAGCAGTGACAGTTGTAGTTGCCCTCTGCTAACTAACCATGACTCTTGCAGTAAACTGGTCTGCCAGCGAGACTAAATAAAGTGGTGACCTGATCTCAGCTGACCTTTTAGCTTGTTGCTTTTGTACGTGGCTGTCAGAGTTCTGACCTTGACTGTTTCCAGGCATGTAAGGAAATCGGAGGGAAGAGAGTACACCAAGGTACTATTTTAAGTCTTAGGTGGAACGACTCGCATCTACTATTCTTAGGTTTTTGTGTGTGGTGGGTCAACGTATATTTGAGCTGCCCTGGTTATAGCGGAACTGATGTCATGCTTGGCACTAAGTTAGGACTCCTGAGCCTACACTGAAGGCAGGACTCTGGAGCTTGGTGGAGACCAAAAAAAGAAAGATGCTTCTGATTCATATTAGCTTGACACGCCATGCTGTCTGAGTGAACTTTCTTGGAATATCCTCTTAGATATTCGCTACTGCCTTGACTTGAAAAGTCTTTTCTATTTTTTCAGCTTAACTGGATAATAAGATGAAAGAACTGTGACTGGAAAGGGTGAGGAGTTCAGAATAGTGTGTGTAGGCAGATCCAAGACAATGTTGGCCTGAATGCGTTCTTGGAGTGAGGAGAGCAGGTAAAGCATGAGTCTATAGAGACCTCTAAGGTTAAGAAAAGCAATGCTTAGATTCAGTAACTGGGACTCGGTGCTCAAATAATCTCAGATTTAAGAATTCTTGAATCTCAACAGTATGTCTGAACACTCAACTACTCATAGCAAAAATCTACCTCTAGAGGCAATCTTTCCCTCTAAGATACACTGGCTAATTTAGATGACATTGGCTTTAAGATAGTGCCAGGCAGTGTAGGTCCCTCGAGGCTGTTTAAGTCTGTGCTGATACCCCTTCAGGTGAGGGAGCAACGCGGGCAAGATGAAGTGGGACTCCTGAAGAAGGGTTTAAATTATCAGAGAGCAGTAAGGGGAAGGCTAGTGTGATGTGTGGATATGAATATAGTAAAATAAAACACTTGTTTAGCTTTACTATGAAGCAAGTTGGGTTTAGGCCCGTTTGCTTTACTAGTGAAGCCAAGAGGGGGCTGGGCAGCGTCTGAAACAAAACATACTAGTAATGTATTCATGCTTTGTGTGCTTGGCCAAACTTAATTGTTGTGATGACAATTATCTCCCTCACAGCAAAGCTCTTCTGCATCTAAAGAGGGATCAGCTCTGGAATTGCTCTAGGTCCTGCTAGTCATTCTTCTACAAATCACCATAACTTCTGAAACTGCTGCATGTTTAGTGGATAGGTGGTCATGGCATTTCCCTGAAAAGGGAGGGGGAAAGAATGCCAAGTACTTCTAGATACAGGAAATGAAATGGGAACGCTTCTAATGAAGTGGGTGTAGCCCAAAGTATTTCGGTCAGCATACTTAAAAGAGGGTAGAATGTAGAAATGGTGGAGTCAGCGTTTTCTTCCCTTGGGGTATGAAGTTTGAAGTCCTCTTATGCAAGTTCTGTTACGTCATTAGAGTAACTCTACTAAAACACTCCAAATGCTAGCCAGAAACAATGAACCCTCCTGGAAGTGACAGTGTGGGGAAGAATAAAGCTTCATCTAAATCCTAAAAGGAATGCTTTCCTCCCCTGGAGCACAGGAATGAACTGCTGGAGTAGTTCTACATAAACAGATAAGAAAACACTGGTTTTCATGTTTGCTTTTGTTTGGTGGAACTCCAAATAAAGAGCTACTGGAGGCAAGAGACCTTTGTGCAGCCTGGAAAAGATATTATGAAGGTCACTGATTCTTTTGCAGCAAAGATGGCAGTTTTCTGCTTTGCATCGTTTAATGATCATACCTTCTTCATGAAGAGTAGGTGCAATCTAAAGGCACGTGTTGCTGGACTTCTGGTCAGAATTAAGCTGTGTCTTTTGAGGGCATGCTGAGCAGTGGAAAATGTCAAGAACAGGAGTTAAGAGCCTTGCTTGCAGAATTAAAAACTTGATGGTTTTGTTCAGTTTATAGTTAGTTGGACCAGACTGCACTCATGACTTACCCCTTCAGCCTAGCTGTGCCTCATCTTCTGTGAAATAGGGCTACGTTCTTGCAGTATCAAGGATAATTGAAAGTAGGTAAGACCCCCCAGGAAGGAGTTAGTGTGAGGACTGGGAATATGGATGCTCCCTCCAGCTAGTGAGACACTTAATGAAATGAAGGTGATACAAAACTCTTCCACAGAAGTCTTTTGCTGCAATTCATGCCTTGATAATACTTGGTAGAAAGCTGCTGCTTCTCATTCTGCTCTTTTTAAAGCAATCTTTGCAAATGTATTGTCTCCATAACGTGGTTAAAGTAGAGCTTGACTGAAGCAGTACTGAAAGCTTGCGTTCATGGGTCTTCATCACTCGGATCTGGTGTGAGTTCTTGCCATGATGTCAACACAAGTAGAGGTTTGGTGGCCCTTGTTAGAACGTGAGTTCTGGTGTTATCCCTGTTGCGTTCTTGATACACGAGGACCAGGCAGAAGCACTACACCTCAGCTTTGTCTCACTGTCTGTGTTCAGCTGTGGTGATCTAGTAGGATGCTAACTGCAGTTTTAAAAGCAATTAGTCATGCTGTTCTGCAGAATTAAAACTGCCACTGGATTAGGCATGGAACTTCCTTCTGCTGCCTGTGTGACCAATGTGGTAATAACTCTTGTTGCTGATACCTAGTCAGCTGTCTTTTGAGTATTAAAAAACCGTAGCCCCAAGGTAGCGTCAGTAAGTGTGGTGTCTTTTTACCTCATGAGGTGTTTTTAAGAATTCCTGGTAAAGAATAACCACTTAAACCTAGGAAGCCCTTTTGAGGGGAGTAGTATGGGGTTAAACTGGCTAGAAAAAAGCTTGAGGGAGCTTGATCACTTCCTCTGACCAAAGTTCTGCACTTCTCGACTCAGTCGTGCAGGCTGTGCTTTTTAGCTAGTCTTCCAGAGTCCGATCAGCTTTGCAGGATGCACGAGTGTTCCTGCCTTGATAGTTTCCTAATGGCCTTAGAGCTGACTTGCCCTAGCTCAGGCAGATGTCATCTAGCAAATGAGATTTAGTCTTGGGCTGTATACAGAAGCGTTCTGAGTTGATCTGAACTTCAGATGATCTTGTGCAAGTACAGCACTGCCTGTCTGGATCTCTGGCTTGGCTGCTTGGGCTCAGCAGAAACTTGGTCTTCATCACGACTCCTTGTCTTGCCTCAAAGGCTTTGTTAATCCAGCTTTAGAGGTGACCGAAGGGAGGTGGCTCCCCTCGCTGTGCTTGGCAGCTGTCCTTCCCAAGCCCAGGCTTCAGCCTGCATCGGGAAGGGATGGAAGAGCCTCTTCTGCTGGTGTGCCCAGCTGGGGGTAACTGTGTTGTACTGTCCCGCTAGCTCAGCTGCACGGAGAATCTGTGCTGGATTGAGTGGTAACTGCAGGGTAGTGGCCTTGAAATCTCAGATAGAATTGTTTTTGAAAAGCTGCTTTGAAAAACAGCCGGCTGCTGGGGCTGCTTCAGAGGCCGGGGTTCTGCAGATGTCAGGAAACAGATGTGTGTATTAAAAGCACGAAAAGGAGCTGGTATTAAAGATTCTACTATACTTGGTCAGGACTGCAGCTATCAACAAAAAGTAATTTAACTTTTTGCCAACGTAAATCCTATTTGCCTCTAAATTAAAATGACTGTGCCCAAGTCTTTGGGAGGCTAGGGCATGGGACTCTGTGGAGAGTTGTGACCAACTTGTGATAGTGTAACAACCATAGGAATACTTCTGGAACTGCTCGCTGGGCTGATTTAGGTCTGTGAATCTGCATTTTAAGGCTGTAGCGCAGCTCCTGACAACCGTGATGACTAGTTCCCTAATTTAGAGCTGTTACTGAAGCTCCAGATTATAGCTTTACTGATCAAGAGAGTAAGCGCTCTTTGTTTGTAAAGGGAAGTGCATGGTGTCTGTAGAAAGATGAAGTATTAAAACTGATCAGACCATGGGGCTGAGGGACTGAGGTCTGGACTTCAAGCCTGTCTCTTGGCTCAGCTCATTTAATCTGTAAGAGCTGGGTCTGCTCCTCCTTCCTCTGCAGCATGGACCCTGCTGCAAGTAAGGCTTTTAAAGTTTGCTCTTGTTAATCATATTAATATGTTGGAAAATCAGGCTGACGCTCCGTGCTATGCTGTTCTGGGCTGGTGGAGCCTGTGGGTTGTTCAGGTGGGTCCTGCACTTGCTGCTGGGCAGGCTTGTGGAAGTTGCTTGTGAATCTGGGTCCTAAAGGTGACTTGCCAGTTCTGGGTGGGAGCAAGGTAGCACAAAGTTCCTGCTGGCGCTGGCCAGCTGCCCATTCAGCCTTAGGTGAAGCAGAACCACTCGGTAACTTCAGACTTTCTTTGCCAAGGAATTCATGTAATGCTGTCAGCTATTTAACAAGATAAATACTTGGGCTTTTGTCTTGAGTATTTTGATTCTAAGCCAACAAATCCCCAGAGAAATGGCTTCTTGCATAGCTGAGAGCAGAAGCAGCCCTCTTGGGTAACTAGATTCTTCAGGATTGGGTTTCTAAATGTCACCAGCTGTGAGTAGTTCTTGCTGCTGGGTGGACATGGGGCAAAAATATCAGATGCTGTAACTTCTGACACCTAGCAGCTTCCCTGTGGTAGGGAATCTTGTGAAGCGATTGTCTCATCTGGGGGTTAACATGGGCATCTGGTAGTAATTGCCACTCAAAGTCTTGAATTTGGTATTCATGGAAGTGTACAAGCCCCTACAACAAGTCCTGGCAAGCAGGTGAGGTGTTGAGGGGCATAAACTGCAAAAATGATAGACCTAGAGTTCCTGGTTGCAGGGACAGGTGTTGAAACTTGTCTTTGATCTCCAGAGACTGTTCCAAGTGTTTTCAATTAAAAATATGGGTATTTTTTTCTGTGTGATGCAGAGCTCCTGCATATGCCTCAGTAAGCAGGAGGCAGATAGGGCAAGCAAACAAACCAGCATGTCCCTTTTTATGGATCTTGTGGCATTATAAGCTGCTGTGTTTCACTAGTTACAAGAAGCTAGTAGGAAAATTAGTACTAGTTAATCTTGATTAGATGAATACCCTATCATACCCTTCCTTCTCATGGCCTTGACTACTTGAATGAGTATGGCAAGCTGCAACTTTTGCTTTTCTGCACAAGATCGCTGTAGCTTGGTCGGTCTGTGTTTACAGGGAGCAGGAGGGGTGCCTACCCCATCCACTCTGGAAGAGGGGGGAATGAAAGCCTCCCTGAGCATCAGAAACTGCTTCATACAGCATGAAGCACTCCCTGTTTCTCAACCCGATATTCACTGGTTGGTGTGGGCTGATCTAGCGCAGATCCAGGCTGTATAATTTAGTTGGCTGTTATTTCTGTGTTCAGAGTGGAGTTCTGTTTGACAGGGATCCTCAAAGATGCTGGCATTGGCAAACGGTGCCGAAGTAATCATCCCTCGAAGGAGACTTCTCACTGTCTACAGCTTTGGTAGCCACCTGCTTCAGTTATTTGGTCTTGCTGTGAACATGTGCTGAGTTGCGAAGCTGGTTGTCCTGATCTCATGTATGTTCTTAGCCCGCGACCCTCAGCGATGAGTTAGTCATCTGAACTTCCACCAAAGTATCCCAAAGATCTGGCAGCTTCTCAGGTGGACATGAAGTCATGCAATCCTGCAGCCAGACTTCAAACCATCTTTAGATTATGATCAGGTTGTCCATAATTAAGTGGCCAAAGGCTCTAGCTGCTTGAGTGCTTGCTCTGATCAGTAGCTCTTGGTGAGAAGTTGGACATAGGGATGTGCTTGCCTAGGTAGTTTGAGTTCACATAGCACAACCAGATGGCAAAATGAAAGAGATCTGTGAAATATAGGTCATGCTAAGACTTGAGGATGTCAACAGGCTTGTTTCCTTGTTTTGCTCTGGGAATCACCCCTATCATATTTCAGGAGGTCATAACTCAGAGGCGTGATTCATGTGGCGTTTAATGTGCAGAATGTTAGCCTGAACCGGTGGCAGAGCTTGCGTACTGCTGATAGACTGCCCTGGTAAATGAATGCAAGGTTAAACAAGCAAAAGTTGTTCCCTTCCAAACTCTGGCTGGAGGAGAAACTGTAAAAGGTGGAAACATTTTCAGGTGGGTAGAGATACAGAGCTGCTGATGGGCCTCTCAAATGTGGTGGTAACCAAGCAGCTCCTGGCCAGAGCTGCAAAATGCTGCTTCCTCACTGTCCAGAAAAACAAGTTGCTAATTTGCTTCCTATCAGGCTTTCTCATCCTGTCAAAACAGTGTTTGTCCTTTTTCAGAAGAGAAGGTGGGAGTCCTGACTAGCCTTTGCAAGGACCCAGCTCTGAACTGACTTAACCCAGGACTGGCCAGGCCACTCAGAGCAGTGGCTTTTTCACAACTACTCCTCGTGGGTTCTTTCCTGCCTACAGTGAATGGTGCTGGCTTAACAGGAGCTTTCTGACTTGCCTCCTGGACAAAACAATTTGAGGTTGACTGTCTCTGTAGGTCAGAGTATGCTCAAGAGCTTTTGTGTTTCAAAAGCTGAAGAGGTTCTCCAGCTGATAAGCTAATGAGCCACTGCTCTGGATGAGCCCTTGGACTGGAATGTCTGTAGGTTTCCTATCAAACTAGGGAATTGAGTTTAAATGTGAGACCTACTTAAAGTAGCCTCACAGCAGTCACAACTGGACAGGTTTTGCTCTGGAAAGCAGGTATTCAATACACTTTTGGTAAGCCTGTGTACTCAGGCAAGCCTGAGCCTTGTTCACAGGACACTCCCGATCAGATTTCAACTTGCTTTAAGTTTCTTATTCACAGGAATCTGATTTTTGCTGGGTAAATGCTGGATCTACTCGGAGCATACCCGGAGTCTCCTTGGGAATGCATGCAGAAGAAGGAGAAATTGGCTTTCAGGGGATTTTTTGCAGTTGTCTCTGTTAACGAGAAGCTTGAGTTATGAGAGCTGAAGGAAAAGTGGCGATACAGAGCAGATGCAATCAGTTGTAGCATTTCTCCTTGACAGGGAGTGGGACTTGTGATGGGTACAGCAAATATGCCTAAATCTGTGTAACCGCACGCTTTGAAAGGACTCCTGTTGTCTGCTGCAGGCGGTTGAGCTAACTGGTTAAGAAGGCACTGAGACTTCACTTGTGGTTAACTATGGGTGTAAACCAGCTTGTCTTGCTGTTCTTGCAATGGTTTTGTGCTTCTGCACAACTCTAGAGATTTGGTGCTGGGGAGATGGGGTGGCAGGTCTGATTGTGGGTGATGCTCCCTGTTTGTGCTGCTCAGCATAGCTGGATTTGAATGGTCGTGAAGAACGTGGCCAGTAGCCTGGACCTGGAATGGTTGGGGATAAGGGCACTGAGGCAGCCGGGCAGGGTGTGGGAAGTGTCAGGTATTGCCTCTGCGTTTGGATCAAGCTGTTGAGACTGTTGGGGGTCAGTACCCCTTTGCAGCAGGGATGGGGGGGAGTTGCTTTTAGCTTCTGAACAGGCAGCTGGTGCCCAGAGAGCGGCTGCTACCAAATAACTTCGCTCCCTGTGACAGGCTGCTGGGTGGCAATTCAGAGGTGCCCCTTGGGACTGCTCTAAGATGCAGTATTTAGTGGGTTGGTGTGAGTGCTTCTAAACTAACTGCATCTAGAAACTCCCTTTGTCTGAATGCCTTACGACCTGAAGGGCTGACACAACTACACCCCGTAACTGCTTACGTGTGGCACTCATCTCTGTATTGCATTGATGTCTGAAGTTGCTGCCTTATGAACTCAGAGGTGGAAGGAGCTAAAGGTCAAACTCTGTTGCCTCCATGCACTGCAGTAATTGGTGTTTTAGAGCTTTGTCTATGAACAACAACTGGTGTGCTGAGTATTCTTTACTTGCCTCACCCTAGCAAGGTGTGTGCAATGTCCACACATAGTGGAAGTGCTGGAGGGCCCACTGGTGGGGAGGAAACCTTGTGTTACCAATATCCTTTCTCCAAGGAGGCTCAGAAGACTTAAGGTCCTGCTGAAGGAGCTGCTGACTGACAGAATCTGCCCAATAGTGCTGTGGTGCATGCAGCTGATAACTTTCCACCGTAGGAAGAAGTCACCACCTGCCTGTGCTGATGGTGGTTGGAGATCAAACCCACCCTCTGGAACTGGTACGGCTGGTCCATGAGCATGTCACTAACTCTGACTTCTTCTTCCTCCAGTTGCAGCCTGCCTCCAGGTGGATCCCAGTGCAGAACCTGCAGCATCCTTAACTCTTGGCACTCCTGCACTTAGGCCACAATGGCAGGTCGAGGTGGAGCTGCTCGACCGAATGGACCAGCTGCTGGAAACAAAATCTGCCAGTTTAAACTTGTTCTCCTGGGAGAGTCGGCAGTGGGGAAGTCCAGCCTCGTCCTGCGCTTCGTGAAGGGGCAGTTCCATGAGTACCAGGAGAGCACGATTGGAGGTGAGTCCCAACTCCAGATGCCTACGGCTAGAAGGTGCTGGCCTCCCTGATGCAGTCCAGGGTGTCAGAAGTAATAATGGCTGTTTCAGTCTGGTCTGGGGTTTTTGCTATAAATAGTCAAGCAGCTAATGCTTCAACTCTTGGTTTACAAGTTGTTTGTTAGTGTGAAGATCAGCACAGCAGAGAGTAATGCTATGGCAACTGTGCGCTCTGCCTCTAAGGCGTCTTTGCTTCCAGCGCTTGAATTCCTGCTTCTAATTAGAACAGAGGCCTTCAGCTTAGTTCATAGCCCTTAATTATCTTTTCAGACCATGACCTGGGATTTTGGGGCTGTTTCCAGCCTGATACTATTAACTACTTCCACAGCTCTTTCAGGTCTGGTAGTTCTTTAGCTTGAAATAGTTACCACAGTGTCACCAGTCAAAGGTCAGTCGGCACCTGGGTCTCTGGGCAGTAATACTAGGTGTGTACTGAGAAAAAGCTTGATTTGTCCCTATAGTAACCCATGCAAGGAGTAAGTATAGCTGTAAATATAGCTTATGGGCAAGCAAGGCATAATGCTGTGCTGCAGAGGGCTATGTGGGCACTCTGCTGTTCTGCTTCAGTCTGTGTCCAGGGCTGCTTGCCTTTATTCTAGTTGTAATGCATGATATTATACTTGCTGGAACAAGAAAATAACCAGTTACTAAATTGGGGGGTGCAGTGTAACTGGGCTGACTTCAGTGCTTTGGTACTGTGGTGCTTTCCAAAGTTAATCCCAGCGATGCTGCAGCTGTACTGTATGTCTGTGGGAGGGACCGGCAGTGCTGCTGCTCTGGTGGCTGACTGCTGCCTGGGCTCAGGGCCACCTTCCCGTCGGCTCTGTGGTGGCTCTTGGGTTCCTGGGTGCAAGGGGCTTGATGATGCAGCAGAGCTGCGACTTCCACAGCAAAGGGCACTGCACTGGCCTCTGTCTGGGGCTTCTACTCACTCCTGTGCAAAAGCAGAACTGCTCCAAGCTCCTGGCTCTTGCTTGCAGGGGCTCTCCAGCTGGAGGTAAGGCAAATGTGCACCTTCTTTTTCAGCTGCCTTCCTAACACAGACAGTCTGTCTGGATGACACAACGGTGAAGTTTGAAATATGGGACACAGCAGGACAAGAGCGGTACCACAGCCTGGCACCGATGTATTACCGAGGTGCCCAGGCAGCCATTGTTGTCTACGACATCACTAACACAGTGAGTACTTCGTAGGGCTGTGTTGTGGTTTAACCCTGGCCGGCAACCCAGCCCCACGTGGCTGCTCTCTCACTGCCCCTCACCCAGAAGGTTGGGGGGGAGGATCAGAATGTAAAACTCTGGGGTTGAGATAAGAGCAATTTAACAGGTAAAGCAAAAGCTGCGCACGCAAGCAAAGCAAAGCAAGGAATTCATTCACTGCTTCCCATGGGCAGCAGGTGCTCGGCCACCCCCAGGGCAGCAGGGCTCTGTCACACGTAACGGTTAATTGGGAAATGCCATAGTGCCAGATGTCCCCCCCCTTCCTCCTTCTTCCCCCAGTTTATATACCCAGCATGATGCCATATGGTATGGAATATCCCTTTGGCTACCTTGGGTCACCTGTCCTGGCTGTGTCCCCTCCCAGTTCCCTCCAGCCCTCTCGCTGGCAGGGCCCAGGGAGCCAAAAAGTCCTTGATTTAGTATAAACATCACCCAGCAACAACTAAAAACGTCAGTGCGGTTATCAGCATTGTTCTCACATCACAGCCAAAACCCCACACTGCACTGGCTACTGAGAAGAAAGTTGAGTCCATCCCAGCTGAAACCAGGGCAGGCTGTCAGTGTTTACTGGGGAGGTGTCTGTGCTTGCAGTCGATGCTTCTGGGATCCCTGGGAGAGTGTCTGGGTTCAGAGTCCCTGCAGATGCCTGCCTGCAGGTCCAGAGTTCCTTAAAAACTGCTAATGGCCTCTTCCTCGGTTCTGACCGAGGCTGTCTAAGCTGATAAAGGATCCTGCTACAAAGTGCTGTAAAGGCAGAACACTTCTTACAGGAAAGACTTGTTCTAATCATATCTTCACTGTGGATTAGAAAAGGCTGCCCTTCCTGACTGCTGCCTCCTGTTTGCTTCCAGGACACATTTGTACGAGCCAAGAACTGGGTGAAAGAGTTGCAGAGGCAGGCTAGCCCCAATATTGTAATTGCACTAGCAGGAAACAAGGCAGACCTTGCTACCAAGAGAGCTGTGGACTTCCAGGTGAGTGGGAATCTGGATCAGTTGTTACCTGAGCAGTCAGGAAAGCAGGTTTTTTGCTTAAGTGGGGGAGGTAGTGGCTATGTGCAAAATGCTTTGAGGGAGAGTGGAAGTCAAGATTTATGCTGCTGAGCACCCCAGCATGCCACTTAATGTGAATTGTAGCCTGCCTTTCCCGTGCGCTCCTTTCACAGCACATGTAGCTCTGGTTGGTAACGGTTATGACAGATGTGGAGAATAAAGGCCTGCAGAGCACAGGCTTTTGTCTTCAGTCTCTTCTGGGGCTGTCTTCAGCAGGGTATGAAATGGTGTCGTTTAGATAAAAGACACGTGGAGGATCATTCCCCATCATTCTCTACTCTTCACAGCTCTTACTTTGTCTAAGGCAAGCTTTCAAGGAGAAGCTCTTATCTCAGACCTCGGCACAGGATTGCTTGTGGTGCATCTACAGGCTGTATTACTCTCCCAGCTATCCAAAGTACAAGGTGGTGTGCTGCTTGGGACGTGCTGTGTCTGCGTTTGGCTGAAGTGGCTCACAAACAGCCTGTGCTGCTGTACCCCAGTTCGGCTGCTGGGACAACCAGCCATGCAGCATTATCAGGGGTGTGTGTCTCCCAGCTGTCCTGGCCAGATGGGGTCAGGGATTGGGGTGGGAATGATTTTCTTGAGGTGGGACAGAGTTTTTCTGCAGTGTTTACTTTGCCAACAAGTGAAGTGCGTGAAGCCTGCTTGGGCCTCCTCCTGGCAGGATGCCTTTACCACTCTAATGTGATTGTTTGTAGGATGCACAAACATATGCAGATGACAACAGCTTGCTGTTCATGGAGACATCCGCAAAGACAGCGATGAATGTGAATGAAATCTTCATGGCAATAGGTAACAGCTTGTGTGCAGAAGGATGGCTGGAGCAGCTCTGACACCAGCAGTGCAGCTCACTGGAAACCATGGTTGCTCCCATGTCAGCCAGGGTCTGGAGGCTCTTACTGGAGCAGATGACCAGTTTGCTGCACTGGGGTGTACGGTCGCTCCCTGAGTGTTTGGAGCTTTTGCCTTGCAAAGCCTGGTCCCTCTCTCCCCTTACCTGGGGTTGTGAGTAAGGAAGGAGCGGGGTTGATGACAGCCAGAAGTAGGAGAGGGTTGGTTTGCTGGACTCGTGCTGCTAGCAGTGTCCAGTCCCAAAATCCTTAAGAGGTGAGAGGGCTTGGGCCAGAGCAGGGCTGAGCCCAGCTGTGCTCTGCAGTGGGAAGGAGGCTGGCCTCTGCAGGGGAGCTGACTAATGTCTTGTTTCTTTCTAGCCAAGAAACTGCCAAAAAATGAACCCCAGAACGTTCCTGGTGGCCCAGGTAGGAATCGGGTGGTTGACCTTCAGGAGAGCAGTCAGCCTAGCAGGAGCCAGTGCTGCAGCAATTGAGCAGCCGTTCCCACCTGACGAGCCCTCGAATGACGTGACTGGAATCCACGCTAACAATCGCACTTACCGTAGAGCGGCTGCTGCCGGTGGCTGCTGTGATTTCTCCATCCCTTTCTGATCATAGGCTGGAGGAAGTTCTTCCACCTGCACCTTTCTGTACAAATACTAATTCAATTCTAAGTCTTAAGTCACTTTTTTAATATATGAACTTCTGCTCTTCCCTCTTCCTGGTGGTGGTGGATGCATGACCTGGTGTCTGCCCAGCCAGCTCATCCCTTCCTGTGGGTGAGGGCCAGCAGCACCCAGGTCCCACAGTACTGTAGTTCACTATTGGAAACAAAGGGATATTGAGACTAGACAACCTTGTTTAAAATTACCCGTGTGTAAAAGCTAAGGCTAATACCAGTACGATACGCCTAGAACAACCACTAAACTGTAGCATTATAGTGACAAACTCTGGCTTTTCAGCCACTTATTGACCAAATCGATTATGAGTATTCTGGGGTGGGGCAGAGGGAAGCAAAACCGGTTTCTTCTGTATTTTGTATTGTATGTTTCTTCATGTAACCAATCAGTATCTTGTCAATATAGTACATACAACTAGCTGCCTGTTGTCTTTATTTGTGTTGGACTCTAGCATGCCAACTCTTCTTTTTTTTTTTTCTATCTCTGGTTCTGTTGTAATGCACTAATCCTGTTGCAACTTTTGCAAAAATCTTGTATAGAAAATTGTCCTTTTTTTGATGGTTGTGATGCCACTAATGTTGTTAACCCTACTCTAGTGTGAATACACATGGTTTACTGATGTACAGAGGTGGGGTGGGGGAAACCTCGGATAACTTGTCAGTGGAAACAATATGTATTGCAAAAGCCTGTAATTCCACGAAGTGTGAAGGGAGGTATTAAAATGGCTTCTGTTGCCAGACTCTAACTGATGTTGGCTGCTGCCTAGTGCCTAATGCAATGTCTTATGCATACTGGTATTTAAGAGGAACTGTCAACTTAGTCTTCATCACAGACTTCAGTTTTGTGTGATTAAAAAAAAAAAATTTTTATAAACCTATCATAATCAACAATGTTCATGTTTCTTAATCAGCTCAAACCAGAAGGGGAGCGGGCCAAAATGTAACAGCGGTGCCGGAGGTAGAGATGTGCTAGGCTGCTTGTGGTGTGTACAACACCCAGCTCTTTTGCAGGGAGATGTGACCTTCCTTCCCGGGGCAGGGAGGTGCCTGGAACTGCTTGCCCTTGGCCCTCTGCCCGAGTCCTGCAGCTCCAGCTCCTCAAGGGGCAGGAACTCCTTACAGCGATGCTGCAGGTGGCTTGGTAAGCTTGTGGTGTGCTGTGTAGCTGCATGTGAGGAAGCTTGAGGCAAATAGGGGAATTACTTGTTGCTGAATATTCTAGGGGAGCCATCTACGGTGCAGGTTGGGAAGAGCTGGGGGACCAGTATGCAGAGGAGCTCGGCTGGACAGGCTTGGGAATACTCTGCTCAAGTATTAATGAATAAAATGCCTCTGTCCCTGGAGGGTGATGATGTTGAAAGATGCTTCTCTCCTGTCACTGCTGCATGGACTAATTAGATCCTTACACCCATGGGTGAGACCTGGAGTCAGTGTGGAATGCGGAGCCACCCCCTTGCAGCTCTACCACGTGTGCTGCTGGGCCGGCACCAGATGTGCTTGGGAGAGCTTGAAGGTTGTGATGTGCTGGTTCTTGAGCCTGCTGCCTCTCCTCAGCTGCGTGGCTGCTGCTGGAGCTCTGTGGGGGGGCACAGCTACAGCCCGCTGTGCGATTGTCCCTGGGCTGGGCTTGCCCGTGGCTTGCAGGGTTGGGGCTCTGAAAGCTCTGCTGAGTAGCTGCAAATAAAGTTGTCTGTGTGAACAGCCTTGGCTCATGCGGGCTTCATCCTCTATCTGGGGTCTTGGTGCCTTTTGCTCATGCTGGATTTTCTTAAAATCCTGGAAGCAGGAAGGGGCTTGAGTGGTTTGGTGACTGAGTTCCTGACATCTGGCTGGAGCATGGGCTGTGGTGGCCTCAGGTGGGATCAGCTCACCTGGTGTGCAGCGGGTGCTGCTTGTCTCCGTTGCCTGCAAGGAGCTTGTGTGCAAGAGGAGCTTGGGACCTCTGTGGGGCGTCCCAGGTCTCATTGCTTCTGGTGTGGTTTGGACTGGTGCTGCTGGTTTCTGCAGGCAGCAAGGAACAGACCTGTTGGAGAAGTGCTTCCCTAATCCCAAATCTGAACAATCTTGTGAACACAACGCAAGATGCTGTTGCCATCTGCTGGCTTCTTTTCCTTGGTTCTTGGTTGATGGCTTCATTTCTGGCTCCTTCCAGGACTGGCTCTCCGTCGCTGTGAAGGAGCCTGTGATGTCCTAAGTGGTGTCTCATGCTGCTGAGCTCGGGGGGCTCGTGGCTGGGGACCTGTGGCTAGCTGCAGAGGTGTGCAGCAGGGCTTTGTGGAGCAGATGCCACCTTGCTGTGGGGAAGGGCTGTCCGAGCTCCCAGCAGCTTTAGCACAAACAGGCGTGCCTGCCTGCATACCTGCTGCCTGCCCGGACCTGAGCGCGGGTGGTTACACGATGCCTGGGAATGGGCTTCCACCCTCTGTGCTGCTGGGATCTCACAGGGGGCTCCAGCAGCCCCTTTTCAGGGTGGGTGGGGGGGAAGTGGGGCACCCTACACCCAGCCAAGCTGTCTTCCCATTCAGCAGCACTGGCCACCGAGTGAGGGGCTGTGGAGCTGGTGCAGATGCTGTCAGCATGAGGAGGGAGCTGCCTCTGCTCCCTGCAGGTGAGTGGGGCTGCCTCTCCCCACTTGGCAGATTCCTGCATCCCCCCCCCCCAAAGCAGCAGTGCTCACAGTTCCCTTCCCTCCCTCTGGGTCCGTGGTGGGCCCCATTCTGTGCTGCCCTGAGGCAGCAGGGGAGGTTCTTCCCTCTCTGTGCATCCAGATCCTCTGGCATCAAGAGCTGAGACCAGGGCCCAGCCTTCCCATCAGTCAACACCAAGAGAGCACAAGCAGGTTCTATGCAAAAGTATTTTTATTGAATACAAAAACATTCCAGTTTAGTGAAAAAAATGACATCATCGCTGATGGAGCTTGTTTGGGCTAAAACCCGAGACTTGCTGCTGTCTGTACTGGTCCCGCTGTGGGCCGTTGGTTCCCTTCCCATTACACCCGGGCTTTGTTGGCGGCTCCATCCTCGGAGGCTGGTCCAGGCTGCGGGGCTGCGGGGCTGACCTGGATGGGCACGTTCCTCTCCGGGGCGGCCGGCAGGGCCAGCTTGGGGGCCTCGATGCGGAGCTGCCCCTCCTTGGACAGGGAGCAGGTCAGCGCCTCGGCGTCCACCTCCTCGGGCACGTCCCACTCCCGCTTCAGCACCTCGTACTTGTAGGAGAAGGAGCCCTTCTCATCGACGTTCTGCGTCTCCTTCTGCCCCACCAGCACCACCTTCCTGCCCACCACCTTCACCGACAGCTGCTCGGGAGCGAAGTTCTTGACGTCTTGGCAGACGGAGAAGCCCTCGCCGGAGCCCTGGGTCAGGGTCGTGCTGGTGCTCGGGGCTCGCTCCATGACAGCGGCTCCTTGGCTGCTCAGGAGCTGCTCGAAGCTGCTCATGAACTCCCGAGCTTTCTCCATCTCCTGCTGCAGCTCAGTGAAGATGGTCTCTGCGTGCGGCCAGAGGGTCCTCACTGTGCCCAGGCGGCTGGCCAGGGAGCTGGAGGCAAATGGTGCGAGGTGCATGCGGCAAAGCATCTCTGCTGCTGTTGCTGCTGCTGCTGCTGCTGCTGCTGCTGCTGTCCCGTCTCCAGTGAGCTGGGAACACTCTGCCTCGGCACTGCCGCCTGTGGCTTTTATTCCCCTTCCCGGGAGGAGTGGCCTCATCCTGTACAGCACGTCATCCTCTGGCGAAGAGTTCAGCTCTTTCCAGCCCGTTCCAGCTCATTCTTCTTACTCATCCATGAGGAGAGGCACCTCTTACGTCGTGCCCGGCATACCTTCGCCCTTAGTCTTGCAGCTCTGCTCTCCTGGCTTATAATTAGCAGCATCACCTCAGGCTCCGAACGGGATGCCTGAGACACCCCTGCCAAAAATCTGTGGCCTTTCTGCTTCCCAGGCAGGCAGCGGGGCTGGGCTCCTCCCTGCCTTCCCCTGCCTTGCCTGTGGCCTGTTCCCTCCCTACCTGTAGGCAGGAGACCCCCTCTGCCCCCTGCCCCCTTTTCAGGCCCCTCAGCTGCTGGAGGGACACCAGAACCCAGCCCGTGGTCCCCTCCCCAGGCAGGGTGCACAGGCGAGGTGCTGACGGGCCAGGATGGGATAGCGGCCAGCCTCAGCGATGTGGGGGGGGGTGGGGGGGGTGGGGGGGCTGGAAAGTGCGAGAGGCATCTGGCAGCGGGTGACGTATGAACACATTGTTTATAAGGTGGCACCATCCTTACACTGCTGGCACAGCATGACCTGCAGCCTGCCGAGCCCCCGGGCGCGGGGGCCAGGGAGGGCTTTGCTGACCCCCGGCTGGGGGTCCCGCAGGCGTTGCTACATCACGGTGGCTCTGCAGAAACATGAGCTCCCAGCGGTGACCGCAGCTCCCTATTTGCGGCATGTGACGCGTCCCCAGAAGCAGGCGCTGCTATTTTGGCTGGTGGATGATCAGTCTCTCAAAAATAGGCGATGGCTCCAGGAGGGTGCGTGGGGAGAGAGCGTTCTGGAAGGGGCACACCCCTGGGCAAAGGAGGATAAAACCTGCCGCTCCCCAGCCCCGGCTCAGCACCGCTCCAGTCCCTGCACAGAGCAGAGCCGCAGCGCACACCGGGAGCACACACCAGCAGAGATGCTTTGCCGCCTGCACTTCATGCCGCCCACGTCCAGCTCGCTGTTCCCATGGCTGGGACCCATCCGCACTCTCTGGCCACATCCAGGCACCCTCTTCGCTGAGCTGGAGCGGGAGCTGCGGCTGGAGATGGAGAGGGCTCGGGAGTTCATGAGCAGCTTCGAGCAGTTCCTGAGCAGTGGGAGCAGCCCCAGCCGACTCAGCATCGCTGCGGAGCGAGCCCCGAGCACCAGCGCAGCCCTGACCCAGGGCTCCAGTGAGGGCTTCTCCGTCTGCCAGGACGTGAAGGACTTTACGCCCGAGCAGCTGTCGGTGAAGGTGGTGGGCAGGAAGGTGGTGCTGGTGGGGCAGAAGGAGTCGCAGAGCACGGATGAGAAGGGCTCCTTCTCCTACAAGTACGAGGTGCTGAAGCGGGAGTGGGACGTGCCCGAGGAGGTGGACGCCGAGGCGCTGACCTGCTCCCTGTCCAAGGAGGGGCAGCTCCGCATCGAGGCCCCCAAGCTGGCCCTGCCGGCCGCCCCGGAGAGGAACGTGCCCATCCAGATGGGGCCAGCAGTGGCCCAGCCGACAGCCAGCACCGACGACGGAGCCGAGCGGGCCAAGGCGTGATGGGGAGCGGCACGGGGCCGGGCTGAGCCCGGCTGCCAGGGCAGCTGCTGGCCGCAGAGCGGGGCTGCGCGCTGGCCCGGTGAGGGGAGTTTCTGCACAAAATATGTAGCTTTTTTGATATGTAATAAATATTCCTGACTTTTATTTGCACGGTTTCTGTGTTTGCTGGTCTCGCCTGGCCCCCTGTGCTTGCCATGCTGCTGGCTGTGCCCCTGCAGGACGATGGCAGCCCGGGGAGCCGGGCTGTGCTGGCAGGGGGCAGGTCCCTGGCAGCTCCCCCAGCCCAGCCGTGGCAGAGGAGGTTGGCTGAGGGGCTGCAGCACATGCACTGTGCTGAGCATCCCCCCGGGGGGGCACCGAGCATCCCCCCGAGGGGACCCCCAGCATCCTCCTGAGGGGGCCCCGAGCTCCCGAGGCAGCCTTTGGCCCCCAGACACCCATTTTCGGGATGGTGCTGGCACACTCCCGTGCGGTACCCGTGCCGTGCCGTGCCGTGCCGCCCCCTCCATTGCTCGCACCTTCCAGGCGCTGCGCTCTTCTCCGCGGCCCTTCGGCGGCAAGTGGGCGTGGCCTCCCATAAATGGGCAGGAGGGGGCGGGCCCACAGCACACAGCGGAGGTGATCGTGCCGGACTGGGCGGGGCTTCACGCCACATTTGGCGAAAAAGGCGGGGCCTCGCGCCATATTTGGCAGAGGCTGCGGCGGAGAGGCGCGCCTCCCCGCGCCGAGCACCGCCGAACCGGGCACGGTACCGGTTGCGGTACCGGAGGGGGGAACTTCTCTAGGCAGCGATGGCCCCGCGCCGCCGGCACGGCCCCGCGAGGGGCTCTCGGGGTGGTTGGTCCCCGTTGAGCCCGGACCTCGATCTCTCCGTGGCGGGTTCACGCCGCCCGCGGCCTCGGTGGGAGTTCCGCTCCCGCTCGGGGCTGCAGGCGGCTAGATCCGGCCCCGGGAGCACCGGACCCACCCCCCCGCCGCTACGGACTACCGATCCCGGCGTGCCTGGCGCGCAGGCGCAGTGAGCGCGGGGCGCACGCCGGGCCCGGCATGGCGGAGCCGGAGGCCGCGCAGCCCGGGCGGCCCCCGCCGGCTCCGGGGGCGGCGGCGGCGGGGAGCGGCGGGGCGGGGAGCGGAGCGGCGGGGGCGGCGGCGGGGGGAGCGGGGACCAGCGACCCGGCGCGGCCCGGGCTGAGCCAGCAGCAGCGGGCGAGCCAGCGCAAGGCGCAGGTGCGCGGGTTCCCCCGCGGCAAGAAGCTGGAGAAGCTGGGGGTCTTCTCGGCCTGCAAGGTGGGCTGGGGGCACCGGGCCCTGCATGGGCGAGGTGCGGGGGGGTACAAGGATGTGCGTGGGTGTGGGTGCATGGGCAGGGGTGCAGGAGGAGGGTGCAAGGCTGTGTATGAGTGGGGGTGCAGGAGGGAGGTACGAGGGTGGGCATTGGTGGAGGGGTGCAGGAGCAGGGCGCAGGAGGGGGGTGCAAGCATGTGCATGGGTGAGGGTGCAGGAGTGGGGTGCGGGGGGGTGCATGGATGTGCATGGGTGGGGGGATGCAGGAGTGGGGTGCGAGGATGTGCATGGGTGGGGGATGCAGGAGTGGGGTGCGAGGATGTGCATGGGTGGGGGATGCAGGAGTGGGGTGCGAGGATGTGCATGGGTGGGGGATGCAGGAGTGGGGTGCGAGGATGTGCATGGGTGGGGGATGCAGGAGTGGGGTGCGAGGATGTGCAGGGGGTGCAGGATGGGGGTGCTGAGCTGTGCATGGGGTACAGGAAGGAGATGCTAGGCTGTGCATGGGTGGGGGTGCAGGAGGAGTGCTGCGTTGTGTAAGGGAGATGCAAGGACATCCATGAGCCTGGGATGCAGGATCCTGGGGCTGCATGCAGGGGAACTGTGAGAGTGTTAGGGTGCAGGTTTATGCAGGATGGGTGCTGGGGAAAGCTGGGGTGGATAAACTGGGATGGGTGGGACAGGCAGAGGCGACTCGTGGGGGGAATTGTTTGGCCAGAGAAGGTGGCAGCCTTGGCATGAGGCAATGCGTGGGCCGCTGCGTGACGGCCTCTGCCATCCCTCATCCCAGGCCAATGACGCCTGCAAGTGCAACGGCTGGAAGAACCCCAACCCTCCCACTGCCCCCCGCATGGACCTGCAGCAGCCGGTGACCAACCTGAGCGAGCCCTGCCGGAGCTGCAGCCATGCGCTGGGTAACACCACCATGGGGCACCTGGGACCACCGCCCCCTGCCCCAGGAACCCCCCTCCCCCAGGGAGGGGTGGTGATGCTGACCCCTCCAGTCTCACTGTGGTGTGGTTGTCTCTCTGCTGCAGCGGACCATGTGTCCCACCTGGAGAACGTCTCGGAGGAGGAGATCAACCGGTTGCTGGGCATGGTGGTGGATGTGGAAAACCTCTTTATGTCGGTGCACAAGGAGGAGGACACGGACACCAAGCAGGTGTATTTCTACCTGTTCAAGGTGCGTCTGGGGCTGGGCACGTCTCTGCACCGCAGTGCTGCAGGGCAGGGGCTGCTGTCCCACTGCTCGTCCTCTGTCTGCTCCGCTGGCAGCCAGCCCACCAGCCCAGCCAGAGAGCTGGAACGCTTACCCTGTCCTGGGAGCGACTGCTCTCCCGGCCTCGAATTCCCCTGGGAGGAAGGTTTCCAGGGAAGGAACAGGCTGAGGTGGACGCCTGCACCTTCCTGGCTGTGTAAATGAGCACAGCCCCACGGCTGCCCTCTGCAGCCTCCACCGCTCGCTGTGTGCCTGGTTACGGGACTCCAGTAACCTGGTCCTCACTGTGTGCCTGGTCCTTGGGACTCCAGTAACCGTGTCCGACGGTGTCTCGCAGCTCCTGCGGAAGTGCATCCTGCAGATGAGCCAGCCTGTGGTCGAGGGGTCCCTGGGGAGCCCCCCCTTCGAGAAACCAAACATCGAACAGGTGAGGCTGCTGACTTGTCCTGTGTTTTGCTGCTCTTGTATGGCCCCCTCCCCCTTTGAGGGGCAGTGCTGAAGGGTCAGGTGCCCCTCCATTGCCCCTTCCTCTCCCCAGGGAGTCCTGAACTTCGTCCAGTACAAGTTCAGCCACTTGCCACCCAAGGAGCGGCAAACCATGTACGAGCTCTCCAAGATGTTCCTGCTCTGCCTCAACTACTGGAAGCTGGAGACACCGTCCCAGTTCCGGCAGCGCTCGCAGAACGATGATGTGGCCACCTACAAGGTCAACTACACAAGGTGAGAGTGGGAGGGGGTCTGAGCCAGACAGCATGGGGGTCTGCCCGCCCCTGCACCGGGCTGACCCTGACTCCCAGGGTCTTCTCCTCTCCCCACCTCTCCTGGGTTGCTGGTTTGTTATGAGAGCAGATGTCCGCTGGGGAGACTGCTTCCAAATAACATCAGCCGTGACCCCCCCATGCTTGCCCTCTTCCTCTCTGCTTCCAGCAGTGTTGTCCCAGGCGGGATGCGGATGCTCTGGGGTTGCTGGTCCCAGCCCTGATACTGGAGTGCATCCTTATCTCCTAGGTGGCTGTGCTACTGCCATGTTCCGCAGAGCTGTGACAGCCTTCCCCGCTACGAGACCACCCACGTCTTTGGGCGCAGCCTCCTCAAGTCCATCTTTACGGTCACCCGCCGGCAGCTGCTGGAGAAGTTCCGGGTGGAGAAGGACAAGCTGGTGCCGGAGAAGCGGACACTGATTCTCACCCACTTCCCCAAGTAGGTACCCAGTGCGGGGATAGCTGCATCACTGGGGAGGCTCTCCTCCCTCGGGGCACTCGCCCACCGAGTGTGGCTGCTGTGCTGCCCCCTGCCAGGTTCCTGTCCATGCTGGAGGAGGAGATCTATGGCGAGAACTCTCCGATCTGGGAGGCTGATTTCACCGTGCCAGCCGCAGAGGGTGCCCAGCTGGTGTCTCGCCCAGGTATCTCAGGGAGCAGCACCCCCCAGCTTTCAGGGAGCTGTAGGGTGAAGGACTGAGGTGTGGGTGAGCCTTGGCTGGTGGCTGGGCTGTCGCAGCGTGATGAGCTGCTTCCTGGCAGTCACGGGCACCACTGGTCTCTTCCAGCTGCGGTCAGCACCGTTACAGTGCCCACCACTCCACTCTTCAGCAAGAAGCTCAGCAACAGCAGCTCTGCTGCGAGCATGGATGCCAGCACCCCAGAGCCCCTGCCAGGTAGGGCCGGTGTGAGCCTGGCACTGGGGAAACTGGGACCTCCCTTGGTCCCTCCCGGTGCTGGATGTGCTGCTGTGCTCCCCAGGGGAGAAGCGGAAGCTGCCCGAGAGCCTGACACTGGAAGATGCCAAGCGGATCCGTGTCATGGGAGACATCCCCATGGAGCTGGTGAACGAGGTGATGCTGACCATCACGGACCCTGCTGCCATGCTGGGCCCCGAGGTATGGGGTGGGGGATGCTGAGGTGGCATCGGTGCTTTCCAGGGCCCGCAGAGTTGCTTTCCTCATGTGCCCCTGGCTGGGCTTCCCCCACGGTGGGTATGTGCCAGTCAAACCCCCTGCACTCCCCGCCCCAGACCAGCCTGCTGTCGGCAAACGCGGCGCGGGATGAGACGGCTCGGCTGGAGGAGCGCCGCGGCATCATCGAGTTCCATGTCATCGGCAACTCGCTCTCACAGAAGTCCAACAAGAAGATCCTGATGTGGCTGGTGGGCTTGCAGAACGTCTTCTCACACCAGCTACCACGCATGCCCAAGGAGTACATCACTCGCCTTGTCTTTGACCCGTGCGTGGCTGGGGGGCATGGGGGACAGGGACACGGTGTGGGGGGCTCCCCTCTCACCCTTGGCCACGGTTCTGGCAGGAAGCACAAGACCCTGGCACTGATCAAGGACGGCCGAGTGATCGGGGGGATCTGCTTCCGCATGTTCCCCACCCAGGGCTTCACGGAGATAGTCTTCTGTGCCGTCACATCCAACGAGCAAGTGAAGGTGAGAGTGTGGGGAGGTGGGTGGTGGTCATGGCCATGGGGGTCCCTGGCAGCCCAGCATCGTGGCTGCAGGGTGGTGGGTGGGGGCTCTTGGGGGCAGGATGGTCTCACTGTAGCTGGGAGGACCCAGGGGTGTCCCAGCCCCTTGGGTAGCCGGACCCACTCAGCACTGGCCAGCCCCGAGCAGCTGCCTGTGTCAGTGGGTGGGAGGGGGTCACGTGTGCCGACTTGGGCTGCCTGGGGGGCGTTGGGGGGGGTCCCTGTCTCACAGTGGCTTCCCCAGGGCTACGGGACGCACCTGATGAACCACCTGAAGGAGTACCACATCAAGCACAACATCCTCTACTTCCTCACCTACGCGGATGAGTACGCCATTGGCTACTTCAAGAAGCAGGTGGGCTCCTTCCTCCAGGGCAGCTCCTCTCGCCCCCCCCCCCCGCCTGTCAGCCCCCTCCCACCTGCCCCCTCCCTTCTAGGGCTTTTCCAAGGACATCAAGGTCCCCAAGAGCCGCTACCTGGGCTATATCAAGGACTACGAGGGGGCGACCCTGATGGAGTGTGAGCTGAACCCCCGCATCCCCTACACTGAGCTCTCCCACATCATCAAGAAGCAGAAGGAGGTACAGTGGGTGGGTGGGGGGGTGCTCTGCCTGCTCTGGCCCCTGCCAGCTGCCCCCCGAAGGCAGGGGAGGGGTCCGGAGCATCCTGCAGTCCCTGCTCACCTCCCTGCTTCCAACCCCCCCTTCCCACTGCAGATCATCAAGAAGCTGATAGAGAGGAAGCAAGCGCAGATCCGCAAGGTCTATCCCGGCCTGACCTGCTTCAAGGAGGGCGTGCGGCAGATCCCCATCGAGAGCGTCCCCGGCATCCGTGAGTCCCCCCGGCTTCTGCTGGGGAGGGGCTGGCAGGCAGGAGGGCTCCGTCCTCCCTCGCCCGCGGGCCTGGGGCAGCTGTGGTGATGTTGATGCTTGTCTTCTAGGAGAAACGGGATGGAAACCACTGGGGAAGGAGAAGGGGTGAGTGCTGCGTGGTGGGATGGATGGGGCTCGGCTCAGGCTGCTCCTCGCTCCTGGTCTGGGATGGGGAGGTGGGGATGGGGAGAGGCTGCCCACCCTTGGGCTGATGGTTTTGTCCTGCAGAAAAGAGCTGAAGGACCCGGACCAGCTCTACAACACCCTGAAGAACCTCCTGGCCCAGATCAAGGTGCGGGCAGGAGGGGACCCTCTGCTCTGCGGTGCCCATCCCCCTGACAGCTCTCGGAGCTGCTTCCCCTGGGCCAGGCTGTCCTGGGCTCTGCCCTTGGGGGGGCAGGGGGGTGACCCAGGCGCAGGGGGAGCAGGACTCCTCTGTGCTGGTGCAGGCAGGTGCTGCGTGTGCTTTCTCCTGTAACCGGCCCCCCACCCTCTCCCCAGACCCACCCCAGCGCGTGGCCCTTCATGGAGCCTGTGAAGAAGTCGGAGGCGCCGGATTACTACGAAATCATCCGCTTCCCCATCGGTAGGTGGTTGTGCCCAGACCCCCGGGGCAGGATGGTGGGGAGAGGGCTGACGACACCCCCCCCCAACCCCCCATCACAGGGTCTGCTGGAGAGTCATGGTTGGGATGATGGGGTGCTGGGAGCCCTGGGGCAGTCCAGAAGAGAGAGGGATGAGCCAGGACCCTTGGTGTCCAGTTCCATGGCTGGGGGGGTGCAGAGGCTTGGGGAACCTGACCCTTCCCCACCCCCAGACCTGAAGACCATGACAGAGCGCCTGAAGAACCGCTACTACGTCACCAAGAAGCTGTTCATCGCCGACCTGCAGCGCATCATCACCAACTGCCGCGAGTACAACCCGCCTGACAGCGACTACTGCAAGTGTGCCAACACCCTGGAGAAGTTCTTCTACTTCAAGCTCAAGGAGGGGGGGCTCATCGACAAGTAGGGGAGCTGGCCTGGACCTGCCTTGGCCACCAGCCCCACCACGGGAGGGACGGGGCTGCCTGTGGGACCCAGCCCTGCTGCATGGGCAGGGGCTGCTGGAGGGGTTATTGCTGCTGAGCAGCCTGGGGGAGCTGGCCCTTCCTTCTGGGGGGGCGAGGGGGCTGGGGGGTGCCTGGTGCTCTTATCCCCGAGCTGTTGGCTGTCTGTCCTGGGGGCTGTTAGCAGCGGGGCTGGAGCCACCTCATCAGGATCTGCCCAGGGCAGGGGCAGCGTTGAGTTCCTGCCTCTCCCAGGGGGCTGGGACCCCCACCCTGCCCAGCACCGGCGCTTCTCTCCTCCCCAGGGTCGTGCCTTCTGCCCTGGCTCTCGGTGATGGGGCAGGGGCACACAAGTGCTTTGGTTTTCTTCTCCCGTCCACACACAGGCAGCTTCTGCCCCTCGTATTGAATGTACGGCAGGGCTCAGCCCTGCCCGCCCCGGGCTGGGGGCAGGGATGCTGCTTGTCGTCCAGGGTCCTGCTTGGGAGGGGGTGCTCTGCCCTTGCACCCCCCAGCTCCTGCTGCCTCTATCAGCTCTTCCCTCCCCGTGAGGGCAGCTCTGCCTGCTCCTGCTGCCAGCCAGGCCTGCCCCTTGCGTGGCCAGGGGTTGGGGGGGTGCTGGCAGCCCTGGCTGCTGGGGCTGTGGGGTGCCTGGCGCTGCCGTGGTCCCTGCACCCCCTGCTCTGCCCCAGCCGGTAGCCAGCCTCTGCACTGGGGTGCAGGGATGGCTCCTGCCCACCACCTTCCCCCCCCTGCCCTCTCCTTGCGCCTCGTGAGCCGTGTTGCCATACCCCTTGGGTGCTGGGCTGGGGAGCGCCTGGCCCCAGCATTGGTTTGTCCCCCACTCTCGCTTGGTCCCTTGCTGCCTTGCCCCGTCCTCCCCCTGCTGTCATCACTGGGTGGGCACTGGTGATGCTCTGTGGCTCACTGGGGTGGGACCAGCCCCCTCCACACATCTCTGCCACCCATTCCACTTGACTGTTGGTTTTGTTTTGTTTTCTGGGTTGGTTTTTTTTTTTGTTGTACGTTGTCTTTTTTTTTTTTTTTTCTTTTTTTTTTTTAAATAAATGTCCTTGTGCAGACCTAGCTGCATCCTGGAGTCTGGCCCTGCAGCCTGGGTTGTGGGGGGTGTTTGAGGCAAGGGAGAGGGACAGGAGCAGCTCGGAGTGGAGAGCCCCTGGGCTGGGCGTACTGGGCTGAACTGGGGGGGCTGGGGAGCGGGGTTGGGGGGTGCTGCAGTGGGGCGGCTGTGGGAGCTCCCCGGTTTCTGTTTCGGTTTCTGCCCGTGGCTGGGGCTCCCGGAGGGGGGTTCACGAGCGGCTGGGCTCGGGCTGGCAGCGCGGCCGGCGGGGCCCCCCCTGGCTGGGGCTCCAGCGGGATGCGCCGCCCCCAGTTTCGTTTCCCAGCTGCGGCCGGCAGGGATGGAGCTGCGGGGGTACCAGCTGGAAGCGGTGGCCCCGGCCCTTGGGGGCTGCAACACCATCATCTGGCTGCCCACGGGTGCCGGCAAGACCCGCGCCGCCGTCTACGTCTGCCAGCAGCACCTGGAGAGCCGGGTGGGCGGCAGGGTGGCCGTGCTGGTCAACAAGGTGCCCCCCAACCCTGCCCTGGGGATCACTGGGTTGTGGTGCTGGGCTGGTGCTGAGCAGGGGGGTCTCTTGCGCGCAGGTGCATCTGGTGGACCAGCACGCCAAGAAGGAGTTCCATGCGCTGCAGGACACCTTCAGGGTGACGGCCATCAGTGGGGACAGCAGCCAGAAGTCCTTCTTCGCCTGCATGGTGAAGCAGAGCGATGTTGTCATCTGCACGGCCCAGATCCTGCACAACGCGCTGGTCAGCGAGGAGGAGGACATGCACGTGGAGCTGACAGGTGGGCACAGGACCCCAGGCGACGCTCTCCCCACGGCTGGGCTGGGCTGGGGGGCTCACCTCGCTCCCCTCTCTCACCCGGTGCAGATTTCTCACTGCTGGTGATAGACGAGTGTCACCACACGCAGAAGGAAGCCGTCTACAACAAAATCATGCTGAATTATCTCCAGCGCAAGCTCAGTGGGCAGCAGGATCTGCCACAGGTCCTGGGACTGACGGCATCCCCTGGCACCGGGGGGGCAACCTCCTTTGAGGGGGCTGTAGAGCACATCCTGCAGGTGGGTCCTGTGCCCCCCATCCTGTGCCAAGACAGGGCACAGCGACCTGGCACAGCTTCCCCTGGGTGTAGCAGGGTGTTCCTCGGGGTGGGTGTTGATAAGCTGGGTGGCCCAGGGCAGATGTCCCTAAATTTACGGGGCTGCCAGCGAGCACCGTGTCACCCTGGGCTGCCGGGCTCAGGGCTGGAAGTGGGGTCTCGCCCTCAGATCTGCGCTAACCTGGACGTTGAGAAAATCGCGTCGGCGCAGGAGGAGGCGCAGCACCTGCAGAGCCACGTCCCCCAGCCCACGAAGCAGTATGACCTGTGCCAAGAGAGAGCGCAGGTGAGGGCAGCTGTAGGGGCTGGAAGACGAGACCCCCAAGCCCTGCTGAGCTGGGGGGCTGCGTCCCCCTGTCTGCTTAGCTCATGCCAGTGCGAGGAATTGGTTGATCCAGAGCTTTGGTGCAGAGGGATCCAATAACCATCTGGGTGCTGCCACGCAAACAAGCCCCCAACCCCAGCCCAGGCACTCTGGGCTGTGCCTCCGAGACCATGCAGAACAGTGTTTCCAGTTCCTCGGGTCCTGAGCCCCTCTCTGCTCCCAGGACCCCTTTGGTGAGCAGCTGAAGGAGATGATGGAGCAGATCCAGCAGTACATGGAGATGCCTGGCCTGCCTCAGGACTTCGGCACGCAGATTTACGAGCAGCACATCGTGGAGCTGGAGAAGAGAGGTGAGGAGGCGGCAGGGCGGGTGCAGCAGGGCAGAGCTGGCAGCCACGGGGACATGCCGTGACCATGGCACACCCGGCCCTTGCCAGGCGCCGAGACCTTTTGTCGCAAGATGCGGGTGTGTGCACTGCACTTGCGCAAGTACAACGACGCGTTGCTGATCAACGACACGGTGCGGATGATCGACGCCTTCCAGTGCCTCCAGCAGTTCTATGCCACCGAGAGGGACACCAAGGACCCCACCGAACAGTTCCTCACTGCACTGTTTGAGGGTAACAGAGGGGCCTGGGCGGGGGGTCGGTGCTGGCTGCATTCAGGGGGTGGGGGGCCCCCATGACACCCCGCTTGCCTGCACAGAGAACAGGGCGACCCTGCGGGCGCTCGCTGGGGACCAGCGCTATGAGAACCCCAGGCTGGGCAAGCTGGAGGAGATCCTGCAGGAACATTTCCAACCCCTGGGAACTTCTCGCGGCATCGTCTTCACCAAGACCCGGCAGAGTGCCCACAGCCTGCTCAGCTGGCTGCAGGACACGGCCGCGCTCTGCGGGCAGCACATCAGGGCCGCTGTCCTCACCGGCGCCGGCTACAGCAACCAGACCAGGCACATGACGCAGGTGAGTGGAGGGTGGGATGGAGCTGGACCGACCCTTCTCCGCACGCTTTGTGGGTGCTGCCCCGGGGCTCGGAGCCCTGCGCAGCTGCTGAAGCATCTCCCTCCTCTTCCCCCAGAACGAGCAGCAGGATGTGATCAACCTGTTCCGCAAGGGAGCCCTCAACCTGCTCTTCTCCACCAGCGTGGCTGAGGAGGGCCTGGATATCCCTGAGTGCAACATCGTGGTTCGCTATGGGCTGATGACCAATGAGATCGCCATGATGCAGGTACCTGCCTGGGCTCCCTCTGGCCACTCTGCCCAGATGCCCCAAAGCCACCAGGATGGGACACAGTCGCATCCCACAGCTGCTGGCAGCTCCCTGGGGGTGAACCCAGCCCCTGGCAGAGCATCTCCTTGGCAAGGCACGGAGGAGTGCACAGGGTGGATCCATCCCCACGGGTGGTGCGGTGGAGGCAGGGGGGGCCAGCCATGTCCCTCCTCTGCTGACTGCAGCATTTGGCACTTCTGCTGCAGGCCCGGGGCCGTGCCCGTGCCGAGAACAGTGTCTACTCCGTCCTCGCCAAAGCCAACAGCAGAGAGGTCTTCCGTGAGCTGCTCAACGAGGACCTCGTGGAGCTCATGGAGAGGGCCATCAGAGCAGTGCAAGCCATGCCTGAGCAGGAGTACCGCCTCAAGGTGAGCGCTGGGTGCTGCCCTGGGCACCAGGAGGGCCAGGCAGCTGCTGCCCGCGTCTGATGCTTGGGCACTGCCTTCTGCGCCCTGGTTTTGGCTGCCTGCTCTCCCCTTGGAGCAGCACCGGCTCCTGGGAGGGGGTAGCATCAGGTGCACAGGGCAGCGTGTGCCCACCCTGTCCTGTCTGTCCTGCCACGCAGCTTGCACTCTCTGGGACGGTGCATCTCTCTGTGGCTGTGTGTCTTGCCATGCCTGCCATCTGTCTGTGCCCGTAGCCCTGCCCTGACCTCTGCCCTCCCCCTCCGGGCCCTCTGCAGATCAGCGAGCTGCAGCGAATTGCTGTTGCCAGCTGGCTAATGAAGGAAGCCAGGATCAGTGAGAGGAGGCAGCTGCACGACCCGGACGCTGTTTACCTCTACTGCGTCAACTGCAACATGGCAGTGTGCCGCGGCAGCGACATCCGCACCGTGGAGGGCATGCACCACGTTAACATCAACCCCAACTTCGGGTAGGAGCTGGGCGCTGGCGGGGGCGAGCGAGTGCAGACCAGCTGGCAGGCATCGCTTGCATGAGCTGCCCCACTTTCCCCCCAGGACGGGCAGGGGGTGGCAGCAGCTTGCTGCCAGCTTTTTCTTGGGGACAGTGGTCCAGGGAGATCGTGGGGGATTTGTGGACTTTGTGACTATGGGAGCACATGTGCTGCCCTATTTCTGTCCCCTGGACCATTGTCCTTAGAGTGTCTTTCGGTTCCTTGCAGGTTGTATTACAGAGTTTCCTCTGGGAAAATACAGTTCCAGCGGGCTTTCAAAGACTGGGAGCCCGGCTGTCGCATCATGTGCAGTGAGTGCAGCCAGGTGAGTGTGGCAACCCCCCGTGGCTGCAGCCCAGTTGGAACTGGAGGGACAGGAGGGGCTGTGCCTTGTTCCCCAGCTCCTGGCTGAGGGATGGAGCTGTATGTCCCTTTGACACGTGCCCGTGTGACGTGCCTGCTGCACATGCAGGACGTGGACACGGGCAGCTGTCTCCGAAGGGGATGTGACCTGGCAGCAAGGAGCTGCCTCCATCCCAGGGCTGTGTGGCCCTGCAGCCTGGGGCTGCTGCGCTGCAGGCTGCGTGACTGTCCCCTCCCTGCCCACACAGGAGTGGGGAATGGAGATGATCTACCGGCAGGTGAAGCTGCCCATCCTCTCCATCAAAAACTTCGTGGTGGAGACGCCGGCTGAGAAGAAGAAGTACAAGAAGTGGAGCAGTGTGACATTCCCCGTCAAGGAGTTTGACTATGTGGAGTACTGCTCTAGCATCCACGGCCAGCTCTTGTAGCACAGACTCTGCTCAGAAGACGACTATTCCCAGGCCGCTTTCTGGGACAGCAGGACCCTTCCCATCGCCCTCGGCGTGGGACCTTCCCTCCAGGCTCATGCAGTCAGTGCTCCCTTGTTCCTCGCTGGACTGATCTGCTGCAGCACATCCCTTGCTACAGCTGCAACTGCAGGGGGAGGCTTTGCTGCACCCATGCAGGCAGGATGAGACACTGGGATGGGAAAGCACTGGCAATCTTTCCCTGCTGGCAGCTGCTCCCCATGGCGCTGCGTTCCCCCTCCTGCCCTCCAGCACTGTGGGGCACGGGGGGTGTCTCCACAACCCTGCCAGGAGAACCAGCCATTTCACAGGGGCTCAGGACATGGCCCAGCGTTTCTCCGGCAGCCTCTGGTCCGCTTTGTGCTCCCGATGTCCCTCTATTAAAAACGGGTGTGCGCTGGGGCTGGGGGAAGTGTCGGCAGCTTCACTTGTGAGAGCCGGTGGGCTCCGTCTGGGACAGCCCTTGCACCCAGCCCGACCCCCCCATTGCCTGCGGGAGAGCCAGACCCCACCGCCCACCGTGGCAGCGCAGGGGTCCCCGGGGAGGCACCTGTGGGTGCCCCGGGTGGCTGCAGACAGTGGACCCACCCGAGACCAAACCTCCCTGGGGCGCAGAATGAGCCCTAGCGCCTCCGGGGCGGCTCAGTCCTGCAGGACTCGCATGGAGCTGCGGGTGGGTTTGACCTTGGCAGAAATGCCCGGGGGTCCCTGCCCCGGCAGCTGGGGGGTCCCCGCGGGGCTCAGCTGGGGCCACCCCGGGCGCGCTGGGCTCGCCGGGCCCCTTCGAGCCGGGGATGCTGAGGGAGCGGCGGGGCCCCCAGAGCTCGGGGCCGGGGGGGTCGGGGCGGGGGGCTCGGCGTCCCTGCGGCCCGGCGCGGGTGCTGCAGCCCCGGCCCCGCCGTGCTCTCCCGCCGCCGGTCGCTAGAGGGAAGCCCCGGCCCGGCTGCGGGCAACGGGCGATGCCCGGGGAGCCGCGGGCGGGGGGCGCGGGGCAGCGGGCCCCGAGGGGGCCGTCCACGGGCGGGGGGATGCTCAGCCCGTGCCGGGCGGGGGGCTGCGGCGCTCGCACCCGCCGCTCCGTGCGTGCCCCCTCCCCGCGGGACCCGGCCACGCGTGTGGGTGCCAGCCCGGGGGTCTCCCGCTCCGGTAAGCAACGCGGTGGCTCGGGGCGGGGGGGTTCGCGGTCCCTCCGTGCTCCCGGTGGGCGCCAGGAGCTCCCGCGGCGGGCGAGGGGCGGCTCGCAGCGGGGGCTGCAGGCGAGGGCACAGGGGTCACCAGCCTCCGGGCCCGGGGCTGGGGATGCTGCCGGCGGGGACCCTGGGCTGGGAGCCCCCTGCCACTCCTGCCTGGCTTTGGAGCAGCATCTTCTGCCCTAATGAGGCGTAGCCCAGTTTCAGGTGATTATCCCCCGGGGAAAACATCCAACCAAACTCTTGTTCATCAAAAACTGGGTAATGAGGCCGTTTGAGTTATTTGTAGCTCTCTGCGGGCTGGGATGGCTTCTCCAACCTCTCCCCAGGCAGGATCCCTCCTGCAGGGACCCCAGAGCGTTTTGCTAAGCTCAAATTGCCCTGGTTTGTGCTGGGAGAATCCAGGCTGTGCGTGAACTCGTGGGTGCCTGCAGCACTGGGTGGTGCGACCTCTCACCAGCCTAGATGGACCTGGCTGTCCGCTTTGGTGCCCCAAACCAGAATTTCTGCAATATTGACCCAAACTTGCCCATTTTTGAGCCTGACCCTGTGGGGTACAGGGCCAGGAGAACAGCACTCTGTGGGACTCTGTGGGTTTTTGCAAATGGGTCTGCATCCAGCCTCTGCTTGTTCCTCCCTCTGCATCCCTGCTTTAACGCCAGCCCATCTGGCTTCTCCTTCCCGGGGGCTCGGTCACCTTGGGTCTGGCGGCAGGGAGCAGCTGAGCTGCAGCTCTCAGTGCTGCGACCTTGGCCAGCGTCCTTCAGAGCCAGCGTCCTTCAGAGCCAGACTCGTGTGGCTGAGTCCCCAGGCTGCTCATGGCCAGGCCAGCCTGTGTGAGGGTGTGTGAGGGCTGTGCATTCCTGTGACCCCCGTTAGTCCACCCTGGCTGCCAGGGCAGCCTTCTCCAAGTGCGTGTTGTCGCTGCATCCCTCAGACCAGGGCAGAGGCAGTGGCTGCTCCCCTCTGATCAGCCATTCAGGTCACTCCCGCATCGATCAGGTCTGGCGTGTGCTGATAAACTGGCTTTGGAGCCCCAGGGGCTCAGGGAGGCTGAAAGTCCATGTTTGACCAGGTCTGTGTGTCGTGGAGCTGCCCGAGCGCAGCCCCAGCCCACTCCTGGCAGGCTCGCCCCCAGCACAGTGTCTTCTCTTGGCACCGCTCTTCCTCCTGCTGTGGGTCAGACCCCCAGCTGGGGGGCCCCCTACTCCCCCCACTCCTTGCACAGCCCGGGTCCCCCCGAGGGGGCTGCACCCTGCCCTGTGCCACCCCGCTCCCTCCTCCCTGCAGCACAGCGTGGCCGTGCCCCCACGGATGGAGACAGATGTACCTGACCCTTCAGGCAGTGCCAGGCAGGCTTGTCCTGGGATTAAACAAGCCTGAAGCCCCACTTCACTCCAATTGCCCTTTCAGTAGCCGGGCTGCTGGCCTGGTTCTTGTGCACTGACACATCCCTTGTCAATAACCTCTGGATTTAAGCCTGTGGCTTGGAGCATCTTTGCTTATCTCAGCTCCCCAAAGCACTTACGTTCCCGGCCGTCATAACTCCCTGCCTGTATGTGGAGACAGGCATCATTAGCCCCGCAGCAAACAGCTGCTGCGGCAAGTTTTGTTGGCGAAAGTGCGGCGAAGGTGTTTTCCACCTGCTCAGTTTTCCACCAGCTTCCCACAGGCTTCCAAGCCAGGACTTGGTGTGGAGATGGGCACAGCCCCAGGACCCAGCACCCCTCGTGCCTCCGGCAGCCGTGTGTGCTCACGGACCAAAGCAAGGGCAGCGCAACAACTTATTTTCATACAGCCCATTTCATTTCTCATCTGTGCATCAGAAAGCAACAATTCACCTTCCAATGCACCAGCTGAAGAGCTGAAAGCTCCAGGCTGCTTGGCAGCACCTCAGGTTGGCCCTTTCCTGAGGCTGGGTGTTTAGCAGAGACTTCTAGCTCAATCTGTTTAGCTTATCGAAAAGTAGCCTGAGATGTGACTTGATTACAGTGTGCAAGTACCTTCCCAGGGAGAAAACCGCTGGGTATTAAAGGGCTCTTTAACTGAGAGAGGAATAGTAAGAACCGAGGGCTTGGAGATCAAGTCAGACAAATTGAAACTCCAAGTCAGGTACAGGTCTGCAGCAAGGAGGGCGCAGAGCAGCTGGAGCAGGATCCTTGGGGCACCTGTCTCAAAGCGATGCCCTGGCTGGATCCCAGTTCCCCTGGGCTGGGGGTCCTGCCCTGGGGGGGCTGGCTCCATCCTGCCCCTGTAGCTCTGGCCCTGCGTGGACACCGGCTGAGGCAGCAGCAGGATGAGGCCGGTGGCATCATGGGGGATGGGGGCCTGAATTTTGCTTCCCAGGCACATCTAAAAATCTTGCTGTCGCATGGTAGCTCTGCCAGAGCCTGGAAGCAAGTCAGCCCCTGAGGTGACCTTTCCCGGGACAGCTGGAGCCTCCCTTTCTGTACCAGGGGAAATTCCAGCCTGGTGAAAACTGCTCGTCACGGAGGAACTCGATCCTGAAAACCAAAAACCCTCTCTCCACGCTGCTCCTAAGTCCCCCCCTCCTCTGCTGCTGGGAGCGTGTAGGAGCCCAAAAAGCGCATGGGGACGTCCTCGTCTTGTTCTGCTCCACCGTCCCCGCCACCAACAGCTGCATGTCTAACCATTCGGGAGTTAATCTTGACTGTTAGCATGTCAGGTTGCTGGTGGATTAAACAAGGGGATTAGCATCAAACAATTTCCCTCCCGCCCTGAGCAGGGAGACAGGAAATATAATCACTCTGGTTTTATTCTGCTTAGGCTAAAAAAGCTCCCTGGCATGTGGCTGGGCGATGCCAGCCGTGCCAGCGGCACAGAGAGGCACGTGCCCAGGGCATTGCGGGGGCAACCCTGCCTCTGCCGTGCATGGTCCCCCACCGGCACCATGATGGGGATGCCAAGACCAGGGGCTGGTCCCAGGGGGCTTGGGGAGGTGACCCTGCTGGGTGGCACTCATGTAAACCGCTGCAGCCCCGGGGTGCTGGGTGCTGGATCAGACCAAGCCGTTGCCCAGCTGTGAGGTGTGTGTGTGTGCCCGGGCTGATCCGCTGGGCTGGGGCAGGGGATGCAGCTGCTCATCGGATGCCCCCACGGAGGGCACAGAAGCTGGGGCTGGAGAGGGGGATGCTCCCAGCACCCAGGCAGCCACCGAGCCCCCCCAGCACCTTCCTGCCTGCTGCTCCTGCCAGCCTGGGCTCAGCTGTGGACGGCAGAGGATGGAACAGCTTTGCAGGTGTGAAAGCAAATCTGTCTTCCCAACAGCTCCCAGGTTCCGGAGCCATCCCAACAGCTCCCGGGTTCTGGAGTCAGGGAACAGTGCTGTGGCTCTGAGCCGGTGGCTGCGGTGCTGCAGACTAGCCAGCCTTCATCCCAGGCTTCCTCTCCACCTGCGAGCACAGGGTCCTCTGTCAGCACCATGGCACAGCGCTGCCCTCTCAGCTGCTAGAGAAAAAGTAAAACAAACCCTCTAATCCAGGCTGTGTGTTTGATAAAAAGAACTCGCCCGGCTCTGGGGGCAGGGGCAGAGCAGCCAGCCCTGTGCTTGGCACAGAGACTCGAAGTCTCTTCAGAGCAAAGTGCCGCAGGGGAACTGCCAGCCTCCCATCCCCGTGTCCTCTTTGGCCCAAATCTCCTCGGTCCCTGGAGGTTATTCGGCTGCTTTCATCTGAGGAGCATTTCCAGGGCAGCCGAGTCCCCAGTCAGCTGAGGAGGATGGGACCAGTTGCCGGCCGGTGCCCGGGGGGCGCAGCATCACTCTGCCTGCAGAAGCATTGCCCTGGGGAAGAGTGGGAGGTTCAGCAGCTGTGGGTGGGCTGCCGTGAGGCTGCAATGAGGGGGGCACAGTCATTGGATTCCTCATCAGAAGGCCAAGGAACCCTGCAGAGATCTCCCCCTGTGGCATCCGAGGTTCCAGGTCTGAGCTGGTGCGGGGGCCTCTCCTGCCCAGGAGGGGAGATGCTGTTGGGAGTTATTCCTGAGATGGATTTGCCACGTATCTCTCTCTCCTCCAGCAATGGGCTCCAGCTTCTCTCCGACTCGAGACGGGACTCAAAGAACCCCACGGCTGCTCCCTGGCAGCAGCGCAGATGCAACTCAGCTCCTCTCCCTGCAGCTGCCTCCCCCAAGCCACAGCCCCGCGGCCAAACCGCCTTGTCCCCTCACCAGTGGGGACCCCTCTGGGCTCGCTGCTTTTCGGGATGCTCCAGGGAACCCCCTGGGCCTAAGACTGGTTGATCGGCTGAAATCATCTGAAAGGTCCTGGGCAGGTGCTGATGCCCAGGCAGATGCTGCCCTGCACGTGCCCATCTTGCTTTTTCTAGGAAGCCAGGCTAAAAATACCATCCTAGGGCTGTGCGGCGAAAGGCTGAGCAGATCCTCAGCTACTGGAAGCCCGAGTGATTTACAGCCTGTAGCCCGTGTGTGATCCCAGCCCCGCTGTCCCTGGGGCTGGGCAGGGACAGGGACAATCCTGGCATGTGGCAGCCGGGGCCGAGGCCAGGGCACGTCTCCGTCAGGCAGAGGCTCGGGGAGGCTGTGGGTATCCCCCTCTTCTGTGCTGCCATAGTGTTGCCTCTCTCATTCTTGCCATTTTTTAGATGACTCTCTGCATTTGGGCTGTGCATCGGCTGGATGCAGGGAAGGGAGGGGGTGCAGCATGGTGGGCTTGAGACCCAGGGATGACCTGATGGGTGCTGGCACAGCCTGGTGCCCGCGGGGACTCGTGGCACAAGCTGCAATATCGGAAAATTCCCAAACAAAATTTCATGCGCTAAATCTCGGGGCTGCAATTCTGCTGAGACCTGGCTTTATAATTGGATCTGTCAGAAACCCGTCACACTTAATGTGCAGCTGCCAACACGCCGTGCGGCTCCTTGCCGCGCTCTGCGGTCAGCGCTGGCTCTGCCCCTCTCCCTGCCCCTTGGTGGGCAGCGCAGGATGCCCAGCCTTGGGAAAGCCTCATCCTGGCGTGCCTGTTGCCCCAGCCAACTGCAGAGACATCCCCAGCGCTGCTACCCAGCCCTCTTTCACCGCCGGGTGCCCCAGTCCATCACACCCCGCCTCGCATGGCACCCGGCTGTTTCTCCTCCTGCAGCCGTGGTTATTTTGGCGGATGAATTTTGTTCGGTGGTTTGTTTCCCTTTCACAGTTTCTCTGCTGTTACCCAAACAGGGCATGGTGGTGGTGGTGGGAGAGAGCAAGAAGCTGCTTTTCCTTCCCATCCTGTGTGGCACCACGTGCATGTTCATGGAAGTTCTTCGATGTTGGGTACCCTCCCTGGTGCAGTGGGATGTTGCAGCCCCTCGGTCAGGTTGGGCTGTGCCTTCCACCCATCCCCAAAGCCCCCATGGAGGGGCTGGAGCATTCAGGGCTTCCAGGGAAGCATCCAGGGGTTTCCAGGAAAAAGCCAAGCTTTCTGGTTTCTAGACCACCAGGGCTGGGTGCTGGGGGGATCTGGCTGCCTGGGATCTTCCAGCTTGAGGAAAGATCCACCTTGCACCTAAACCTCCTGCCCTGGGAGCGGGACAGGATGGGATAGCCCCTGCTTTTGCTTGGTGACCACCTGAGTTTTGCCTCAGCGTGCCTCAGTTTCCCCCTCTGCTGCCAGGGAAGGTGGTGGGACGGTGCCGGTGAGGCCGCAGCAGTGCTGGGAGGTGTGGGAGCCCAGCAGCCTGCAGCTGCCAAGGAGGAGTTTGCCTGTGTGTTCTTCACCTCAGTAATCAAACTCTTCATCCAGTGTTTGATTAAAGGCCACAAAACACAATATCTTTGATTCTTTCGCTTTATTTTTGTTCCCTTCATTTGTCCCTTGGAGATGAGGGTTGCTCTGGTACTTATTAGTCACAAAGCCCTAACCTCGCGCTGCGTTCTTGCTATCTGAGAAATGAATTATTAATGGTGCATTAAACAGAGACTGGAAAGGGGCCCTGGGACACTGATAATCAGGAGCTAATTGAGGAAGAAATGAGATACCGCTCCCATTGCAGAACAAGGACTGTGCAGTGCTGTGATACCAAAGGTGACCCTGCTGCAACTCCTGGGCCGAATGCACCAGGCTCTGCTTGCCCAGTCTTCACTGATGGGTCATGCGTGCATGCTCTGCCCTGGCTGGGATGCTCTGCCCTGGCTGAGTTGTTCTGCCCTGGCTGGGATGCTCTGCTCTGTCTGAGTTGTTCTACCCTGGCGGGGATGCTCTGGGCTGGTCAGGATGCTCTGCCCTGGCTGGGATGCTCTGCCCTGTCTGGGATGCTTTGCCCTGTCTGGGATGCTCTGGGCTGGGCGGGATGCTCTGCCCTGGCTGGGATGCTCTGCACTGGCTGGGATGCTCTGCCCTGGTTGGGATGCTCCGCGCTGGCTGGGATGCTCTGCCCTGTCTGGGATGCTTTGCCCTGGCTGGGATGCTCTGGGCTAGCCAGGATGCTGCCCTGTCTGGGATGCTTTGCCCTGGCTGGGATACTTTGCCCTGTCTGGGATGCTCTGCACTGGCTGGGATACTTTGCCCTGGCTGGGATGCTCTGAACTGGTCAGGATGCTCTGCCCTGGCCAAGATGCTTTGCCCTGGCCAGGATGCTCTGCCCTGTCTGGGATGCTCTGGGCTGGCCGGGATGCTCTGCCCTGGCTGGGATGCTCTGAGCTGGTCAGGATGCTCTGCCCTGGCCAAGATGCTTTGCCCTGGCCAGGATGCTCTGCCCTGTCTGGGATGCTCTGGGTTGGCCGGGATGCTCTGAGCTGGTCAGGATGCTCTGCCCTGGCCAAGATGCTTTGCCCTGGCCAGGATGCTCTGCCCTGGCTGGGATGCTCTGCCCTGGCTGGGATGCTCTGCGCAGTCCCCGTGCTCTGCTGTCCCCTCCATGTCCTGCCTGTGCGGGCAGGAGGGTTGCAGCGGAAGGGCCATCGGGCACTGTCAATCCCACACTCCAGCTAACCCTGGGTGGAACAGCACAGCCGGGAACAGCCCGGTGGGTGCGGGGGCCCAGGACCAGCATCTGTGGCCATGGCAGCATTGGGCAGAAGAGACGAATGTGGCCATCGGGGTTGGGAGATGAGCACAGATTTTTTCCAGGCTGCCCACGCACCTTCAGAGCGCTCAGCCCAGCACCACACCAACGTGCCAGTTGAAGCCCAGCAGAACTTGGCTATGGGGGGATGCGGGGAGGAGAGGATCTTTCCCAGGAGACCAGAGGAGCCCCACCATGCTCAGCCCGCTGGTGTGGCAGGGATGGGAGATGCAATCCTGCAGTCTCGAGGCAGGAGGGCTCATACCCCGAAACGCGTTGTTTATTTATTTTCGAGTGTGTCACCTGGCATAAGCTGTGTCCCCACTGCCCTGCCTTGCTCTCGGGCTGTTGCAGGAAGCTGCCTGGCACGCCGGCAGCTGGGGAGCAAACAGCGGCGTCAGCAAGCGGGAAGGCGTGTTAATAAAACATGCCAACAGCCCGGGCTGCGGCGGGCGCTGGCACGCATGTGGGGGCTGGCATGCGTGTGGGGGCTGGCACGCGTGTGGGGGACACCGGGCTGGGAGCACCTGGGGCTCAGGCAGGCAACAAGATGAAATTGGGCAAATGCATTCAGGGCCCTGGAATGCTGCTGCATCCCAGATTTTTGATCAGGAAGCAGCTCTGGGGGCTGGCTGGGAGCGCCTGCAGGGAGGAGGTTTCTTCCTTTGGGATTCCCATCGGGCACCCAGGACAGCAGCGTGGGTGCCGGGGCCAGCACCTCTGCTCTCGGCCGGCTGCTGGCATGGGCTGCTCCTTCATCTCCCGCATCCCCAGGGATGATGTCCCACCTCAGTAGTGACTACTCAGGATGCTGACTCCCACCTGGACCTTGGCTGAACTTCTGCACAAGTGACTGGGGGCTGAGCAGCTTCAATCATCTTTTATTTATTCTCTTTTACTGTTTTTTTTACACAGCTTTGAGCCATGGGCCTGTCAAAATTCTCCTCTTCCACCCTGGCTGCATTAAAGCATAAAAAATGTCTCCTTTTAATCCTGACCCAAAGGGCAAACCTGTGTGAGCTGTAAAACTTTCTGCAGCGGCTGAGACAAAGCTGTGAAAAATGCTGTGGCACGGATGATGTCCCCATCTTGCTGCTGGGGAACTGAAAAGCTCTGAAATGGCCTCTCACTGTCACGACTGAGGGCTCAGGGTGGGGGGGCAGCCAGGGGCTTGGTCTGGGACAGTGGGGAAATGGCGTGATGGAAAATAGAATTTATTTTCTGTTATATTGCCTGTGTTGCTAAAGCGGTCAGGGTTAATATTAGAAGGTGTTGAGCAAGTCACGGCTTTTCTCTGCACCTCAGTTCACCTCCTGGAAAAGGGGGTCCTGGCAGCTCCCCTGCAGTGCAGGCAGCAGTGCAGGCAGCTGGGCAGGCAGCAGTGCAGGCAGCTGAGTAAGCAGCAGTGCAGGCAGCTGGGCAGGCAGCAGTGCAGGCAGCTAAACAAGCAGCACTGCAGGCAGCAGTGCAGGCAGCTGAGCCCCCTGCCCAGGTGGGACCATTCAGCCCCCACCACCCCAGGGCTGAGGCTATAAAGGTGAGCAGGGTGGCCAGTAGTCCTGGGGCTAGCTGGGGACAGGGGTGCTGGGAAGGAGAAGAACTAGGTTTGTTCTGTGGGGAAACGGCTTTTCCTGTTGCTGGGATGGAGTTGGCCTTGGCGATGTTTCCTGAGCTCCAAGGTAGGAGAAACCTTCAGGAACTGGCTGGCGTGTGCAGCTGCGAAGGCAGTGAGGAGCTGGGGCAGGGGCTGTCCCCTCAGCATGGAGCCAGGCATCTTCCCACGTGCCTGCTCCTGCCCAGCCTGTCCCACCGTGATCCAGCAGCCCTGCGGGGGCTGCCCGTGCTGCCAGCATGAAGCCCCCACACAGGCTGGGACCCCTGGGCATAGTGCCAGCTCCCCATCACTGGGTCCTGGGGTAACCTGGGCTGGCCCTGCTCTCCTGGGGGTCCGGCACATCCCCCTGCTCTGTCTCTGCAAGGCTTGCTCGCCCTCCTGCCCTGGCTCTGGCACCACGTGCTGCGGTGGTCCCGATGTGGCTTCTGGGGCTCAGGGGCTGGAGAAAGACAAGGGCGGGGGAAGCTGCTGTCCTTGGCCACCTGGGCACCTGCAGGGGATGCCTCTGCTGCTCCACGTGGGGCTGACTGACCCCGGCGTGTCCCGCTACTTCCCCTTCCCAAACACCAGTGATACCTTGGGTTTGCGACTCGGCTGTCCCGCTCCCCTCCCAGCACCGGTGGGCTGGCTGTGCTCCCCCCCAGCACCCAACTGGGGGTCCCTGCTCTAGCTCTGCTCCGACGTCACACTGAAGCAGTCACCGTTCATCCAGACTCTTTGCATAAATATTTATGCACTGATGCAACGCTCTTCTAAATATAAAGCTTTATCTGGAATTTCATTTAAACATTAAGTGTAGATAATTTATTTATAATTAATGTAGACATCAAGTCCCATCTCTGGATTGCCTGTGAGCTTTCATTTATAATTGGGAGGTAAGTCAGAAGCTAGAGGCTGGGTCTCTTATCAGTTTCATTTTAATTTTCTTCCTACAGAAAACGAAGCTGGTGCAATTCATCTCTCATTAGGAGGAAGCACAAAACTCCCCTAAAATAACAGTTTTATGGGGAACATGTAATAAACCCATCTTTGTTCCTTTTCTCGCCTTTGATAATGTTACCAGGGCTCACAGCTCCCTTCAAAGTGTTGCTCTTACTTAAAAATAAGTCTATTAAAAATTAAACCCACTTTTCTATATAATAAAATTTACTCCCTGCAATTATGCAGAGGGGCTAGTTATCTGCCTTTTGTAGATTTTAATTAAAAGTTATAACAGAAATGAAAGACCAACTGCCATAAAATAATAGAAATCTCTCCACTAACGACGAGTTATTGGTGCCTCTCACTCTGGCAGCCTCTAGGAGCTGACGCCCTGGCCAAGGCAGTGATGCCCGGTGCTGGCACGGGGCTGCGGGGGCAAGTGGTGACAGGGGGGTGGTGGGGGGCGCAGGGCTGGGGCCGTGGGTACTGCGGGGGGGCCATGTCCAGGAGTTGGTGCTGGGGGTCCCTCTGATATCCCTGCAGTCGGTGAGGGGTTTCTTGCACCCGTGGGTGCCCAAATGGGTGCTCAGCTCAGCAGAAAGCCCATCTCCGGACCCCCGGAGTGCTGGCTCAGACCCCTTTGTGCTCTCCCTTCTGCGCCCTGCTTGGAAAACGGGGCCCGTTGTGCCTGCAGCACCCATGGGTGCAGGGTGCTGGTGGCTGTGCAGATCCTGGGGTGCAAACCTGACTGTCCGCACAGCCTGGCTCTGCTGGGGGCATGGCTGCACCCTGCATGTTTCATCTCCCCAGGCGGGTGGGCATCTGGCCCCCCAGATGCCGGGTTCCTCCCCACAGGGCATCCCTGAGCCCTTCCCTGCAACACGCGTTATGACGGAGCCGTGCCGCGGTGGCTGCGTGATGCGCTCATCTGTCCCCAATATCTTACAAAGCTAATAGAGGGACGATCAAAGGCAGCTCCGCGCGCGTGCTAAAAATAGCAGGTGCCTGGGATGGAGTGGGAGCGAGTGGTGCCTCGGTAACCTGTAAACTCTGAGCATCGCTCACAACAGCCCTGCTGGGACTCACTTATCCCTGTTGCATGTTCTGGAAGTCACATAACAGCCCCTGCTCCTTCCAGGGGCTGGAGCATCCCTACCATGGGGCAGCCCCTGGGCCGCTCTGTGGGACCAGGGCCCTTGTGCTGGGTTTGGCTGCACCGCCTGGTCCCCTGCGGGGACAGACCCCGCAGCCAGCGCAGGGTCAGCAGAGCTGTGGAGCATCAGCTGCTGTGAACATCCCAAATCCCTAAGCCGGCTCCCTAGAACCGAGGGACAGACTCCAACTCCTACTCTTCTTGTCACCTTTTGGTTTCCAAAGCTTTTACTCACATGCATTTTGTCTCAGGCTTTTGCAGGCTCAAGCTGCCCGAGATTTTGGTACGACCTCAGGCGGCTTTGAGGTTTTCATCCTCCCTTTTGCTCGCAACCAAACCACCCCAGTCGTGCGAGGGCTGCACTGAAATGGGCGCCCACCGCATGCGCTGCGGCAGCTGTGACGATGCGGGTGTCGGGGTGGCTGACCCCTCTGGTACCTGGGTCGAGTCACTGCCCTCGTCTTGCTGCCTCAGTGACCACCGCAGAGGCAAGGGGTCCATGGGGTGTGGGGACAGATGCACGGACAGGTCACTGTCCCAGCACTCTTACCCCGTCCTTAAAAGCAGCAGGAAGGTGCCGCTGGACCACGGGCTGATCTTCAGACTGGGTGGCCTGGGGTGTTGCTGGCGCTCGCTGATGTGGTGACAACCTTCCCTTGCAGTAGAGCACTGAGATTTACTTAACGAGCTATTTGCAAAGTGCTCGTGTGGAAAGGGCTGTATAAATGGAAAAGTTTATTCCATTTTTGCAGCTCTTACAGACTGCAAACCTGTGTGCCTGAGGATGCGGTGGGCTTCTTGAATCCAAATGTGGATGTTTGCCGGGGCGGCGCCCTCCCTGTCTGTGCAGAGCCAGGTAATCTGCTAATTCAGCTAACGAGCACAGCACAGGTGTCAAAGGCAAAATGCTGCTCTGTCCTGGGGCTGCTGCAACCGCACTCACCCCATGTTGGGGCTTCTCACTCTCCCAGAGGCTGGGGGTGCTGCCATCCTGGGGTCTCACCACCCGTGTCAGCAGCACGCTGTGGGAGTTTAAGGCAAACCACCTGGAACCCACCAAAGATGGGCCTTTGTACCCAGGGTATTGACTGGGGACCAATCCTGCCCTGTGCTGGGTGGACAGGCAGGGTCAGCACAGCCTGGGCACCAAGGCAAGGATGACTTCTGTGGGCTGGTGCTGCCCGTCAGTGTGGTTTCTTTAACCAGTTATGGCTGTTGAGGTGTTCTGCTGCCTGCCTCCCCATCTCCTGGCTTAAAAGACACTAACCCACACTGGTCTGGAGCTGAAACATTTATGAAATCTTTATGGGCTTTTGAAAAGATTTTAATTCCCTGACAGTGCTGCTTTCACAAAAAAAAAAAAAAAAAAAAAAAAATTATGACTCAATGAGCAATTATAGGTTTAACAGCTGCTGAACGGCCACGACAGCTGCCGGAGCAGCTTGGCACAGCTCAGCGTGGTGGCTGAGGAGCCAGCGAGGCTTCCTGGAAAGCGATGCTGGGACTGAGCCGCCCCGTGCTGACCTTCCCAGGCTGCAGGACCCCGGCTGAGCTCCTGGGGCATGCCCCCCCCTCTTGGTACCCCTCTCCCGTGGGCCTCGGTGCCCGGAATCCTGGGCACGAAGAGGCTCTGCCTGGCGCAGGTCCCTGCTGCGTGGGAGGCGGCGAGGCTGGGGCGGGGGCTGGCCAGCTCTCAGCTGCACCCAGAGAGCCGGTGGGGTGCTGGTGGGTGCTGCAGGAGGGGTTGTCACCCCCTGCAGAAACCTTCAGGCCATCGGTGGCAGCTTCCCTGGAGGAGGGTGGGGCTGGGGGGCTCTTGACCCTGCGGCTGGACCCTCTCGGGGGGCACTTTGGCATCACCTGAGCTGCCAGCTCCTGTCTCCATGGGGTACAGCAGACCCTGCACAGCCGTTTTGGGAGGGTCCGGTGTTCATGAATCACGTACTACTAGTTGCTGCACTGGCAGCAGCTGGTGGCGGCACCAGCTCCATGCCCTGGTGTGTGTGGACAGGGTGTCAGGGGGGCATGCACGGGCAGGGGCCAGCAGCCCAAGGTGGGTCAGTGCCAGTGGCTTGGGGCTGCTCCTTGTGGAGCTGGTCTGTGCAAGGGAAGGTTTTGCAATAATCAGCTGCTTGGAATTGCTTTGCAGGACTCTCACTTGCTGTCCCTCCTTGTCCATCACAGGTGCTTGCAGTGGTGCCTCAAGGTGGGCTCCTCCTTGTCGTCCCCTTTCCTATCCACTGGTGATTTGGGACCCCGATGATGCGCAGGAGGGGGCTCTCCAGGCAGGACATGGGCAAGGCTCACGGTCCTGTGGCTCCACATTTGGGATGGGAAATGTCTCGATGGCATCGTGTCTGGGACAGCCTTTTGCTGCTCCATTACCACCACCTGGCACCTGGCTCACCGGTGAGGTGCCATCGCGGCAGCACCCCCTGCACGGTGAGATGCTCAGAGCTGCTGGAGGCTGACAATGCAGCTCGCCGTGAAGAAGTAGAGCACTGAGTTAATTGTAAAACTTCTTATTTACTGAATGTGGAGCTGCTGAACTCTGCAAACAGGAAGAAAAGCGAAGCTTCAGCCCTGATGAGTGCCCATTCCCTCACAGGCTCATTTCTCCTCTTTTGAATGCAAAAAGCTGCTGTAGAGAAATGAGCACGGGGGTGGGAGAAACTTTGTGAGCAACTGCAGTGAGACGGAGGATTTGGATGTGCTGTTCCTTCTGCTAATCTGTCCCACAGCATGTTGGTGTCATGCATCTGGAGACGACCTTCCCTCTGTTTAGAGATTTGTCTTCATTTTCAGAAATATCTGCAGCAAACTAAAAGGTTTAAGGGCGATGAGTCTCTGTTGGCCTTGGCACAGACATTATCTCAGGGACAAGTTGAACTAAACATGAGAAAAGAGGTGTCTCCGGGAGGATTAGCCAGCACTGCTGAGATGCATATCGCATTGACTGCCTTGCCCTGTCTCTGTGCATGTTTCTGGACAGGAAAACAAGTTTACTTGCAGCCTGTTAAGAGTTTGGTTTAAGGCAGCCAAGGCTGGGTCTGTGTGGGAAGGAGATGGGAGCAAACAGGGCTGGGCAAACTTGTATGGGAAACAGAGAGCAGAGCATGAAGTTAGCAGTAGTGAAAACATTTTCATGAGGAATTTCATCAGCAAAGGCCATTTGTGTGGTGGGGAGCCAGCGCCCGGCAGAGCTGGGCTCCCCTTGGTGGGCGCAGACCCAGGGGTTCCACTGAAGACAGTCTGCGTGAGCCCATGGGATCCGACCCTCCGGCTGGCAGCACCTCCTCCCTCCCTCCCGCCCGGCATTTTCACTCCTCTTTTTGACACAGCAAAGTGTCACCAGCTCAGTGACAGGCTAGAATGGGCATGAAAGTTTAGGTTAATTTTAAAAATCCCTGCATGCAGGCTTGCTAAATATACCATGAAAACTTCAGGAAATGGGAAAGACGGCGAGAGGAATATTGCATTAGCTTGAGTGATGCGAATGGCTGCCTTCGGAGGAGGAAGCCAGCAGCCACCGTGGAGCGGGAGCGACTCATCCCTGCTCCCCAGAGCTGGAGCAGTGGGAGACATGGGGTGGGCGAGAGGTGGAGGGGGAGCGACTCATCCCTGCTCCCCAGAGCTGGAGCAGTGGGAGACATGGGGTGGGCGAGAGGCTTCATCCCTGCGCTTCCCAGTTTCCACGCCTGGCAGGGAGGGTATGGCCCCCTTTCCTCCTGGTGTGGTGGAGGCAGGATGAGGCTGTAAGGGTTAATGTACATGAAAAAAGTCTGTGGAGGAGCTGCAGCCCTGTCTCTGCTCCTGGGAGAGGAAGGCTACGCGGCAATCGTCAAGCTCCTGACAGCTAAGGTAATGCAAGGTTTGAGATCCATTAGAGTGCCTGTAATTATTTATAGGGAGAGAAAAAAAAAACACCCTACATTGTGAAAATCAGATGGCATGGCAAATAAATGCACCAAGCTTTGGAGAAAGGATTCTTAAAACCCGAAGTAGTTTATAATGAGAGCCGTGCCGAGGCTCAGCAGGGCCACGGTTCCTCAGGACCCAAGCCTGGCTCCGGTGGGCGAGGAAAGGGGCTTGGGGTGGACAGGCATCACCCGGCACTGCTTGGGCCATCTGCTTGTGTCCTGGGATCAGAACCCAGACCAGAACCCGACATCAGACCTAGAAACAGCTGCTGCGGAGGAGCGAGGAGCTCAGTCTCTCTGCTCCTAGTTTCCACCTCCCCGGTAGCGGCGGTCCCTGGAGCCCTCCTATAGCCGTGGTCCTCGGAGCAGCACGGGGTCTGCCCTGGCTTCCAGCAGCCTCCACCCCTCCGCCAGCGACTTCACGGGGCTGGTCAGACAACTTCATCTTGGCATCAATTCCACTTCTTAGCGCAGGCGAGAGCTCCTGGAGATGAGAGGCTCTGAGTGCTTCTGCTCGGGAGGAGAGTGCTCTTGGCCGGAGAGCCCAGCAGGGCAGAGCAATTCCCTTGCAGCTGGGCTGCAAAGCTTAATTAGCAGTTTTGCGAAGCGCTTTGAGATCCTCTTCAAAATGTCCTGGAGGAGGGCAAAATGTGATTATATAACGTGTCTAGACAGTATATTCCTTGGGGTGGGGAACAGCGCTTTTTTCTGTCTTCTCTTCTATGTCAACGCTGTGTGGCCCCGCTCAAAGGTCCTGGGAGCTGCTAAAATATTAAGAACAACAACAATAATAGGACAACACACGCTTTTGCACTCAAAAATATGTTGATCTTAGCAGAAGCCAGCTGTGTGTCAGCAAAGGAGCCTTTGCCAGGCTGGTGCCTTGTGCTTCAGCTACGATGACTTAACAGCATCTCCCTGCACGTCCCCCCCTGCCCAGCTTCATCCTCCTGGAGCTGCTGGGCTCCTCCGGAGCAGCTGGACTGTCCGGGCAGGGTGCAAGGAGTTATCCCACCGTGCTGCCAGCTCTTTGCACCGCTGCCATGCTCTGCATCAGACTGGGGGCTCTGCCACCAAGGTCAGTCCCCCACGGTGCCACCTCCCCTGTCCCCTCCGAGAGGCCCTGGAGAGCTGGGCTGGCTGCTGCCGCTCGGGGCTACGGGACTGGGGACCATGGTCTTGGTGGGACCAAGCCCTGACCCTCTGTGCCCCATGGCACTGGTGGCACTGGGTGTTTCTGTGCCTTGAAACCAGGGTGCCACGTGGCACTGGTGGCACTACTGGGTGTCTCTGTGCCCTCAAACCGGGGTGCCCTCCCCACAGCCCCGCTGGGGCACCTCCTCCGCCTGCCCAGCCACGCACCTGGCTGGCCCCCCCAGATCCCGGGGGTGCCCAGGGGGCTGTGACAACACAGCCGAGCAGGGGGTCCCGGGGGTCCCCAGACCCCGCTCCACCGGCTGCAGCAGGCTTGTCCCAGCCCGGGGCACAGGGCACCCGGGGGTGCGCGACGCCCCCCCCGGACCCCGCTGCGGGATGCAGCACCGGGAGGAGCCGCCGCCGTCCCCCCCTCCCACCCGGTACGGGCGCCGGGGGGGGGGGGAGGGGGGGGCGACGGCGGCGCGCGCGCTGCCTTCACACCCCCCCTTCCTCCTCCTCTTCCTCCTCCTCCTCCTCCTCCTCCTCCTCCTCCTCCTCCTCCTCCGGGAGCGCGCTCGCCCAGCCGGGAGCGAGCAGCCGGCGGGAGGATGCTGCAAACGGCGGCGGAGCCGGGCGGCTGGGCAGGTAGGGCGGGCGGGGGGCAGGGGCGGCCCGGGCTGCGGCCCCCGAGAGTTGCGGCCGTAGTAAAGTTGTCGGGGGGGTGGAGGGGGATGGGGGATGTGTGATGCGCTGGGGAGGCACCGCGGAGCCGGGAGAAAGGTTGGATGTTCGCCCGGGGGGATGCTCCGGTCCCCGCTCTCCATCCCGGCTCTGGGAAGGGGGAAGCCTGGCTGCGCAGCGCCGTGCACCGGGGCGGCGGGGGGGCGCGGAGCCCCCCGGTCCCACTGACCCCCCCTCCTCGGGAGGTGTCAGGTCAGGAGGGAAACTTCTGCAGAGGAACTTTGCCGCGGACCCGGCTGCAGCCCCTTCTCCCGGCGTGGGGCCGCCTTTCCCACGGGGAGTGGGACCCGCGTGGGGGTGCGGTGGGTGGCGGTGTCCCCTCGGTTCCCCTCTGCCAAGGTGCCCGCACCATCGGGGTGCGGGGCGTGCGATCCCCACGGGCATGCTTGGGTCTGCCGCCAGCGCCTGGGCCCAGGTGTCATTTGCCAAGGTGCAGGCACGCAAGCTGGGTTGCGTGGCGTGACCTGGGGGGGTGCGTGGGTGGGTGGGTGGGTGGTGGGGCTGTGTCCTTGGGCACCGCCTGGGCCCTGCTGCGCCGGTCAGGGTGTCGGGGTGCTCAGCACACCCTGCGCGTCCCATGGCTCAGCCGCAGGGTGCCCGGGGGTGCTCACATCCCTGCGTTGGTTGAGGCACCGAGAGGTTTGTGTTGGAAATGGAGCCGAGGCTGGCTGGCTGTCTCCACAAGGGGTACTCGGCTTTTAAAGAAAAGGACTTTCAGTGAAGCCTTACAAAAGCACTTTCTGTTGGCGATGTGGGCAGTCAGCGTGTGTCTTGGGTGGCCGCAGCCCAGGGCAGAGCACGGTCCCCCTGATCGGGCACATGCCTGCAGCGTAACGCGCCGAGTGGCAGCCAATGTGGATACAGAAGCAGCATCCTCACTCAGAAGATCCCCTCAGCTTTTACCGTCCATATACTTTGCTATTAACTTGAAGCAGTTATTGCTGAAGCTTTTGATGAGTTGTGCATCGGGGTGGGGTAGGGCTGGCAAACCCCACGGATCCCGGAGCGCAGGGGCATGCCGGTGCCTGCCCTTGACGGCGCGGCGGCAGGGCTGCAAGTGCTGATCGTGCTGGATGTTCGTGTGGGAAAACAACTTCTTGCACAGAAGCTGAACTCCTGGCTCTCCTTGGCACGTGTGGCTGCTTTTTATTTCCAGAGTGAAGCTTGAAAGCGCATCTTAAATACAGGAGATGATTCTGCATGAAGGTAAGGGTTTTAGGGCCCAGCTTTGCACTCCTGGAGGATTTAAGGGTTCTGGGTTAATTCACCGGTGTGAAGGGCATCAGCACCAGATCTGTTGCCACCTTTCTGCGAGGGCTGTGAGGGCTGGATGGGGCTGTGGGTCCCATGCAAGCTGGCAGCACCCCCTGCCCCGAGTGGAGCACGGCAGTGGGGTTTTCAGTGAAAATATGAGGCAGGAGCTGGCCTCGTGCCGCTCGGTGCTGCGCAAAACCCGTCTTCGTCTCCTTGATTATCCAGGGTGCCTGAACAGGGAGCTGAGATGTTTTGTGTAAGCTGCTGCGTCTGCATGTGGGGCACGGTGCCTGAAAATAGCATCAATGGGCAGTGCCGCTGTATGTGACGGTCTGTGAATAAATGAGGCTCTGTCCCCGGCTGCCAGCCTGGCCAGGAGTTCCTGCAGCCAATGCAAGTAAAATCCACCATCACTGACTTTTTTTTTTTTTTTTTTTAAGTGGCTGCAGGTGTTTTCCAAGCCCAGCCTTGGCTTTTCTGAGTGATGTTTGTCACTTGACTGAAACGGCTCCGTGGGGATGGCAGCAACTGCACTGGTCCCTCAGTAGCTGCCGGTGTGACTCTGCTGCCGAGAAACTCTCCTGCCAGATGTAGAGTTCAGAGTCGGTCGGGTAACACTGTGTGCCATGGGGTTTCTTGCTCGTTTTGTCATCTGCCACGTGCATTAAAAAAAGACCGGTGTAAGCCTGGATGTGGCTCTCTGTATGTAAATGCACAGGGCTTTGCTATGCGTTAGCAGGAGGGTGACGTCACACCGAGCTGTGACTTCCCGCTGTGCATCTTGTGTTGTGCACAAGCATCCCTGAGCTCTTGCATCGTGCTGGGCTGGGTCTCTGGAGTGGGCTGCTCTGGCTGCTGGAGTGATGTTCAGCTTTGACAAAACAGCCAGTCTCTGGTATGGATAAATCAGGTTGGTGGGCTTAATGGTCCCAAAAATAAGAAATATTGGTCGGGGCTGGTGGCTTCCTGGCCTCGGGGCTGCGTCCCCGTTGCTCAACTGTGCGGGGACGTGTGTTGTGGCTGGGGGGGGTGAGGGCTGGGGGTCCAGCTGCTCGGCAAAGCCTGACAGTGGATGCTGTGAGGAGATGCCGTCCCACTGGAGCGTGTGCTGCCGGCTGGATCGGGGCTGCCTCGCCATCCCTCCCCTCCTGCCTGTCTTCTCCTGTCTCTTTCAGCACAAAGAAGCGAGACACCCAACTCAGACGTGCCGAGTCTATTTTTGCTGGCAAGGAGGAGTATAAATACCGCAGAACTTGAGGTGCAAAACTGAATGGGCTGCACAGCAGCACTGCACCCAAAACTGTGGGGTTTCCCCTCCCGCTTGCAGTGCTCCCCTCCGGGTTGTGTTTTGAGGCTGGTTTGCTCCCTGGGCTGTTTATCTGGGGTTGGCTGCCTGGTCTACCCAGCCATTGTGGCATGGGACAAGTGTCCCATCAATGGGCTGATGGGGATGGGGACAGGGACGGGGCAGAGCTGCCCCAGCCCACCCCGGCTGCACCCTCCTGCTGTTTATCCCTGTGGGTTGGTGCAGAGCCTGGAGTGTTGATGTGGCCCCAGCAGAGCAGGATCAGGAGCTCACCTGGCTGTGGCTGTCTACGGCCATTCCAACCCCAAAATACTCCTGAAGTATTGCCCCAGCACCCTTGAACATCAGCTGGTGGCCGCTAAAGGAATCCTGGTCTTGGGACTGTTATTTGCTGTATTTCTGAAGATCTTGCCCTTGCTTTGGCTTTTATCTGGCATTTCTGGGGAGACTGCGTATTTCTACAAGTGCACAGTGTAAATCTACTATTGAATAAATAAGAACCTTTGCACAGATGCTCTCGGTCCAGTACTGAACATGTTAATCAAGTTGCTTTACACTGTTGAATTTCCAGGACTGGAAGCAAACTTGTCCTGGAAGCTCGGGACAATCCGCAAAGTGTGCTAGATGTCAACGTCATCGGGATAGAGAGCCCCTCTGCTCTGCATCCCATCAAGCTACTTTTCTTGTTTCTCAGCTCAGTTGGGGCTGGCGTTTGAATTTTCTGAACCCAGAGCCCACGGTTCTGCAGCCCTTTAATCATTCCTAGGGAAAATAAAAATGCAAAAATGTGCACCCGGAGCAGGGTAATGAAGCCCATGAGGGTCTATTTGTCAATTTAGAAACAATATTGTGATGTACAAAGGCTGTTTCTTAGCCTGATGTTCTGAGATTGCCTCCAAAATAGTGTCATAATTTATGTGCCAGGAAGCCCCTGTCAAGAATTATATCTGTGCTCTCAAGGAAATCCAGTCTGCGGCTGCATGGTAACAAGTGCTCATTTTTTATTAGAACCACAACAATTTATTTGCAAGTCGTAAAAGAGTACCTGCGTATTTAAGGAGCCTTGAGCCACTCAGCTGGCGAGCTGCAGGCATGGGAGGTACCCACAGAGGGTCCCGGTTTCCAGTGGGAAGCTCACCCAGTGCTCCCCTGGGATGCCATGGATGTGGGTTTTTCTCTTTCAGAGGCATTACAACATCCTTCCGTGGCCAAACCACCGGCGTGCCCAGCCTGGCCGCGGCTGTGGGGCTGGGCAGGTGCTTTTGCTCCTCAGGGCCACGGCGGGGGGGCTGGCCTGGCTCTTGCCCCATGGTGCAGGCAGGGGATGGGGGCTGAGCACCCCGGCGCTTTGCTCTGCAGAGCCGAGGGCTGGAGGGGATGCTCCCACGAGCACTCCTGGCTTTGCAGGGTCTGAAGGCAGGGAAGGGTCCCCCTGCTGCCAGAGGGCCATTTGTGGTTGGGTTTTGGTTCTTACTTAAAAAAAAAATAATCATTTTTTTTCCCCTGCAATATAAACAGCCTTTTCCCCAGAATGAATACCAGCCAGGTGCCGGGGAGAGGGGCTCTCGCAGGACCCCCGGGAGGTGCTGCCGTGCCACCAGGGTGGGCAGCATGGACAATCTGGGGGGCCGGGGAAATCACCAGGATCTTCCTTGTGGGATTTGAAGCTCTTGGGGCTGCAGGGCCCGAATGGGGCAAGTGTGCTGAGCCCCAGTGCTGGTGGGGTGGGGGGGCTGCCTGGCTCCGGCGGGGGCTCCAAGCCCTCGATGCAGAACAGATCTGTGCTGCTTTGAAATGGGAACGTTCCCAAGTCATGATTTCCCCTGGCCTAATTATGGAAATTTTTTAATTAGTTGATAAGAAAGATCACTTGGAAATTGCAAGGGGAAACGTTTTGAGGTTAAATCCTAATCGGTGCCCATATCTGCCTGAAGATGGGAGCTGCAAACCTCTGTAGAGGCTGCAGCAGCCGGGGTGCCGAGGAGGCTGGGCATCCCTGCCGCTTCCGACGGCAAAGCGCGGGGCTCCTTTGGCCAACAGGCTTGATCCTAGAGGAATTACAGCCATCTGGGTTTAGCTGGCCTTGGCTCTGAGCGCCAGGCTGTCACTTCATACTCCGTGGGGTCTGGGCTGTGGAGATGCTTTTTGTCTGCCGAGGGGAGGTACCTGCAGGAGGGGGCTGCTCGGCTCGGCTCGACGTGGCCGTGGGGAGCGAAGGGTCTTTTGCCACCGTCCTATGTGGTTCCCGCTGCCGGCTCCTGCCCCTCTTGCTCCAGGCACCCTCTGCTCCATGTGAATGGATCCCCCACACTAGGCTGGTTTTTCTCCCCTCCCAGTTCGGGTGAGTCTGGTGGTCCGGTGGGAGCCCACGTGGCGCAGGGTTTGGGGGGGGTGCGTCAGCGCGGCACGCACGCCTCGCCGGCCCCCCAGACCCGCTCCCCGCCGCCTGCTCCTCCTGCTCCCAGCCCAATGCGTCGCATCTCCGAGGCTGTGGGATTCACCCAGTATCAGCAGGTCGAGGAGCCCTGGGGAGCTGGGGAGGATGACAGGCAGTAACTGGGGGGTTTATCGCTTGGGCACAGCTCCGGGCTGGCACACCTGGGGGCAGGACCCATGGGCAGGGGATGAGCTGGGGCATCTCGGGGGCGGGGGGGGGGGGGGGGCGCTGGGCTGATGCAGCACTGAGGGGCAGATGCCACTGGCTGTCCCCAGCGTTCTTCTTCCAGTTTGGGTATTTCTGGCTCTGACGTCTGGTTGCTGGCTCTTGCTCCGCATGGGTGGGGGATGAAGGAGCTGTTGAATGTGGGGTGGGTTTCACCAGTGCAAGATCAGAGGCTGCTTTTCACCTTCCTTTCACCTCCCAGTTCTTTCAGACCTCTTCTGCCTTTGAACTGGGGAAAGTAACGCAGCCCGCTGCAGCGGGGAGCGGCGGGTCACATCTTTGTAAAACTGAGTGGCAAAGGGCCAAGAGCTTTTTAGGGTTATTTTTTCCCTTTGTCTGTTGGAGCAGGAGAGACATGAGACCGGTGACCTGGTCCTTGCAGGTGCCCCGAGGTTGCTGCCCTGGCTGTCTGGCTGCTCCCTGGACCCCGCCAAGCCCAGGACCGGCATGGCAGAGATGCCGGTGGCCACCAGTAGTGGTTACTGGAAACCAGACCTCCAAAGTGAGACCCCAGCCACTTTCAGAAGAGGGATGAAGCTGAACAGGCCTTGGCCTCATCCTGCCAGGGCGTTGATGCTGGCTGCAGGCAAGCAAGGTACAGCACCCGGAGGGATTTCTGTCTGAAACACTTCAAGCTCTTTCCTCCGGGCAGCAGCAGTTCCCGGGGTGGTGCCAGCGGCAGGACCCTGCCCCAGTGCCACGGCCTTCGGTGGGGCTGGTTTCCCAGGCTTTCTGTGTGCCTCACCAGCAGCCTGCGGGCTGTGACAGCTGGTGTGGAGGGAACGCTCCTGCTGGCCAGTGGAGCAGAAGCTGTCAGCAGCCAGGTCCATCCCTGTGAAGGAGGGATGCGCATGGGGGACCTGATCCCTCTTCCCTGCCAGCAGCTGGGGAGCTCCTTGCCCAGCTGCTCTTGCCCGTTGCCACCTGCCAGCTGGTCCCAAGGGGGGCTGAGGAAGAGCATGAGTGACCTGGCTCTGCCCTGTGTGGCACATCCCCAAGGCACGGTGACATTGACAGGGGCTGCTCCAGTGCCTGGAGATGCGGTCAGAGCTCTGCACTCAGATGTTTCTCGGTGGCCCTGACCAAGAAGCTCCCTGCGGGTTTTTGTGGATGTGGGTAATTTCTGGCACCCGCGTTGCACAGAACTTTGGCATTTGGTTCCTCGCACGACTTTGCTTCAATAATTCTCAGCGAGCCCAGGCAGTAATTCGTGGGTATGGAACTTCCCACCATCTTAGTGGAGAAATAATTGAAGGCTTTGTGCCGCTCCCTCATCCAGCACCACCACCATCCGCTGCGCTCTTCTCTTTTAATCTGCAAGTTGCAAAGATGTAAAAAAGAAGAATGGCAGCTAGAATGAATATTTTTAAAACCAAGAACACTGCTCAGGGACAGATTTGAGGTGCCAGGGCTGGCTAGGAGGACGTGATGTCCTGTCTGTGCTGGGGGCAATGGCAGCGCCAGGAGCCCCTGCCCAAAGCAGTGCTGCTCAGCACCGGAGCAGAGCTCACCGACAGACCTCGACCCCTGGCAGGATCTGACCCACCTCTCAAAGGGAATCGCTTCTTCTTTGGCTCTTTGTCCTCATGCTGAGCCTGGCAGAGGAGATGCTGATAGGGGCTGGGATGGACCCTGGGGGGGGACCTCGTGTTGCGTTCCTGGGGAGCAAAGTGGGGCAGCCAGGAGCCTCACGCGTGTCACTGTGCCCCTGCCCTGCACTCCCCAGCCTTCGGGGGGGTCGGTTGTTTATTGGGAAGCGAAATAACCGCAGCTGGGCTCCTCCAGGCTGTTTTTTTCGTGTTTTGGTTTGTTTTTTTTTTTTTTTTTAAAGTGTCACTTTTCCCCTTACTGTTTGTCATCTGCTCCCCTCAGCCTGCCCTCGTCCCCCCAGGAACACGTGGTGCTGGGGACGCCAGCACCGCCGCTGTTTGTCTTGGTCAGGAGCGCCGATGCTTTGCATTCGTTTGAAGTGCTGAAGACATCTCAGCACAGAGCCTGTCTGTGCACTGGGAGTTGGAGTTTCTTCTGAGGAGCCCTGAAATGTTTTTAGGAAAAAAAAAAAAAAATTCCCAAACAAGGGAAGCTTGTTACCGAGCCGGCAGGAGCCGGGGGAGCAGCACAGAGCAGGCTTCTGGCAGGATGGGGGGGGCGAGACCCTGCAGTCCCCCCCAGCAGCAGAGCCCTCCCGCCCATCATCGGGTGCACTTCATTGCACGCAAGGGCAGAGCCTATAAATATCCCAACTCCAAATTTTCAAGAAGTATTAGGAACTCTCCAGGCTTATTTTTGAGCGCTGTTACGAAAGGGCTTTAGCGGATTAAAGCGTGCCCAGATTAATCTGTGCTCCGGAAGGCACAGGGTGTGGGAAGGGCAGCCCTGACGCCCTGGGGACGTGGTGCAGGGGGGTCACCAGGGCTCCTGGGCTCCCCATCCCATCGGAGCATGGGGCAGCAGCAGCAGTCAGACTGTGGGGCCACAGCTGGTGGGGCAGGGATGGATGCTTTGGCAGCCGCTGGGCTTCCAGTCCCCCACTTACCCTCCAGCCCCGCTGGGCACCCCAGACCCAGCCAGCATCCATAGGGATGCAGATTTTCACAGCTCAATGTCAAATTTCTGTCCTCTCCACTTTCCGCAGGAGGCAATTAGCCAACAGGCATAATAACAATTTAGTAAGTGTGTCAAAATAGCGAGCCAGTCATGGTGTAGGGCAGGCTGTGCCTTTGGAGAAGCTTTCCATGGGGTGAGGATGTGGCAGGTGGCTTTTCAAATGGGAACACAGAAATCTGAGGGTCTGGCTGCTCATCCCACGCCTGTGTGCGAGCTTGCTCCTGCCTGGGAGCGGCTGCGGAGCTCAGGGAAGGACTCGGGACAGGCACCCCAGCGCTTTAATCCGTGCCAGTGTCTCACCTCCCCGGCCAGATGCGGAAGGGAGATTATTTGTGCTGCTCCATTGCTGCTGGAAGGCACGTGGCGTTGCGGGGCTGGGAGCTCGCAGGGCAGGATGAGTGCAGGCTTAGGCAGTGGACGAGTCAAGGGGATTTGCAGAGCCCCGGCAGCCACCTGCACCACCTGGAGCTCTCGTGACACTGGCACTGCTGCGGTGCCCGTGGGCTCCATGCGGCAGCGAGCGCGGCCGGGGGAAGCACCGAGGTGGGCTCTGGCGGTGGGAAATCCATCTCCAGCACCTGCCTGGGTTTGGCCTCTGCTTAGCAGTGGGGAAGCTTTTTGGTTCATCCTTGGGAGCATCCCCCTCTCTAAAGACTTGGGCAAATCCTCTCTTTGGCGAGTAAGGTGGCAGCGTGCACGGTGAGATGCTGACAGGCGGCAGCGTCCCCCCCAGTGCCTGGGAGGCAATTCCCCACTGCCCACCCCACCCCCCCCAGGTGACAAAGGAGCTTTTTCTTCTCCTGCCAGTTGCGGGGAGCCCAACCCCTCTGCAGCCCCCGCAGGAGATAACGTGGGCTGTGGAGGGCTGGAGATAACAGCAGGCAGGGGAGGATGGAGGTCCGGGGGGTCAGGGCCAGCGTGGAGCTGCAGCAGGGTCCCCACTCGGTGTGTCCCCCGGCAGGGAGGGCGATGGGGAGAGGCACTGGCTGGTGGCACAGTGCCAGCTGCACCACTACCACTAATAAACAGCCGGCCCATTTGAATACTAATTAGCACATGGCACATGAAGCCCGTTTTGGCTGTGGATGGAGTGAAGGGTGGTAGGTCCTGGGGGGCTGGTGTGGAGCAGGGGGCTGCATGAAGGCGGTCGCTGGTCCTGGGGAGCTGCAGAGGGTCAGGACAGTGGGCTCTGCCCCCAGCACAGGGACAGCTTGTGTGGGCAGGGTCACAAAGATGCTTCTGTGGAGAATTTGGCCCCTCTGCCTGACCCGGCCCCCGGCAGCACTTTGGTGGTGTGTAAATCAGTAATCAAGAGCAGGAAGGCCCTGCAGACCCCAGACCTCGGCAGCGCAGGGGTCTCGCGGACCATACACGGAAGCCCCAGCAGCCACGGCTGCAGTCCGGAGTCCTCTATGCATTGCCAAAATTACTGCATTTCTTCACCTGCTGACAAGGCGTTGGAAAAGGGAGGAATTTTTAAAACATAAACCAAATAAAATTAGGTCTTCTGGTAAGGGATTAAATCAGGGCCCTCAGCTGTATTTATAGAAGGTTCAAAAGTAAATCTGTTCTCAGACTGAATAAATATTTTGCTCAGGCAGGCGCGATCTTCAGTTCATCTGTCTTGGAAAGACTTGACTGAGAGGGGAATTGATTTTCTTCAGCTTGAACAAAGCAAGCAACTCTCAAACCCAGATAGATAGTGAAGTCCCATTATCGGCTAAAATGGGGAAGCAGCTGGGAAGTCATTAAAGAGAAAGTGAAAATGAAGCTGCTTTAAGGAGGCAGCAATTCCCTGACCCCGCTGTGATGGCTGGGGCTGCCACCCCCAGGAGCTGCTCTGGGGACGTGTTGGTCCAGCCCCATGAGAGCATTTGGCAACACCGGGTGACCACCTGCCATCAACACCAGCAGCTCCCCAGGGCAGGTGGGAGTGGTGGGCACTGGTTTTGCTGGCTGCACTGGGGCAGGGACCACCTGCCCATGGCCCTGTGCTGGGGACGTGGCACGGTGGACCCGAGGGTGGCTGAGCTGGGATGGAGGGGGATCGGTGCAGGCATGGCATGGTGGTAGTGCCAAGGACATGGACCCCAACCTCTGCTCCAGCACTGATGACCTGGAGGTCTGGAAATGCTGGCAGCTGGGCTGGGAGCTGCCCAGAGTTGGGCAGAGGTTCTCCCCGGCAGCGTTCGCCCCGACATTGGCTTGTTTCGCAGCAGAACTCCAGCTCAAAGAGCTTGTTAATTCAAGCCGGCACCTGGTGTTTTCAGACATCAGTTACTGCTAAGACAAGAGCTTAGTGCTTTGCTCTTGACAAAAGCTGCTGCCGGGTCAGCTCCAGCGTGGCGTGAACTACGCGGCGAGTGCTGCCAGGGCTGCCGGTGCCGCCTGGCAAACCGGGGCTGCAGCACTCCCCTTGCCTTTTCCCAGGTCATCCAGGGAAAAATGAAAGGGAGAACTAAGAAAAAGCCAAAACCCTTGGCAGCCTTGATTTCTTCTCTTTTTATTTCCTGAGAACTGCATCAAGCAAATGCCTGTCTGCAGAAGCTCCCCAGCCCCAGGAGCTCCCCAGCTCCAGTCCTGCCCTGGAGCCCAGCCCTGCCGTGAGGGATGTCCCAGGGCAGGCGCAGGATGCTCCTGGCCGGGCCCATCTGATGCCCACCTGGCTCTCTCACTGCTGGACCTGGCCTTCCCCATCACTGCTGTCCCTCTGGCCGACCCTAAACCAGCTTTTCCCCCATCCCAGTCTGGGACACCCCGGGTGGGTGGGAGCAGTGGCAGTGCCAGGCGAGGGTTTGCTGTGTGAGCTCTGTCCGCCCCGTTCTAAAAAAAGCCACAAGATGAGCAAAATTATCCGCTGAGTCACTAATCATTCACTTGCTGCTTTAGTCACCAGCTTTCCCACACTGGGGGGACGTTTGCTGCTGAGGGGGCATAAACTGAATTGTAATTGCGCTAAATAGATGTGGCTGAGAGAAATAAAGAGCTGCTGCTGCACGCGCAGCTTCTGACACCAGATGGATCATCGGGCTCTACAGCCACCGGAGGTGCTCAATTAATGATGACTCCCTAACAAACCCATTGATTAATAGCACCCGTGTGCTGCAGCACCGAGGTGTGCTCCCCGCAGAGGTGGTGGCAGCGGAGCAGCTGCTGCCTGTGTCCCGTGTCCCGTGTCACTGTGTCCTGTCCCTGCCCTGTAGCCCCTCTCCACAAGCATCGCATCTCCTGCTGAGGGATGCGAGCTGCTTTTCCATGGGGTGCTGGTGTGGTGGGAGCATCCTCTGCTCGGGAAGGGTTGCTGGGGGTTGGAACCGTGGTTGGGTGACCATAGTGGAGGCATGTCTGAGATCCCGGGATTTGGGAAAGCAAAGCTGCCTCCTGTCCCCATCACCTGAGCCGGAGGTTCTTGTCCTTCAAGCAGAAAATTCTGCTGGAGAGCTGGGATTTGCCACGGTTCTTTCTCAAATGTGTGACCATGACCTGGAAATACTGAGAAAGGATCGAGCCAGGGCTGCAAACCTGCCTGTGAACGCGTACGGCCGGCAGGCAGGGCTCCTCCAGCACGGGTGCCAGCAGGCATCTTCTGGGGGACAGCTTTGCTCTGCCACTTGCCTCACAGCCTCTCGGATGAGGAAAGAGGGATTATTGCTCAGGTGTCAACACATTTGCAGCTGCAAACGCAGGGGGACAGATGCTGCTGGCGGGGCGGGGGGGGGGGCACAGGTGGGTGTCACATTGCTGGAGCCTCCAGACAGAAATAGCTCCCTGCACAGCCCCATTTCCAGCGAGCCCACGGGAGCTCAGCATCGGCTGCTCCATCCCTGGAAGAGGCTCACTCTCACAGGGGGGTGGGTGCTGCGGGGGAGAAAGGAGCTGGGAGCTGTGGGGTAGCCCTGAGTCTGCAAATCATGGCTGTGTGCGTAGAGCAGGGGCCTCTCTGGGTTTGGTGCAGAACAGTGGGGAACTGGGCTATGGATGGGCCCTTTGTCTGCTGGTGCTGTGCTGGTGCAGGGGGGGTCCTGTCCTGGAGCCCAGCCCTGCCGCAAGGGATGGCCCAGGGCAGGCGCAGGATGCTCCTGGCTGGGCACCACGTGGCATCTCTGATGCCCATCTGGCTCTATCGGTGCTGGACCTGGCCACCTCCATCACTGCTGTCCCTCTGACCGGCCGCAAACCAGCTTTTTCCCCATCCCGGGTGGGTGTCAGCGTGGTGGGGCTGAGCCGGGTGGTTGGGCGGTGCCGATGCCTCCCTGCCTCCCCCCGCGCCCAACACGAAGAGCTCTCTTTTAGCCGAATAACCCCGCCGTGCTGGAGCCAAACGCATGTGAAAGGGCCTGTCTCCGAGCAGGAAAGAGCCATAAAGGGCCTATTTATGTAGCTGGCTCCTTGCAATGTTTTCAGACACAGCCCTCGCATGTTTTCATAACAGCAACGCCTCCAATCTCTCACCAGCTGCCAGCAGAGACGAGCCTTTCGCCGCTGTCCTCCGCTTGCATCCTGGCGTGCCCGGGGCCCTGGGTGGCCGCGGTTGGTGCCAGGGCAGCGCTGGGCTTGGCGGGGTGGGCGCAGGATGCGGGCGCTGCGGTGTTGGCTGCTTGGCGCAGGGCTGGCATGCTGCGCGCCCAACCGCTCGGTGATGCTCCGGCTGCCCTCCCCGGGTACCGAGCATCTGGGTAGCGCACAGGGCTGCAGCCGGCGTGGGGGCACGTGTGCGGGGGTCGAAATGTGGGGTTCCTCTTCCACCCTTCCTGCACGTCCCTGTTTGGAGCGTGTGCTGCCCCTCCAGCTCTCCTGTGCGCTCGGGAGCAACACTCACCCTTGGCAAGGGGCTGGCCAGCTGCTGGTGTTCCAGTTGGGATGCCGGCCCCAGCACGGGCAGCGGAGGCAGCCTGCAGGACCGTGCCTTGGCTCCCTCTGCCGATCCTGCCTGCGAGGGTGGCTCTGTGCCCACCCATGGGCAGCTCGGACCCTTGGCATGGACGGGCCGTGGTGTCTGGCGGCCGTGCATCCCAGGATGTGGACTTGCCAGCACCTCTGCCCGGGCCACCTTCCCACCGTCTTCCCTATCACCTGGAATTTGCTGGCGGGCAGCGCTGAGCACGGGGCTGCATCCTGCGCCTGGCTGGAGGAACGGCAGCTCCCCAGCTTCGCCCTGGGAATGCCGCTGTGGAAGAACCAGCCTCTCCTCCAGCCATGGCTCCCCTGCTGCTCATCGGCCACGTGCCCGGGTCGACGGGAGCTGCCTGCTCGGTGCCCAGTGCCGCCATCCCCCTGTGTCAGGCACCCGCCGGTGACAGCAAGGCAGCCCCCGCGGTGGCAGCGCCACAGTGGTGGCAGTGCCATGCGTGCTGACTGGTGTGGGAGGCAGGTGAGCGGCAGAGGAGGGAGATCTTTCCCGTTCAGCACCGATGCGCGGGAGGGAAGCAGGCACCGAGTGCCTTGGCTGGCGTGGAGCTGAGTGAGGCTCCTGTGGGCACCCCAGCACCCTGCGGGGACCCCGTAACTGCCCGAGCACTCTCCAGGCCACGCAGCTGTGACGGGCTCCTTGTCCCCTTTGGCGCGGTGTGACAGAGCAGGTGCTCAGGGAAGGGAGGGCAAAATTTCACCGAGTGCTGGGGGTGAGTCCCAGTGCCATCACCAGTCTCTCCTCCTGCACCAGCCGAGCCTGAGCTGGGACCTGAGCCTTGTGCTGTTACAAACCCACCCGAAGCCCCCCCATGCAGCAAGCCGTCTGCGGCACGTACCGTGCACGGCTCCGCGTGCCCGGGGCTGGCTGCTCACAGCCTGTGTCCACGTGTTTTCCATGGCAGGGAGACAAGTAACTTTTCATGAGTCCATTTACAAATTCCTTTCAAACAGGAAAGCTGACCCACTAGAGCTCATTAAATAACGTTAATGGTGCTGCCCAAATAAATATTAGAGCTGTCACCTGTGCTGCCAGCCAACACTTGCTGCCTTCTGGCCTTCTCGGAGCAAAGGTTTCTCAGTTTAATTGGACGCACGTGCTTCAGTCCTGACACCAGCGACCTCTGCTACAGCAAAGGATGCTCACACTGCGGCGATTGGCTTCCTGCGACTTTATCCTGGCCCTGCAAAAGCGGGGAGTGACTCCAGCCGGCTTGTGGGAGCCACGGGCTGCTGAGCTTGGAGATAACCAAAGAAACCAAAACAGCATGCGGAGAGGAGTTGACTGATACAGGTCACGCTTATCACCAAACTGATTAAACCCGAGCTCTAAAAGTCTTTTCCTCTTTCTTCTGTCCTCTACCCAGCAAGTAATGTATAACTTCATTAGTCCATGTCCAGGAGACACTGAAAGACATGGACAATTAATTATCATCTGTCCCATTTAATTTCCCTGCCGATCAGTGATGGTTTCCCAGCGGTTCACAGGCAAGTCAGCGTTTCAAGATGTGAGCTGAGGCTGAAAACCAGCGCTCCTACAGCGCAGCTGCCACTTGCGTAGCCCTGTGATGGGAACCTTGCACCCCCATTGCTCCCAGGGAACCCCTCAGCAGCACCTCCCAGTCCTCACTGCCACCAGGCTCAGGGGGCTTGGGCCTACCGTGCCACCCCCGGGCTGTAGGACCACCACCAGCAGGCTCCAGGCTTTAGGGGCTTGATGACTGGAAGGACCCAAAGTGCTGCCATGTACCAACACGTGTTCCATCCTTCCAGCCCAGGAAGGTGTCCACATCTCTCCCCAGCCTTCCCTGAGGCATTGCCCTACTGATGCGTGTAAGATTTTGTCACAGTTTGGAGAGTTTAATAATTCTGCCAGATCTGCACAAATACCCTTATTATGTGGCTGAGGCAGATCCTGGGTTTGGGTGCTCCAAGGATGCGAGAGGCGTCAGGATGCCCTGGAGGTGCAGGGTGCAGTAGGGTGGGACCAGTCACCCCATCATCCGAATACCTGCTGTGGGGGAGCCCCCCACCCTCCTGAGAGCTGCTGCCAGGGAGCCCAGGGGTGCCTGTGGTCCAGCACCGGGCAGTGCAGCATCCTGCTGGCGGGCTCCCATCCTGCTCGGGGCAGCCACGCCATGCACCCCAGTGCCTCAGAGCAGCCAGCAAAGCCTGGTGGAGAGCTGGTAGCTGGAAGTTCATAAAAATGAGTAAAACCAATTAAAAGGGAAATGGCTGAGCTCCCACCTCCTGCGAGGCGCCTCAGGTAAGCAGTGAGCTGCCTGAGCCAGCCGTGATGGGCACGGCCGGGCTGTCTCAGACTGGTCCCCAGCCTCAGCCAGCTGAAAGGAGCTCTGGGAGGGGTTTTGGTAAACACCCCAAAATCTCTATAAACAACTAAAAGGTTGCAGAAGTAATCCACAGATGGAGGGATTGCCATGGCTAATCTGAAGGCAGCAAGCACTGGCTGTGTGGTCCCTCTCTCTGAGGCATGAGAGCAGCGCGGATGCAGAAGTGAAGGACAGGTTTGGACCCTGACTTCTGTCTCCTCTGCCCCCCGTAGCTCTGGTGCCATCACTCTTTGCCTTACCCAGCCCCATCCTTCCTGCTGGTGCTGCTGGCCCGGCCGCGTCCCCTGCCCACTGCCCTGGTAGCGCTGGGGCTGATGCTCCCGCAGCCCCGAGGGGAACGGTAGCGGTGGGTCCCACCGGGTCCTGCCCGTTTGGTGCTCGCCTCAGGTCCTGCTTCCCAACTGCTCTGCAGAAAGCATTTCTCACAAGTTTCTTTCATAAGAAATGGTAAGCACAGGCTTTGATTCAGCTCTCCTTTTCCTTTCTTCCTTTTTTTTTTTTTTTTCTTTTTCACCCCCTTCCTAGTCCCAAATGAAGAAAGCCCTTTGATCGTGCCGGGTTCAGACTCCGTAACAAGCATCTCTGTTTGTATTGTGGGGTTGTCTGTGATAACGTGACAACGTGTCTCCTCGTCGTCTCACACACAATGAATTATTTCTTCCACTCTTTTTTTGTACCATCTCTGGGATAAATTACTGCTTCCAGTATTAGCAGATGGGCTTGTCAACCAGTGAAGCATCCTTAAACTCTTAGATTATATGCTGCCCAGCACAGAGTGCCGGCCACTGCGGCTCAACCAAGGCTGCAGTAAAATGTTTGTGTGGGGCATTGTCAGGCTGGCTTGAAAGCAAATTGCTTTGCCAATTTATTTTCTTTCCTGTGTATGAACATATTTTTCTTAAAGGGATGCTGTCGCATTGAATATGGAGCTGCCAACTGCAGGCATTAAAAAATCATGGGTCGTCCCATTTTCCATCCTCCCACTCTCAATTCTAAGAAAACAATAAATTCGGGGTTCTTTTTACTTGTCATCTACCTTTCAGCTAGAGATGCTTTTTCAAGCTCTTCCCAGCAGCTGGGAGGTTTGGGAACTTCAGTGCCATGACAAGCACTGCAGATCTGGGGCAGATCATGCCAGGGCGGATCGGCAGAGGGGCGATCCCCCTGCTGCGGGACCCCTGGTGTCAGGCTTGTTCTCTTGGTCCCTTCTCCCCAAAGGTCCGGGCTTGGTGGCCACGGTCAGAGGGCAGAGCTGGCAGCAGCCCTCGTGACAAAGTGCTCGGGGAGCCTTTCGTTCCTGCTGAAGCTGGTGGGGCTGAACCACGTGCTGGTAAAGCCAATTTTCCCCAGATTTGTCCCTGAAAGCATGTTGACCATCAAGCCCGATCCTGCTGCCTGGATTCTGTGTCACATATGCTGAAACTGATGCGGAAAATCCTCCTCCAGCTCTTATCTTTCCAAGCGCTTTTTTTTATTTATTTAGAGAACTTAATGAAAGTAGTTTTGTTATATTTTGACAAACTTTCATTTTTAGAGGGTGTTTTTAGGCAGCGAGCATAGTGCTTAACCAGGGAAGTAAATCGGGCGTTTGTCAGAACTGGGCAGCCTCCCGGGAATGCTGAGCACTGGAGGGATCGATCTGAACCCAGGTCTCGGTTTTGGCCAGGGGTTGGTGCTTCTCCTTCTCTCTGCTGCAGGTGACACCCAGCTGAAGGGCAGCCCCAGCTGGGCTGCGTTTGGGAGGGCTATAAAAAGGGGAGGGAGGCAGCCCTGGGGGTTTGGTAGGGGGTGTGCTGCTCAGCACCCCTGCACCTGCACCCCAGCACCCCTGCGCAGGGATTGCTTTGTCCTCCTAGCCAGACCTCCTGCAATGCTCTGGTAGGTCCTGGTGCCTGTTTCATTTGGGGGGTCCTGGACTGGAAAGAAATCATTTTGGTTTTGGTGGTGTTGGGTGCAGCTCCTTCTTGAGCTTGTGCTCTCCTGAGTGTGAACCTGGGATGGAGGCAGAGCCTTGGTCAGGACACGGGTATTTCAGTCCTGGTGGTTAACATACGTGCAACATATGGTCGTGGAAGGGTCAGAAGGCAGGCGTAATGCAAAGTCTTTTACCAGCCTTTTTAATGAAAATAGTTTTCGAAGCTATACTTTAATGGCAGTCTCATGGATTTGCAGGGCTCAGCTTATTTGCTGCCCCACCGCGTGGGCTCCAGAGCCGCCTCCGGTAGATCAGGTGTTTGATAACTTTTATTTTAATAAAGCACTGGGCTTGACTTTGATGGACTGATCCAAAGCACTACATGGATTTGAACAGATCCCATTGCAAATATCTTTATTTGATACCCCAGCAATGACTGGATTTCAAATGTCACTTGCTTAGCGCTATGAAATATTTAATTTAGGTTGTAATACAGTAGCCTGCAAGAACTTCAACTTAAATTGGAGGTCTCCGTGCTAGCCAGCAGCTATCCACAGACACGCT